>NC_140592.1:752935542-753580899 GCF_964204655.1 Triturus cristatus
CCCAATAAGGTGTGTTTAACTGACATTATTTCTACCCTGCTTTCTTAGGTACCTCCCCCACCTCCTCCTTCAAACCTCATAGTGTCTGTTTTATACTTTTGAGAGCAACTGCAACCTTTGCATTATCAATGCCTTTACCATGACGGGAAAAGCAGTTGGGCTAATTTTTTCTGGTAATCAGTTTTTCATGTTTCCTTGTTTAGTCAATGTCATTTTCTTTTGTTTCTATTATAGCCCTAAAAAGATTTAAAAGCAACACACCAAATCATATCACTCATTTAGTTTGGATTCAAAACATGTTTCTGTATCCAGCAATCCAATGTTTTCCTTAGTTATCTTTTATTGACAATTGCTTGAAAATTTGTAACCTCACAAATTCGATTTTTTGCAAATTATGCTTTTTGAAATTGCGTTTTTATGTAACAGTGATTCCATATTCTGTTGCCTTATGCTTGATTGATGCCCATTTTAGTAGCTCTCTGTTAAGCCTACGCAGTACAACATGCATGAACATAATATAGTATACACACAGTACTGAGTGTGACAGATCAAGTTCTTTTAATCTTTTTGCAAGTGTGAAAATGTTTGATTGTATCACCTCTGAATACGTAGGTACAATTTGCACACTGTAAAAGTGTAAATATTGAGGACCTTCTTATTTGTGTCAATGAACATGGTCTTTCTATATTAATGCAGAGTTTGAACTTGGTCCTTTTTCAAAGGGTATCACTGGGCTAGATGTTACTATCATCTTCAACTCAGAGTCTGGGTCAAAGAACCTCCAATTCCGATTTATGGTCAATTAGTTACCTTTGTTGGGAAAATTTGGTTTCAACTATAAAGCCAACACTCGGTTACTTTTCTTAACTTTTGAATAATTCATTTGCTCTAATCTCTGCTCACTGTAACTTGGATCTAAACCAATTTTATGTGCTATGTATCATTGTCAGTGAAACAACAGCATAAATTGTTCCTGTCTGCAGGTTTTTTTTAATACATTTGTTTGCAATAGGACTGTTTTTTTTTTTTTTTAATTATCACTAGCACGTACAGAAACCGGATAGCTGTTTTACCTATACTGCTCTTAAGTCATATTTTGGTTGCTAAGATATTCAGAGCAGTCATGTTCTGTTCTAACAGCTAATTTATATTTAAACACAACACAAAGACAAGATGCCTCATTTACATGTTAAATGATCCACACATTTGCTTTTGCTTAAAATGTTCATCTTTTACAACACTTGCATATAAAGATTATGGTCCGTTCATTTGAATACAAATCTGCTCCGCCAGTGAAAGTAGATGCAAGTGCGCCTAGCCTCCAATAATTGTAAAAATATTTTCTTCACACCAAACGCCTCATTGAGGAATATTAGTCTTAAGAGCTTAAAAATCTGTGGTGTTCAGTAGCCAATTCCTTTTTTTTTTTTTTTAAATACATTTTATTTAGTTACAGGTTTGTGGCCTCTTGGACATAGGAGTCCACCACTGCTGGCTTTGAAGAATAGTCCACAAACTCTGCTATAGATTGAAAATTGCAGCGCATCCCACACACTATGTATCTGAATGGGGTGACTATTACCGTGTAGAGTTAGGAGTAGGTAAATAATTATTTTTTATTCAACCTTGTTCATGAACTTATGATATTGTTTTGTTAATTAATTCTGCAAATTCCATTGTTGCACCTACATTTTGATACTAATATGTGTTTTCATCCTTTAGAGGCACAATTCTGCTCTATATGCTTCCTTAGACTAGATCTTCATTGTAACATAAATTTCATTATATTTGTGCTATGCTTTCTAAAATATTTTCTCTACTTGTCAAAATTTTCATTTGATTTTTTTTTTAGCTCCTTCAAGGAAACTATTGCTTTGTTTTGCATGGGTAGATAAGAGGTCAATTTTGTTTCAAATTTGCCTATCTACTTTCTCTGCGAGCCATTCTTACCTCTAGAACGCAAAAAATATCCCTTATATATATTTCTGAACTAAATGATATTTCCCCATTTCTGGAGAAAGCAAGCAGTTGTAAACGTCATTATTAAGCCTTTCCAGCACCTCCATCTTGATAGCACTCCATCTCGATGAAGACAAATTCCTTGCTATGGTTTCTTTGAACTAAATTATTTTTGGGGGGTCTTCAGGATGTTTCTTTCCCCAATAGGGCTGATAACTTCTGAACTCAAAGTCGTTAATGTTGGACCCATGCTCCTCTTTTTCTGCAGCCTTAGTAAAAATATCCATCCACATATACACCTTTCCCTTGAAATATTCATATGCATTTCAGTTGTATTTTATGCAATGAGCCTCAATTCAATACATTACAGCTTGGGCGGGGGGAGAGGGGTAGTCATTTTGTTGCAGAAAGATTAAGACGATCCACATCAGATATGTGAAATTACAAGCTTGAAAGCCATTGCCAAGAGGAAAATATGAAAGAAAAATACTGAGCCAATGCTGGTTAAAAGACACTTGATGCTGATAAATCTGAGAGGACTAAAAGAAGCACGATTTGAAGCAGTTTCTTTAATCTTTAGTAGACTACAACAGAAATATACAATTGAATCATGGCGCCAGAACACGGAAACACTTGACAAACCAAACAGAGGAAAGACAAGCCCTGGAGATTTTTTATTATGCAGAGATGCAGAGGACGCAAAGGACTGCAATTGTGGTAAGAACAAGCGGGAAACTAAGAAAGCGGGGTAGAAATAAAATGCTATAGAATAGACTTTGAGGGATTCATTTGAAACCATATTTTGTTTGTTAATATTTCAAAATTGAAACATGTTGCACTGTCTATAGAAGACTGTCGGTTGCACCAAAATGCATTAGGCAGAACATTTAAATTATCTTATATAGTATTCTAATGAAGATATTTACAATGATGCTTATGATCAAATAAATATGGATGGAATGGAAAATGAATAAAGAGCTGATATACATAATGAACATGTTGTGGAATCACCAACATACAACTGGTTGTTTCCAGACTGAGGTATGGAGTCCTTCTTACTGGAGCACCCAACTTCCAGAACAAACATTCACTCAATCATTGCTTAACCGCTTTAAAATTCTAAGTATGGTGGAATGCAGTTTTTAATTACCCATAGCAGTTCTTACCTCATCAGTTGTCTTGTAGCATGGAGGGTTTGAGTTAGGATCAAACTCCATCTCTGAAGGAATGGACTAAGAAAAAAAAAAAAAAAAAAAAAGAACGGGTAAGGACATTAATACACTTCACCTACCTTATGGTACTAAAATTCTATGGAAACCATCCAAAAAAGAGCACAATATATAACCTAATGAATTGAGTTCCTTCTGAGATAGTTTTTTATGACATTTCAGAATGCTTTAGTCTTTGTTTCACCTGGTCTTTTTTGAAAGGGAATGGGAAAACCAAGACGATGGTGTGGGTGCCCAATCCAGGAGTCTAGAACTGTGACAGGCCTTGAGAAATCTGCTTGCCCATTCACTATGGAGAGTCAGATTTGATCAGGGCGTGCTATTTTTAGGGCCTATTGGCAGTGTCTGGCGAGCTGGCAAAGAACAGTTGTTCTGCTCATTCACAAAGTGAATTAGCAACTAAGATGCCTTTAAATCTTGGAACCCTGGGGGTCCACGAGGCCTAGTCAGGGGGAACGCAACTGGGTTAAAACATTGATATTAAAATTAAGTCATCAAAATGAATAAAGTATATAAAAATGAAGAAGTAAAATTGAAACTTTTAAAACATTTTCTATATTTGATTGTGAACTAAACAAAATATTTCAATATTTGAGCATCTGTTTGATGTATACTTGTATTTTTGTGTATTGCTTTGAAGTTCAAATCATAGTAATTGCACAGGCTGGCAGCGCCCCGTAGTCCAATAAGGACTCGGAAGGGGGTCCCTGCTTCCAGTAATGATTCAATGGGGGTGCCACAGAAGTCAAAATGCTAAGAACTGCTGGGCTAGATAGATTACAGGCCCACTTGTGGATTGGATTCACCTTGCGCTCTATCTAGAACAAAATCATCTCAAATTCAGTGAATAGCTTGAAACATAGCAGTTTTCCATCTAGCAGACATTGATAAAGCCGAAGTCTTGCCTGTTTTCTATAATCTGTCTTATTCTAATAGAACCAAGAGACCCTGCCCAGGGTGAATGTAGCACTCAAAACAATATCCTTAATTAAATACATCAACTTTACTGGTTGCAGAAGAAAAAAATCTCAATCAAAATACTTATTTCACCCAACGTTCTGTAGCTGTTTATGGCAATCTCCATTTCTCTTCCCAAAGATTTCTCCATCAGACTGCCGACTGATATGTTACAATCAATATAAGGTTGGACAGTCCATATCAAACATGGCAATAGCAGTTAATCTGGCACTACTACAAGTATTACACTATGCCATGCCTCATCGCTACTAAGGTTGCAAGTTGGTTCACTCTGATAAATCACTGGCTGTGACAAATAAATGCAGCAAATTATAAGGCATTTTGTCTGACTTACAATTAGGGCTCCCGGTTTTATGGTATTTATTTTTGGGACATTTCCGTCTGTATTTATTCATATTTATTTTTTGTCAACTTTATCTGTATTTATCCATATTTATTATGGGTTTTATGAAAAAAAGCTGAAACTGGTATAGTTCCACTTTTATTTAACCAATAAATATGCAGTCATACTTGAATGCCTGCCAGGTTTCAGTGATATGAACACCCGCAGAAGATAAATCAATGCACTTATATGAAAATATGCAGATTTCAGTATCCGCCTTCTGCATATCTACTGCTGTTCAAATCTCTTTACTAAAATTCCCCCTTATTTTTTTTAACCCCCTTACTTATCAATCCACACAGTTATTGGCCTGACAGTCATGGCAAAGTGTATTTAGGATCACTCAAAAGCACCCATTTTCTGTTCATATCCACATTTAAAAATAAATAGAGAAAAGAAAATAGATGGTTTCCTGTCTGTATTTATCTGTAAAAATCAGTAAAAACGGAAAACAGGGAGCCTTACTCACAATATATTTTAAATGAGACTGAATATGCAGTTTGCGAGAAAAAAATGAACCATAAGATAATTGATGGAATTTCATTCCTTTGTTCCTATTTGGACAACGAAGCCTGACCAGGAGATTATGAACTAACAGATTACACACTGTTCACTTGAGGGGTACACTGCTATGTTCAGATGCTGTTTTCCAGGAATGTTATATTACAGTTGCCTGGATTACTGCCAAATTCCTAATAATTTATGTACACAAATGTTAATTTACAGCCTATGAAAACACCAAGAATTTGCACCGTTTCAACAGGAGTGGTTGCAGAATCAAAAAATGTGTTTGGAAAGAGTATCAATGCTCAATATGACAATAAGCCTTGTGGGCTAGAGTGCAGGGCTTTGCTTTTGCCTACATTTGAGCTGCAACCCAGTCTCTGCCTTTGTCTTTTGCTTTGTGACTAGACAACTGTTAAGACCGTGGTGCGAGGCGCTCGCAAACTCAGAGAATAATGCATGTTAATATAGATTTACATTGTTATCCAACTGTAGTGATGATGGTTAAAAGTGACTCTGTAACTAGGTTAGAAAATAACAATGAAAGGAGAAGGTCTTGTGGAACTCCACAAATCCAGGCTAAAAGAATTCAGCAAAGACAAGACTAACTTGTTGCCAGTTATGGCAAGTATCTTGCTGTCTTTTACATAGTTTGGTTAAACAGGCATATCTCAGAAGAAACCATCTGTTTTAACTCCACAGAGATTTTTGGTCACCCAAAAGACTATCAAAATTGAAGGGCTCAGAAGAGGCTAGTTGAAAGAAGTGTGGCCTAAGGAATGCAGATGATATCCATATGTTTGTACTCTGTCCTAATATCCGGGACTTTTGGAAAGACATTAATAAGTTCCTGAACAATCTTGTCCATTTCAAAATCCAGGTAAGCCCTGAACTAGTTTTCTTTGAGGTATTGCCGGAAGCTGGAGATCCACAAGCCTATGGCAGCAAACTGTTGTTCTATTTGATTGATCTTGTTGGGGAAAAGACAGGTCGGTAAGCAGTGGACTCAATCAGCGTCCCCCTCTAAAGCAGAATGGCTTGACTCAGTTTTATATGTATCCAGGATGGACTTGAGCCGACCCATATCCAAAAAAGCAGCTAAGTTATGGGCCTTATAGCCTGAATGGCTGAGCAGGGGAGATGGAGTGTAATTTCTAGATACAAACCGGAAGAGAACGAATTGGGCTAGTCTCTCGATTTGGTTCAATAAGTGGAGCTGTTTGGTGACAGGACATGGTAGCCGGTCTCCGTTCTTCTTAAGCAGAGGCCTCAAGCTTCCCCATAAGGGCAGAACGTTTTGGCAGAGGGATAGCTTAGAGACCAGCTGGAAGTGAGCAAGGCAAATGAGGACATAAAAAATTCATTACTAACTTGTGAACATGTCTCTCTGTAGGCTAAGAATAAATCAAATATATTTAAGGCAGCTGCAGCGGTCACTAGAACTGTGGAGAATGGAGTAGGTACAAGTGAACCAGTGACAAAGGCCACATTGATAGTTTTGCATGAGAAGGATGGAGCAGTGACTAAAGGTGTTTTATTTCACAAAGTCCTCCCAAAAACAACAATTTGGTTCCTACCCAAGATGGTCATGTTTGACTGACAACGACCTACCTATGATTTATATCAAGTGGGATTAAAACCCATTCTGGCATAATAAGCAAATAGACGCATACATACCATGGTTTGTATGCTCCAACACTACACTGCCAAAGTCAAACCAAAACCTATGTGCCACGTTTTTGCCACATTAAATACTTTGCCAGTCTCCACCATATACCTACCCCATATGAGGATTAAGTACAATACTCACATGTCTGGAAATGAAGCAAGACATGGGTCCAATCTCTGTGAAGAGCCCAACCTGGAACGTGAGAAAAGAAGGTACCCACTGCAGGTCAGAGAGCAAAGAAGGCAAAACCAGCAACATGCCCATTCTAAGGCAACCACCAAGTTAATTCACCCAATCAACCTTTAGCACTCCCAACCCCCAACCCCAGCAATGTGATGTGACTTGTTACTAAATCTAAAGAGGATAGTGGGAAAGCCACAATGTGGGGGATGGTATGGAGCAGGTGAAGACACCGGAGGTAAAATGCAGTGATGATAGATAAAATAACACCTCACGGAGATAAACCTAAAGAAGACTATATGACATGACATTCCAGTAGAAAAAAGAACTTCAAACAACACTGGGCTGTTCTGAAGAGTGGGACACTTGGTACCGAGTAAAAATCTCGACCTTAAATTATTTTCTTACTTTAACACATTTCATAGGGTTGAGCCTTCACCTTGTACTTTATCCTAACTCATATGCCTCATATGCTTGCAGAGCAACGTTCTAAATTTTCACCCAATAAAGAGAGAAAAGCACCATGTAACAAAGGGACAGGGCTTTGCTAAGTCAAAGAAGAGGATAAATTCCCTTTGGTAACCAAATAAAATAATTCTTCAACCAATCACTCCAAATATGCCACAAACCATTCATGTCAATCATACAAAAAACCCATACACCTATATTTGCAATGCCACAAGACAACCACTGACTAATAATGGAATGCCACCTATATTTTATTTTAAACATTTTCGAACCATTAAAAATGTGTTCATTATACATAATTCATAAATCTTCATATTATATAGAACACGTATATCATGATACAATTTTATGTATTACATGGACAGCATATCAATTAATAAAGCGGGAGATGCAAAAATTCATCAAGTATCAAAAACAAATATTATATCACATATATAAATCCTACAAATAGTACATACACCAAACTCATGTATTAAAAACAATTAAAAGTGTATAGTCTAAAAGAAAGATAAAACAAAAGAAGAAGAGAGAGATTAAGTGAGACAGCAATTGCGACAGTACACTTATTAGTGGTTCGTGGACTAATCCAGGTTAAAAAAACCTCTCAAATGCCAGACATGTATGCAGTCCAAGTGTTTTTATCACAATGACTGGCAGTACACTGGATTTAGTTTATCCCAAGCCTCAACAGGTTTCGGTGGTGTTCGCAGATTAATGGCCACCTTTATCAAGACAAATATAGTGTGCCTCTCCTTTTAGAATCTTCAAACAAATACCTGAGTAACTATGGCGAGTATCCTACAGGCATGAATGGTCCTTGTAGGGAAATGAGTCTACCGTTTACTCTAGGGATACCATTATTCCAATAAAAAAATTCGGTTGTGAGTGTTCTATTCGATTGTGCCCATGCATTCCAGGTCAATCTGTTTACACTGTCCCTCCTTATGAGTGGATGTTCCAGGATCTCAAACCGCGGGACCAACAATCTCCGTAAGGCATTTGAATGTGTTTTCCAGCCCATCGGCGTCTGTGCGTCTGATCTGCTAGTCATCCAGCCTTACCACAACAAGCACAGAAGGCAGGTTTGCCCAACTTAAATAACCAAAGTCCTCACTCACTCATGGTTTGACCCTCACCTGTAACACAGATTTCTATTTAAGTCGGAAACAGTTTTGCTAGCAGTTGCATAGTTCTCCGTACAAAAAGACAAATAAATCCCATTACCAGCATGTGAGAAAGTGCCTATATTGCATTTTTAGCCCCCCACTTTTTGCCTGGTTTTGATGTTGTTTCAAATGTAGTGCCCAAGGTCCCTGCCATCCAGGTCCTCCTAAAAAACAAACCCCCAATTGGTAGTTCTGCCTCCTGTAAGTCCCCAGTAAAGGGTACCCTGGGTGTCTAGGGCTTGGGAGCTGAAGAGGATCCCTTGGGACCCCCCCTCACTGGGAGAATGTCACTGCCCTTACAGCCTGCATGCACAAGTGAGGGAGAAAATGACTAAGTTGACATGGCACCCTGCCTCGGTGCCATGCCAGCTAGCACTACCTGACAGTCTAGGTAAGTCACCCCTCTAGCAGGCCTCACAGCCCTAAGGCAGGGTGCGCTATACTCCAGGTGATGGTAAATCTGCAAGAACAGTTATGCCCCAACAAGATTGGGCACCATTTCCCCAATATTGAGCCAGTGAAGCCACAAAGAGTACATGGGCTGGACACTCGTCAACTCTAGTTTCACAGCATCATGATGGCTTTATTGAATATCGGAGTGTTTGGTACCAAACTACTCCTTTCACTAAATCCACACTTATGCCAGTGTGGGATTTATTGTACCATGTACCCAGAGGGCACCTCAGAGGTGCCCCCTGAATCCCTACCAACCCAGGTGTGGTCTCTGACCGGCTGTAGGCAGCCAGCCACCACCAGACATGTTTCTGGACCTCCGGGTAGAGAGCCCCGGCTCTCTTGGTCAAGAAACAATGCACATCCTTGGCAGGTGTCATGAATGAATGAATACACACTTGTATAGCGCATGGCTACCCAAGGGCATCCCAGCGCTTGGGTATGCCTCCTCCCCCAGGATGGGCCAGTGCTCGATGGAGGAAGCTTCAAAAGCCTGTCGCCATTGTAATGCGACCCCCAGCCTTTGCTGCTAGCAGTAGATGGCAGCCCCTGGTTTACCCCCCACTTTGGGCAGGAAAATTCGAATTGGCCCTACCTGCTACTCCCCTAAAACGCATCCTAAATTTAGTATTTAGGTGGCTCCACAGACCTGGCCCTCAGCTCTGCGATGACCTAAGAAGAAAGAAGACACCCTGCAGCAGAACCCAGAAGACAACTGCCTTGGCCACAGCCCTACCGGCCTGTCTCCAGCTTTAACGACCCTGCGGCCTGTCTTGCAACAAACATCTCCACAACCCCAGGGAGGGCTGTTGCCTTCAATAAAGACTCAAAGCTCCCGAGGACAGAGGACCAGTCCAGAATAAAGCAACTCCAAATGCTTGGAATCCAGGTGGATCCGTGTCTCCTGGTCACTCTGCACTCGACGCCCACGGCCCGAACGGCAGTGAAGTCTCCCCGGCAATCCCGACCTTGTGTCAAGCGTTGGCTGATCTCTCCTGCAGTATGAATCCAGAGACCCCCCCCCCCCCCTCACCCCCGACCAGGACCAGCTCTGGTAAGAAGACTCAGACGTCGAAAGGCACCCTGGCACCCGAAACCCCTGGGCCTAATTGAGAAGAACCGACGGTGCCCCTATGACCCCCTACATCCCAACTTACCTCTACTGTTGTTGGACTTCCTCGTGCAACCTCTGCTTCTTTGCTGACCAAACAATCCTCGTTGAAAAGCATTGGGTACTTGATGTCGAATTTGCACCCTGTATCCAGCCGCCCCGGTGCCGCTGGTGGTGTATGTTTGGTGCTGCTTTGTGGCCCCCCCCTGTGCTTGTGCTGACCCCCAAAGCCTGGCCCCTGCAACCAATTTACTTACCTGTGGATCCAGGCACCCCCTGTCTCTACTGGAAAGCATTGGGTTGAACTCCAATTCTGACCGCTGCACCCGGCTGCCCCAGTGCCGCTGGTGGTGCAGTTTTAGTACTTAGCCAACCTCTGTCCCTTGATGACTTTTGGCTCCGAAGACTGTGATTGTAATTTAAATACTTACCTGTTTAACCATAATATTGTTTTCCCCATTGGACTGTGTGAAAAAGTTTCTAAGTGTCGATTTTTCAAAGTGAAAAGTATTTTTTTTTTTAAAACAATTTTTATTAATACAACGAACAAAAGTACACCTTTCGTCATTACATGGTATATCTGTGCGGTACAATGTGCTGTCATGTCACTCAATTTCTGACATTGATTGCGATTGTCATACAGGTACATCCAAGCCCTTATTTCCGCCACCCGCCACCCCCTTCTTCTTCCCTTACCCTCCCTCAGGTCGAGTCCCACGTGACAATACTGCCCTGAGTTTAGTCGCTTAGCTCGGACTCCGAGTTCGGTACAGGGGGTTCGCATAAATTGCCTCTATATGTGTTCCATTTTCCCCATATTCTCTGCCATCTCCGGGGGCAACCTCTGTTGACACACACCACCCTCTCCGCCATCATGGCACTATCTAGGTCGCGGCACCACCTCATATGGGAGGGGGCGGACTGCGCCCCCCAGTATTGCGCAAGTGTCCTCTTTGCTAACGCTAGTCCGAGGGTCACCCAGGTTTGGTCAGCTGTGTTAAGGTCAGTATCGTCCCAGACATTCAGTAAACACATCCGAGGTTCTGGCGGGACATCCTGACCGGTAACCCGTGAGATCGTGGCCATGACCTCCCCCCAGTACAAGGTAATGTCAGGGCATTCCCATATAGTGTGAAAGAAGGTGCCTATTAGTCCACATCCCCGCAGACAGAGCGGGGTAGATGTCCTCCCCATTTTATGGAGCATGTCTCTAGTGTAGTATATCCGGTGCAGTATTTTAAGCTGCACCAGCTTTACTTTGGAGGGGATAGCCACGTCCCGGGGAGACGCCAACGCTTCATACCATTCTAGTTCGTCCATGGGCCCCACTGCCGCCTCCCATTTCTTTTTTAGGATCTCCGTGGGGTCTTTTTGATGATTCACCAGTTTACGGTAGGTCAATGTTATAGCTTTCTTGGTGAGGTGGTCTGTGAGCAGCCTATCCTCTAGCGGGGAGGACTCGGGTAGGATGGTCCCCTTGGGTATAGCTAGCTGTAGGGCATGCCGTATTTGTAAAAATTTAAATTGCTTGGTCTGGTTCATCTGATACTCTAATTGGAGCTTCGCAAACTGCACCACCCCCCCTTTTTTCCAGAGGTCACCGACCTTGGAGATGCCTATCAGGTCCCACCCCTCAAATTCTTTACGTAAGTGACCCATACCTATCTTCGGGGAGAGCCAGAGCGGCGTCTGCTGCGTAATCACCCCTTCCCACCCCAACCTGCGCTGTGTTGTGCGCCACACCTGTACCGTGTGTGCAGTGGGGCCTTGTAGCTTCTTCGCCCCTGATGTGACATATAAGGCGTGGAGGACTCCGTGTAGTCCCAGCAGCGCCCTGTCCATGCGTAAAGCGGGTTCATCTTGCTCCGCGTGTATCCATTGATTGACTATTATAAGTTGGGACGCCCAATAATATAGACGTATGTTGGGCAACGCAATTCCCCCATCATGCCAACTCCGTATAAGTTTGCAGAGAGCTATTCTATGAGGTTTACCCTCCCACAGCAGAAAGCCCACCTCTGCGTTGATCAATTTAAAATAAGAGTCTGGGACTGGAGCGGGCGCATTCTGTAGCGCATAAAGGAAACGAGGGAGAGCCATCATTTTGAATAGCGCCGCTCTCCCCAGCAGCGTCAGCGGCAGGGAGTGCCAATGTTTGACATCACTTTTCAGTCGTTTTAGGGGCGGAAGCAAATTGCGTTCTAGGAATAGCTCTGGATCAGGCGTGATGTGTATACCCAGATATTTGAAACCATCCACCGCCACTGGGATTATCACTCTTTTAGGGAGTTGTGGCGGAGGTCCCTGAAGGACATAAAGCACAGACTTCGTCCAATTAATCGAATAGCCAGAGAATCTACCATAGGAGTCACAAATATCCAGTAGTGCAGCTATGGATCGTTTCGGTTGTGTCAAATAGACCAAAATATCGTCCGCATAGAGTGAGATACCATCATCCCAGCTCTCTGTCCATTTGAGTCCTGATATGGCTGGAGCCTGCCTTATCCATGCCGCCAATGGTTCCAAAACCAGGGCGAACAGCAGAGGGGAGAGAGGACATCCTTGTCTAGTGCCTCGTCCCAGTGCAAAGTCTCTCGATAGTCGGCCATTCACCGCCACCTGCGCCAGAGGCGCTGTATAGAGTAGCCGTACCCAGACACAGAACTTTGGCCCAAAACCAAAACGCATAAGCACCGCAAATAGAAAGGGCCACTCCACTCGGTAGAAAGCCATAATCGCGTCCAGCGAGAGTATGACAGCATCCTCCTGGATGTGGGGCCCACTGGCCAGTATGCCGTGCAGCCGTCTAATATTCATTGCAGTGTTTCGCGCGGGCATAAAGCCTGACTGATCCGGATGGATAAGTGTCTGCAAATGAGGTTGTATACGGGCCGCTAATAATTTCGCCAATATCTTGGCTTCCGCATTCAGGAGTGAGATAGGCCTATAGGAGGTGCACTCGGTGGGGGGCTTCCCGGGTTTCAATATTGCGACCAGAGTCGCGACTCTGATGTGTCGTGGAAGTATACCTTCCTCCAGACTGGTCTCATACATTTGCAGCAGATGCGGCACTATCGTGTTCGCCTCTCTCTTGAACAGTTCCACCGGAATCCCATTTGGTCCCAGCGCTTTACCTGACTGTAGGCCATAAATAGCTCGGGCGACCTCCTCTGCTGAAAAGCTCTTGTCCAGCACAAGTGCGTCATCTGGAGCCAATTTCGGAAGTCGTATGTCTGTGAGGAATTTTAAATTACCCTCTGTGGTGGTCGTCACCGCAGAGGTGTATACCTGTTCAAAAGTATTTTTTATTAAAAACTTACTTACCTGATTACAAAGACCTTGGTCTTAAAATAAAGTACAAAGTATAATTTTATAAAAAGGATCTGGATCTCCTTCTTGAGTCGTGTGTCCATTATTGATCATGTGTGTGTAATAAATGGCCTCTGTGTAAGGCGTAAGGCTGACCGACACACTACCACTAATAGAGCACATTGGGTTTTGCAATGAGCCCTGTACACTTTTGGGGAAACCCTGGACTCTGTGCACAGTATTACCACCTAGTGGCAATATATACAGAGCCAGCTTCCTACACAGCATTTACTTGCCCTTAGACTAGAATATTTTCAAAGGGGTGGATGTATAGTACTTAAAGGTGGGACATGTAGAAAATTAATGTGACCCAGTCTCTGCAGTGACAAGGCCAAGAATGCTATTTTCAAATTACTAATATTGTATCTTCTGTAATTATTTTTCTAGCTAGTCCCATTCCCAACTTTTCTTTTTAATAGTTATTAAAAATCTAGGTTAATGGCGAAGTCATATTTTTAATAAAAATTAAAGAAAATAACTTTTAGAACCTGTTGTCTGTGACCTGAGAGAAGCCCTGAAGGCCCAACGTGAGACTGGATTCAGGTTATAAAAATCTCCTCCAATCATGTGAGAACTTGAATCTGCAACAATGGGTTGCGGAGCCTACACATAGGGGAGGGCATATATTAGAACACATATTTGCCAACATAAACTCCATAGGAGTAGAAAACACCCAGCCTGTGGGGTGGTCTGACCATTACTTGATTATGTTCTGGGCACACAAGCCCAGGTTGAACTCCTCAACCACCAGTGCGGTAAAGAACTTTCAAGGTAGGGACTGGAATGGACTTCTGAAAAAGGCAAAATTATCCCCGGTATGTCATACTAACAGGCCTTTTGATGCTGAGAAACAGGTGGAAGAGAATGATGTGGTATTCTGCGAGCAGATAAGCAAAAGGCTTGATCAGATAGCCCCTTTAAAAAATCTCAAAAAATCAGGTAGACCCTCAGCCTCGTGGTATAATGAAAA
The DNA here is from genome assembly GCF_964204655.1 of Triturus cristatus. Lineage (NCBI taxonomy): Eukaryota > Metazoa > Chordata > Amphibia > Caudata > Salamandridae > Triturus > Triturus cristatus. Next base: position 752,949,981 of record NC_140592.1, read on the forward strand.
ATTGAGGACGTTGAGAAAGGATTGCAAGCAGGCTGAACGGAAGTGGAGAAAGGCATATGAAGAAGAGGATAGAACTGCCTGGAAGGTGACAATAGCGGACTATAAAAAGGAGATCTCCACTGCAAAAGCAGAGTACTTTGCAGATATCATGTTGAAGGCACCTAAAAGTACTCAGAGTATTTTAAAAATCGTGAATGATATTGCTAATCCAGACTGTACAAAAAATAAGATCCTTCCTACACAAGATCTCTGCGATAGTCTAGCGACCTTTTTTGAGAACAAGATTAGTAAAATCATCGATGGGCTGAAAATGGGCAGCACGGCTCATAATGATGATCATAGTGGTGTGGCCAAGTGGCCACTACCAAACCGGAAGGAGGGGTGTGCCAGTGGGGCTAAGTCCTTAGATCAGGTGGTCTGTTTAGATTACTTTGAGACACCTACCGAGGAGGTTTTTAACAATGTAGCTTTAAGTGTCTCCTCAGGCTCTCCTATGGATCCATTTCCTCATAAAATATGGAAAGAACTAGGTTCAGAACTCTTCCCGCTACTTTGCATGATCTGGAGCCAATCCTTGAGCAGTGGGCTGGTACCGACCTGCTGGAAGCAAGCAATAATAACACCTCTTTTGAAAAAAGCTACGCTTGATCCATCATGTCCAAAAAGCTACAGACCCATCTCTCTTTTACCCTATCCAGTGAAGATCACAGAGCGTCTGGTCAGCAAGACACTCTCCCAGTTCCTGGAGGTTAATAACAAATTAGAAGATGTGCAATTTGGCTTCCGTCCAGGACATGGGACACAGACTGCCCTGATGACCCTACTGGCCGATCTTCGAATGCGAGCAGACAGGGGATAGGCAGCTATATTGATTTTGCTGGACCTGTCTGCCGCATTCGATATGGTTAATCATGAGGTCCTCTTGGAAAGGCTGGAAGGAGTTGGGGTGGGGGGCATGGCATTGAAGTGGCTTCAATCTTACCTGGCAAACAGACGACAGGCAGTAGCCCTTCCCCTCTACCAATCAGAATTTACTGCTGTCCAGCACAGAGTCCCTCAGGGGTCCGCAATCAGTCCTATATTGTTCAATGTCTACATGAGCCCTCTGATCGCTGTCATTAAGTCGCATAGCATCAATCTCGTGAACTACGCAGATGACACCCAACTTATCTTGTCGCTGGAGGGGAATCAATCGATATCATTGGAAAATCTTCATGCCTGTATGCAGGACACTGCACACGGGCTAAAAAATAATTCCCTGTAATTTAAACAGGGACAAGACGGAGATCCTATGCTGTGCAGTTGGGAAAGTTCCACTTTTACTCCCAACCGGCTTCTGGCCTATCCCGATGGTCACACCACTTATACCCTCAGAGATGGTGAATAATCTGGGAGTTAGTTTCAGTGATATTTATTTGAGCTTCTAGACTCAACCTAAGACAGTCAGGAGCTGCTTCATCCTCATCAGAGTGCTTCAGAAGATTCTGCCGATGTTACCAACTCAGGCTAGAGCACTGATAGTAAGGAGTGTCATCTTGAGTAGGCTAGATTATTGCAATGCCCTGTTGCTGGAGTCCCCAAGGTATTTGATTGGGAGACTCCAGAGAATCCAGATGATGGCGGCAAATTAGCTTTAATGAGATCACAACGCTCATCAGCCTCTCAGGCACTTATGGAGCTTCATGTCTCACAGAGGATACAATTTAAGTCACTCTGTATTGTTTTTAAAGCTCTGCATGGTCTGGGGCCTAAACCGCTGCAGAACAAATTCGAATGGTATGTCCCTATCCGCAGTCTTCGCTCTTCCTCAGCTAAATTGGTGAAAGTTCCCAGGTTACGAAGAATAAAATCGAGAGGAAGAGCCTTTACTATTGCAGCGGCACGACTCTGGAATAAACTTCTAACTGACTTGAGACAGATGGAAGACCTGCTGCAGTTTAGGAAGAAAATAAAGCCCTGGCTTTATCCTAGAATATAATTCCTAGTCCTCTAATAGTCCTTTGGAACACTGTCCCTCCCACTGCACTTACGATTGGCAGGGCATACGTATCTTAGCCCCAGGATACCCGTCGGGTTACAGTGCGCTTTATAAGTACTGATAACATTAAAAGGACCGCCCCCTTCTTTTACCCAAGACAAAAAAAGTGGCCCACAAAGGTTAGTTGGCCGACCTCCTGTATGGCTATAAGGAGACAAACTGCAAGAGGCTTTTTCCTGTAAATATACAGCCAACCAGTGGAACCAGACCCTGATGTTGGCCTTTGCCTGACACCCTTTGAGTTTCTATGTGCCTCCTCTGTGGTCCTGTGAAACCTTAAGTGTACCCCTGTGGTTTGCTAGGGCTTAAAAGGTAAAATCGTTGACCAGGGTAAACCTAATTGGTGTAGCCAATTCGTGCTCCATTGCGGTCAGCCCCAAATTGCGCATAGTTCCTGGTCTACCGCAACCATAAGCTATCATTGGCACTTAGTGTTTCTTGCCACCATTTCTACATAAAAACTTAAAAATTCATACCTACGGTTCCCCTTTTTGCATTTTTGTCATGTTTGAGTCATTTTGGTTATTACATTTTACTCTATTTTTCTAATTCAGTTTGGGGTTTTTATTGCTTTGTATTTCACTTTATTACTGTTTAGGTACTGCATAAATACATTAAACAATGCCCTAATTTAAGCGTGTATGCTCTATGCCATAGGTACCAGGGGTTGAGCTCAGTTTCATTTAGTAACTTTAAGGGATCACCCCGACTAGAGTTGCGATTACTTCTCATGTCGCCCACCCCAAATAATAATCAAATTTCTTACATACTTAATGCCTTCCTCCCCAGCATGGTGCAGTAAACTGGAATGTTTCACAGACAGACCTCTCATTTGGTCCCATACAAAGTGTAGGATAAATTGATTTTCGCTTGTTCAACTGCCCCCTAAAGAGGAGGGCATTGCTTCCACAGAATGGCTACTAATTATTTCAGTGGGACAGTGTCAATGAGACTAGGCAAGTTCGCTGCAGCATCAGTGTCATTTGCAGCCACACCAAGATGTACAGGTTTCATTTATCTACTTTGTTGTCTATTGTTAAGCAAGTGCAAAGATGGTCAATACAGCCCTGCAGACCAATGCTAAGCTCTGGGAGGAGGAGGTGGAAAGATGCACACATGAAAATCATGCAGTACCCACCCTTGAGTGGAAATTTCCTTTTATCAACAAGTACCCATGGAGAATAGTTATGTATACTTGCCTGTATATCAGTTCCAGGCCATGCTTAAAGGGGAACTTTATTCACAAATATGTGACATAACATCACCATTCAGAATCCCATACCTGAAGATTTGCAGCAAGATTTACTCCCCAATTGGTCCCACAAAGTGACAGAGCCTAACTACTTGAAATAGTACCCTGTTACACCACAGCTATGCCAAACTCATTCCTTTACCTTGTTGACTTGGGTGACAACAGCATCCACCACCTCACCCTTAAAGGGTCTGAAAACAATGGCCTTGTATTTCACAGGATACAGCACAAATCCACGCCCCGGCTGGATCACCCCTGCCCCAATGTTATCGATGGTGGTAACTGCAATCACAAATCCGTACCTGTGAGAAAGAAAGGGCCAGATTATAGTGGGTTTATGCATTCCATGACATTCTTATGTCTGCCTTACACACCTTCCTTAATGCCAACTTCCCTCCCCAGTCCAGTTTCATCAAGGTCTACGGCCACCTCACACATAAAGACGTCAGACCTCTCATATTAAGCCTTCCAAATTAACCTACAGACATTGGGCATGCCATAGCCTACCTATACTGCTTCTCACTTTTGCCTAAACTGCTGCCCTCACACCCTAGTCAGATATCCTCTCCCTCTTATTTCTATACTGTGCCCTCTCATGTTCAGCAGAATCCTCTGCCAATTCATCATACCATTCCCTTTTCAACTCAACCTCTCGCTCAATTCGCTTCACCATCTTGCTCTGCTGACATCAACCTCAAGTCTGCCTTCCCCTCCGACTACTATTCCCCACCACCACTCACTCGCTGGTCCTGCCTCCAGGACACTTTCCCCACGTACCCACCTCAAATCAACCCCTCACTCACTTGCCCGTGCAGGTTCCCTCCACTTCTGTGAATAGCTTCTGCTTCACGGTGTTAAGAAGGTTGGGCCCAAAGTATCGGGGATGCAGTAGAATCTCATGCTCCAGAGAGATCTGAGAGAGACAAACAAAGAATATGAAAAATTTGCCTGCAGTTTATCCCAAAGTTAACCTCCCCTGAAGAAAATTAATATATTTCAGTGTATTTTGAAAGCCATAAATTTGATGCCGTTTTACCTCCCGTCCCTTTTGCACGTTTTCCTGGTTGTGCTGCATGCCTACTATACCCAACTCAAGAGATGATTGAGCTAGTTCAGTTGACAAGTGATGGGTAGTATATGTAGAGTTTTATCACCTAGCATTCGTTCTTAGGAGGAGGAAATACTCACAAGATGGTTCCATTTTGGATTGGGGTCTGTAGGTCAAGGCACCACTTGAAATCCAGTTATACTAAGTGTTAAAATTACCTATTTGAACCACACGGAGAAACAATGGCAACCTGTGTGGGGCAGCACTTGCAGTATCTGCAGCACGCGCCTGTTCAAAGCAGGGCGTATCATGTGGATGTTACCGGCGCTACAAGCAGGTCACACCAGCCTCCAAGCTGAGGCTAGACTTGGGAAGAGAGAGCAGTTTTTTTTCTTTTCTTAGTGCTTCTTAGCTCAGCTGTTGCTGCGTGCATTGTTCTGGTGTCTTTTTAGTATGCCATTTGTTTTTCCAAGGAGCTAATAAGCACCGAGATGCTTGCATTTGCATTCGAAAGGCAGTATCCTCCCTCTTACCAACTGGGCTGTTTAACATACATGCATACAAGTAAAAAAGACAGAAAGTAGGAATTAAATTGTATTTGGCATTTCATAAGTCTGCCTAGTGACACTATGACATGATACCATCAGCCATCACTGGCTTTTCAGCCAACAGCATGTAGCATTGCGGGGGATCGTATTTTTGCTCTTAGCACTTTCATTTATAGGTTGAATATCCCGGAATGCAAAGTGATGTTGGCAAAAATGCCAGAAGTGGCCTAAGGTGTCACATAACATGGAGCCTTTTTTTATTTTTTACAAAGTAGTTTAGTCAAAATAAAAAAAAAACTTTTTGTTTCACATGTAAAACCAAAAGTAAACTCTTCTCACATATTTTGGGAGTGTTCACGCTTTCAATCATATCATGCATTAAAACAAGCATTGGCAATGTGAATCATTTAGCATTTTATGTGGAGAGTTTAATACCGAGCTTCGTAACACAAAGGTACAACATGGACAGCAGCAGAACAACTTTCCATAAGCAGGATAAACATAGCGCGATGCTCTCCCATTTACAGTAGATTTCTAAAAAAACAACCAGGCGATAATAATTAAGCCAGCCGATAAAGGCGGAGCAATTGTCTTGATGGAAAGGACAAAATATGAACTTGAAATTTATCGACAATTGGCTAACGCGGATCATTACCGGAAACTTGATCAAGACCTCTCTAAAACGGTTTTAGAAAAAACTAGCCACGTTAATATAAACTGGCGAAGAAAATGGATGGCTGTCGCAAAAAGAAGCCACATTTTTGCTTAATCCAAACCCAAGAACACCAATGATGTACGTACTTCCAAAGATCCATAGGGATGCTGATAATCCTCCAGGCCGTCCCATAATTTCGGGAGTGAACTCCATGTTGGAGACACCGTCAAAATATATCAATGACTTCTTGAAGCCACTGGCAAGTTCGACCACCAGCTATATTAAAAATACCATGCAAGCTATAAATATGCTGGAAGGGCAGACTTTTGATTAGGAGAATGAGCTTCTAGTTACCTTGGATATCGTGAGTCTATACACAAATATACCACAAGATGAGGGGCTAAAAGCCATGTATTATATTCTGGAACAACGTCCCAGGCCACATTCCATCCCTAAATCATTTTTGGTCGATCTGGGTAAATTATGTTTAAAATACAATTTTTTTGAATTCATTGAGGAGCAATATTTGCAGATCAAGGGCTCAGCAATGGGCTGTCCATTTGCACCCAAGATGGCTATAATGTATATGGCACTCTACGAGGAACTGTGGATTTATCACAATAACCCATTTGATGGCCATATAAAAATCTGGCAAAGATACATCGATGATGTTTTTAGGTTGTGGAGGGGGCCAGTCCACAAACTAGAGGAGTTTGGTATTTGGTTAAACCAGAGGAATTCAAATTTTCAATTTACTTTTCACTCAAGTAATTACGAAATCAATTTTTGGGATTTAATGGCAAAGTATGAAAATGGGAGGATTTTCACTACTCTATTCTCCAAACCTACAGAACGTAACACGTTACTATACTTCTCAAGTTTTCATCAGAGGAATTTGAAAGATAACCTCCCTTTTAGCCAGTTTTTAAGAATACGACAGAACTGTTCCCGGAGGGAAGATTACTTCTTAAATGCAAAATACTCTTGGAAAATCTAGTTCTATGCCAGTACCCCAGAAGATTAACAGAACAAGCAATGAAGAGGGCGTGGTCTACCCCCAGGGATTCTTTATTAACACTCAAAGACAAAACAAATGAAATGCCACTGGTTTGCGTTACCACCTTCTCAGGGTCCACCAATGAAGTCAAGAAGATCGTAAAACGCAACTGGCAATGCGTTAAAGGGTTAGATATCTTCAAAGAATTCCCGATATTTGCATTAAAGAAAAAAAGGAGCATTAAGGACCATCTGGTATGGGCAAATACAAAAGTGATTAAAGCACCACCAACCATACAATCAATGCAAGCACTACCTCCAGTCCAAGGACATCATTGCTGAGGAAACTGTAATTCGTGCAGTAGTACCATCGAAGGCAGTGATTTCGGGTATAGAAACAGAAACATCAGACACGAAGAATTCACTAACTGCAACACTTTTAATGTGGTGTATTGTGTGGTCTGTCCTTGTCAACTAGCCTATGTCGGTAAGACAACTCAACAAATAAAAACATGAATCACATAACACAGATCCCGCATCAAATGTAGAGTATTGACAGCCCCTATGGTAAAACACTGTAACGATCATAATCATGGACCCCTAGGAATGAAATGGACAGTATTAAAACATATAAAAGGCTGTATGATCTACACACTTCTAGCCAACTATGAAGCAAAATATATTCTGAAATTGGGCACCACCGATCACAGATTAAATGAACTCTCTGAAATCATGCATTGTTTTTAGCTGATTCAAAATATGTGGGTCTGGCATACTACCGGGCAAGATACAAGAAAGAGCGGAGACTTTTGCCCCACTAAAGTACCTCTTCCTGATCTGTTTCTAAGTGCTGCCATGAGTCCAACATCGTTCTCTGTTGGCATCCAAATTGCTCTGGCCACAGTTTCCTTCTGGCTACAAGAGTGCGCTGGCCACAGCATTGTGAAAGGCAAGCATTAATGTCATATATTAAAGGACAGGAAACCAATAAAGTTTTCAAAATTCAACAGGAAGTCAGGCATTTTGAACAGGAGGAAGTAACACCGGACGACAGGCTACCGGAAGTGACAGTTGGCCGCCACCCCCACAGCAAGCTTGGTGAGACGTCGTGCGATCAACCATAAAAGAAGCAGCTAACACTCAGACCAGGTGACGTAAATTGAAAGTCTGTTGGCGACAAGTTTCGTTTGCTCCCAGGACCAAAGAAACGCGACCCGAAGATTGCATCTTCTTGGCGACGCAAGGTAAAGAATTCTCTACTTCCAAACATATCCTGTGCAATATCCCTGATTGGCAACTGTTCCAATTGACAGAAAACTATAGTGTTCCCGCCCAGCAACGCTCTCTCGTGCTTAGCAGTACCACAGCAGGCGAAGCAATGCCGGCCAACGCTCGCTATAAATATAGATTGCTTGGCAGTTCTACATTAGGAGAAAAACTCCTGGCTATCCCTAACCTTGAAAATGGAGACTTAGGCATCAGTTGATTATTTTATTGATACTAAATAATATGATGCACAGATATGTTTTTAAAAAAACACCTCCCCACAAGAAGATGTAAATTAATAAGATAAGGGAAATTTAGGAGCTAATGAGCTTTCTCTATAACTTAATAAGACACACATTTTTTAAGTTACAGACAGCAAGCACACACAGGCAGCGGAGTCTGTCTACTATTGAAGAAACTATCTGGCTGCCCTTGAAACAGATCTAATCTACTCCATCTAACAGGTACGACGACAATGTGTTTCCCTCCCTTTTTCACTTAATAAACAAAATGCATTAATAGACACTAGATTAATTTCACTCATATTTTTCACTCTTTAGTGTCCTACACAAAGTATCACAGCCCTGAGGAAGACCTTCTTTGAATTCTTCTGGTCCCAACACGAAGGTCGAAACGCGTCGGCAAAACCCCCCCTTTCACTCACTTTTTTTCCCCAGCACGAGGTCAAGAGTCCTAACATGCCATAATTGATTGAAGAGCGCATGAAATGTATAGGTGAACCTATTGATTGATGTTTATGCGTATATACTATGTACCAATGCGACCTCTGACCTCTTCTTTTGGACCGTGTATTCATTGTTTATCAAGGATAAATGGAGTATTCATTTCCCGGTATATGTTGTTTTTTTGTAAATAGTATTTAGGACCAATAAGATGGAAATACTCACTCTAAAGCACAGATCAGATGCCATATTGAATATGTATTGTCTATCAGTTCACAATATTGTACATTTATTGTATTAAGATTTAGGACGATGAAATATCTTTATTAAAACAAAAAAACAAAAAAAAGAGTGTGGATATTTATATTAAGAATATCTGTGAATTAAATAATTCACTTTTGTCAAAAATTATCAATTTTGTTGGTGACTATCTTTTTGCTCACAGAAATAAAGTCTTTTGAATGTAATGTAGTTCAACAGACACACAGGTAATGAGATATGCCTAGGTGTTAATTGAACGTATTTAATCTATGGTCTTAGGGGTAACTATGACTCTGGATCTCCCATATACAGGACAGGCCCAAAGCAGATTAGCTAACACACTAAAGAGGTACTGAGAGGAGTTAAAGAACAGTTATATGCTCTCCGTAAACAGACAAACATACTAATTTAAATGTCTGTACTCAGATAGGAGCTGCCTAGATTGACATGCTTCATCAGTGGGGTCCACACCTAGCACCAGGAAGCATCCGAGAGTACTACTGTTCACTGGTTGTGGATTTCCTAGTTCTGGGTCCCTAATTTGATTGAGGTTATGACCCTAATGCCTACAATTATGTTCTCACTTGTTAAACTGTTAGACCTCTATTAAAATTGTGTGAGTGTAATAAAAATGGCCTTTACTGGTGTCTCTATCCCACAAGATTAAACAAGCATTTGCAATGCAATAGGCCTCGCATTTGCGAGAGTTTAAGCTATTGGCATTGTAAATAACAATGCCTTTTATTTGTTTTTAAAACCAACACATAAATAAAATGCAATGTCATTTACAATGGCAATAGCTCAAACACGCGTAAATGCGAGACCTATTGCATTGCAAATGCATGTTTTTTTCTAGCTATTTGTTTTACCTGAGCCCGGCTTTAACCATGGCTTCCTGGGTTTGAGTGAAATGTAGGCCTTTGTCACGGGTATATGCTGTTAGTCTTGTGGAAATATTACTTTTGTTCTTAGCCTGGAATCTATGCACCTGAAATGTTGAAGTTCCTTTTTGTGTGAAAGCAAGGAAACAGAACAATTCAAATAAATTAAGCTGCTCACAAACTACCAAAGTTTTAGTCGTTTTTAGATTAATTTGTATTCATCCCAGTTTATCAGTTGGGGTGTTTCCCCATCCGAAAATCGTGGATGCCGGTCTGGTAGGTACACAAATAGACAGCACAATGAGATATTGATACTTAAATACCCACAGAACCAGATACGGGTATAAGTGTAACCACAATGTAAGAGGAAAAGGGCAGTTTTGTGTCTACTTTGGATATTAATCCCCAGATGTCGATTACGTTGCACAGTGTCAGGTAAGTTTGAATAGGAATGCTTGAAAAATTATCCGAACCACTGGTAATTACTTGGTAACTCTTTCCAGACCATTCTTTACTTGCTCACTGTGCCATTACATTCTGGGATCAACCACGTGGAAATCGAACTTGGCCCCAGCTGTAAAGGAACGGGAAGTGCATATCAAGGGCTAATGGTATGCTACAGAACAGAAGACCTAGGGCTCTGAATCTTCAAATCTCCGACCCATGCTAGGTGAAGTTCTATGCCTGGTTTGCTTGTTCGTTGCTTTTAATGATGCATGTTTCACATTTTTTTTCATAGCTGTACTTCTGCAGGAGGTTTGTGCTATGAGAACTAATGTCTGTTTTGTTTCTCTGTTTTGCAGGATGTCCGAAGCACCCTGAGCAGGTAAGTCTGGTTTGCAGTGACCAGGTTGGCGTACTGAAGGTCACTGGTGAGCTTGTATACACTCTGGACAGGAAATGCCATGGGACAACTTAATATTCTAATTATAAGCTTTCTGTCACAGGTCCCCAAATGTGTTAACAGACAATGGAGCACCAAGTACAATATTGAAAACCTTCCAGACCTCCACTACATTGCTGACAAACCCTCATGGGGATGTCAAATCTCCAGTGTGTTCTAGAGAAACTCCACTCAAGTTGCTGAAACTTGCCTTAATTTTCCTGAAACTTCCTTGTAGTGCACTGGAATCCATAGTCCCTAAAAGCCTGCATAGTCATTCATCGGACTCTCCCTTGTCAGACACCTACATTCCTCAATATCCTATTCTAGTCTTTTAAGAAGCCTTTGTTTCATGTCTTTAGAAGCTTGACTCCAGTGGGATGCAACCTCCTTCCCATTATCCTATTCTTCTCCATTTCTCTTTAACATTCCACCAACACTCTGTATCCTCCTTTAAGATTAAAGAGGTCACTGCTTTAATCCCGAGCAAGGGTTCTACTCAAAGGCACGGGGACCCTTATTCACTCTGATCTTATGTCTTGAGACAGACATTGAGTTGCTATCGCAGCTAGACTTGAAATCTGCCTCCTGTATTTTCGTCATGGCCAATATTGTCATGACGGTTGGGGGGGAAAAAAATATATAAAATCGGGGTATATGTGACAAATAACCAGTATTTCCCCGAAAAAATACAAACAAACAGCACATAAAAGTAAGAAACGCTTCAAATATTAAAACAAACTGTAAACCCTTGGAAGTGATTTTATAACTGAGGCAGAATTGCCATGTAAAAAAATATAATGGAATTTACAGAAAGTCTTGTTCAAGTACCAGCTCCAGGCTCTTCGTGATCTTAAAAAATGAGAGAATAGCCCGTGTTCTTTACTTCTCTTGGGAATATAGGAATCCTAATCATAGCATAAATGTATTTGCACTACTCCGAAGAATTGTGTTTGTGACCTGGATCAGCGTTGATGTGGCTCCATGAATAAGTGAGTTTACATATATGCACGGGTGGCGGCTGCCAGACCTGGATAGTTCTTCTCTAGACAGAAAAAAGTTACTAACACCTTAGCCCGAGGTATTGATACTCCACCGCTGGCGACAATGTGATAATTGAGAAATGAATGTTTGGTTTAGAGAACAATTATTTTAAAAGGTTTCTATCTAATTATTTGTTTATACAGTTACGTTCCGTAGGTGTGCATAAGGTTACCAAGAACAACGAGATTGTGAATGGCGTGTGAGAAGTACAAGTAATGAGTGAAATGCACTATTTATTCTCTATGGGCAAATCGTAGAAGGGCACGCAAGTAAATGTCATGTTTCGTTAGTAGCGAACAGTACTGCACCAATATATAGAGGAGTATTTGAGAACAGAATAAACGACATGCCAAAAGACAAGCGTTGAAAGCGTGCGTCATCGCGATCGCTCTGAAAGCGAAAGTGATCGCGATGACGCACGAGTTTTCAAAGTGCTGCTGAAGGCTAGCGTGCGTGCACGGTCTTGTGAACGCAAGCGCTAGGCCAGCCAGCAGCACTTTGAAAGCTCACACACAAAATGTCTCTCCGAGCCAGCGCATGCGCTGGGCTCAGCGAGACCTAAAAAGGAGGAGTCAAGCAATGGACCCTGCTTATCTTTTAAGTAAGCACGTTTCAACGCTTAAATGTTTCCCCTAGGGGATCAGGCATCTTCCTCATGTCTATGGGTATCTCACAACAAATATTGTGTAACATTCCGTTATGCAAAGTGCCTTCAATAAATCTTTTTTTCCCCATTTTATTGAGTGGTTAAACAGCAGTATAAACACCCTTTCTTCATAGAACCTTAGACAAAAACACTACAAGCTTCCCTCGTTCAAAGAGTAGGCACCAGTAGTGAGCAGCAGTATGCGCTCACCGATCCACCATAACAGGTACAGCTCGGCAGTAGCAATGCAAGCTTCCCTCTCTCACAGAAGACTAAGTAATCTTCCATCCCCCACAGAAGTGATCCAACAGCGGAGACTAGTAAAACATTACACCTTGATCCCTACAAGTTACAGAATGCAGAGTGGAGACCGGTAGAGGCATTCACGCAGATCTAGGAAACTTGACAGCACTGCCATCAAGAGGTTTTGACGCTCGTGGTGTGATCTAGTCTTTTGGGGGAATTTACTACTGTGATGTTAAATTGTGACAAAGGGTGAACATGAAAGGGAACAATCTGACGACGGAAAGAAGTATAAGGGTCAAGAGGTGGAAATGTGCATATTCACGCAAGAGGGAGCTTCTTCTTGAAGGGGTTACTGCAGAGGACTGCGCAGATCTGGAAGAAAGTGGTAGTTAGTTTAATATAGTTCTGTGGAGATGTGGACATTCTAAACCTGGAAGGTATTGAAGCCCCTGGATAGTAAATGGTAATACAGTTGTTAGAAGGCTGGCGTCAGAGAGAAGGGTTAGTCTTCGTACAAATAACAGAAGAAAGCATGCTGCAAGGGATGCGGGCATTTCTCGCTTACGTGATAAAACATGATGCCACCGATTACTTCTCCTGTCGACCCGGCAGCAGCTCTACACTGTTCCGGAAGTAGATCTAAGTTCCCAGCATGCTATTTCGCCCAGAGCATCTGGCCCAATTCAAGATGGCGCTCCCGTAATCTGATTTTTGTAGTTTCGGCTTCGAAGCTCTTATCCTACCGAAGTGCTCCAGAACAAACTCAAGACGGGTACTCTTTCAAGAGATAAATTAGTCAGACGTTAAACGATTATTCTTGAATAAGGATGCCGTGGGCCATTCTGGGACTGGCAATTTGGGAAAGGTCACTGGAGCTTGAAAATGGATCTAAGGGCGACTCTATCAACTGCCAAGTTTTCTTAACATGTATTGTATGATGAGGACTGGAGTTCGCCGGAACCCTTCGACTTTACTCAAATGTTATTGTACATATCCATTCTATACATTCATCCATTATTCTGTTGCGTAATTCAAGCCCCCCCCCCCCCCCCTCGCAGTATAGCGCACAGAAACGGGCAGTGAGGTAACCGGCTAACTTCACATTGAGTGGTGGCATTCAGTTCTTTCACAAGGAACATATCTGTACCCAAAGTAGTTCCCCTCAGTGTCAGGAAGTACTATCGCATTGTGTACTTTATGAGACAAAAACATATTTTTGCTTCTATAGGTAATTTGTTTGTGTAGGCTAGGGCGCAGCAAATTTTGCTATATTAAACTTTTGCAAAAACTACAGCAACATATACAATGGCAAAATTAAAAGGCTAGCAGCCAGTGTCAGACCTATCATTTTTTCAAATGCTTGTTTATATAGCATTTACGACCCCTTTGGGGCGCACAGAAGCACTTGTGCATGCAGTTTGTATGTGTGACACAGGTTTGTAGGGTGACATTTGTGTACAACACTTTGTGACACTTTATTGAAAGGCGGAATGTGATGCAGTGCTTAGATACCAAGTTCTTTTTTCTATGCATTGAGGAACATACAGGTTAGTATGTATAATGATAAAGCTCCAAGTGGAAATTACATGTTTAGCAACCCTTTTTCGGGCAACCATTGTATATGGTGGATTATAGAATAAGCTCCATAATACGTCATTGGGTTGTGCACCACTGTGCTTACCCTTCATTGGGAAAGCAGGGGTCAAGTGGCCATGCAGCAGGCAACTAGGCAATGACCAACTGTGGGAAGCTACTACCCCAATCCTTGATGCTTTAACCCTTTCGCTGCTAGGCATTTCCCCCCCCCCTGTGCTAAGCCTTTTTTTGGGCTATTTGGGTTAGTTCGCGCTTAGTCCCCTGTAACTTTTTGACCACCTAAGGTATCCACGCCAAATTTGTGCCCTTTTCTTCCAACATCATTGGGATTTTAAAGGTACCCCGGGTTTGTTGATTCCGTTGGAGGGGACACAGAAATTAGCCAAAATACAGCAAAATATATATATATTTTAAAAATGGAGGGAAAGAGTTTCAGAAGAAAGTGCCTGTTTTTTCACTGTGGAAATGGTATCAAAAAAGGGTTTGTGGTGCTGAAATCATCTTCCCAGCTTTCAGGGACAAGCAGACTTTTTGTGTGCTGTTTTACCAAAAGTACTCCCCACTTTTAACTCGCAACAGGGTTGCTGGATATATTTGAACTATCCTAGAGCTCTAATAGTATGGAGGTCCCTACGTGAAGTCAGTGAGGATCACCACTATTGAGTGGGGAAGGAGGCAACTCCTTTTGTTTTATATTCCCTCACACACCCTAGTGGTGTCATGCTTCATCATTGGGACACCTCGACGCCTAAAAGTCGAGGTGGGCTCGACCATTTTTCAGGGAGCTCTTAAGAAGATGTTTTTGGCCAGGGGGATAAAGATTAAAAGCCCAATTTGGAAGTGGTTCACCTCAAGCAGTGGAACCACTTCCAAATAGGATGATACGAGGGGCAGGACCCTTGATGGCTGTCTTGACTACAGGGCTACCCCAATAAAAGCTGGTTCTCCACTTGGAGTCGATACCCCTCCCAGAACGGGATGGAGTGACATTTGAGACTAATTGGTCTATAGAAATTAATAAGGAGCGTTAGTTGCCCTTATAACTAGTAGTATAGGGAATTCCCTTCATTACCTATACCAGGGGGCACACATTTCCGCCCTGAAGAAAGTCCAGCACCCTTTATGGGGCTTAATAGGACTGAAACATGTTGGCTATAGGGTCTTAGGACCATAATATCCCCATTGACCCTTTACTTATATTTTATCATTACCCCCAGCTGGTCCAAGAATAAAAGAGAAACTGGGATCTGCTGTTGGGCTTTTAATCTTTATCCCCCGGGCCAAAAACATCTTCTTAAGAGCTCCCTGAAAAATGGTCGAGCCCACCTCGACTTTTAGGCGTCGAGGTGTCCCAATGATGAAGCATGACACCACTAGGGTGTGTGAGGGAATATAAAACAAAAGGAGTTGCCTCCTTCCCCACTCAATAGTGGTGATCCTCATTGACTTCACGTAGGGACCTCCATACTATTAGAGCTCTAGGATTGTTCAAATATATCCAGCAACCCTGTTGCGAGTTAACAGTGGGGAGTACTTTTGGTAAAACAGTGTGTAGACACGGGAGGGTGCACTCCCCTCATTTGTTCCTCTCGGCCCCCCTGTAGGTCTGGAAACCCTTCCTGCTTACATTTGTGTATAACAAGCAGACTTTTGTCAGAAAACCAATTTTTTTTTACAAAGTTTTGCCATTTTAATGGGACATAGCCTTTTTTTGCTACTTTTTGTGCTTTCAACCTCCTTCCAGTTAGTGGTAGAAATGGGTGGGAAAGCAATAATGGATCTCCGGAAAGCGATAAAATTCTGAATTCAATAAGGGGTCATTGACGTAGATCCTTCAAGGTTTTGTTTATAGAAACTAACAGTTGAAAATAAGAAAAATTGAAAATGAGTTGGAAAAAAACAGCCATTTGTGCCAACGTTTTCACCTGTAACTTCTCCTAAGTATGACAGATGTTTGAAAGCAATATACCGTTACATCCTCTGGACTCTTCTGGTTGTGGGGATATATAGGACTTGTAGGTTCACCAAGAACCCGAGGAACCCAGAGCAAATAACTGAGCAGCGTCTTGAAGTGGTTTTTCATAGTGTACCGGGTATTTAGCAATTAAGTTGGTAAAATATAAAGAGTGAAAAATAGGGGTCAAAGACACCTATGTATTTCCGAAATGGGAACAAAATATAGAGTTTAGAAACAGTAGATATTTGCACATCTCCCAAATTGTAGTTACCCATACTAGCCTGTGAATTGTAGGACATTTTTCAAAGTGACTCCTTTTTTACACAGTGTCTTACATTAGAAAGGCAGAAATGCATAGAAAGTCAATAGGAAATAACAGTTGCTCTACAATTCTGAGTTCCCCTAAGACTCCCGATAAAAATGGTACCTCACTTGTGTGGGTAGGCCTAGTGCCCGTAACAGGACACGGCCCAAAACGCAATGAGGACACACCACATTTTTACAGTGAAAACTGACCCTTTTTTTGCACAGTGCCTAGCTGTGGATTTTGAACCCTAGCTCAGCCGGCACCTAGGGAAACCTAGCACACCTATACATTTTTTTAAAACTAGACACCCATAGGAATCCAGGATGGGGTGACTTGAGTCGCTCTCACTGGCTTCTGTTACTCAGAATCCCTTGCAAACTTCAAACATTGTTAAAAAAAAAAAACATTTTCCTCACATTTCTGTGATGGAAAGTTCTAGAATCTGTCTGGATCCACTAAATTCCACCCACCCTGCGTTCCCCAAAGTCTTCAAATACAAATGGTACCTCACTTGTGTGGGTAGGCGTACTGCCCGCAACAGAAAACGGCCCAAAACGCAACTTAGACACACCATATGTTTACAGTGAAAACGGACCCTTTTTTTGCAACGTGCCTAGCAGTGGATTTTGAACCCTAGCTCTGCCGGCTCCTAGGGAAACCTATACATTTTTTTAAACTAGACACCCAGAGGAACCCAGGAGGGAGTGACTTGTGTTTGTCTCAGGAGGTCCTGTTACCCAGAATCCCCTGCAAACTTAAACTTTGTAAAAAAAAAAGAAACGTTTTCCTCACATTCCTGTGCTGGAAAGTTCTAGAATCTGTGTGGAGCCACACAATTCCACCCTCCCCGCATTCCCCCAGGTCTTGCGATAAAAATGGTACCTCACTTGTGTGGGTGGCCCAAGTACCCGCGACAGGCAAGGGCCCAAAACGTACTGAGGAGACATCCAAATTACCTATCACAAAATGACCTGGTTTAGCAAGGAGGGGGTCACCTGAGTTTTTGGCCCCGGGCTCAGTGGCCATCTTGGGAAACCTACCAAACCCACATATTTTTTAAAACTAGACACCTGGGGGAGTCCAGGTAGGTATGGTTTGAGTGGAGCTCCCAACGTTTTCCTACCGAGAATCCCCTGCAAACCTCAAATTTAGCTGGAAAAAATCACTTTTTTTCTCAAATTTCTGTGTGGGAAAGTTGTGGAATCACCGGGCTGACACAAATTTCCTACCACTCAGCGTTCCCCCAGGTCTCCCGATAAACATAATACCACAATCGTGTGGGTGGCCCAAGTACCCACAACAGACAAGGGCCCAAAATGTATTGACTAGACATCAAAATAACCTATCACAAAACAACCTGGTTTTGCAAGTGGGGGGGGGGGGGCGGGGAGGGGCTCGGCAGCCATCTTGGGAAACTATGAAACCCACACATTTCTGAAGACTAGACACTTGGGGAGTCCAGCGAGGTATGGCTTGCGTGGATCCCCCAAAGTTTTCCTACCCGGAATCCCCTGCAAACCTCCAATTTAGCTGAAAAAAACACACTTTCCACATATTTTTGTGTGGAATCACCGTGCCAGCACAAATGTCCTACCCCACAGCTTTCCCCTCAGTCTCCCGAGTAAAATGATACCTCACTTGTGTGGGTGTCCAACGCAGAATTGGCTAAAAATGTATTTTAAAAAATATGTAGCCTTTAGGTATGTAGGGGATTCTGGGTAGGAAAACGTTGGTGGGTACATGCAAGCCATACCTCCCTGGACTCCCCCAGGCGTCTAGTTTTCTGAAATGTGTGGGTTTGGTAGGTTGCCTTAGATGGCCACTGAGCCCGGGACCAAAAATGCAGGTGACCTCCTTGAAAAACCAGGTCGTTTTGTGATAGATAGGTGGGCACCTGTGTTTTTGGTCCTAGGTTTGCAGACATCTAGGGGAACCTAAAAAACTAAGACATTTCTGAAAACTAGACACGTGTGAGTCCAGGGAGGTGTGGCTTGCGTTGATATCCGAACACTTTCCTTCTGAAAATTTGAAGCAACCCTCAAATTTAGCTAAAAAGTCACATTTCCCACTAGTATCTGTGTGGGAAAGTTGTGGGATCACCGCCCGGCACACATTTCCTACTACTCAGCATTCCCCTCAGTCTCCGCATAAAAATGACACCTTACTTGTGTGGATGGGCCAAGTGCTTATGACAAGAAGGGCCCAAAAATTGTAGAAATTGAGGGGGGGCTTAAACGGGTAAAAAAGAGCAGTAGGTTTATACGTTTTTCGGCTGACGCTACTTTGGGCATCCACACAAGTGAGGTATAATTTTTTTGGGAGACCTGGGTAGTAGGAAAGTTGTGCCTGCACGGTGATCCTACAACTTACCCACACAGAAATGTGAGGAAAATTTGACTTTGTAAGTAAATTAGAGGTTTACATGGGATTTTGGGTAAGAAAACACTGGGGGATCCATGCAAGCCACACCACCAGCCAAGAGTCACTACACGCACACAACCATCCACACACACCACCAGCCAAGCGCCATCCATGCACACCGCCAGCTAAGCGCCATCTACACACACCGCCAGCCATGTATAAATAAAACAACAAAATCCCTGGCTCCTTGGGCAATTTTGTTTGGGGTGGAGACCTTGGCATACCCTTTTTGGGCACCACCCACCTCTATGTATAGAAAAAAACAATCCCTGGGGCCTAGTGGGCTTTCTGCCCCCAGGGGGGCAGATCAGGGGATATTGCCCATCTGCCTCTGGGGGGGCAGAAAGACTGTGGGATTTGTGGGGGGGCGGGCATTGGCATGCCCATTTTGGGCAGCCCCCACCCTAAATTCAATGGAAAAAAACCCTGGTATCTTGTGGGCTTTCTGCCCCCTGGGAGATGCAGAAAGACTGGAATATTTTGGGGGGAGGGCATTGGTATGCCAATCTTGGGCAGCCCCCACCCCTTAATTCAACGGCAGAAATAAACCCTGGCATCTAGTGGGCTTTCTGCCCCCCCGGGGGTAGTTTGGGGGCAACTGCCCCATCTGCCCCCAGGGGGGCAGAAAGACTGTAATTTTGCAGTGGGAGTGGGGGCATTGGCATGCCCATATTGGGCAGCCTCCACCCCTAATTTGCATTTGAAAATAAATCCCTGGTTGCTAGTGGGCTTTCTGCCCCCGGGGGGTAGGGGGGGGCAGAAAGACTGAATTCACTAATTGTTATGGGGGGAGCAAAGGCCCTTGCCCAAAGGGCCGCTCCCCCCCCTGGTGCCTAGTGGGTGTATGCCTGCTTGGGGATCGCCCTCCTGGGGCGATCCAAAAGCAGGGATCAGCTAGGGAGGGGTACCATTGAAAAGGGAAGATTCTCCCCTTTCCAGCAATACTTCTGACCTTCTACGTGCTCAGGGGGCTGAGATAGCCCCTGAGCATGTAGAAAGCGAAACTGAAATGAGCCACTAGGCTCGCTGATAGTCATTTCAGGGAAACCACACAGACAGCCCCGGGAACTGGGGAAGCTCTTCCCCAGCTCATGAGGCTGTTTGGGGGGGAAAGAAATCCCTCTGGTGCCTACACCAGAGGGATTTCAAATGCCATGTGCGAGGACGGCCGGGGGCCGTCCTACGCACATGAGCACTAGTGCGTCAGACGGCGACGCACCGAATGGGTCATTACCTGGAATGATTATGGTCTTGGAAGGTAATGTGTTCTAGGGGCATAATCAACAATCAACCATTCTTTTTAACATCTGGTTTTGCCATGATGGTTCTCACTACTTGCATTTTAGTCAGTGGTTACAACATTTTACCTCTGTTTATATTTATATTGAGGCAGAGATCTATGCTTGCAGAAGAAGCTTTGATAGGAATAAAACGGCAACCCACTCACATTAGTCGATGTTGAGTGAGGGAGTAGGCCATTTTCTTCTTTCAAATCCTAAATATTGCCTACATTAAAGTTTGACGGTAGAAATAGGCTTGAAGAAAACCCAAACTAATCTCTCAATATGATCTTCAATGCACTTGGGTAACGTAGAAGACAGCCTATATCTGCAAAGATATCTTCTCCCCCTCATTTAAGATCAGGAAAAATCAAACTATGGAAACCAGGAAAAAGACAAGTCAACAAAAAATGAATAAACCCGACCAAGTACTAAGATCTTTTCCACCTTTACCACAAGTACCCTCAAACAAAACAAATACTTTACTATCCCCATTGGTAAACTCAGTAACAAAGTTTGTGGAGAAACAAGAATACCGTTGGAAGTTTCTACTTACGGGGAGAAGCCCGGGAGAAAAAACAGCAATCTTCAGACAAATTGTTCCAGGCATATCAAAACGTTGTTCCCTTAAATGTAAAAAATTCTAGCTTCTCTCCAAGGAGCACAGACATAACATAGAGGTTTTTTTTTTGGACCTACGGAAATATCGAGTTGTATATATCGGAGGGACAGAATATCGACATCAAGAATATCGGTGACCAGAATATCGACCTGAAGGTAAGAAATATCGTTTTTGTTAATATTGAAGTTAGTAATATCGTTTGCAAAAATATCGTTGTTAATAATATTGATGTTTATATTAGTGTTATGTATTTTAGTATGTATTTTATATGTATGTGCTCCACATTTTTTGTTATGTTTTGCATTTTTTTAAAGTATATCTATTTCATTTTTAGAAGATAGTAATTTTTTTTAAAGTAAATTTTGCGTTTTAGTACCGTAGCGGGTTGTGGGTTTATAGGGGAATAGGGTGGGAAGTAATTTAATTATAGTAAATGAAATAATAATTTTTAGAAATTATTTTTAATTACATTTTGCATTTTAGTTCTGTAGCAGGTTGTGGGTTTATAGGGGAATAGGGTTCAAAATAACTTAATTATAATAAAGTAATTATAATTTTCTTTTTTTTGGTATTGATAATTAAGTTATTGTTAATTCATTGTTAATTGGTAATTAATTTTTATTAATTGATTAATTATATTAATTGTGTTAATTTAGCTTAGGAGCGAGTTGTGGGTTTATAGGGGAATAGGGTGGGAAGTAGTTTATTATAATTAAGTAATTAATAATTATTATTTATTGGTATTGATAATTAATGTATTGTTAATTCATTATTAATTGGTCATTTTTATTAAATGATAATTATATTAAATGTGTTAATTTTTTTCCGGAGCAGGTTGTGGGTGTATAGAGGAATAGGGTGGGAAGTAAATTAATTATAATAAATGAATTATTAATTTTTATTTATTGGTATTGATAATTAATTTATTGTTAATTAATAATTCATTATTTTATTTAAAAACATATTTAATTGATTATTATGTAAATTTTACCCCTACGCTATCTAACACTTTCCCGACTGTTGCACTCTCTGGAGTGGGAATAGTAATTTTTACCCCTACGATATCCAACACTTTCCCTACTTTTGCACTCTCTGGAGTGGGAATAGTAATTTTTATCACTTCCCTATCCAACATTTTCCCTACTGTTGCACACTCTGGAGTTGGAATAGTAATTTTAACCCCTACGCTATCCAACACTTTCCCTACTGTTGCACTCTCTGGAGTGGGAATAGTAATTTTTACCCCTACGCTAGCCAACACTTTCCCTACTGTTGTACTCACTGGAGTGGGAATAGTCATTTTTACCCCTACGCTATCCAACACTTTCCCTACTGTTCCACTCTCTGGAGTGGGAATAGTAATGTTAACCCCTACACTATCCAACACTTTCCCTACTGTTGCACTGATTGGAGTGGGAATAGTAATTTTTACCTCTTCGCTATCCAACACTTTCCTTACTGTTGCACTCACTGAAGTGGGAATAGTAATTTTTACCCCTACGCTATCCAACACTTTCCCTACTGTTGCACTCACTGGAGTGGGAAGGAGTAGTTTCTTACCTGTAACTCCAGTTCTCTTGTAGGAGTATTTCTGTGATAGTCATAATCATGTGAATGATCCCGCCCATGTGCGTGGACCCCGGAGCACTTCTTTAGATATATCTTCTTAAGTTGTCATCTTCTGCCTGAATAGACACTTAAGAGATAAAAAAGACAATAATGCAGCCTAACCAACTAGGCTACACTGGGCATTACTTCATCCTGAAGTGAAAAAACATAGCCAGTTTAACTTTTAAATTTAGCAATTTTACTGAGTTTTCCACATAGAAAACTCCCCTTCATAAAACTCCTTTTTTCATGATAGAGATGAAAAGGATTGGACAGAGAAGCCTCCATAGGCTGCCATTATGTGTCTGCAAATAGATACCGTGCCTTTAAGAGTCTCCAGAGACCCCCGGTATCCCATGATGCACAGCCAGAGAGAGTTACTTTCAGTTCTTTTTGAAGGCGTAAAGAAGCAGTGCCTGCTGAGTCTTGGGTACGTCTGTGTATGCCACCGGGGAGGAGGACGGGTTGCTTATGATTATCACTGAAATACCCCAACAAGAGAACTGGAGTTACAGCTAAGAAACTACTCCTTCTCTTGTAGGGGATTTCTGTGTATAGTCATAATCATGTGAATAGACTAGCAAGCCCATCCCAAAACAACTCCCCTGCGGTGGAAGAAACAGAGAACAACCGCACTATTGTGCAAATAGATTCCGAAGGCCTGCCCAACCTGAGCATCTGCCCTAGCATCAGTGTCTAGGCAGTAGCGCTTAGTAAATGTATGGACTGACTTCCAAGTGGCAGCCTTATAGATTTCCGAAATAGGTACATTACGAAGTGAAGCCGCAGTAGCTGCTTTACCTCTGGTAGAATGACCCTAGGCTTACTAACAAGAGTCTTGTTGGCTTTCTGATAACACAGCTGAATACAGGAAACAATCCACCTAGAAATGGATTGTTTGGAGCTAGCTAAACCAGTTCGGACCAAGTCATGGTTTACAAATAACTGGTCTGATCGACGGATATCCTTAGTCTTGTCCAAATAGAACTTCAAGACCCTCCTGACATCAAGGGAATGAAGCGACTTCTCAGCAGGAGAAGAGGGATTCTGAAAGAATGTAGGCAATGTAATAGTTTGGTTCACATGAAACTCAAACTACTTACGGGGGGTACTTAGGATGAGTCCTCATAACTACCTTAGAGGAATGAAAAACTGTATATGGCTCTTTACAACATAACGCCTGAAGTTCGCTAACCCTGCGGGCAGAGGTTATAGCCACAAGGAAAGCCGTCTTCAAGGACAGATGCTGAAGAGAAGCCTTATGAATGGCTTCAAACGGTTCCCTTATCAGTCGAGAAAGAATCACATTTAGCTCCCAAGGAAGCGAAGGACATCTAATGGGAGGAAACACTTTCTTCAATCCTTCAAGTAAATCTCTGATGACTGGAATTTAAAAAAAGGAAGTTTGTGAAGAACATTTCCAATAAGCAGTTAAAGCTGCCAGGTGAACTTTAATCAAATGCAACTGAAGGCCAGATTGAGCCAAGTGTAGCAAGTAAGGAAGGATGTCCTCTTCCTTGCAGGAGGTAGGATCCACATTATTAGATGCACACCAGATGCAAAATCTCTTCCATTTATATGCATAGGGCATGCGTGTAGATAGTCGTTTGGCCTCCTTCAATATCTCCATACAGTCCAGAGGGAGATTCAAATGTCCGTACTGTACTAACTCTGGAGTTAGATGGTGTCAAGAACAGCTCCATAGCCGGTTCCACTAAACCAGGCACCAACGGAAGCAATGGACGAGATGTTTGTCTCTGCTGGAGAGTGTCAAATATCACTGATGTCGACAGCACAGGAGTAGACAAGGGAATGTTAAGCTTTGACGCCCCTCTGACCAGCACCTCCTGAAAGGTGGGGAATGTGTTAGAGTAGGCGAGTACCTCCCCGTACTCGTGGAAGACGTCTCCCTGGTATGCTGGGAGCGAGATCTCTCGTAGCGATGCTGATGAGATCGTGTGGAGGACCGGTGGTGTCAATGGGAACGATATCTCGGCCGAGACGTGACCTTGGTCTTCGAGGCTCTGCAGGACACATTGGCTAAGGAGCCGTGGGTCCAGGCTGAGGCAGAGGAGGAGGCGGCGGTGGAGGTGGAGGTGGAGGAGGAGGAGGAGGTAGAGGAGGAGGACTTGGCGGTGTCACTGGCAGGGCCACCGGTTGACAAAGAACAGGAGTCCTTGATGGTGAATAGGTACGCGTGTACTCCGGGCCTGAAGAAGAGACCAACCTCTGTTTTCGAGCTGGCCGCGAAGAAGGCACCCTGGACTCAACGTCAGACCTTCCCCTCGACGTCGATCTACTGCTCGACAGGGAACGTTGACGTCGTCTGGAACGTGAACTCCCTGTCGACGTCAACAGGCTCACTACGGAGCGAGTCCCAGAACGGTACCTCGACATCGAACGTCGTGATGACCCCTCGACGTCGACCTTCTCTTCGACTTCGACCTTCTCCTCGACGTTGACCTTCTCGTAGGCGTCGACGACGGTGACACGTTGACAGCGAGTGCCGTTGCCTGTGTGACTTCGATCGACGACGTCTCGACGGCGATCTTCGTCGAGTCGACGATGAACGCGGGGACACCCGTGATGGCGATCTCGTCCAAGACCTCACCGTTCTTCTCCTCGATGTTGAGCCTCTTTGACGTCGATCAGGACCGGCGTTGTTTTTCCGCCGTTTTTCGACTGGGGAGCCCCCTAGAGGTTGAAGCATGGGTTTTGGTAGAGGACATACCCTCTCCTTGCCCAGAGGCTGTAGATGCTGCCTTCTGTCTTCTCTGCTCCAACCCTTGGAGCCGAATCGTCTCACTGTCACACAGGGTGCGCATAGAAAAGGTCTTGCAAATAAAACAGGTGTCAGGGACATGAGACCGTCAAACACAGAATACAGACTCTGTGTGCAGCAGACTTGGCCTACCACAGTCAGGACACTTGTCACACAGAGAAGGTATTTTGACAAGAAAACTGTAGAAATTCTGCCCAAAAAGTACAGCAGAAGGTAGATAAAGGCCAAAGACGTTGAGTGAAGCTGCAAAAATCCAAATACTGAATTACATTTAGAACGGAATATCAAAAAAGGTAGTGCTCAAAAACCGGGTACGAACCGTCGGACGGAGCATATTCTCCGTCCGACGCGTACCAGGTCGAAAAAATATACAAACATGGAATTACGATTCGCACGGAAATCACATTTCCGTACGAATCGCACAAAACCCCGACCGACGAAAAAAAACATACAAATGTGATCCGGGAAAGCGCCGACGTGACGTCGGGACGCACGCAGCCTGCCATTCACGAACCAGGAATTACGATTCGCACCGACGTCATCCCGCACGGTGAATATTTTCCGGCAGCCAAAAACTGCCGGGAAATCAGGACGACGCGAACAAGGAGTACCTGCACGCGACGGACAGACATGGACCCGAACCTACGTGTCATCCCGGCCCTCATTGCAGTCGACCTCCTCTACAGGTTACGACGCAGACGCTGCAGAAGGTCAGAACAACAAAGGGAGGGGGGAAAGGGGGGGGGGCAGGACCAGGGCCAGGCCACAAACCCCCCACCAAACTCACACAGCACACATGCCCTGGACATACCTGACCCCCAGGCCCTGGTCACTACGAGGGGGTGGGGGCGTGTCCAGCAAAGCCAGCGTCCGCCACAACGGAAATGCTTGACGATGCGAACCGGCAACACAACAATACAGGTACGTCCCGTACCCACGCCTTAAGAGCGTGGGTACGAGTCGTACCACGCCCACGTCATCCCAACAATGGCGGGACGGCTGTACCCACGTGGCAAAGGCCTGGGTACGGCCCGCACAAGCATCACATAGCGTGGGGACGGATATGTACGGACCGTACCCCCACCCCCGTATGCATGGAGCGTACCCCCAACCCCAACAGTGCAAGTACGACCCGTACCCTCACCCTCGTATGTATGGAGCGTACCCCCTCCCCAACAGTGTAAGTACGACCCGTACCCTCACCCGCGTACGTATGGAGCGTACCCCCACCCCAACAGTGTAAGTACGACCCGTACCCTCACCCTCGTACATATGGAGCGTACCCCCTCCCCAACAGTGTAAGTACGACCCGTACCCTCACCCGCATACGTATGGAGCGTACCCCCACCCCAACAGTGTAAGTATGACCCGTACCCTCACCCGCGTACGTATGGAGCGTACCCCCCACCCCAACAGTGTAAGTACGACCCGTACCCTCACCCGCGTACGTATGGAGCGTACCCCCAACCCCAACAGTGTAAGTACGACCCGTACCCTCGTACGTATGGAGCGTACCCCCTCCCCAACAGTGTAAGTACGACCCGTACCCTCACCCGCGTACGTATGGAGCGTACCCCCCACCCCAACAGTGTAAGTACGACCCGTACCCTCACCCGCGTACGTATGGAGCGTACCCCCCACCCCAACAGTGTAAGTACGACCCGTACCCACACCCGGGTACGTATGGAGCGTACCCCCCACCCCAACAGTGTAAGTACGACCCGTACCCACACCCGCCGTACGTATGGAGCGTACCCCCCACCCCAACAGTGTAAGTACGACCCGTACCCTCACCCGCGTACGTATGGAGCGTACCCCCACCCCAACCGTGTATGTACGGACCGTACCCCCACCTCGTATGCATGTAGCGAACCCACACCCGTGTATGTTCTAAGCGTACATATCCTGAAATAGGAGGGGTGTGTGCAGAGTCCTCCCAGCAGTGCCCAGAGACAGGAGGGGTGGGTGCAGAGTCCTCCCAGCAGTGCCCAGAGACAGGAGGGGTGGGTGCCTAACACTCACAGCAGTGCCCAGAGACAGGAGGGGTGGGTGCAGAGTCCTCCCAGCAGTGGCCAGAGACAGGAGGGGTGGGTGCCTAACACTCCCAGCAGTGCCCAGAGACAGGAGGGGTGTGTGCAGAGTCCTCCCAGCAGTGCCCAGAGACAGGAGGGGTGGGTGCAGAGTCCTCCCAGCAGTGCCCAGAGACAGGAGGGGTGGGTGCCTAACACTCACAGCAGTGCCCAGAGACAGGAGGGGTGGGTGCCTAACACTCCCAGCAGTGCCCAGACACAGGAGGGGTGGGTGCCTAACACTCCCAGCAGTGCCCAGAGACAGGAGGGGTGTGTGCAGAGTCCTCCCAGCAGTGCCCAGAGACAGGAGTGGTGGGTGCAGAGTCCTCCCAGCAGTGCCCAGAGACAGGAGGGGTGGGTGCAGAGTCCTCCCAGCAGTGCCCAGAGACAGGAGGGGTGGGTGCCTAACACTCACAGCAGTGCCCAGAGACAGGAGGGGTGGGTGCCTAACACTCCCAGCAGTGCCCAGACACAGGAGGGGTGGGTGCCTAACACTCCCAGCAGTGCCCAGAGACAGGAGGGGTGGGTGCCTAACACTCCCAGCAGTGCCCAGAGACAGGAGGGGTGGGTGTAGAGTCCTCACAGCAGTGCCCAGAGACAGGAGGGGTGGGTGCAGAGTCCTCCCAGCAGTGCCCAGAGACAGGAGGGGTGGGTGCCTAACACTCACAGCAGTGCCCAGAGACAGGAGGGGTGGGTGCCTAACACTCCCAGCAGTGCCCAGACACAGGAGGGGTGGGTGCCTAACACTCCCAGCAGTGCCCAGAGACAGGAGGGGTGTGTGCAGAGTCCTCCCAGCAGTGCCCAGAGACAGGAGGGGTGGGTGCAGAGTCCTCCCAGCAGTGCCCGGAGACAGGAGGGGTGGGTGCCTAACACTCACAGCAGTGCCCAGAGACAGGAGGGGTGGGTGCAGAGTCCTCCCAGCAGTGCCCAGAGACAGGAGGGGTGAGTGCCTAACACTCCCAGCAGTGCCCAGAGACAGGAGGGGTGTGTGCAGAGTCCTCCCAGCAGTGCCCAGAGACAGGAGGGGTGTGTGCAGAGTCCTCCCAGCAGTGCCCAGAGACAGGAGGGGTGGGTGCAGAGTCCTCCCAGCAGTGCCCAGAGACAGGAGGGGTAGGTGCAGAGTCCTCCCAGCAGTGCCCAGAGACAAGAGGGGTGTGTGCAGAGTCCTCCCAGCAGTGCCCAGAGACAGGAGGGGTGTGTGCAGAGTCCTCCCAGCAGTGCCCAGAGACAGGAGGGGTGGGTGCAGAGTCCTCCCAGCAGTGCCCAGAGACAGGAGGGGTGGGTGCAGAGTCCTCCCAGCAGTGCCCAGAGACAGGAGGGGTGGGTGCCTAACACTCCCAGCAGGGCCCAGACACAGGAGGGGTGGGTGCAGAGTCCTCCCAGCAGTGCCCAGAGATAGGAGGGGTGGGTGCAGAGTCCTCCCAGCAGTGCCCAGAGACAGGAGGGGTGGGTGCCTAACACTCACAGCAGTGCCCAGAGACAGGAGGGGTGGGTGCAGAGTCCTCCCAGCAGTGCCCAGAGACAGGAGGGGTGTGTGCAGAGTCCTCCCAGCAGTGCCCAGAGACAGGAGGGGTGTGTGCAGAGTCCTCCCAGCAGTGCCCAGACACAGGAGGGGTGGGTGCAGAGTCCTCCCAGCAGTGCCCAGATACAGGAGGGGTGGGTGCCTAACACTCACAGCAGTGCCCAGAGACAGGAGGGGTGTGTGCAGAGTCCTCCCAGCAGTGCCCAGAGACAGGAGGGGTGTGTGCAGAGTCCTCCCAGCAGTGCCCAGAGACAGGAGGGGTGGGTGCAGAGTCCTCCCAGCAGTGCCCAGAGACAGGAGGGGTGGGTGCAGAGTCCTCCCAGCAGTGCCCAGAGACAGGAGGTGTGGGTGCCTAACACTCACAGCAGTGCCCAGACGCAGGAGGGGTGTGTGCCTATCACTCCCAGCAGTGCCCAGACACAGGAGGGGTGGGTGCAGAGTCCTCCCAGTAGTGCCCAGAGACAGGAGGGGTGGGTGCAGAGTCCTCCCAGCAGTGCCCAGAGACAGGAGGGGTGGGTGCAGAGTCCTCCCAGCAGTGCCCAGAGACAGGAGGGGTGTGTGCAGAGTCCTCCCAGCAGTGCCCAGAGACAGGAGGGGTGTGTGCAGAGTCCTCCCAGCAGTGCCCAGACACAGGAGGGGTGGGTGCAGAGTCCTCCCAGCAGTGCCCAGAGACAGGAGGGGTGGGTGCCTAACACTCACAGCAGTGCCCAGAGACAGGAGGGGTGTGTGCCTATCACTCCCAGCAGTGCCCAGACACAGGAGGGGTGGGTGCCTAACACTCACAGCAGTGCCCCTGCAAAGAAAAGGGTGGAGTACCCACAGATCCAATGCCCACAAATGTCAGTCAGGTGCACAAAGATCCTGCAGTACATGTACCACATGTGTGCGAGGCTGGAAGTATACATATGCATAGCGCCTAAAAGAATACATGTACACATGAAGTAATGGCAACAGTCTACATACACAAGTACAGTGACCACCAAGGACGCCACGAATGATGCAGGTGGAGACATCGCTCAGCATGCATGGGCCAAGTCTAACGAGTCCGTCACACACCCAGCCAATGTAGACACAGCTCAGCCCCACATATTGGAAAGACCCTGCAGGGAAGAAGTCAGGTTACACAGAGGAAGGAACACACCTTGGGACGATGTCACCATGCAGTAACTGCTTACATGAACAAAGTTATGTAGCCAACAGCTTGTGATGGCACACAGATACCAGGATCCACCCTATGACCAGCACAAGACGACAATTCCCACACACCCAACACATAATCACCACCCAAAATAATGGGGCAGGTCGACCAACAGCAATACCAGACAGACAGTAGTGTACTAAGGAAAAATAAATTGCTTTAATTAGCATCCAAAAATATGTTTGTCCCTTGAAAGTTCAAAAAGTACAATGCCCATAGGGCAAACCAAAGTTCCAATCCAGGTGGGGGACACAGTGGGACGCGTGTCCCCTAGCTTGCCTGCACAGTCAGACTCCTTCGTCTTCCAGAGAGGGGAGGGCATCATGTGGGGGGGAAGGACCAGGCACCGCAGGGACATGAGGGCGAAGGGTAGGCGTCGTGGGTGCAGGGATGGAGGACTCCACCACAGGGGGTGGGTCAGGGCCAAAGGCAGAGGCCAGGATGGCGCTGCACACCTTTGCAAGGTCCTCCAGCGACTCCCCTGCACCCGAAGGAACCACAGGCCCCAAGGGGGGGGGGGGCGGCGGGATGGGTCGCAGCGCCACAGGGGGAGGGTGTGGACAGGGGGGGACTCAACCACCCTGACCGGGGACTCCCTTGACCGCTTGCGGGGTGGTGTCACAGTGGGGCTCAGGGACAGAGCGGCCATGAAGGAGTCTTTGCCGGATATGTGGCCAGGAGAGCTGAGGGGAGGGGATTTGGAGGGAGTGGATTTGGTGGAATGCGGACTCCCACTCTGGCTGCGTGACTTGCGTTTGCCCCCCCGACCCAGTGGGTGTGCCTACTTCACCCTGTGTGTGCGTGCCAGGAGGTGTGCGTATGACCTTCCCTGCTGGTGTGGTGCCTGTGTCTGTTGTGGTGGGTGCATGCTGACGTCTGGGTGTACGTGGGACAGGCATGGGAGTGGGAAGTGTGGATGGGTCAGGGGTAGGGGGTTGGACGTAGCGCTGCAGGAGACCCACTGCTGCAGTCAGTGTCGAGTCAATGGACCTCAGCAAGTTGCGTTGGTCAGCCTGCGATGAAAAAATGCCCTCCAAGTATGCCTCCATGTTGTTCAGCACTTGGCTGTGGCCATGGAGGACATTAAGCATCGCAGCCTGACCAACCTGCAACTGCCGCTGGATGTCCACAGACTCGGCATTGGCGGCAGCAGTGGAGACAGGGGCAGGGGGTGCGGTGCCTGGCAGGAAGGAGACATGTGGTGACCGGGCACGCTGGGAAGGGACATGAGCAAGTGGGAGGCGGCTGATGGCAATGGAGGGGGCGGGCTGAGATGTTGTGCCGCTGTCAGCTGCTGGTGCAGCCTCCGCCCACTCGGAGAGATCATCCTCGGAACCGTCAGCTTCATATTCTGTCGTGCCAGTGGACAGGTCCTCGGCCTCACTCTCCTCTGCCTCAGTTCCACTCAATGTGCCAGCCACGATGTCAACGCTGGCACTGGTGCTCGGTCCCTCCACTCCGTCTGTGCTCATGTCTCCCTCCGTGTCCCCCGACGATGCTGTGGGCAAGGTGAAGAGACAGCAATTAATCATACACCTGTATACATATGTCACATGAGTCCAATCTACATAGGTTACAGTGCTTAGCCTGAAAAGAAAGATCAGTAACATCTACAAAACAAGGTACAGATGTAGGGCATGCAACACACAGTTGGTTGACCCACCATGCCACTGAAAAACCATGGAGAGCATGACACAATAGCAAATGACATGAAATGGAGTTTGACAGAGGAGCCAGGCCCTGGGGACAATCCAGCACTGCATCTGCACCACACAGCGTTGCCGAAAATAGGGATGAGCAGGGACCATATCCATGAACTTGAGGCACATGCAGCATAGGTAATACTGAAAACATGCCCACCATGACTGGCTCACTGCACCTTGAGTGTATGTCCAGACAAACATCACACACTGGCCAGACCTAGCAAGGAGATTTCAGGTTTTGACATGTAGGCTTTGCCCGCACCAACCACCCCCTACATGAGACAATTTGTTGAGACACAGGAAGCACTTACATCTCTTAGTCTGGGTGAAATACACAGGGGCTGCATAAATGCAAGATTGGACGCCAAATACCCAAGGTGCGCCTGTCCAAATAATCATGTACAAATGGGCAGCATCAGATGATTGTAACAAGACACACAGGCACTGGCCCCCGTGAGTTAGGACAAGGAAAATCAGGTCAGGCTGTACAGTGGACACTTGTACTACATTTTACGTCAATATACATGGTGCCAGGGGACAATGGCACAGAGCACAATCTATGCTGTAGACACTGAGAGTGTCCACGTTTAGTGATGACACACATGACACCTAGGAAAATATGCCCCAGGGGACAGTAGTGGCCACACAACTCCATGGTCCTGAATGGGAATGACTGCAACACACGCCACCATCCCTGCACTATGTGTATCACACACTCATGCACATTATGTCACAGGCCACAACTTAGGACATGCGTGCT
The DNA here is from genome assembly GCF_964204655.1 of Triturus cristatus. Lineage (NCBI taxonomy): Eukaryota > Metazoa > Chordata > Amphibia > Caudata > Salamandridae > Triturus > Triturus cristatus. Next base: position 752,982,253 of record NC_140592.1, read on the forward strand.
GTAAGGCATGACACTTGAGAGACTAACTCCCATGTCTGGACTCAGCATCAGTGCCAACTGACATGGAACCCACATGTACTGAACTGGACAGAGCACAGGCAAGGTCCCAAAACCTGTTACACACCACCCCCACACATGATGCTACAGGCATAGTTCACGTGGAGAAAGCGCCAGCCTACATTACCTTGTGAAGGAGTGACTACACACAGACCAGGGAACACATTGCAAGGAGGGGAAGGGAGGCAGGAGAGCACCGCTATACTGTGGGTAACTGGATCTGCACAGCACCCTTAAACCCTGGCAGTGTATCCATGCAACTGTGCACTTACAAATGCTGGTGACACACAACAAACACACATGTACCTACCCCCTTCCTGCTGCTGCTTCTCCTGTAAGTGCCTCTCCAAGTCTGGAAATACCACCGCCAGCACACGCTTGTGGATGTGGGTCAGACGGCGGCGCCTGCGGTTCTTATGGGTCTCAGGTGAGTCCCCCAGCAGGACCCGTGCGATCCTCCGCGTCCAGCACCGGATATCCTGCCAGCGTTTCCTCACCTGGGCCAGGTGCCGCTTGCGACCCTCCGTCCTCCTCACGGCACTGACGGCGTTCATCCATATCTGCTCCTTGGCAGAGGCGCCTACCTGTGAGGATGAACAAGTGACACTACATCAATACACCAGGCACATGTCACAGAGAGACATATTAGAACAAATTAGCTGTTTACAACAAGGCATAGTATGCATCCAACGCATTGCACCTTTGTCATAGGGACATGATCCTCTGGGGAAGGGCAAAAGCAGTACGTGCCATTGAAAGTACACAGGTGGAATGAGGGCAACGACACAATCAATGATCCAGGCTCACACTGTGCATCAGAAGGTACACCAGGATAATGTGCAGCACCTCTAAGCAGTCACATGCCACAGGCCACTGACGCTACCGCAGCAGAGTACACAGACACACACAGGCACAGGACATCCACCTGCCATTGCCAAATGCAGCGACAAACCTCACTCTGCACATGTGCCACTAGACGGGGGGGGGGGCTCACAGGTGTGGGGCTGGCTCTGCACGTCAGACACACAGCACTGCTCCCTGCTCACATCACATGGGCAGGGTATATCCATCCCTCATGCAGGCCGGGGGCCACACTCCACATATGCACCCACCCACATGACAGGGGACTTACACACACACCGATGTCCAGGGTACGAACACATCATGTGGACGCTCTCAGCACAGGTACACAGAACTAACACACATCTGTGGGTACAGTCACCTGTCACACTGGGCTGACCACATAATTAAATGAGGACTGTAGAGGCTACATTCCCAGGAGGACAAGACAGGCAGAATGTGGCATGCACAATGCAGTGATTGTCACAGTAAACACAATGCAAGTGAGGACGGCAGACATGCACCACAGCATGCACTGGCTGGGAGACATCAGGCATTCCCCCCTCTGGGACCCCCCCTACAGTACATAGCATGTGTGTCACACCTGGACACAATGCCAGAAGTCACAGTCACAAACAAGGGACACAGTCTGTGCTAGTAGACTCTGCACTCACCTGATACCCTGGTCGCCCATACAGCAGGGGGTACTGTGGGAGGATCACATCCAGCAAAGCCAGGTTCTCCTCCAGGGTGAAAGGCTGTGACCTCTCCACAGACCTTGACATGGTTCCAGGGAATCAGTAGCAGCAGCTGGGTCGTCGAATCCAAAGATGTGCAGGCAAGTGCTCCCTCATGGGACCTGGCTGCCTTATATCTGCCTTGCTGGCCTGTTTCATGCACAGGTGTACAGAGTGATTGGTCACTCACATTTGCATCCTATGTTTCCTCCAATCCCTTCAAACCTAGCACAGTCAGTGGGTTCTTATTGTGTTTTTTTTCTTGAGCATGATGTCAACTCCAGAACCACATTGCAACAAAGTAGATTCATTCAAACTGACTACTGCTGTGCACCTGCAGAAAAAAATTCAAACTTTAAACTTGGTTTCCATGACAACCAGCATGCATGTAGGCCTTTCTACTTGTCCCTCATGTGTCCCCTATGTAATTTGGAGTTTCACACACAGGTACGGTGCGTCCCGGGGCCCTAGGGCACCACAAATGCATAGCAACGGCCCGTACAGGCGTGTGTAGGTCCGTATCACTATGGGTGTGCTTGTGTATGCGTACCCATAGTGAAAGTGAGCGTACGCACGCGTGTACGGTCCGTACCACTATGGGTACACATACGCGAGAACACCCATAGTGATAGTGAGCGTACAGGCGTGTGTACGGTCTGTACCACTATGGGTACACATACGCGAGAACACCCATAGTGAAAGTGAGCGTACGCACGCGTGTACGGTCCGTATCACTATGGGAGTTCTCGCGTATGCGTACTCATAGTGGTACGGACCGTACACACGCCTGTACGCTCACTTTCACTATGGGTGTTCTTGCGTATGCGTACTCATAGTGGAACGGACCGTACACGCGTGCGTCCGCTCACTTTCACTATGGCTGTTCTCGCGTATGTGTACCCATAGTGGTACGGACCGTACACACGCCTGTACGCTCACTATCACTATGGGTACACATACGGCAGCACTCCCATAGTGCAGTGGTTCCCAAACTTTTTTGACCTGTGGCTCCCTTGACTAAATTGGCAGTTGGTCGTGGCTCCCCACCATTTTGTTACCGGTTGCCAGTACGCCGGGTGATGCAGTGACAGTCGCATGCCATGTCACTGTGCACGAGCAGAGTCAGTCGCCTAGTAAAGTTAGTACAGTAGGGATGGGACTGTCAGTTGGGTGGCAAACTGGGAGGGCTGGTGAACAGCAAGTAATATACTGTCAGTGGGGCCAGGTCAGTGAGCATTGGCAGAGCTAGTAGGCACACTCCACGTCACAGGGGCTGAGGCAGGGCAGGACAGTAAGGTGGAGTGCAGAACGAGATGAATGGCAGAAGACAGGGCTGCGTAAGATCCAGCCAGCTCAGTGGGGCTGGGGTAGAGCCAGTCTCATGGAAGGAAGAATGGACGGGCATGGATAAGGTAGAGTCAGTTGCACAAGATGGAGGTGGTAGACCCAGTTACATCCCAGGTCAGTGTGGGGCACAGAACATGAATGACTTTGAATATAGTTCTGCTGCCCCCAAGCCTAACAGCCCACTCCGCTTCAACGCTGCTGTCTGTCATCTTTCGAAATTGATGTGACACTAGCAGCGCTTCTTTCCGGATACATACTTCGGAGATGTCTCTTAGAAATATTGCTTTTGGTGCAAATTGTCTTTTCATTTTCGAGCTAGCTGTGATTGATTCTATAACTTGCATTCGTTTTTTTATACAGAACCGTTTTTGAGGAAATAGACGGTGAGTGATAACAATGTCCCTTAAATTGTGTTCAAGGGTTACAAACTTGTTTTGCCACTTAATAAATCCATTTGTCAACCTTATCTTTATTGAAGGATTGGCTAATAACTCGTGCGTCGCAGACTGCACGCACCTTTTTAGAAAGTGCCTAGTTCACTTGACTGTAACTTGCGACCTGCAGTTTGCAGAATGGTCTCTGCAGCAAAGCATATTTTATAGCTATGTTACACTGAGCTACCTTACATAGACTAGAAATGTGTGACGCGTAGACGTAAACATGGTTCTTTGCTGCAGCCATGCTCAACCTCTGAGCTATTTTATTATCATTGGAACCTGTTAAAGATTTCATAAAAGTATTTCCAAGAAGTGAGTGAGCCACGTTTTTTCAGAATAATATATCCTGAAACTGGACGTAAAAACAGACGTTTGCTGCAGGTGGCTAACCCTCAGAAGTATAAGAAATAGGGACGGTACCAGTTCCAGAAAAAGCGTTATACATGGAGAAATATAAGGAGGGTCAGACTGGGGCCAGGAAATGAATTCTGGCTGCAATGCGGCCTATTTCCACAGCCTCTAGATTGCCCACTGGAATTTTTATTTTAAATCAGGCGCGGTGTTTCTTCAAGTTCACACAAAGTGCGGGAACAGCAGCCAGGATATAATTATAATTATACATGGGCTGTATTTTACATTTACAAGTTGTAGCTATATTTGTAATCTTTATCTTGTTCTGCAAAGAGTCTACTACGTGTTTATTAAGTCAGATGCTGTCCTGTTTTCCGACGAGACTGTGGGGGCCACTGCACATTTATAACTTGTCCCTTTCAAACTCGACTTCTCGAAATAAATCAAATAAAAGAGTTAATGAGCGAGCAGTGTACTCTTACCTATTTGTAACTTGTGAAGAGGGTCCCACGAGGCACGGCGGAACAGGGAGGGCAGCAATAATGCTTAACAGCCAGAGCTGCGTATGCCAGTAATGGGAGGCTACATCTGTGAAAGCACGTACGTACGCACGTATGGCAGCAGTGCGCTCTTGGGCCAAACCATGTTCCCAGATTGTGCAGGTGGCATTTGTAACTCCCCCATATGTTGCGCTGCTGGAATAAGCTTCATCCTGCATTCAGGCCCTGGTGGGACATTAAAAGACACATAATATTTCACCGCCTACACACGGCCAGACGCTATCTTTCCCACATTGTGCGCGGCGCCCCTGGCAACTCATAACGGCGCACCGGGGCGTCGCGACGCACAGTTTGGGAACCACTGCCATAGTGATAGGGAACGTACACAGGCCCTCTGAGCGAAAGTACGGTGCCTTTCACACATCACAGTGGTGACAGGCAGCACACAGGAAGGAATAGGGCTGACATACTTGTCCATGGATGGACATCAAGGCATTGTCTGGGCAGTACTACATGTGTGGGGCACAGGTGTGAAAGGCTGTGATGTGGCACATTACTCCTGAGTCGAGAAGGCACCAGATGTATGATGAGATGTGTACAGATGTTATGTGTGACGGTGCAATGTGTGCCAGGCATGCCCTTCACTCCTTTGACATGTGTGCATGTCGTACTGCACACTTGGGATGAGCGTCACTGGCATGGCACAGTCAACAACACACGCAAGTGTCCCCTGATGCCCGCTACAGGGGTTACCACACCAGACATGTGACTACCCACGGTGCACGATGTGACTATGTCATGTATGTGTGGGGGCTTCCCATTAGCTTGATGTTGGTGCTCCCTCAAAAGCATCAGCTGTTGCAGCAACCAACATGTGTCTGTGTGTAGATGGACATGGCACACTGTTACGCACACCAGGCCACATGTGGTATCGGATGTGAGGTGCGTATGTATGCATGGGACACGGAGTAGCGTAACAAGGACCTGTCTGCATCCTCTCTATGAATGTGTGGTGAGTCATTACATGTACACCTTATTGGCAAGGTGTGTGGGCTGTCCTAGTGTAATGTCATGTGACCTGTGGCTCTAGTGTTCCGCTACCAGTCTCTGAAATCGACATCCTACTTCTGCTGATGTGTTGATGTATGTCACTCCTGTGTTGCGTCTGGCTGTTCACTTACACTGGGACACAGCTAATCCCATGCCATGGCATGTGGAGGTTCACAATCTCCGTGTGTAGCTGGGTCTTGGTAGGAGTGTCACCTGGCAGCCATACGTGTCCAGGGCATGTGGCACATACCTGACTCGGTATGTCGCATATGTGTATTGACAGATTAACATGTGCTCAGCACCAAAAATTTGTTGTTGTAGTGCACTCACTCTTCCTTGTCACTTCCAAATTACTGCAGAGCGCCGCCTCTTCCCCGAGCAATTCCGGACTTGGCTGACATGCGGGAGAATGACTGTATCCGGTGCTACCGCTTCCCGCAACCGTTGATTGAGGAGTTGGCGGCGAGGCTGGCACCACACCTGCAACCGCTGCACAGGTATCTTACGGCACTGACACCCAAGCTGAAGGTAATGGCAGCCCTACATTTTCTTGCCACGGGTACCTTTCAAAATACCATAGCTCATGTTGGTGGCATGTCCCAGAGCATGTTCTGCCGTGTGCTGCATGATTTCTTAGAGGCCATGTTGCTTCACCTGGATGAGTTCATCCATTTCCCAACCCCTGAAATGTTGACTGGGGTCAAGCGTGGATTCTATGCCCTGGGAGGGATGCCCCATGCCATTGGGTCCATAGATGGGACACATGTGGCTTTGGTACCACCACAGGCACAGGAGGTAGCGTACAGGAATCGCAAGCACTACCACTCCATCAATGCCCTTGTGGTGTGTCTGTCCAACATGGTGATTTCACATGTCTGTGCTCGTTTTCCAGGATCAGCACACGATGCCTACATCATGAGGCGTAGCAGGGTGCCTGAAATGATGACGCAGCTGCGCAACGAACGAGCATGTGTTGTTGGTGGGTACACTCTGTCTGTCCTGTATTTTGCGTAGACTCCCAGCACGACCGCTTCTCCTGTCCTACTTATGTCCATGTGCTTTCCATGTAGGGGACGCTGGCTATCCCAACATGCCATGGCTGATCACACCTCTCCGCAACCCCATCACGCCTGCCAAGCTCCTCTACAACACCGCCCATGGCCGGACAAGGCGAGTGATAGAGAGGACATTTGGCCTCCTGAAGAGCCGATTCAGATGCCTCCACAAGACCGGCGGCGCCCTCCCATATGCCCCGGCGAAGGTCTGCAAAATCTTCATGGTCTGCTGCATGCTGCACAACATGGCAGTTGAGAAAGCTGTGCCACTCATCCTGGATCAAGATGATCAGGACCATCCACCCGTGGAGGACCAAGGTCTTGGCAATGGGGCTAGTGATGTGGAGGATGTGGTTCCGCAAGAGGACATCCGGAGTCGGCTCATACTTCTTTGCTTAGTGGTGAGTACCAGTGTCTGTGTGTGCACGCATTGGTCCTCGTGTGGCATGTGTTGCCATGTGTGTGTCCATCTGCATGTATGCCACGTGAGTCAGAGGTGTGTGTGGATGTGTCACTGGAGTGATGATGCCAGTGATGAGTGTATTTCCCCAGTCATAATAGTGACCTAGCATGTTGTCATCCTTACATGTGTCGAGTACATGCACATGCAAGTGGCTGTGCTTTTTGTGGCTGACTTCTTGTGTGTCTCTCATCCCCAGGTACTTGCGCATGCCGTCTGCTGGTTGCATTGTTGTGGCACTGCTATTCCTCATGAACACGTCATCGTGTGCTGACTCAGCGTTACACGCACGGACAAGTTTGGAAGTCTCCTTAGGGTAAGGGATGCATCAGGGGTGTATTGGGTGTGGCAGGTGTTTACGATGTGTGCACACTGCCCCTGTCGATGTTTGGTTCCTCTGCAGACATGTCGCATCACCATGGGACACATGACATGCAGCTGGGTACACCTGAATAGATGGTCAGACTTGTTGACAGTCATCAGTGATGGGATTGTGATGATGGCATCAATGTGTGTTACACTGCCCTCGGACACATACGGTTTGCATTGGCTTGACATGGTGTGGGACTTCCACATCAGAGGATCAATGGTGTATGGCAGCCTCTCCGTGAGCAGCAGGGGGTGTTTAGCTGTTAGCCGACACTTGTGTGCCAGTTCCATGGCTGTCACGCATTTGTGCTGCAGAAGGGGGGTTCCAGTGTTGGACCCACATGTTTCTCCACATGACCTGTTCATGTGTACTCCGAGTTGCCTCTGCATTCCCAAATACATGAATAATAAAGGTGTCCCTATGCCTCCAAGGTGCCTATTCTCAGTCAATGCTGGTGTGTTGCCACGGTGCATACGGCATGTCTGGCATGGTTTTCCGTGATAGTGGCTATGTGTCTATGTGTTGAGTAGCAAGATGCATGCTGTTTGTGTGGGATTAGACTGTGTATTGTGCATGATGTCCATGACTGTGTGGGTATTGTGACATGTGCCATCCCCATGCATCCAACGTTGGCCAGGCCACCATTCTCTGCATCCACCTGACTCAAGCTTGCAGGACATGGTTCTGCCACCTGTCCACACATATCTGGGTGCCCCCCAGGACACTCCACATGATCTCTGACCACTGCGCATGGCTGTCGCTGTACTCAATATGTCTGTCGGCACGGTTGTGCGGCCACCCCCTCAGCTGGTTGGGCCCATCACGGGTGTGTATGGTGCTCCATGTCCGTCTTGCCTAATACATTGTGACCCATGTGTGTCCTGTGCCAGACTCAGGCCCCAGTGTGTGGATGGTTGAAGTCAAATGAGAACTCAGGCATGGTTAGACTTTACAAGACACATGTAAGGTAATAATGCAAAATGTAGGCATCATCTCTTTATCGTGTAACTTTTTATTTTGGTTGGGGTACGTGGGGGGGGGGGGTATGACATGAGGGGCTTTCTGGATGTGTGGAATCCAAAGTTCACTAGGGGAGTTGGTGTCCTTGCCATTGAAAATCCTCAGAGTCCATGCCACAGTCTTTGTCAACATTGGTCAGACAGTGACCAGCAAGTCCATGTGGCAGAGAATGTCTTTTGCTGCTGTGCTGCTGTTGGTCCAGTGGGCCAGGTGCCAGGCCAGGTGTCCTGGGAGATGGTGCTGTTGCGCCGACCCTCACGGTCTTTTCCGTGGACGACCCGCCCTCCTGCGGGGACCCTCAGAAGCAGGCCGTGACGATGTTTGGGATGCTCCGTCGGATGACTCCTCCTCCTCCTGATCCCTCCCTGTGGGTGGTGATGTTCTACGCCTGGTGGCACAGGGAGGGTTGCCCATGTTGTCGGCTATCCGACGGAGTGTACTGTGAATTCCCGTGAACACCGTCACAAGCTCAGCCTGTCTGTCCTCCATCCGCCCTTGGTGTCGCAGTAGACAGGCATGTTGCTCCGCATGATGCTGGGCCTGCTGGGTCTTGATCTCATCGAGGGTCCCCTTCATCTCGTTGAGGGTGGACACAACCTGGGCCATGCCCGTGGTGTCCTGCCGGTATGTCTCCAGGATGTTTCGGACATGGGAATATACCGGTTCCACAGCCAACTGGTCAGGCTCGCGCCTCCGCCGTCCTCCACTCCCACCACCCCTGCCCACTTGCACCTGGCCTGCCCTTGTGGGCACATCGGGTCTCCGGGACCCCTGAGGGGTGGCATTGGCGTGGTCGCCTGCCTCCTCCTGGGTGCCCGGTACACCGTGTCCCTCCTGGGCAGCCTGGCTGCATTGTGGTGGTGGGGCAGGGATCCTGGGTGTCTCCTGGGATGTGGCAGGAGTGGGGGTGGTGGTTGGCCTAGTTGTACCTGACGCAGGTGCTGCAGGTCGTTGGATACCAGAGGGGCCAGGTTGGTCGGGGTCGGGTTCGTCCACAGAGTGGTGAGAGTCGTCGCTGCCGGTGGCTCCGTCATCCCGCCGAGCCGGGTCCTGTGAGTCTTCCCCCCCAGTGTTGGGGGTGATCCACGACGTTGACCTGTGTGTGAGAGAGAAAATGTTAATTTTGTTCCATGCAACATCCATGTTTCATTGGTTTCTAAGTTGGCACATTTCCTCTGGGAATTTGGATATGTCTTACATTCCACTCACAGTGCACTTGTGCATGGGTATGTCCCTTGGCCACAGCTTTTGCGACTTTACCTATGTGTGGCACAGTCTTACTTGCTGCGTCAATTGTGACTGCAGTCAGCAGTGGAGTGGGCAGGTGTGGCGAGCCATGCATTGGCGCCTTCCGTGTAGCACTGTACGTGGGCACATGGAGTGGTTCCACACACTTAGATAATGCAGGTAGCTGTCGTTGTGCTCATGCACAGGTTGTGACATGGCCCTGTGTTTTGCCATGGAGAAGAGGGGGGGTTCTGGCACTGGCCACCCTGGTCTTCATGCACGCAGTCCACCTGCTGACGAGCAGACATTCCCACACCCCACAAGGCTGAATTGCTCTCCCTGTGTGTCCCTTTCTCGCTCCCTCTCTGTCCCCCTCTCCCTCCCTCTGTGTGTCAGCCTCCTCCCTCTGTCCGTCTCCCTGTGTCTCCCTCCCTCTCTGTCCCCCTCTCCCTCCCTCTATGTGTCACCCTCTGTCACCTCAGCCCAGCTTCCTGGGCACACACTGTTAGCAGATCTTTGAATGGCCCTTGGATTGTTGATGTGAGTTTGTTTCTGATCTCCAGGCACCCATTGGGTGTAGTGTCTGTGTCTGCGCTGCTGCTGTGGTGGTGTGTGCTGCCACTCTTTCACAGTGTTGGCTGTTCATTAGCTGCTGTCATGTGCAAGAAAGTGCCGTCACCCCCATGTGTTAATGCAAGGCGTCCGCCATTTGTTGGCAAGTCTTTCCTGTGTGGGGACACACTGTTTGTCTGGCTGTGACCTAGGCCATATGGGCAGGGGGCATTGTTGTCTGCTTCTGAGTTGCACTATGTGATTTTTGGGGCCCACACTCCTGCCATCCGGCTTACCGTGTCTTGTGTTGGTGTTTTCTGTGGCCTGTGACTTGGCATTGTCCAGCTGGGTGCATGGGGCATGGTGGCGCCAGTGGCATGTGCGTGTTCATGGAGTGTGGTTGAGTCATGCGATAGCTTGGGGTGGTTGCGTGCCTGTTTGTGAGTTTGGTTGTGGATGACGTTCCCCCCATGTGAGGTGAGTTGTTTGTGTACTCACCCGGGTCTCGGAGTCCTTCTAATCCGTCCACTGCCACCACCGGCAGTATGGCCATCACCCTCTCCTCCCAGGGATGGTATTCTACGCGTCTGCGGGGCGGCCCTCCTCCAGTGACGTTGGCCTGGTTGTGTTCGTCGGTCATTTTGGCTCGGACCCTCCTCCGCAGATCGTACCACCTGGCTTGGCATTCATGCCTGGTCCTTCTGGTGTCCGCAACAGCATTCACAGCATCGACAATCATCTGCCACATGGCTGTTTTTTCTGAAATGCTGGTCTGTCTGACCAATGTTCCAAAGAGGATTTCATCGACAAGGACCTCCAACTCTCGGCTAGTGAACTTTGGATTCTTGTTAGTGAGCATGGTGAGGGGTGTGGGTGTGGATGGTGGGGGGGGGGGTGTGTGGATGGTTGTGGGTGTGGTTGTGCAGGTGTATGTGTGAATGTGATGAGGGGGTGTTTGTGAAGGTGGGTGTGTGAAGGTGTGCAAGTGTAAGGTGTAGTAAAGGTTCTAGTATGGTGCTGTAGGTTGTCTGTGGGGTCTGGCAGCAGTGAGTCTGTTGCAAAGGCTCATGGTTTGTGTGTGTGGGCCCTTTTTATTGGTCCATTGGTGGGTGTGGCTGTGTTTGAAGTTTGGGTGGGTGTGCAGTTGCAGGTCAGTGAATGTGTTGTTTTTGTGCTTGTTAGACATGTTTTGTGGCTTTGTGCCATTCGAATGGTGTATTCTTGTGTTGTTTTGCTTTGTCCTGGTTGTGTATGTGCGTTTTTAGCGTGTGTACGGTGTGTACTTCGGGAATTTTGTTGTACAGTGCTGTCCTTGTGTCTGGCTTGGTACGACTCGTACATGCGTGATGTTGTGTGAAGGTGCTGGTGTTGGGGCCTGGTGTGCGCTCCGTACTTAGAATGTTGGGGTGGGGGTACGCTCCATGCATACGCGGGTGGGGGTACGCGTCGTACATACACGGTTGGGGTGGGGGTACGGGTCGTACATACACTGTTGGGGTGGGGGTACGCTCCATACGTACGTGGGCGAGGGTACGGTCCGTACATACACGGTTGGGGTGGGGGTACGCTCCATGCATACGCGGGCGAGGGTACGGGTCGTACATACACGGTTGGGGTGGGGGTACGCTCCAAACGTACGCGGGTGAGGGTACGGGTCGTACATACAAGGTTGGGGTGGGGGTATGGGTCGTACATACACTGTTGGGGTGGGGGTACGCTCCATACGTACGCGGGTGAGGGTACGGGTCGTACATACACGGTTGGGGTGGGGGTATGGGTCGTACATACACTGTTGGGGTGGGGGTATGCTCCATACGTACACGGGTGAGGGTACGGGTCGTACATACATGGTTGGGGTGGGGGTACGCTCCATGCATACGCGGGTGGGGGTACGGGTCGTACATACAAGGTTGGGGTGGGGGTACGCTCCATGCATACGCGGGTGAGGGTACGGGTCGTACATACACGGTTGGGGTGGGAGTACGCTCCATACGTACGCGGGTGAGGGTACGGGTCGTACATACACGGTTGGGGTGGGGGTATGCTCCATGCATACGCGGGTGAGGGTACGGGTCGTACATACACGGTTGGGGTGGGGGTAAGCTCCATACGTACGCGGGTGAGGGTACGGTTCGTACATACACGGTTGGGGTGGGGGTACGCTCCATGCATACGCGGGTGGGGGTACGGGTCATACATACAAGGTTGGGGTGGGGGTACGCTCCATGCATACGCGGGTGAGGGTACGGGTCGTACATACACGGTTGGGGTGGGGGTACGCTCCATGCATACGCGGGTGGGGGTACGGGTCGTACATACAAGGTTGGGGTGGGGGTACGCGCCATGCATACGCGGGTGAGGGTACGGGTCGTACATTCACGGTTGGGGTGGGGGTACGTCTCGTACATACACGGGTGTACATACACGGGTGGGGATTCGACTCGTACATAGGAGGGCTGGGGGGGTGTTGGGCGCGTATGCGGGCACATGTCTCCATGGTTGCTATGGGAGTTCGGTGCGGACGGTGTTTTTTCCATACGGTTGTAACATCGGACGCACGGGATGGATCGTGATTCCGCGGTCGGACTTCACTTTTCACATTTGTACGGTAAATCGTCCGGGGACGTGTCGGACACATTTTCCGACCCGAGGACGTGTGGGGAATAATTCCCAATGCGATTCGTATGGACTTTTTACCATGCGAATCGTGATTGGCAGTTTGTACGGCACTTGTACGATTCGTACGGTAAAAAGACCGGATACGAGTCGTATGGGGAATTTTTTTCCAGGATCGTGATCGGCACCTATATATGGAAAACAATACTGATAGATTGAAAACTATTTAAGCTGAATCCTCTTATATTTGGCAATATTATTTCTGACCTTCTGAAAGCATGTAAAGTTCCTACAACAGAATTTACTATCTGCCATCACTGAAAAGAAGCTGAACACCTATTAAATTTGCCAGCTGAGAATTTCTTAGTCTGCCTGAAAAGCCTAGTGAGATGGCTAGCCCTGCAGACAAGAAATTCAATATTAGGCAAGAGCAATGACTTACTGATTATATATTTGTTTCAGTGTATTGTTATATTTTTTCTAATTTGCCTGTGGATGGCAGTGATCATTGGCTTTTACAGATATCTATACAATTAAAACTAGAGTTACTGGTAATAGATGCCCTTTCTGTCCAAGTGAATTATCCACAAAGGCACAGTGAGAATAGATGCGGTGTATCAACATAAACTGTCAACTTATTTAGATTCTCTAGATAAATGTAATTTATTCCATAGCAGCAATAATAAACTTGGTGGTACAAAAGGAAAACTGGGAAACCTGGGAGAAATGAGGGAGAAAAATTAAGGGTAAGAATGACCATAAATGGTTTGATGCGGTCCAGCCACCTTTTGAAAATCAAAATCTCCAAAACTCAAAGGCTTAATGACTGTGACCCTAATCTTGTTGGAGTAAACTTAAGAAAGAATATAAAAAAACTGATTACACCCAGAAAGGTTATTATGAAAAAAATTGGAAAGCCATGAATAAGAGATTTGAGATTTAATTTATTGTATGGTAAATTATTGATTTATTTAAAACAAATCATGATACCCAATGAAGAATGGGTAATCAATGTGAACAATCCTAATGGGTCACTGAATTTCAGGCTCCCTCAAATATATTTTTTACACTTTAGTTAAATTATTTTCCTTTTGCATTGTGTTGAAGACAACACTGGTTTAATTGTCTTCAACACAATGCAGTGTTGCTGGCCCTGAAGATTTAACCGCAAGCACAACTTTAGCAAACATTAATTGGTGGGCAGACCCATTAGTGCAGTTTTTTCAATGGATCATTAGATCTGGTAAAATACTGCACTCATGAAAGGGGTGCTATCTAAATCAATTTACAACAAGCATTGGAATAGCCAATAGGTCTCGCCTTTGGGGCCTTAAAAGTGTTTAGTCAGAGCTATTGACTTTGCCAATATATTTAAGCTGTGCTGTAGAGAAGGGTGGCTGCTGTTCAACATGCTGAAAAGTTTTAATAAAGTGTCAAAAGCATTTTTGTTACCTTATATATGACCAAGAAGGCAATATGTACAACTGAACGACCATATTAAAAAAAAGTATTTACAATAAAAAATTTCCTCAGTTTTCTTTTGTTTTTGTAATGCCGGCAACTTGTTTCTGCCTATTCCAGTGGTTGTTTGTTAAAGCATTTTTTGAAGGGGCATAAACAATCGGAGGGTGAAGGTTGGGAACTAGTACCTATATTATAACACTAGCAGCGGCCAGACGCTAGGGGAGAATCAACAGATGCCAGATTCCGAGAGCAGGCTGAGGTGGTGCTGAGTGATGTTGAGGTGGTGGTGGTGACTGGTGCGGAGACGATGCAGAGGTGATGCTGAATGATACTCAGGTCTTGCTGAGTGATGATCATGTGGTGGTGTACTAGTGCAAAGGCGATGCTGAGTGATACTGATGTGGTGCTGAGTGATGCTGCGGTGGCGCTGAGTGATGCTGCTGTTGCGCTGAGGAAAAACAGAAAAGTACTGGTGCTGGGGCCCAGAGAACCAGCCTCCTTCTGAGAAGTGTTGGCACTGGCCCAGTAAATGCAGCACCGACGAGAAGTACTGGCACTGCCCTACTCACAACTGCAGGTGCTGTGGGCTGCTAGATGCAGGCCTGCCAAGAAGTGCGCTTCACTGCACTGTCCTATTAAAAGTAACGTGGATTAGACGAGAAGGGCTGGTGCTGTGCTGTTATAGTATAAGCAGTCCAAATGAGGAGCGCAGCCACTGTGCGACTGCAAACACACAGCACTACTGAACATATGGCAGCACTAGTGAGAAGTGCAGGTATTCTTCCACCTGAAATGTAGACGCACAAATGAGAAATGCACTTTTCCAATGAAAATATAGAATTACTAATGAGAAGTGTAGATATTCTACTCAAACATATCAGCACCAACCAGAAGTGCAGGTACTTCTCAAGAGAAAGCAGCAGCACTATTGAGAAGTGCAGGTGTTGTTTCAGTGAAAACAGGAATACTATGGAGAAGTGCAGGTTCCGTTTCGTGGCAATCATAGCATGACTAATAAGAGGTGCAGGTATGGTTCCAGTGAAAACTGGGGCACTATTGAGAAGTGCAGGCACAGTTCTGTGGAAATACTGTACCTGCTTGGAACACTTCTTACACACTGGAAAACACGAACTGGCTAATCCAATTTGGCTGGCATTTTGAGTCCTACCTAAAATATTTTTAAAATAGAGCTGCAGTGGGCAATAGTTACTTTCAGTATAAAATTCAAAGATTCAAACTGTGCTTTTGAGATCTAAATGAGTCCCTAATTAATAGCAAAGCAAGTACTCCAGAGCAGGTGGAAGGATACACTAAATAGCAGGCGGCAGAGAAGAATTCACACCTGGGCAGAGACAAAGCCTGTGCTGTGTATATTTTAAAGAACTAGTAACCAAAGGTATGGTGACAGCTATGTTCTCAAGCTACACCTAAAAAATGAGCACCTAAGAATAGGATGACTTTGGCATTGAGCTATGCAGAAAACATCTGGACTTTCACATTTTACTGGAATTATTTCTCTGGCTCTCATGTCGCATTTATCAAGTGTATTTTTAAAGCAAACGCAAAAAAGCTTGAGGAAAAACCTAGGGACTGGCAGTGTGTGGACAAGGGAACACACTTCTTATGAGCACAGGGAGCTGTTGTAGCCTTAGGTGCCGGACAATACCCAGATACTTCAATTTGAGGAAAGATCACAAGAACAGGACTAATAATCTTCAAGGGGCCTGAATGTATGACGAGAACTAGTTAAAACAAAACGGAATACCTTACATCGCAGCATATGCGGGTTTATTTTCACTTGGATTTTGTTGCAATCCTTTCTGGGTGTCTCACTGGTATGGTTAAAGCTTCACAAAAATGGCTATATTGACGCATTGATGATTTTTGTGTGTGCTAAATTCACGTTTCATTTTCTAAACATGTATAAAACCAACTAGTCAACTGGAGAAGTACCATGTTTTTGAAGACAAGGAATAATGGAAAGAAATCACCATTCACCAGGAGTTGCAGTTATCTATAGCCAGGGCTTACTTTCAGAGTGATAATATTAAACAGCTCGTCAGCGCCCACAAAGGCGAGCAGTGAGCGGAGAGTGCCCCAAACAAAGGAAGTTTGGAAACTGTACAGACAAAGAAGCGTGAACTAACTCGAAAGAAGTGCGACAGAAACCTCAAAGTGGGTTCATGAGATACGACTTAGTCTCAGTAACAGGAAGTTAACGTGCAGTCCCTTCCAGAAGAGGGTCGACCCAAACACTCCTCAAGGTTCTCCAACTTGGAATACGGAAGTGCATCGCAGTCTGTGACCATTGAAATAGAGAGGCTTGGTCATCTGGGGCAAGCCCGAGTCGCACTGAAGAGGGCACCGTGCCAACGCCGCCTCACTGCAGTCGCTACAGAAGCGAGGCGAGTAACCGGAGAAAGCAACGAGCCAGCCTGCCTACAAATACAAGCACGTGAAACCGAAATCAGAAGTCACATTGCAGTAGATAGGGCAGCTACTGTTCAATTTTTCAGAAGAGGCCAGCTCCCGTGGAGGAGGATCGTGCATCATCATTGCCCTCTTGTGGCCAAAACGAGTGAATATAAGCACGCGCGCGCCTCAAAAGTTTAACATGCGGCCGCGAAAGTGATCACGATTGCGATCAAGCATCAAAGCGGCCGCGAAAGTGAAAGTAATCGCGGTCAAGCGCGGCGCGCGCGCCCGCGTACATGCACTGTAGCTTTAGGCTGGCCTGGTAGCACTTTTTGCAGCCCTCTCAAAAAGTCTCGCCAGACCAGCATGCGCTGGGTCAGGCGCGACCTAAAAAGAAGTGTAAACCTTACATGAAATTAGTAGAGAATGTGGCATTGATGTCAGAGCTACTTCACTTGCAACTGGTGAACCAGGTTTGAGTCTTAACATAATTCTGGGAAAATCACTTAATCTACCCATACCTAAAAAAAATTATCGTGACCTTGTGTAATGTAACTGGTACTCATGTAAAGCACTCAAATGCCTTTGGGTCAAGTTCTTGCTATATACTGCAGCAAAAAAAAATGACAGACTCAGTAGTCTGAATGATGCATTGTCTAAGGTGTTCTCTAAAATAGTAGTATATCACATGGAAGAGTGGATACATGATGATAATCGGATACTAGTCGAACTTGGTGGATTCAGGGAGGGACTCTCAACAGTGGATCTGCTTTGCACTATGTCAACGAGGTTGAAATCGCTATAGGTAACAGAAAATTATGTTTTTCTTCACCTCTGCACAGCCTTTGACATTGTGGATTGCAGGTTCCTCTGGTTAAAACTCAGTTCATGGAAAATCATGCCATATTTTCTGTCCATTTTAGAGATGCTTCACACTTCGAATTGGGCTCATGTTGACACTGATCATGCAGGGCGACAATCCAGTCAAATTCAAATACAAATGGTCTCCGACAAGGGTTTGTATTATCCCCAACCCTCTTTGGATTATATTTAACAGATCTTCCCAGTATTTTGCAGCTTATTAACTCATTTTCGATTAAGAACTGTGGAATCCATAGACAATATTCACTTTATGCAATGAACTTTTCATTGTGGGCTGCAATCCAATAGGCTTCAAAGGAAATCCGATACACTTTTCAGATACTGTAAATAAATTATATTATTTTCTTATTAATGTACAAAAAACAAAAAATTGCAATCTTTGGGCAAAAACAGCAAAAGGTAACTTTGGAAATGGGGTGTACTATATGGCGTGGTTGTGTGACCTCGCCGTATAATGCACTTACCAACCCCTTACGATCAGTAGGTTTTGTTTTTTTAAACCCTTTGCTCAACCCTGGGTAGCTGTGGTTGTAAGCAGTCAGGATTATACAAAGGAACACGCGTAAGAAAAGCATTTAAACAACAACAAAACAATTACAGAATAAGCTGCACGACACACAAGAAGTCTGACACCAATTTATAAAAATAGTGTATTTGTATATATTTATTTACATATTTTAGATACCAAAACAAAAAAGATCCTCTGGAGGGGTCCGGAGATATTTACAGTAAATAGGCACTTTTTACTTAGCCGCAAAGAAGCGGTGGTAAATTCAACGAATTTGACACGTAGAAACTTTTTCAAGAAAAACCTGGGTTAGTATGAATGCCGTTACTTTGAGTTATTTTCAGTGACCAACTCTGGCAGGGAGCCAGTCAAGGGGACCAGCGAGGTCCCAGAAACAGTTACCGCGAAGGAAGAAGCAGTCCTCAGTAAGTTCCAGACACTTTTATCTCCTTGCCTCCTATGGCAGTGATCCTGATGCAGGGCTATAGGATGCTGAAGATGCTCAAGGATGCTGTGGAAGTCGTGCCATCGATGGGGGTATTCCTGCAACTACTAGGTCCACAGGCTTGGTGGGGGCGAAGTCCTTTGAAGTCATTTTGGTCCTGGCAAAAGTCCAGTTGCCACTGTGCTACGAGTCGCCCGGTATTGCAGTCACAGTGGAATCTTTACTTGGACAATAACTTGCCTTCTGGGTGAACAAGCTGCACTCAGACAACTCCCATGGGTTCAGCAGACTCAGGGCAACTTTGATCATCAGGCCCTGATCCTTGGTGCTGCATGATGGCAAGGGATGGCGGTTAGATGTGGGGTACAAACTAGCATCAACATGCTTCTTCAGCTGCTGTGATCCTGTGCTGCAAAAAAAAAAGGCCGGCTGACACTTGGGGTCTCTTGCTTCAGCTGGGTTTGGGAAACGACTTCTCCACGAGCAGGGCCAACACCCATGTGGCTTCCTGCCAGGGAGAGGTAACACCTCTCTTCCATGCAACCATCTATTGTTTCCTTTCTTCTGAGTCGTTTGCATGTCTCCCCAGGATTGTAGACAGCTGTCTCTGGGACAGACCCCGTGTTCAACCGTTAAGGGCACAGGAGATTTTGGGAAATAAAGAGGCAACTTTGGAAAAGTTGCACACTGCAACAAGTTACATTAATTTCGACTTGAATATCTATTCGGGCTTAATGTAATGAGTTGTTTTATACCTTGGAGTATCAACTTTGGTTGCACCATTCAAGACGTAGCACAGCTGAGGGGTCAGCGTGCAAGCCTGTACTCGCCAATGGGCTACCAATTCCTTCCAAAGTAAAGGATAAGTTACTTACCTTCGGTAATGCCTTATCTGGTAGAGACATGAGCTAGCCGCAGATTCCTTACTTTGAACTTCCAGGCATCAAGATGGATCCGGAAGATTTGTTCTTAGCTGTACCCCTGCGTGTCGGAAGTTGGCCTCTGTCGACTTCGAGTGACATCAGTGTCATGTCTGTCGTGATGTCAGCGTCTCCATATAACCGCCACTCCGGCATGCTGACGTCAGTACTTTTCATGACTTTCCACGCCAGATGCGCAGAGCCCTGAAGTGACTGACCATGGTGTGTTAAAAAAGAACAGCTAGGGCCCTGAAGGGGATAGCCCCGACACTACAAATAATCTCGCAGAGCTGGGCCGGATAGGCGGGTCTGTAAGGAATCTGCAGCTACATCATGTCTCTACCAGATAAGGTGTTAGCGAAGGTAAGTACCTTGTCCATCGGATAGACATATAGCCGCAGATGTATTACCTTTGAACAGATACCCAAGCAACACCCTCCCTGGAGGTGGGACTGCAGGAACATTTTTGACCAGGAAATCCTGTAGAACAGAGCAGTCAAACAGGCCCTCCCTGAGAATTCAAGCAATTGTGTCTGGCAAACGTGTGCAGAGATGCTCATGTGGCCGCTTGGCAGATAACAGCAATTGGAACCCCACACTAGAGGCCTGTGGTGGCTGCCTTCGCCCTGGTGGAATGAGCCCTAAGCCCCTGCTTCCTTGCCAAGGCGTAACATATTTTTATACAGAGGATAACCCGAGAGGTGGTCCTCTTTTGAACAGCACGCCCCCTCTTTGCTCCCACGCACCATATAACGAGTTGGTCATCCACCTGGAACTCTTTAGCGCAATCAAAGTAGAACAATAACGCTCTTTTTAGGTCCAGACGGTGAAGATGCTCCTCTACTATGGATGGGTGTGGAGGCACATAGAAAGTGGGTAGAGTAACAGATTGTCCCAGATGGAAGGGAGTTACAACCTTGGGCAAAAAGGAGGCCCTAGTTCTCAGTACCACTTTGTCCGGAAAGACTGTCAGGTAAGGAGGCTGTGAGGATAGTGCCTGCAGTTCGCTCACCCTAATTGCCACCAAAAAAGCTGTTTTGATACTGAGCAACTGCAGAGGACAGTTGTGCAGTGGCTCAAATGGTGTGCACATCAAGAAAGTAGCGGCCAAATGTTTATTGAAAATGTACTGTGCACTGTAACTGACATTGGTTTAATAAAAAGTTTATTGATAAAAAAAAAAAAAAAAGAAAGGACCCATTGTGGTATAAGAAAAGGAAAAGGGGGAAGCAAATGGGTTAACCCCTTCAAAAGTCTCTGAACCAGAGGAGATTTCAAAAGTGAAGTCTGATCGGGCAACCGAAGAAAGGCAGAGAGGGCCCAAAGATAGCCTCTTGAAGTGCCCAAAGCAGAATCCTGCTAGGCCAACAAAAGAATGAACAGAAGAACATCTGACAGAGAAGCAGATATGGGGTCAATTGACCATTCTGGTCAGTATTTACAAAATTTGTTCCATTGGCAGACGTATACCGATTTCATGGAGGGATGCCTGGCTGCCAGAATAACTTCACAGACTTCGGGAGGAAGGACAAAAGCTGTCGACTGTCGCTGCTCAATCTCCACACAAGGAGGTGGAAAAATGGACCGGGTCGGGTGGAGGACCCGCCCCTGCTGCTGCGACAGAAGATTTTACCAAAGGGCAGCCTGATCGGAGGATCGATTCTCATAGCCAGAAGTTCCGGATACCAAACTCTCCGTGCCCAATCCAGAGCCACAAGAATGACTTGTGCCCAGTCGCTCCTGATCTTCTTAAGCACTTGGCAGGAGTGGTATGGGCCGAAAAGCATATAGGAGGCCTTAGCTCCACTTATGATGAAAAGTGTCGCCGAGCGAGAGCCGCCTTGGAAACGCCAACATGCAAAACTGCTGACATTGCACATTCTGTTCAGAGAGAAACAGATCTAACCAAGGCTTTCCCCACCGCTGAAAGAGACCTTGTACCACCTCCGGATGGTGACGCCACTTGTGATCCGCAAAGCACCTTCGGCTGAGTTAGTCTTCTCTGGTGTTCAGAGTACGGGCCAGATGTTGAACCACAAGGGAAATGCCCTGTTGTTCCAGCCAAGCCTGGAGACACAGGGCCTCTTGACAGAGTTCATAACCTGACTCCACCCTGTTTGTTGCAGTACCACATGGCAGTAGTGTTGTCAGTGAACACCTAAACTAGCCACTCCCTGATGGATAGTAAAAAGGCTATGAGTGCCAATCGGATCGCACAAAGCTCCAATAGGTTGATATGAAGCTTGGCTTCCGCCGGAGACCAGTCCTCTGATCTCCACCTCCCTCAGATTGCCGCCCCATCCCATAAGAGACACACCCATCACTACTGTGAGATCAGGGTGGGGAAGGGAAAGGAGTTTGCCTTTGACCCAACTGTGGTTTGTAAGCCACCACTGCAGATCTTTTGCAGTGCCCTCTGATATCTGAACCAGGTTGGTGTGATTTCCTCAATGTTGTGCCTATTGGAACTTCAGGTCCCACTGCAGAGCCTGCATGCACGAGCTTGCATGGTCCAACAGGATGCAAGAAGCCATGAGGCCCAACAGCCTCAGCCTCACAGTCAGCCTCACCGAAATCCAGGATAGAGGCTGAAACATCGGTATCATAGCCTGAATATCTCGCCGCTCGGGATGATAGGCCAGAAACTGCACCATGTCCAGAACCGCCCCAATGAAAGGGAGTGTCTGAGAGGGAATCAGGTGCGACTTTGGCACGTTGATAGTGAACCCGAGCAAGTGCAGGAGGTTTGCCATAGTCTGGAGGTGGGAGACGACTGCTTGGGACGATCCCGCCTTCAACAACCAGTCGTCGAGATAGGGGATGACTGGAACCCTTGATCTCCGCAGATGAGCTGCGAACACCGCCATCACCTTTGTGAATACCCGAGGGGCACTGGTGAGGCTGAAGGGGAGCACGTCAAACTGAAAGTGCTTGTGGCCCACCGTAAACCGCAGGTTGCGACGACTGGCAGGCAGGATGTGGAAATGAAAATAGGCATCCTGCAAGACCAGCGCTAACATCCAGAATCCCGGGTCCAGGGCAGACAGGACCTGAGCTAGGGTGAGCATTTTGAACTTCTCCTTTTTGAGGAAGTAGTTGAGGGCTCTAAGGTCGAGGATAGGACGGACGCCCCCATCCTTCTTTGGGACCAGAAAATATCAGTGAGTAACAAACTCAGCCTATTTCTGACCTGGGAAACCTCTCTATAGCTCCTTTGGCCAAGAGAGTTTTGACTTACACGCGGAGTTAGGCAAGGTGGATGGAGGGGTAGTCTCGAAGGGGAGGGAGTAGCCCCTTCGGACTATTTGCAACACCCACCTATCCGAGTTGATGTCTCACCAGAGGTGGAGATAATGGCATATTCTGTGTCAAGAATTCCTGTCATGCGAGGGGAGGAAAACGGTAACCAGCGAAAATGGACTACATCTCCCAGGATGCTTAGCGGTTGAGAGGTTATGTAAACAGGAGAGCTGTTACATAACTCAAGGAAAACACGCCCTTATGTAAACAGGAGAGCTGTTACATAACTCAAGGAAAACACGCCCTTATGTAAACAGGAGAGCTGTTACATAACTCAAGGAAAACACGCCCTTATGTAAACAGGAGAGCTGTTACATAACTCAAGGAAAACACGCCCTATAAAGGGAGGAACCGGGAGGTACAACGCTGTCGGATATTGTGTTTACACCGACGTACCTGCTTAGTGAAGAGCAGTGTTCCGGAGTGGTGCTCCAGTAAGGAAAGAACGGAGGTAGGTCGAGTCGTTACTCCCTGGGCCGTGTCTTGCCCCATCGTCACCTGTGAAGGACCCGGAAGCTCTACCGGATAACCATTGAGCTTCGCTTTTTGACTCGGCTGAGTCAAAGCGCAGTGCGCTTTTGCTGGTTGGAGTCGTAACTCCCAGCCCGACCAGAGATACAGGGACTGCCAGCTGTAACGCACACCAGGAGGTGTTTGCCGCGTTACAGACTCGGAAGTCCACAGGATCGATCGAGCGGCTGCTCTCGGTTCAGTCTTCTTTGCTTGTGATTGGGGTATCGGTGACGCATCACCAGGAGGTGACTCCGCGTCCCGGTGCAGTCTGAGGAAGAGGTTGAGCGGCTGCTCCCTTCAGGTAGAGACCCCGGCTGGGTGTTTCCCTGACTCCTCGATTCTCCCCAACACTCTTCGTGCCCCTCGCAGCCTACCGATTGGCATTGTCGGCCATTTCATTTCTGCCCTCTGTTGGCATACGCCGGGATCGGCGTATATGCAGAGGACGGTTAGGACCATCCGTGCTGTGGGCTGGTAACGTACTTAGCCTGGAGGATTCCAGTGACTATAACCTTTGTTTATTCCTTGTATTATTTTTGCCTTCATTAAAATAACTAAACCTTCACAAGTGGTTGCGTTCTCATTATCGTGTCTGTTAAACGATCCTGAGACGTTCAGGGCGTTACAAAATATCCGACCTTAATAACACTAACTGTCTCCCGGTCGATAACAGACATGGCAACACTTGATGATGTGCTGGCTGCTTTAGCGACTATGCAAATCGAATTGGCTGCCTCCAGGCAAGAAACAGCCGATGTAAAAGCCAGACTGGATGCTATCCAATTGGACCCGCTCACGCCCAGCACCTCCCTCACGAACCAGACCCCTGCGGTAGTAGTGGAAATGCCGGTAGCCGTCCCCTTGGCAACACCAGAGAGGTACAGTGGGGATCCTAACACAGTGCAGGTATTCCTCACACAAGTGGCGCTACATTTATCGTGCAAACCAAGGGCGTTCCCCATGAGTCAGGCTCGTGTGGCTTTCCTTATATCCTATTTGGCTGGAAACGCGGCACAATGGGCCGTACCTCTGGTGAGCAGGGACGACCCCATCTTATGTGATTGGGGTGCTTTTCGCGAGGAATTCCTGAAAGTCTTCGACAGAAGGGCTGACTCGTACACGGCGGACCGTGAAATGCTTGAGTTGAGACAGGGATCCAACGACCTGGTGCAGTATCTCAACGCGTTCCGAAGGCTGGTTGCGGAAACCAAGTGGCCTGTTGCTAAACACACGGCGCTCTTCCATCACGGGCTGTGCGATGAGCTCAAGGACGCCGTGGCTCATATTGACCCACAACCCAAGACATGTGAGGGCCTTATCAACCTGGTATTACGGCTGGAACATAGTGTGAGAAGTTGGCCTGATGTATGATGTCACTAGTTATAGTGTACACCTTATATCAGTCCAAATACCCTTATGGTGATTGGTTGTAAAGTCAACCTTATAGACCAGCTATCCTAGTGGTAGCATGGACAAGAGCAGTCTTAGGCTAAACTCTGAATGGCATGTGAAGCCAGCTGTGATACCATATATAATCCCTTGAATACCAAATGAAAGGACACCACAACAGATATATATATAAAATAAAGTGTATTTATTCTAAGCAAACCCTCAGCACTCTTTATGAGTTTAGAGGTAAGTACAACACAGTCTTATTAATGCATACAGTAAGTCACACAGGTAAGTAATACAGTTAGGCCCTAGGGGCCACGCAAACCATATACTAAATAAGTGGTATAAGAACCACTGTCACGGAAATAGAATAGGCCTAGGCCTAGGGAATCGCTGGGGCTACCCTACACTAGCGTTAGTTAGGAAGTGGGAGGCCCACGGGATTCATGTGCAGAGTGGAAACACTCACGCGTAATGCGTAAAAGTCAATAGCAATGTTACAGTTTAGAAATAGATAGATTTAGGACACTTCCGGAGTAGCTAGGAAGTTGAGACTTGAAAACTAGACACTAGGATAGTCACTATCCCGATGAGCACCGGAGTACCCAAGTTACCTAGCCCACAGGCTGCGGGTGCATAGGGGTGAAGATGCGTCGTTTTCGTCGTCGACTCCTATGGATGCCTGAAGAAAGATGCTGACAGGCAGTCAGGGGAGAGTGTCCGGTGGATCCCAAGCCTGGGATCAAGAAGAGAAGAAACCTGCAAGCAGAAGGGACAGAGTCAAGGTCACTAGCCAGTGACCACGTGGAACCAGGAAGGAACCAGGCGATGTCGTGAAGAGTTGCAGGTGAAGGTGAAGCTTGTCGCTGCAGCCAGGAGGACCAGGAAGCGTCGAGGACGTCCAGGAGGCGAGCTGTCCCACGAAGGCTCTTGCTGTCGGCGGCGTCGAAGTTGGACTAGGACTCACCAAGCCTTGGCAAGCGGAACCCACGAAGAACAAGGGACTTGCTTCTGGTGCAGACCAGGAAGGTCTGGGGTGCTTCTTCTTTGCAGAGAAGCGGGAGCCAGTCTGGAGGAGCCAAACCAGCGCAGAAGATTTCAGGGAGCGTCGTCACAGAGGCCACTAGCCAGCGGGCAAGCAACCGGACAGACGCGGCAAGCAGGAAAATGCTGAAGGGCCCCACGCAGGACTCGTGGAGTGTGGGGGGCTGGTCTTCGGTGCAGATGGTGCTTGGGGTTGGGGCTTCTCAATCCCCGGTGCACAACTTCGAGGGTACCTCAGAAGCTGCGCTGTAAGTTACTAGCCACTTTTCCCAGGTAGCCGGTCCCACGTCGCTCGTCGCCTCCACGGATCTCAGCTCTGCTGCAGATGTGGATGAGGGTCGGAGAAGTCTGGAAATCAAGGCTCTGGTCGGGCTCTGCAGTCGGTTCCTCGTCGAACGTTTCACAAAGCAAAGGGTAGTCACTTGATGGTGCCTGTTTGCACAGGGTAGCCACTCCTTGGCTACAAGGGAGATTCTTCAGTCTTCTTCTTTCGTCGAATGTCGAAGGTCCAGAGTTTCTGTTCAGTTTTGCAGGTTCAGGATAATCTAAAGTCTTGAGGCCCAACTCCCACTCTTATACTAATCTGGGGGGCTGGGATACCTGCTAGGTCACGCCTTATGGGTGGGACCTGGGAGGGGGTGGTTACACCCACTTCCCTTTGTCCAGTTTCGCGCCAGAGCTGGGGCTGGAGTGCCCCAGCGCCGGTTTGAACTGGACTATGCAAGGAACACCTTGTGTGCCCCAGGCATGTCTCATTCCTTTCAGCCCACCCTGCCCCAATACACTAAAGGCTGTCTGGGGAGGTGCTAGCACCTCCCCAAGCAGGAAACCTATTGTCCAGGCCTCCCTGGCTGGGATCACTCCCAGCAGCAGGAGGTCAGACTTGTGTCGTGGCAGCAGCATCCATTTTGTGATGCTGAGGCTTTGGTCAGAGGCTAACAGTTGAAGTATGATTTTAACATGTCTTTCCCTCTAGAAGGGGGGAATAATATTCTCATGTCCAGAAATGGCATGGGGGTATTATTCCCGAGTGTTAGACACCTTACACGACATGCTTTGATAAAGCCAAACCATAGTTACCATAACCGTCTAAGATTATAAGGCACTTTAAGAGTATATGGTAGGCTATATCATAGAACAGCTATAAGGACATGGTTCCGAAAGCTGCAGACAGGCTCAGCTCATGCTAGAGCCCCATCTCACATGTTACCAAGCACTCTGCCTCCAGGATTGTCAAGGCCTGCCATAGGAGTGACTGATAGGTACACATGTGTCTATATGTAAGTTAGGCATAGGAATACTACACCTAAGCAAGGGGTGATTACACGACCTTGCCCCAGCTGAGTGATCAGCCAGTTGTGTCAAAATGGAAGGCCAGGCCAGGGGTGGCACAATACATGCTGCAGCCCCTGGTAGGCCTAGGGTACACCTATGCCCTGGGTACCTAGGGTACACTGTACAGGGGCCAATAAGGTGATCCTATCCAAATGGGTTATGCACCTAAAGTACATAGCATTAATTTAGAGAGAGAACAGCAGGGCTGTGGGTCTGATTAGCAGGCCCACAGCCACATCTAAGTCGAAAACCAGTAAAGCAAAAGCAAAAAGTGGGGGTGAACATAGAAAGCAGACCCTACTCTCCTACACATAGGCTAAGTGAAAGAAAGGGGGATCATGGGAGAAAAGGAAACTCCCTTCCATCCTATGTGACAGTGGGAAGTCCTGAAACTTCCACCGCATCCAAGGGAGAACCCATGGACATCGGCGCAATACGAGCGAGCCTCACAGCCACGGAGAAAGAGTCACGCCGTAAACAAGGATTGTGCCTATATTGTGGCAAAAAAGGCCACTACGTACGTGAATGCCCTGCCAAACCGAAGACGTCACGTTATCGGGCCAACCGGTCGGTAACAGCCGTGGTGGACGTACCGGCGGACAACTAGAGGACTCCCAGACCAAAGAAGGGGCATCTCGGAGTCACTCATCCATCCCTTCACTTTCCAACTCGGTCTCTAAGGGACAACGACACCTGTTTCTCACGGTGCACGTGGGAGTGCATGACCAGTGGATACCCGTTGTGGCCATGGTGGATTCAGGGGCCACTGGCATGTTTATGGACCACAACGAGGCATGCAGGCTAGGGCTAGTGCTTCTTCCCAAAGCTGTACCCGAAGACGTCTATGCTGTAGACGGAAGGCGATTGGTGACGGGGCCCATCGGGCAGCACACGGGGGTCCTTCCGATGAGATGTGGGAGGAACCATTTGGAACAAATCGATTTTAACATCATCCGAGCGCCCCAATATGGCGTCATATTGGGATTGCCGTGGCTACAGAAACACAACCCCTCTGTGGATTGGCTAACACATCGCATCGAACTGACGTCACCGTATTGCATCCTGCATTGTGGAATAAGAACGGAATCCCTTGACGCAGATGAGAGCGGGAGTCAGACAGTGGCTACAGCGGCAGAAAAAGATGTGGCTCTCCCCCAGGCTTATCACAGTTTTGAGGATGTATTTGATGAGGTGAAGGCGGAAGTGCTACCACCACATAGACAGTTTGACTGCCAGATCGACCTGGTGCCAGGGGCCAGCGTTCCCAGCGGCAGGCTGTATGCCCTGACGGAGCCTGAAAACGTGCATCTCCGGGGGTACCTGGATAAACTCCTCAAGCTAGGATTCATCCGCCCGTCCAAGTCTCCGGCCGCCTCGCCACTCTTCTTCATCCCGAAGGCTAATGGGGAGCTGAGAGCCTGTGTGGACTTTAGGGCATTGAATGCGATAACCGTAAAGAATCGGTACCCCTTACCTCTCATCAGTGTACTTCTGGAACAGGTCAAGAAAGCTCGTATCTACACCAAGTTGGATTTGAAAGGGGCATACCATCTGGTGCGCATGAGGGACGGAGACGAGTGGAAGACCGCCTTTAAGACCAGGTTCGGCCTTTTTGAGTATCTCGTCATGCCGTTCGGTCTGTGCAACGCCCCGGCAGCCTTTCAGTACTTTTTGAATGAGGTATTCAGAGAGGAGTTGGATATCTACGTGGTCGTATATATCGACGACATCCTCATCTATTCGTCCAGTGTGGAGGAGCACGTACACCACGTCAAAGCTGTGCTCCAAAAGCTGAGGGAAAACATGCTGTTTTGTAAACTCAGCAAGTGTGACTTCCACGTCACATCCGTGGAATTCCTCGGAGTGATGCTGAGTCCAGAGGGACAGGAGATGGCAGAACGAAAGATCAAGGCGGTGAAAGAATGGCCGGTGCCCCAAAGCGTGAAGGACGTCCAAAGTTTCATTGGCTTCGCCAACTTTTACAGGCGGTTTATAGATGGATTTTCAGGATTGGTGGCCCCAATCACACAGCTACTGAGGAAGTCCAAGGAGTTTGTCTGGTCCCCTGAAGCGAACAAAGCCTTTGAGGCCCTGAAAAGCGCCTTTGGTAAGGCGCCGGTGTTGGCTCACCCCGATCCGGATCTCCCCTACGTGGTGGAAGCGGACGCATTGGATGTGGCGCTGGGGGCTATCTTGTCCCAACGCAACCACGACACAGGGGTGCTTCATCCCGTTGCGTACATGTCCCGCAAACTCAACGACACCGAACGCAACTACCATATTGCGGAGAAGGAGCTTCTCGCAATCAAGGACGCCTTCACCGAATGGAGGCATTGGTTGATGGGGGCAAGACATGTGGTATCGGTGTACACGGACCATCGGAACCTACAGTTCATGACGGCCACAAGACACCTTTCTCCCAGACAGCTGCGGTGGATGATCTTCTTTGCGGGGTTCAACTTCCGCATCACATATCGGCCGGGGACGGAAAACCGGAAGGCGGATGCCCTGTCCCGTCAATCTGCAGTTAAGGAACCATTGCCTGCGACCGAGCATTCCATCATTTCCCCGAGGATGGTATTGGGGGTTATCCAACCGGATACTTTCCTGAGGGGAATAAAGAGAGGGATCAGGTCATTCGCATGGCGGAGGTGGCTCCTCAGTCACAGAGAATGGCAGCTGAAGGACGGGATACCCCTGAAGGGCAGGTACCTATTGATACCCACGCCTAGGCTAAGGAAACAAGCATTCATCTGGTGCCATGACTCTCCATGCGCAGGTCATTTGGGCTTTGAAAAAACAGTGGCTAGCATGGGACGGCATTTCTGGTGGCCAACCATGAGAGTGGATGTCAGGAGGTGGGGACAGGAGTGTCCTACGTGTGCTACCATGAAGGCCGACCATGGCCGAACCCAAGGGCTCTTACATCCACTTCCGACCCCGGATAGACCATGGGATAGCATATCACTGGACTTCGTGGTGGGCCTACCGGTAGACCAGGGGATGACGGCAATACTGGTGGTGGTGGATTACTTGACGAAAATGGGGCACTTCATCCCCTGCAAGAGAGTCCCTACGGCCGGGGAATTGGCGTCACTACTCCAAAAGAATGTGGTACGACTGCATGGATTACCTGGGGTGATCGTGTCGGACCGGGGGTCGCAGTTTACTGCGCAATTCTGGAAGACTTGGTGCACTGCGCTGCATGTTAAGACCGCCCTGTCCACCAGCTACCACCCTCAAACGGACGGCCAAACCGAGCGCCTGAACCAAACGCTCAAACAGTATCTGCGATGTTTTGTGGACCAGGGCAGGGAAGAATGGGTCGACTTGCTATGGGTTGCAGAGATAGCCTATAACAACGCCACTCACAGCTCCACACAGTCATCTCCGTTCTATAGCAACTATGGCCAACATCCCAGGTTCTTGCCATTTCTAGATCCGTTCAGAGAGGACAGGATTCCCGCCACAGCGGACAGGGTGGCACACATAAAAGACACGTTGATGCGCTCAAGGGCTGTCCTAATAGAGGCCAAGAGAAGATACAAGGCTGCGGCAGACAGGAAGAGAAGGCCCGGGCCACTGTACCGCACTGGAGACTACGTCTGGATATCCACAAGAAACATGAGGTTTCGAAAGAACAGTGTGTTCCATCCCAAGTACATGGGCCCCTATCGAATTACCAAGTGTATGGGTCCCGTGAACGTGAAGGTGTGCTTGCCCCAGTCATTGCGGATACACCCTGTCTTTCATGTATCATTGCTCAAACCAGCACCCTCCAAGCCGTCTGGGACACCTAGGCCGGTATGCGTGGAGTCGGAGGTGGAGTATGAAGTGTCGGGCATACGGGCGTCCAAATGGCGCAGGGGGAAGCTGTGGTACCTGGTTGCGTGGAAAGGCTATGGCCCGGAGGAGCAGTCATGGGAACCGGCTGAAGGGGTTCATGCTCCGCGCTTGGTCTCCTTGTTCCATCGGCGTTTTCCTGCCAGCGCTGGACCCGTGGGGAGCCGCTGAGAGGGAGGATGTACTGTCAAGAATTCCTGTCATGCGAGGGGAGGAAAACGGTAACCAGCGAAAACGGACTACATCTCCCAGGATGCTTAGCGGTTGAGAGGTTATGTAAACAGGAGAGCTGTTACATAACTCAAGGAAAACACGCCCTTATGTAAACAGGAGAGCTGTTACATAACTCAAGGAAAACACGCCCTTATGTAAACAGGAGAGCTGTTACATAACTCAAGGAAAACACGCCCTTATGTAAACAGGAGAGCTGTTACATAACTCAAGGAAAACACGCCCTTATGTAAACAGGAGAGCTGTTACATAACTCAAGGAAAACACGCCCTTATGTAAACAGGAGAGCTGTTACATAACTCAAGGAAAACACGCCCTATAAAGGGAGGAACCGGGAGGTACAACGCTGTCGGATATTGTGTGTACACCGACGTACCTGCTTAGTGAAGAGCAGTGTTCCGGAGTGGTGCTCCAGTAAGGCAAGAACTGAGGTAGGTCGAGTCGTTACTCCCTGGGCCGTGTCTTGCCCCATCGTCACCTGTGAAGGACCCTGAAGCTCTACCGGATAACCATTGAGCTTCGCTTTTTGACTCGGCTGAGTCAAAGCGCAGTGCGCTTTTGCTGGTTGGAGTCGTAACTCCCAGCCCGACCAGAGATACAGGGACTGCCAGCTGTAACGCACACCAGGAGGTGTTTGCCGCGTTACAGACTCGGAAGTCCACAGGATCGATCGAGCGGCTGCTCTCGGTTCAGTCTTCTTTGCTTGTGATTGGGGTATCGGTGACGCATCACCAGGAGATGACTCCGCGTCCCGGTGCAGTCTGAGGAAGAGGTTGAGCGGCTGCTCCCTTCAGGTAGAGACCCCGGCTGGGTGTTTCCCTGACTCCTCGATTCTCCCCAACACTCTTCGTGCCCCTCGCAGCCTACCGATTGGCATTGTCGGCCATTTCATTTCTGCCCTCTGTTGGCATACGCCGGGATCGGCGTATATGCAGAGGACGGTTAGGACCATCCGTGCTGTGGGCTGGTAACGTACTTAGCCTGGAGGATTCCAGTGACTATAACCTTTGTTTATTCCTTGTATTATTTTTGCCTTCATTAAAATAACTAAACCTTCACAAGTGGTTGCGTTCTCATTATCGTGTCTGTTAAACGATCCTGAGACGTTCAGGGCGTTACATTCTGCCACCAACTGGCCGTGAATGATCCTGAAGGATCAGACTAGGAGGGTTTTGTGGTGGAGGCGGGGATTGTGGCTTGTGACTTCTGGCCTCCCAACTCTCGGGTCAGGGTGAACCGCGTCCATGAACTCGCAGAGGTTGCTGAACTTGTGAGGTGGCCGGAATAGGGTTGGCGCAGTTGATAGCCCCTTCCATAGCCACAAAGAGACACAGGCCAGGATGTTGTGATGAGGACCAAAGACTTGGCAGTAGCCTGTGAGTCCTTGAAACGCTCAAGTGCTGCATGGAAGTGGAAGCTTGAACCACCAAACTTGGTGGGGTGGGGTGGGGTGGGCGGTGAGGTAATCTGTGTTACCCTCTGCAGTGCGATGGCAGCAGGCAATTGTTCTCTTCACAGGGCGCCCCTGTGCTGGGCTTGGACCAGGTGCCCAGGAGAACGTCCGTCAAGGCCTAATTGAAAGGCAGCAAAGGTTCCGAGCTGGAGACACCAGGCTGCAGGACATCTGTCAAGATGTTAGTCTTGACTGCCACCATAGGAAGCTGCAGGTCCAAGACCTCCGCAGCTCAACGCACCACCATAGCGGATGATGCCCCCTCCTCCGTAACCGGATTGGGGGGAGACAGCATGCCAGAATCTGCGGAGGTGTCCAGGCCACTGGCATCACCCAGTTCCTCGAACCAGTCCATGTCCTGTGGTTGCGAGATTTCTACAGGATCCTGCTCCCCCTCCCAATCCATTCCTAACCCTTCAGAATAGGGCAGGCTAAATGGCATGGAGCCATACAACTCCGCTGGCACCGGTGGATGCCCGACCAGCTCCGTGTCGTCGCGAATGAGGATTGAGGAGGCCTCGCCTGTGGGCACCGGTGCAGCCGAGGACCTCGGCTGCAGACGCAGCACCGTTAAAGTTCGCTTTAATGGTGCGCCCGGCACCGGTCCAGACCCAGAAACGGGTCCAGTAGGAGGCCGTGGCTGGAGCAGACACCGCAGAATCCACGAGGACTCCATCCGAACCTGCATGGCCCGAAGGCACGCCGGCAGGGTCAGGCCACCCAAATATGGTGCACATGGCATCCTAGAACTCCTTAAGTTGGGCGGGGGTTGCTCCCGGCCCCGGGAAGGGAAGGAAACTCAGAGCAGAGTCAGGCACCTGCTCCGCGGAGCAGGGCCTCGAACGCAGAGGTTCCTCCATTTCATCACGCGGACGTCGTGAAGTAAAATCACACTTCGACTTCTTGTGATGCCTCTTACCTGACAACTTGGAAGAAGAGGACTTCGATCCACCGGAGCAGTGCTCGGACCTTCCTCTTAACCGAGATCAACAGGGCAACTTCTGAGGCACCGGTCCGCTATTCGTTTTAGGGACCGCTCCCTCAAAGCTTTCGAGGCCATGGCCCGGCAATCACAGCACAACTTGGTGTTGTGGTTGCGGTTCAGGCACCAGAGACATACTAAGTGGGGGTCCGTGACCGACATGGCGCGGTGACTTGCACCACAAGGCTTGAGCCCTGAGGTCTTCATGCTAGAAATCCCTAGCACAACAAGTAGACAAAAAGTCGAAAAAAGTCCATTAAAAAATGACAGGGGGTAAGCTCTCTTCGACAGATCTGTGATGGCTGGCGTGGAAAGACAAGAACTGACATCAGCGCGCCAGAGTAGTGGTTATATTGACGATGTCACAATGACAAACACAACACTGATGTCACACGGAGTCAACAGATGCCTCCTACCGGCGTGCAAGGGTACTGCTAAGAAAAAATCAGAACAGGTAAAATACATGTTAGCATGCATCAATACTCTCTCAGACTCAAAAAACCATCAACATCAACCTGAAACCTTTGGGGGTGAACATACAAAAAGATACATTGCCTTACAACTTTGTACCTGAGAAATGAGAGAATCCAAGAAGTCAGATCTTGTAGGGTTTTTGGGAGTACAATGTGCATGTATCCTACAGTGAGATGATCACTTTGACTCAATAAACATGATGGCTACTCCTCGGTGCTATTGATCAAGGCCCAAAAGAACACAATACCACCTATGGCATTGTATGAATCCAAATTGCTGTATGTTGATCCGAGAGTTTCCTCGGTTTCTTAAAAAATGTATTGCCACTAATTGACTAAAGTGTTTAAAAATGACCAAAGGTTTTTATCAAATAAAACAAGAAATTGAAACAAGGGCCACTTTTCCTACGGAAGCCTTCTTGAATCGAATAGCATTTAGATTATCAATGAAAATTATATGGATTAGCTATTTAAAAAAAAAATCAATAGCTCCAGTGCTAAGCGTCCTGTGTCATGTAGAATTATTTCCATACTTTAAGGATATTTGAGATATGTGGTGCAAAAATTTTGTTTGGTTTTTAACTTCCCATTTTTTTGCAAAATGTGACTTCTGTTAAAGGATTAAATCGAAAAATTAACTTTGCATATGCAATGATTTCTATAAGTCACAAACATACACCCGATAATGGACTGTGGATTACTACTAGAGCTTCGGAAGACATTTTTAAAGCTGTAGTTTCTAAAATATGATGCTTTAAATCTCTTAGTCAATATGGAACATTTTGACGTAATAAGTCTTTTGTGTTTTTTATGGGCTTTTGAAAGCTTTAGTATCTTATTTTAAATTAACTGTCAAATTGTTTTACGAACAAATCTGTCCTTATAAACAGTTTTTGTCAGACTGATTTATATATTTGATTTTTGCTGCATTTACTTGTAAATCTTGCCTTTCTGGAAAACTGTGAAACCAGTTGTCAATTCATAGTATTGTTGGCGGATTTTCAAAGACCATCGAAGTCGGCCCGTTATCCATTGATTCATTTACATTTGAGTTAAATTATTGTTGCTTTTAAGTTACACCTTATTGTTTTTGATAAGATTCTTTTAAATATACACTTTACAGAACAAAACACAGTATTGTGGTTGGTTGAAAGACTTACCTTTTTGTTTAGCAAAGCGCTTGGAAAACAAATATGGCACAAGAGATGTATTTTCTTTGGCACTCTTCCTTTCTAAGTAATATTTACAGCATTCTTGTAAATAGCAATTTAAAACCCTCAGAAGCCTTCATAAGTAGCTCAATTTGTTTCATTATGAATCCTTGTAAATTGTTAATGTTTGGATGGAGGGTTCCTCTTTGTGGTTCTGGAGAACGTGCTTCTCTGTGCCATATCCCCCCCATTGTGCAGTCAGTTTTTATTTTCCCCCTCTTTGAGTTAAAAAATAGTGCAAGGTCACTTTGGCTCTCTGTTACATGAATGACACTTCAGAGCAATGCTCCGCGGTCATAGTGGAGACTCAAAGTGACCCCTTTTTAAGATAGTATGCCTGTTAATCAACTGAGAAAGAGCCAATTCTTAACTGCCTTCCTGAAGTCCAGGTGGTCTTGGGTGTTTCTTTTTCTTGGCAGGGGAGTTTTCCAAAGTTTTGTAGCCTGACTGGAAAAGGAGGTTCCACCGATGCCTATCTTTTTGTACAGAAGGGGCAGTCAGCAAAAGTGTTGGTCTTGTCCAAATATCTGTGCAGTTTTATTTCCATAAAGGTCGGGTAGCCAAGTTGAATACAAAAAGGGCTTACTTAAGGTGAGAGTAGGAAGACCCGTAGATACAACATGAAACAGAAAACGACCCTCAATCAATTTAATGTACAGTCAGTGATATGTCTTGAAAAAAAGACTAGAAATTTGATTTGATTACAGGTAAGCAAGAGGAATATGTAAGCGTACGTTGTTCCAAAAAATATATAATTAACAGAATGTGCTTTCACTCTTCTGTGAACAAGATACAACCCCAAGCCGTTTTATAGATCATATGCACTTCGCTTGAGTTAGATTTGGGTAATCAAACCAACTGTTCACATCTCCTAGGGACATGTATGTTGTTGTGATTTAGAGTGGTCTCTGTGACGAATGTCTCAATTTACGCATCCTTGAAACTCCTGGAGCTGGTCTGTGCATCAGGAGCAATGAACAGGAGCAGGCTGTAGTGGGCAGCCAACTTACCAGTAAAGATTTGCATTGAGTCACAGTAAAGTCTTTGGCATTGGTAGTCTTTGTTTTCAAGTCTAGCGCAAACCGGTTATTCTGGGACTTTTCTGTTAGATGATACTATATTTTGTTTGGTGGTGATGGTGGGGGTACGGGGG
The DNA here is from genome assembly GCF_964204655.1 of Triturus cristatus. Lineage (NCBI taxonomy): Eukaryota > Metazoa > Chordata > Amphibia > Caudata > Salamandridae > Triturus > Triturus cristatus. The sequence continues at coordinate 753,018,436 of NC_140592.1, forward strand.
GGTAGACCTTGTGACATGTCAGAGGACATCGATGAGTCAGGTTTCTTTAACAGAGTGATCTGGTGATGCGCCTGAGTTCAGATTGAGGAGGTTTAGTTGGTTATTTGGGTGTTGATAAGGCAGTTGAGCTTCTGAATGATTGGCCCTTTGGTATCCAATAACAAAAAGGGAAAGAGAGGTTAGAGTGCGTGGGTGGGGTTTATAGGTTGTAGGGTGGGTGGGAATGTCGATGGTTAATATATGTGGGGTAAGTATTTCGGTTGGGGAACAGAAGGTGGTTGCGAGGGGGATTAGCTGTGGGAGTTACTGAGGGGGGGGAGGATTGTGCAGCTGGTGGTTTGTAGATTGGGGCATGATTTTATGCGCTAGGAGTCAGTGCGTCTACTGTTTCGGCTGTTCAAACAAGATTTGATGGAGTGGGTAAGAAAATATTAAGTGGGTGGAGTCGGTATCAGGACTGGTGAATGTGTGTGTTTGATTGTTAGCCATGTAAAGAAGGGCGAACGTTCATAGTGTATAGTAAGCAGTGGAGGGGGATTTGGAGGGTGAGTTGGAAATGGTGGTCCATCTCAATTGGAGTGGAAATGGGGAGGGACACTTCATCAATTAGAGCCCTAGGCAGGAGTCTCAAGTTCTTGATTTCAAGAGTGGGGTGACATTTAGTGCGAGTGAAATAGTCTGTGTGCCTCACGGAAAACATTAGACAACTGCGGTTGTTGTATGTGTGCATGCACCTCATATCTACTTTTCATACAACTATTTATCCATTAAATCTCCTCCAGTGTCTGCATATGGTGGGCTTTCCTAGAAATCTCCTACACTTGTGTGTTCCTGAAAAGGAATTAGTTTACCAGAATGGCGCCCTAAAATATGTTTTCTGTGTTTGTATTGGTGTGACTGCAGGAAATCTCTATTTTCGCATGTTTGTCACCCTGAAATCTCCTCTTACCGTTATATGCCTAAAACTCTCTCACTGTATATAAACACATCTCCCTAAAGTTTTTTCAGGGACTTGCCTCTCATTAGAATATTGAAACTAACTCCAAAAAAGGTATGTACAACAGGTGGTCCAATTGACCAATGTGTTTCTCAAATGGAACAAAACCTAGTAAGGCACCCACCTGTAATAAGTTAAACAATAACAAGGTTTTATTAGTCTTGAAGAATTTTATAGTATGGATGTATCCATGATTCACAATATCAATGGTTGCTCCAAAGTATAAAAGTGAGTAAAGTGCTCAAGGTAGTGCTTGTGAAGGAATGGGAATGTGAAGGTGAACGTGAAAATAATTACAATATTTACAATGATGAGATAGACCTGTCCAACAATGTTTTGAGTGACTAACTAAACAAACCCAAGTAGCGAGACGTTATCAATACATATTACATTCTCCACTTCCGGGCATGAATAAAAGGTACAGGTCAAAGTACAAAGAAAGGCGATGTTTCAACCTCAGAAGGTGACGGAAGGCAATTAGTTCCTTACAGCGGGGTCTTCCTCAGGAGAGTGGAGAGAGCAACCTACACAGTGGGTAAAATTCACACATCAATGACCAAAAATCAATTATAAGGGTGGGTGTATAAGTACAATACGTGGCATCTTGGCTCACCTCAGTATGTAACTGCCATGCCGACAGTAAAGGACAAAGAAATTGGGCTTGGAAGCTCCTGGTACAGAAAATGACACACTACAACAGGCCTCGAAAAATCCTAAAAATGTTACTAGACCTGCAGGTCTAGTGACAAATAATCTATTGGACTGAATTATAATGCTCTTGACCCATAAACTGGTTTCAAATTATGTTCTCCTGGGCAAGTATTTAAATTCACTGAGATGCTATTTTCTTCATTATCACTTGAGGGCACCTTTAAATACACGAGTTCAGCACGTCTGCTGTACAGAAAACTATTTTTCAAATAAGGGAGAGGAGTTGGCTTAACGGCTAGGGCGGTCGACTTCAAATCTGGGGAACCGGGTTCCAGTCTCGGCAAGGACGCGCACCATCTTATGATTCTGGGCAAATCACAATCTCCCTGTGCCTAACAAAAATGAATGTGTCCTCATGTAACACAACTGGTGCTCTTTGTAGGAAGCTGGCTCTGTACATACTATACCAAAATGAGGTATAGTGTGCACAGAGTCCAGTGCATCCCCAAAGGTAGGCAGAGGTAAAGTTAGATAGCACCTCACTCTCTATTTGTGGAAGTGTGGGCGAGCAGTAAGGCAGTATCAGAGGACAGTGTCAAGCATGTGTTGTGCCCACTCAATCAGCAAATGATGTCACACACTCAAACACTTAACTTCAGACTAATTGGTTTTGCATAAAAATATTCTTTTAGTTATTTTATTTTCTAGAACCATGCAAGTCTGGCACAGGTAAGTTGATAAATACTTTGAAGTAAATATACAGTTTGAAATGCAATTGTAAATGTACTTTTAAAATGGTTACAGTTTGAATTACTAGTAATGCAATACTGTGAAATGCTGTACATATACTTTGTATGTTACTTTTGAGATTATTTTTTCTACTCAGTGTGATATGCCTAGATATCACACTGGATATCACACTGGGGCATTTCCTAGAGAAAAGGTAGGTAAAATCAGTTTTGCACAATTGTTATTTTTCAGGTTTCCATGCCAATCAACTCCACACTTTAAAAAAATTTCAGAGAAAAACAGTCAATAGGTTCCTATGGAGTTATCGGTTACAAGGTAAGTAATCGGTCTTTGGAGGTAAGCTTCTGGGGTTGAAACAAGGGTTCCGCCAGGGTCAAGGATGCACTCTCGTTACACCCTCAGCGGCACTAGGGTGGCCGGGTGCAGAGTGCGGAGGCCCAATGTTATCCAATGAGGGATAGGGGGCCTCCGTGTTGGAGGCTGCTGGTGACAGGCCACAAGGTTGTGGGAGCCAAGCTCCTGGTGTTAGGCTCAGGGCAAAGGGATATCCGGTTTAGCACACAAAGTGCACCCACAGCGGCGGCTGGGTCCACGGTGCTGTTTTGGCATCCGGTGCCCTGTTTTTTTCAATGAGGATTTTCGGTTTTGGTTTTTAGCTGCAGGCTCGGTCCAGGAAGACTTCCGGGAAGAACCAACAGCTGGGCAGGTAAGTTGGGGGGGCTCGGGGATGTAGGGGCACCTCGGGTTCTCTTCTCCAGGTCGTAGGGCGGCTGGATGCAGGGGTGTCTTTTGAGGTCGGATCTCACCTTACCAGGCCACTCGCAGTTGGGGAGGGGACTCCGTGCAGAGGCTGCAGGCGACATCAGGGAGTCCTGGAGGGGTCAACCCACGATGGACTCGGACTCTGAAGCCCTGGGGGACCTCGCTGGGACCAGTGGGCCACTTGAACTCGGGCTGTAGGCGACGGGTCTAGTGGTGGTTCCAGGTGTCGGGTTTCTTTGTTTGGTGTTTTTTTAACAGAGCTGCTGTTCACAGGAGATCCGGCCTTTGTTGAAGGCAGTTAGTCCTCCCCGGGGTACTGAAGGTCACTGGCTGCAGGACAAGATGATTTTTGGCACAGGATCTCCGGAAACTAGACGGGCCTTTAGGGCTGGGGCCAAGTCAGTTGTTCTCTGCAGTCTCCTCTGCTGGGAGTCTTCTTTCATCCTTTTTCTTCTTAGGTTGCTGGAATCTGATTTCTTGGTTCAGGGCTGCCCCCTAAATACTGTATTTAGGGGGCGTTTTTGGGGTCTTGGGGTCAGTAGCCAATGGGCTACTGACCTTAGGGTGACTACACCCTTGGTGTGCTCACCCCACGTGGGGGAATGAGCACAATCCCTAATCCTGATTTAGGAGTGCCAGTGCAAATTCTAGTGGTCCCTCTTTAATTTCCATTGTAAAATGCATCATGTGACCGTTGACGTATTTTTAAATGTCTGCCGCTTTTCGGCGCATAACTTGTAAACATTAGACTAAGGCGTCAGCCGAAACGCATCATGTTGCAAAGCGGATGAATTAAAAAGAAACTCTAAAGAGAATAACCCTGCGAGTACTTTCCTTATGCCAGAAGGGAGAAAGGAGTGAGCGCGTATATTTAAACGGGATGCACCTCCGCGTTACGAAGCACCCATCCGAGAGTGCGCTGGTCTGAGGTGCAGTTGGAGCCATTATATATATATATATATATATATATATATATATATATATATATATATATATATATATAAAGACCAACGCTTGTTCCCCATGAACAACAAGCACGGCACACTCCGGAATCTTGCGAGGGCTTTTAATAAGATCAACAAATCACATTGCTGGTAGTCCATGAGAAACAGGCATATTGACATGCTGGCAGTTCGTGAAGCCATGGCATACGCGTTTCGGCGATGAGTCGCCTCGTCAGTGCCGGTGTCAGCAGATCCATCGAGTGTCAGCACACAGTCCAGTCGCTGTTGCTTCTGAGTCTGTTTAAAAATTTAACATGCCCCTCCTCCACATCATGTGCTGTGCAAGGCGATGACACTCCCACAGGCAAGGGATGCTGGGACTTGAAGTCCGAGTGGGCGATTGAATATATTTCAAGGCGCTCCAAACATCAAGTGGTGCTCTCACATTCATGAGCCCAGTCCGCAAACCAGCTCGAGTGCCCACGGGGGTGTAAAAAGACTTCGCTGGTTCCTTCGTCAGGCACACCATAATGCCTCCTCCCTCCCCATTACAGCTCGTGAAGCCAGATGGCAATACAACTGTTAGGGGGGGGCGCCTTGTTTTGCCACAAAACAAAGTTTCCAAAGGTGCTGGTGTCTCCAAGGTGCTCCAGATCGGGAGGGTGTGCCGTTTTGTCCGCTTCCAGCCCGCGGACCAAACACAAAGACCAACGCTTGTTCCCCATGAACAACAAGCACGGCACACTCCGGAATCTTGCGAGGGCTTTTAATAAGATCAACAAATCACATTGCTGGTAGTCCATGAGAAACAGGCATATTGACATGCTGGCAGTTCGTGAAGCCATGGCATACGCGTTTCGGCGATGAGTCGCCTCGTCAGTGCCGGTGTCAGCAGATCCATCGAGTGTCAGCACACAGTCCAGTCGCTGATGCTTCTGAGTCTGTTTAAAAATTTAACATGCCCCTCCTCCACATCATGTGCTGTGCAAGGCGATGACACTCCCACAGGCAAGGGATGCTGGGACCTGAAGTCCGAGTGGGCGATTGAATATATTTCAAGGCGCTCCAAGCATCAAGTGGTGCTCTCACATTCATGAGCCCAGTCCGCAAACCAGCTCGAGTGCCCACGGGGGTGTAAAAAGACCTCGCTGGTTCCTTCGTCAGGCACACCATAATGCCTCCTCCCTCCCCATTACAGCTCGTGAAGCCAGATGGCAATACAACTGTTAGGGGGGGCGCCTTGTTTTGCCACAAAACAAAGTTTCCAAAGGTGCTGGTGTCTCCAAGGTGCTCCAGATCGGGAGGGTGCGCCGTTTTGTCCGCTTCCAGCCCGCGGACCAAACACAAAGACCAACGCTTGTTCCCCATGAACAACAAGCACGGCACACTCCGGAATCTTGCGAGGGCTTTTAATAAGATCAACAAATCACATTGCTGGTAGTCCATGAGAAACAGGCATATTGACATGCTGGCAGTTCGTGAAGCCATGGCATACGCGTTTCGGCGATGAGTCGCCTCGTCAGTGCAGGTGTCAGCAGATCCATCGAGTGTCAGCACACAGTCCAGTCGCTGTTGCTTCTGAGTCTGTTTAAAAATTTAACATGCCCCTCCTCCACATCATGTGCTGTGCAAGGCGATGACACTCCCACAGGCAAGGGATGCTGGGACTTGAAGTCCGAGTGGGCGATTGAATATATTTCAAGGCGCTCTAAACATCAAGTGGTGCTCTCACATTCATGAGCCCAGTCCGCAAACCAGCTCGAGTGCCCACGGGGGTGTAAAAAGACCTCGCTGGTTCCTTCGTCAGGCACACCATAATGCCTCCTCCCTCCCCATTACAGCTCGTGAAGCCAGATGGCAATACAACTGTTAGGGGGGGCGCCTTGTTTTGCCACAAAACAAAGTTTCCAAAGGTGCTGGTGTCTCCAAGGTGCTCCAGATCGGGAGGGTGTGCCGTTTTGTCCGCTTCCAGCCCGCGGACCAAACACAAAGACCAACGCTTGTTCCCCATGAACAACAAGCACGGCACACTCCGGAATCTTGCGAGGGCTTTTAATAAGATCAACAAATCACATTGCTGGTAGTCCATGAGAAACAGGCATATTGACATGCTGGCAGTTCGTGAAGCCATGGCATACGCGTTTCGGCGATGAGTCGCCTCGTCAGTGCCGGTGTCAGCAGATCCATCGAGTGTCAGCACACAGTCCAGTCGCTGTTGCTTCAAGTTATACATACATACATTCAAGTTGCAATTGTTGTAGAATTGCTCTGCTTGCAGATATACATTTGCAGGGGTTTTAAATCTGGTAGTACACTCTTATTCAATAGTTCAGGCAAGAAACTAATGTAGAGGAGTTAGCAAGTAATACTCTTCTAAAACAAACTTTAAAGTCTTTATTTGTCTCAGTCTTTTCCTTGGTTCAGGAGCACAATGAGTCAACAATTAGAAATGTTGCCCCTTTTAATTATTGGCGATTCTGTCCTTCTTGTGATAAAAGACAAGCAGTCATTAGCTGGACTGTTCCATAAACTCAGTCTGAGCGCTACTCTTTTAATTAACTGGGATCCTTCTGAAGAAAACTGCCCCTATGGAAATGTTAGCGCAAGGACTGGCGCTGAATTCAAACTACTTCAGGAAATAAATAACCTCACCAGCGGTAACTTGACTCTGCGATGCTCCAAAAGCCTCAAACTCCTCGTTGCTTACTGGAACTCAGGAAAAATTCAATTTACTGAAGAGAAAAATCTTGTCACTGAGGAGCGCAGTTCAGAACCAGCCTCCTTTGAAGTGCGCAGAGCTGCTGAAGCGCGCGAGCAAGAACAGAGCAGCTGTCAGACAGAAGGAAGGAAAAACACTAGAACGCTAGCTCCCAGTGCCTGTCCTCCATGTTGGGTGTTCCCTGCCTGATGAAGCGTCTTGCCACCAATTCTCTCCATGTAAAGGGTGAAAGCGCTAGCCTAGAAACCCTCCCAAACGTACGATCTGGACATTTTAGCAGTGAACTAGGGAAAATCTGATCAGACCTGACAGTTCTTTACTGACTACCACCTTTTTCCAACTAAGGGACCCAGCTATTTCTAGAGTACTACAGCCATAGGTCTAACAGTGACACCCCCTGGGACAGTCCTTACTCTTTTTTGTTTCCCCTGGGACATACTGGTTTGAGAGAACCAACCTGTCATGCATGACCGTGTGACTGGCCCAGGTATCTCTCAGGGCAATGGCCGGGATTTCATTCGCCAGTAGGTGGTGGAAGTGTCTACTCCCCTCTGGAATCTCCAACTCACCTTTTGGGCCCATTTTCCAGTTGAAGGCTATGGGGGCTTCCTCATCTGAGGAAATCACCTTCTAAAGCTACACTGGCAACCCCTGGAGCTACACTAGGGGATGTAATTTGTTTAGGACAGCTAGGGTCATTTGTGTGGTGTCCTGTCTTTTGGGAGTTGTGACACCATACCCTTTTGGGATCTCAATTCTTACCTTGGTACCCAGTTTTAGTTTGTGAGGTGTCTTTGAGCCCTCCCTCCTGGTCAGGGTTTGGGGGGGGGGTTACCTGGGACTCCTTACTTTTATCGGATCACTGTCTTTCCTCTGGGGAGGTTTTGTAACCCCTTCCTTTTGGTCACCCCCAGTGGACGTCCTAGTCACCCTTGTCTTGACCCAATGGTCCGCCTTCTTTCCCAATTCTTGGGGAGAAATTGGTCCGAGGTCTACCAGATACTGATGCAACTTTTCATCAATGCAATTACTTAATATGTGCTCTTTCATTAACAAATTATAAAGACCATCATAATCTTGCACTTTACTTCCAGTCAACCAGCCACCTAGTGTTTTAACTGAGTAGTCAACAAAGTCAATCCAGGATTGTTTTGGGGTTTTGTGAGCCCCCCTGAATCTAATTCTGTATTCCTCAGCTGTGAGTCAAAATCCCTCAATCAGAGTTCTCTTCATGAGGTCATAAGACCCAGCATCTGCCCTTGTAAGGGTCAGGAGTCTGTCTCTTACCAGAGAACAGTTACCAAAGGAGTGCCCCCCAGTGAGTTTTCTTCACCCTTCTGGCTTCACAAGCCCTCTCAAAGGCTGTGAACCCCTTGGTGATATCATCACCATCCGCAAATTTAGGGACACTCCCTTTGGGGATTTTGGGATCATAGGATCCTTCTTTTGCTATGTTTTTTAAATTGCTGCCACCATTGATGAGTCCTAGGCCCATCTCTGCTCTTCCTTTTTCCAGAACCAGGAGACTGGTCTCTAGGTCTAATCTTTTGGTCAACCTGGCTGGCAGGATGTCTTCCTCATTGAGGCTGGCCTCAATGTCCTCAGTAGTACCTGATCAACCTGTGTGGCTTCTAGGTACTAGGAGCTTGTTTCTTGGAATCAGGGCCAAAGGGGCCCTTTTCTCCCTAAGCAGTGGAGGGGCTGATCTACCTGGTCATCCTCTTCCACTCCTTCTCCATCTGACTGGTCATCACCATTTTCAGATGGGTGGTCCTTAGCATACCCAGCCAAAAGCTCCTGGAGCTTTTGTTTGGTGAGATGGGGACACATGGCTATGTTTTTAAGTTTACATAGCGACCTTACTTCCTTGAAAGACAAGTGAAGGTAAGGGGTGAGGTCGAGCTCCTCAACCAAGTTCTCTAGGTCATTTTCACTAACAGCCGGGTTCTTGTTTTGAGACAAAACTTCTAACCCCTGTAACCCTAGCTAAAGTGACTTTATTTTTCTAAAATTCTAAAGGGACTTAACCAAGGCCCTAATAAGACTTTTAGTCGTTTTGCAAAAAATGCCAATTTAAAAAAAATCTGAATTCTAAAGACAATTTAAGAGTTCTGTTGTGTGATCAGGTGGTAACCAAGTAGTCCAACAAATGCAAAGTTGCATATCCCACCACTGATCCACCAATGTAGGAAGCTGGCTCTGTACATACGATACCAAAGTGAGGTATAGTGTGCACAGAATCCAGTGCATCCCCAAAGGGAGGCAGAGGTACAGTTAGATAGCACATCACTCTCCATTTGTGGTAGTGTGGGCGAACAGTAAGGCAGTATCAGAGGACAGTGTTAAGCATTTGTTGTACACACTCAATCAGCAAATGATTTCACACACTCAAAGACTGAACGTCAGACCAATTGGTTTTGTATAAAAATATTCTTTTAGTTATTTTTTTTTCTAGAACCAAGCAAGGTAAATTGATAAATACTTTGCAGTAGATATACAGTTTGAAAAAATGCAATTGTAAATGTACTTTAAAATGGTTAGAGTTTGAATTACTGGTAATGCAATACTGTGAAATGCTGTACATATACTTGTATCGACTTTGCAATGAAAAAACAGGTAAGTTACTTTTGAGATTACTTTTTCTACTCAGTGTGATATGCCTAGATATCACATTGGGACATTTCCTACAGAAAAGGTAAGTAAAATCAGTTTTGCACAATTGTTATTTTTCAGGTTTCCATACCAATCAACTCCACACTTAAAACATTTTTCAGAGAAAAACAGTCAATAGGGTCCCATGAAGAGAAATGAAGTTAACGGTTACCAAGTAAGTAATCGGTCTTTGGAGTTGAGCTCATGGGGTTGGAACAAGGGTTCCCCCAGGGTCAAGGATGCACTCTCGTTACACCCTCAGCAGCACTTAAATGGCCGGGTGCTGAGGCCCAATATTATCCAATTAGGGATAGGGGGCCTCCGGTTGACGGCTGCTGACGAGCAGGCCACAAGGTTGTGGGAGCCAAGCTTCTGGTGTTAGGCTCAGGGCAAAGGGGCATCCGGTTTAGCACACAAAGTGCACCCGCAGCGGGGCAGGGGCAGCTGGGTGCAGGGTGCTGTTTTGGCACCTGGTGCCCTGATTTCAATGGGGATTTTTGGTTTTGGTTTTTAGCTGCTGGCTCGGTCCATGAAGACTTCTGGGAGGAACGAACAGCTATACAGGTAAGTTGGAGGGCTCGGGGACGTAGGTGCACCTCGGGTTCTCTTCGCCAGGTCGCAGGGCGGCTGGATGCAGGGGTGTCTTTTGAGGTTGGATTTCACCTTACCAGGCCACTCGCGGTTTGGGGGCTGTCTCCGTGCAGAAGCTGCAGGTGACGTCAGGGAGTCCGGGAGGGGTCAACCCACCGTGGACTCGGACTCTGGAGCCCTGGGGGACCTCGCTGTGACCAGTGGGCCACTTGAGCTCGGGCTGTAGGCGACGGTGCAGTGGTGGTTCCAGGCGCCGGGTTTCTTTTTCCTCAGCAGGTTCGGAGACTTTGTTTGGTGTTTCTTTTGAACAGAGCTGCTGTTCACAGGAGATCTGGTCTTTGTTGAAGGCAGTCAGTCCTCCCCGGGGTTCTGGAGATCGCCGGCTGCAGGACAAGACGATTTTTGGCGCAGGATATCCGGAAACTGCAGATGAGCCGGTAGGGCTTGGGCCAAGTCAGTTGTTCTCTGCAGTCTCCTCTACTGGGCGTCTTCTTTCATCCTTTTTTAGGGCTCGCATAGCGTTTCAGCGCAACGCGCTGCTTTGCGAGGCATGCTGTAGAGTATATTTTAGAAGTGGGGCGGAAGCCCTGCCCCTATTTTTGATTGGCTGGCATCATCGTCTATCGTAAACGCTGGCTTCCGATTGATAATGAGGCTTCTTAGTCCCTCATTGTTACCGGCGTGTCTCCTTTTGGGACCGCCCATCAGAGCTGGATTGTTTACTTGTGGTGTTATACTGTCTCCTTCATTAGTCTGAAGGCACTATGTTTTGTCAGTCGCAAGTTGAACAGCCTGAAAGGCGGACAGTGGTCTTAAACCCACGTGCTGGTTAAACAAGCAGCGTCAGAACAATGGCTATCCCCGACAGCCCTGTGCCTCGCATCTCCTGAATGAGAGGGAAGGGGCGCACAGTCACATGACCGCGTCTTGCAGCCAGCGCTCCCCGTGGGACTGGCATCATTTTCTGATTTCCCGCCTTTCCTGACAGAATTCCTAGTGTCTGCTCCTTGATTCTTGTTATAACTTTTTTTTCCACAAGAGTAAATTCAACCCTCTCAGCAGCGAGGCCACAGATTTCATGAACGTGGTCTGAACTTGCCTCACGCCTCTCCAGCTGGCTTGAAGCAGGCAGAGGATTGGGATCCTATTCCTTTGCTGTCAATTAGGCGCTTTTCTCAAGCGCCAAAGCCACACACACCCTTAATTCCTCCAGCGATTCGAGGCACTTCATTTTAGTGTTCACATAACTTTGAATCTCTTTCACTCCTCCGTTACCGCTATGTTGTGAGCATTTGTATAGCGCCTTTTATCATTAATATTTCAGTGAAACAGCTGAAGTGATAAGCGACTGCGGCCCGGCCCTGAAACGAGTGTTGTCCTGAAGTGTGCTGTGGAAGGAGGCGAGTGTTGAATCAAGAAGCTGGCATTGCTTTAAGAGCTTTGCTTATTGACGCTTTCCTCTCTCTGGTGTTTATTCTACTCATTACTGTTTCTCTCCAGACTTCCGTTATCTGCAAGGCTGCGTCCACGTGGGGGCGATGTCGGATGACGTAGGGGGGCAGGTGACTCCAGTCGAAAACGTGAGCTGACATCTGTGTTTGTTTTGAGGGGGAAGGACTTTGGGGGGTCTATACTGACTCAATTCACCCCCTTCACAGTGTTTCACTGACATGGCCGGTATTTTTATGTCCATGTCAGTAAAAAAGAATATAAAATCAGCAATTCCTCTTTGAAAGATAAAATAAAAAATGCAGACAGACGCAGAAATCGCTTCAGAAGGGCCATAGAGCTACACAAAGTAGTGTCAAATGCAGTGGCGACTGCCAGCTATGGGGACTGGGAGGGTTGGGGGGTGGAAATATAGAGCAGGAGAAGAAAAAAGCATTTACAATGCAATAGGTCTCGCATTTAGGCGAGATTAAGCTATTGGCATTAAAAATGACAATGCCTTTTATTTATACGTTTTAAAAACCAAAACATAAATAAAAGGCATTGTGATTTACAATGCCAATAGCTCAAATTTGCATTAATGCGAGACCTATTGTATTGCAAATGCTTGTCTTCTTAGGTTGCAGGAATCTGCTTTCTTGGTTCAGGGCTGCCCCCTAAATACTGTAATTAGGGGGCGTTTTAGGGGTCTTGAGGTCAGTAGCAAATGGGCTACTGACCTTAGGTGACTACACCCACGGTGTGCTCACCCCACGTGGGGGAGTGAGCACAATCCCTAATCCTGATTGGGGAATGCCTGCCATCTGCAAGATGAGGCGTCACCTCGCCTCCCCAACCTGAGGGGTGGAGTTGGCAGAGGTGGGCACATCTTCTGGGCTGGCTAGTTTTTCCCGCCCATCTTTCCAGCCGAAAAGGAGGGGAGACAGGAAGGGGGCCTGCTCCTGCTAGCAGGAGAGGCTGGGGGTCGCATTACAAAGGCTGCCAGGCCTTTGAAGCTCCCCTGCCACAGATGGCTCTTCCTGGCCTGGGGAGGTGTGAACACCTCCGCCCAGGAAAGGCTTTGTTTCTGGGCTCAGGGGTGAAGGCTCCCAACCCTAGGGATCCAGAAACATGTCTTGTGGTGGCAGGCTGGTGTGTACCAGCATGAGAACCTAACAGAGGCTGGTCGTTTTTCAGGGGGTATCTCTAAGATGCCCTCTGTGTGCATTTTTCATTAAATCCCACACTGGCATCTGTGTGGGTTTAATGTGCTGAGAAGTTTGATACCCAACTTCTCAGTTTTCAGTGTAGCCACTGTGGTGCTGTGGAGTTCGTAATGACAAGCTACCAGCACCATATACTCTTAATGGCAGCACTGAACTTACAAAGTCTAAGAATGGACTAGGACACTGTAGGGGTACAGGGCTCATGCACCTGTACCCTCACCACTGGTATAGGGCACCCAGCTAGAGGGGTGACTAATTATGCCAGGGCAGTGGGTTGTAGGCATGGCACACAGGGATGTATGCCATGTCGACTCTTCACTTTTTTCTGCACCAAAACATGCAGGCTGCAAAGGCAGTGTGTGTGTGTGTGTAAAGGTACAGGGCCTCTAAGGTTGGCACAATAAGTGCTGCAGCCCTGAGAGGTCTTCCTTGGTCACAGTGCCCTGGGTACCCGTGGTACCATTTACCAGGGGCTGACCTGTGGCCAGAGATGCCAATTGGGTAAGGTTTGGGGAAAGAACACAGGCCCTGGGAACCTGATTGGCAGGGACCCAGGGCACATCAAGTCAAAGTGCATCAGTAGTCTGGCAAAAAGGGGGGGAGGGGCAGGTCTACTGCAACAGACACCCACTTTCCTACACTTGTGCATAGAACTCTGATACCAGATACCTTCGGGTCAAGTTCGCACTATATAAAAAACTCCATAATAAATAAATAAACATTAACTCCATATAGAGTACAAATCTAGCCACATAAAGGATACACATGACCACTGACTTGCCTCTTAGTTCATTAACTGCATTGTCATCAGGGCGGGGCAGGAATGTTTCTCAAATCATGTGTAAAAACTATCACTTTTAATAAATACATAACTAAAGCATAAGGTAGTAGCACACTGTAATTTTCATTCAGCAGCTTTTACATAGAAATGGCCACAGAATTTGTCACTGACGTGGTTTTAAAACTATACAGTGTACAATGTTTGGAAATAAAGTGTCTGCAAATATTTGTCATTTGCACATCACCAAGTAACGTATTCCGATTTACTTTGCTTCTATTTAAATCCTTGTTTGGATGACACTTCTGAAAAGTGATTTCTTAATTCCAGTTATATTTTGAAATACTTGTAATATTAATTTACAAGCAGGTGGAAAAAAAACCCTGACATTTTACATCCTTTTGTTTCACAATTCTTAACAGCTCACTTCACAAAAACCATTAACTGATAAATAAGTGAAAGAAAAGTTAAAACCATTTTCCAGGTATAGAAAGGCAACAATTAGTAAAAAGTCAAACTGACATTTGACCTCTGTCTTTGAGCAGTCAGCAAATGTGTCAATATAAAAACATGGTTTGAAGGTGTCTTAATTGCTCATTCACTCTCTGAATGAACAGAACACCTGTTTCTTCCAACTTAGGTTTACTGACCAGCAAGGTCAAGTAAATGCTAAAAATAGCTTGACCTCATAAAATTTCACTCGCAATTGCAAGTGGATTTTTCGAGGTCTGTACAACTTTAACTCCAAAAAAGGAGCCTCTCGGGGAGGGGTGAGGAATACCTGAAATTCCCACCTTAACCAAACCTGTGGCAAGCACACAGAGCACACCAGCGGCCCGTGAAGTAACAGCCTGCACCTCACTCCCCCATTCTCAGGATACTGTAAACTTCAACTTTATTTTTCATAGCCCACACATTTCAAGACAGGCTGGTCTGTAAAACAAGCAGCTTTTATTAAAAATCAAAAAAATTGCAGTACAAAAATAGATTTATAAAAAAAACAACACAACCACAAAAATCTTAAAACATAAAATAAATCATTTGAGAAAATAAAACACCACATGAAAAACCATTAGGCTTTTTGCGGGAGCAGAGGAAGCACGGTGGGGCATACAGCAGGTAGGTGCCCTGAGAGAAAAATAGCTATCACTCATCTGAGACACAAGCTTGAAACTTGAGAGAAAAGCGCACTCCTAGCCAGTAATAGAGGAAGACAGGTTCTCGTGTCAGGAATGCACAAGCGCTTTGCGTAAATAATAATGTTCTTGTGATTGCAGGAGCTCGTATCAAGGAATGCACAGGGGAACTTGCATACAGATAGGAGTGCAATTGGGTACACTTAGATTACCCTTTTCGCGTATTTATTTCTGATTTCCAGTATTTATCCATTTTTCGGTCTTGTGTTAGGCAAGGATTTTTGATTTTCCTAAATCTTTATGTGTAATATACTTATAGGGCCTTTCAGAAAGCAAACTTTATCCACAGGTCTTTTACTGTCATTCACATTTTTCGCCCTCCCACTGTAGCATACAGCAGGAGGCAATGGGTCAGCATACTTCAGCCATCGGCTAACTTCTCTGTGAGCCCCTTCAGTGCCAGGGACAACTATGGCAATGTGCACTTTCTGAAACCCAAAAATATTTTGCTTCTAAGCATTTTTTTTTTAGCTTGACAAGTGTCTATCAGACTTCCCAACAACGTTCAACAAAAACGAAGAGTAGAGACAACAAGCACTGAAAGCCAAAAAAATGGCAGCGAATGCAAGACCCACTGGCTTTGCCAAGGTATGTTTTCTTATCATATCCTATCTAAATAGGCCTGGGCAAATGAGATCTCTGAAGATTGGCTTGAGGAGGTGTCCATTTCGGCTGCTTTGGGATGCAGTGTTCTCAAGACATCCAGAGGGTGTATACTTCGCAGTCTTTCACTGTTCTGATTACAACATGCTTTGTATGTAATGTTTGCTACTTCTTTTTATTTATTCATTTTCTTTTTGTAAAGCACTGCACACCATAAATAAAGGCACTACAGAGTGCTAGGGTGGAAGTGTAGAATAGCACGGTGAAACAAAACGCTGTTTTTAGCCAAGTTCACTGCAGTTGTAGATAATATGATGCCTCATGAAAAGAAAACCTGCTGTAACCCTATTAAACTTGTGCTGCTGCTGGGACGAGCCAGCAACTGGCGGATGAACAGCAAAATGATTAAATAAGTGCCTTATTGCCTTTACTGACAGGTGGTCTAGAATATGAGAGTTCCCCGCCCTAGTACCAGAAGGCCAAGCAGAGGGATGCATCCTCTGGATTTTTTTTAGGCCCTATCAAAGCTAAAATGTGCTTGGGGGGAATTCCAGGGCATACCTGTCAACACTTCACTTGAAAAAGTGGGTGAACTCACGCGTTTAAGACTAATCAAATTAAGGTGAATACAGAATGAACAATATTTGGAGTATAATTTTATTTTACTTATTTAAGGAGTTTATAGAGCGCACAGCTACCCCCAACAGGGGTGTCCCGGTGCTGAAGACGACGGCTGGAGATAGGTGCAGAAGAACTAGAGGTTGGTGAACAGCCAGGTTTTCAAGGCACGTCGAAAGATACGTTCTGAGTCATAAGCGCGGAGGGAGAGTGCCAGGCGTTCCAGATTTTGGAGGTAACAACCGTGAAGGTTCTGCCTCCTGTTCTAGACCTGTGGAAACAGGGGGTAGCAAGTAGACGGAGATGGTTGGATCTAAGGGTCCGGTTCTGATGGGAATGCTTGAGTCTGGCTCGCAGGTATGCGGGGCCCTGTCCTTGAAAAGCTCTGAATGCCATAGTCAGAGCCTTGAATAATAATGTGTGAAAGTGGGTGACCTCACTAAACTCTATGGAGGCATTTTGTTGTCAAGCCGGTGAATAGAAGTAATGAAGGTAAACCCGTCCAAATGCTGGGGAGTAAACAGGTATGCCAAAGGGACTGGCAGCACCCAACTTGAAGCGATTGTTCTCCGTGGGCCCAAACTGCACTTATTGGAACTCACTTGCCACTATCCGGGAGACCTAATCTGACCCTCATCTAAACATGTCCCTGACTCAATGGCTTCCTGTCTCCTGTTGTTAACGGCATTAATTACGTGATAATTGGTAACACCAGTGTCCTTCATTAGGGCCCCTGACGTCCACTGGTAATCCTGTGGATGCCACTATCTGCAGCCTCGGCACCTATTCATTAGTTAGTGTGGTTGTTTCTCTGCTGGGATGGGGCTGGCCACTTATCTTACTCTTGTGCAATAGGTTAGCACGTCTGCAGACCGTTTTCTCTGATGAGGAGATTCTGTGGTGTGCTTCCCTGTTGAGGCTGAGTGGTGGCCACTGCTGATAAAATGATAAGGATGGGCCTTAACCAGGCAGCTGAAGCCCCTCTCTGTTCTGAAGCTGAAACGGGAGATGGCATACCAGATGCAGGTGTGTGCGCAAGCTTCAACTCAAGGAACATGCACTGAAGGAGGTAAGATCCATCCAGCACAGGCAGCCTTCTAAAAAAGGTTTTAGAACCTGGTGCTTGTTTATTATTTTTATCCTTACAAGTTTAGCACTGCGGACCGGAAACCTCATATTCTGTATCTGTGCTGGGGGCGGTCAAAAAAGTCTGGTTAGCTGATCTTGGTTTTCTTGAGGCGGATGTTGTGGACACACAGGCTGCTAAAGACAATACTTCTAGTCTTGAATTAAACTCTGTACAAGGGGGTTTTGATTTGTCAAGGAATGTTTGATATGTTCATGGCAGAAGTGGCAGAGCTTGTGCATGATAGTATGTTCCTTGGTTCTTTGGAGCTTCAATATATCTTTTTTGGGAGCCCAGTGTAGAAGGCATTGACGTTCTCTAAGCAAGAAGTGACAATGTCAAGAACACAGCTGATTTTGTATTTAAAATGTAGCAGAGCAGAGAGAGGACTCCACAAACTCTAGATAGATGATAGCAAGCAGTCTTGTTTGATGGTAGCTTTGATATGGAGTATATTGGAGGAGGTATACTACTCAAAAATAAAGTTTTAAATCTTATGTTACAAAAATATTGCAGCCAGAATATCGACAACCAAAATATTGTGATGGTAAGTATACACAGGCAAGTCTAGGATTATTATACTTGACTCCAAAAATATGCAATCTTGATGATTTATATACATCTTTACAGCATGTAAATCTATACTTGCATATATACTAACGGTCATAATATTTTGGTAGTCACCATTCAAGTATGCATAACGTTTTTGTGCTCAGTATTCTGACATACTACTGATGAAAAGATCACTGTTGAAGAGCTGGCCAATGTTGTACATCTTTTGCATGGTCATTTCATAACACTTTATAAATAATAGGTATTAACTTCATCTATGCTGATGGCAATCAATTTACTGACCCTGAACATTTTACAACAAAAAAACAACAAAAAAGGGGAAAATAGGCGAAATATGCCTTCCTGGGGTTTGAACCTACAAATGCAAGTTACACACTGACCCTTTGCAGCAGTGGCGTAGCTAGATCTACTGCCACCCGGGGCGAACCCTAAATTTGGCACCTGGTGCAGGTAAGGGGGGGGGGGGGGGGAGCTGACAGACGACTTGTTCACGGGGGGATGGTGGTAGTCGACAGACACAACTTGCTCACCTCTGCTGCCCCCAAAAACAGGACCCCCTAGCTTCGCCACTGCTCTGCAGTAAGTGCTTAACCCACAGTTATCTTATTGATCTCCCTGAACCCTCAGCAGCTGGATGAATAGGATATGAGGGATCACAGGCCTGTTGGGCATTTCTACTGTCTGCCCGAACACAGGACTGTTCCTATAGGAGCAGGACCATGACCGATTTGCATATGGCTGATACTAATCGGAGTTGGCAAGTTGGGAAAAGAAAAATGGATTCAAACACAGAAACCTGCCCTTCACACACAAGGCAGACCTTATTTGAGCTGCACTCAGGAGCCCTCTTCAAACTAAACTTTCTGTGTAAGAAAGAGCTCAGCAATGTAATGCTACAAAGATAGTGATCGGCGTCAACAAGTCATGGGAGGTTGGATTAACAACCTTTCTTGATAGATTTCCCGATTTTTTAGGTGATTCGAGATCAGATGCAGTGGAAGGGAGGATACAGCAGTCAGGTAAGCCCTCTTACAAATTCAGCAAATTTCCAAAGGCTAGATATGGCTTCCTTTGTGGGACAGAGTGCTGTAAATCTCTGATTGGAAAATGGGTTATAGGTAAAACACCCCCACCACTTCATTTAAAGGTAAATAGTTAAGGTAGAAAAACATAACATTATAAAATGACAGTCTCTAGAATTTGCCTGACTTTTGTACCAATTCCATGATTCACTTGGAATGCAGCCCTGCAGATTTCCCAGCAATCATAGGGCGATTATGTGTACAAGTTTTAAACCCTGGGCCATCTGCCTTCACATATCGGAGACTACAATTTTAAAAGGTATTTAAGTTTAAATGTGGATTTTATAGAGTACTCCCTGCCTACTCAATCACTGCCTTGTTTATGGTCTGAATTCAAATGTTCTAATTTTCACAAGGCAGTGTAACATGAAATGTATCCATAAGTTGGAACATGGCAAGTTAGTTTAGTACTGGAGGGAGCAGAGCGCTCTCAAGATGGTAAGTTAAGATGAGTCGGAGAAGTGTGTAAGAGAAGAGAGCACTCTGCTTGGAAGGACCTTTGGATGTATGATTTAAAATGTATTATCGTGAGACGACAGCCCTCTGCTGTGACAAAGGAGTGTGTGACAGGAAAGCACACTTAGGCCATGATTTAGAATTTGGCAGAGAGGATACTCTGTAGCAAATGCGATAGAATACCCTCTCCGCCAAAGTGAATGTCTGCCCGTCTGATTTATGGACAGGCGGACTTTCAGTAAGTCAGCGACGAAGAATCCTCTGTCTCCGTTGCTGACATGCTCCTACAATTGCCCAACGCAGCAAGGGCCATCTGAGGTTTGGCCATTTGTGATTTAAAGTGGGCAGTCAAATAACCAGTTTTACTTTCACATACCACAATCAAAAACGTGGCGGTAAGAAAAAAACTTTAAATGACCATACCCCCTACCAGCATGGGAGAAAGGTCCCAGGGAGAGAGGGTCATTAGTTTTTTTTTTATAAAGAAAATCCAGCTTTGGGATTTCGTTTTCGAAAAGAAAGATTTTTTCTTTTTAAATATAACGGCACCATCATGTTGACAAGGCTGTAAGGCAGTTCCTGCCAATGTAAGAGATGTCCGCTAGGGTAGCGGACATCTCCAAATTTGGAGTATGGTTACTCTGTCAGGGTGACAAGAGTATTTTACTCTGTTGCATTGACGGAGTAAAATTCGCACTCTGTAGTCTAAATCAACCCCTTATATTAAAGTTAGATGGACATCGTCTTCAGTATGTGGGATGGTGCATTACTACTCACCAGGAGCCTTTTCCAGTTTGAGAGTGCCAGGTCATTCCCCAGTCCCCAACACCCTCTTTTATGTGTGAGAATGCAACCATTCCCTACATCCTTGGAGTCCTCCCTTGTATGCCATAGTGCCCATTTATTCTCCAGGACTCAGAGCAACCTCGCAAGTGTAGGGGATAGAGCATCCTGACAGTCCACTGACACCCTCATTCTCTGAATGAGCATTGCATTCCATGGCTCAAAGGTTGTGTGTGTTCAGAGTTCCAGTCCCGCTCGAAAACGGCCTTCAGCTGGCCCTGAGCTGTGATGGACCCAGCCACACCGGCCCCAGTCTGGTTTATGATCAGGCCAACACCGGCGGTGTTGTAGAAGTAATCCTCAGACCAGTTGGATGTTCCTATGAAAAAAAGGTCAAAATTAACATTTAATTTACCTCTATCTCTTTTATACAGTTGCAGAACATCAACATGCAATTGACGAAGAAAAAGTTACTTAACTTTAGTAGCAATATTTCTGCTGGATACACAATCTTCCAGAAGATTCCTCACCTTATGAATTATCATTCCAGGCTTCATACTGATCCGAAATTTGTTTGCGCCAGCAATGACTCTCCAGCACCCCCAGGGGGTGCCACCCAACTCCAGTCATGATGCGACCAAAGTATATTAAAACTGGTGTGCAGATATCAGTTTCTGAATTTTTTATTTGCTCATCAGTGAGGCATGCGGAGAAGAACTGACAGAGCCATGACTGTGACAAATACTTCGCACATCATATTTGCATATTGTGGGATCTTATTAGTCATGGCTCTAGGTCACCTGAAAGGAGGGAGGGCAGTGAGGATGTGTCAAGCAGAAATATTGTTATCAAAGGTAAGGAAAATGTTACTTACCCTGTAGGCGTCTGTTTGTGGCATGTAGTGCTAAAGAATCACAAGCTGTGCATAACTCTGCCATCTAGTGTTGGGCTTGAACATATGCAAGTTGTTTTTCTTCGAAGAAGTCTTTAGAGTCACGATGTACAGTGACTCCACCAATTACTGGTAAGCTCATGGGCATTGGCTCCATTGTGGGATTGTTTTTTCCACCCGAAGGGTGAGGATGTAGATGGAGCTTAGAGATTCAGGACAGAGGACCATGCGAAAGAATAGTAAATGTAAAATATAAAAAAGTATCTGCAACGTCTATGGGCTTCTGGGGAAGGTGCTGCACGTGTGTGAATCTACAACACTACATGCCATGAACAGAAGCTTACCAAGTAATGAGCATTTTCTGTTTGTGTCATGTGCAGCTGTAGACACGAACTGTTCAGAGACTGCAAACCAATCCTCCTTTAAAGCTATGGCTGGCCTGAGGAGGTTGCAAAATACTGGGAAAGTGCAAGTCATACAGCCTGGCCAGCACTAGCTTGTTGGCAGGCTAAAACATCCACATAGTAATGTTTACTAAAAGTGTGGGGAGTAGAACAGTAGATGCTTTACAGATGTCGGTTTGAGGAATATTACCCAGGAAAGCCATACAAGATCCTTTTTTTTTTTTTTAACGGGTTGAGTGGGGTCTACTAGAAGGAACAGTCAAAGGTCTTTTGATTTAACCATAACAAGTCTGTATACATTTGACCAACCAGCGTGCAATACCTGCTTTGGAAAGAGCACAGCCTTTGAGTGGTTTAGGGAAGAACAAGAAGATGTTGTATCTTTTGAAAGGGCTTAGTCCTGTCAATGTAATACATAAGCGCACTATTGACATCTAAGGTATAAAGAGCTTGTTCTACTGACTGGATGTGGGAAGCACATCTTGAGAGGCTTGGTATGGTTTGCATGGAGAATCTGCTTGCTGACAACACTTTAAAAACTGTTCAGCAGATTAGGGAGGGTTATCCTGTCTTGTCAGTGCTTGATGAGTTTGGATGAAAGCTGCATTTTCTGCATGGGTATCCCGGATTTTTCACCTTGCTGGATCCTATATTTTTCCTGACTGTAGAACTGTGCACTTTAACCCTGCTAACCAGAGGTAAAGTGCCAGTGCTCCTCCTTTCAGCATGATGTCATGTTTATACTCCAAATTGGTATATTTACCTTACCTATAAGTCCATAGTATGTGTAGAGCCATTGGAATTATGCAGCATGAGAGGGTGAAATTATGTGACAGGGTTGATTAAATTATACAGCAAGAAAAGGCAAATTATGCTGCATAACGCGGCGCATTTTGTGATGTTATTACTTCATTATTTGGTCATTTTTAAACTTGTTAACACTGTCTGAGCATTGGTTGCACCTCATTAGTACCAGTTCAACACCGAAATATAGGAATAAGCAACAGAAAGGTGACCCTTGCAAGGGCCTTCTGCTGTACCGCAACATGTGTTGCTGTGTTTTCAGTAACATTTGAACCGTATGAGCTAGGAACTATTTTTTTGTTGAAACAAACCAGGGCTCTTTTTGGGTCCAAACAATGGAGTCTCTCCTCTTCCTTAGGAGGATGAGGAAAGATGAAAAATGTATGTAGTGGGATGCTTTGCTTAACATGGAAAGGACCCACCACTTTTGGTGGAAAGAAGGCCATAGTCCAAAAGACCAGTTTGTCCAGGTAGAAGCATGGATGTGTAACTGAAAGAGCTTCAAGCTCACTGACCGTCGTGGTCGATGTAATGGCTATCAAGATGCTTTGTTATGGGTCAGTAGCTGCAGAGAGCAGCTATGCAGGGGCTCAAACCGAGCACAGAAGAAAGTCAGAACTAGGCTGAGGTCCCATTGAAGCATGACAAAAGGGGTGAGAGGGAACAATTGTTGCAGGCCTTTAAAGAAACTTGTAACAGGTGACAAACAGTAAGGGCTAATCCAGTAGCATCAAAACAGTCGAGATGGCGGAAAGATAACATTTAATGGTGCACGAGCAAGGGCCTTTCTGGGCTAACAGCAGCACCATCAACAGCACCTCCGACAAGGAGGCATAAGGTGGATCAACCTTACCTGAGGAACACAAAGCCACAAAAGTATCCCAAAGGCAAGTATATAAAGGTTTTGTTGCGGGATGCCTAGCTGCCAGAATGACATCACAGATCTCGGGAGGAAGATCAAAAGCATTCAACTGTCACTGCTCAATCTCCACACATGAAGGTAGAGAACACGCAGGTTCGGGTGAGGAACCTTGCCCGGTTGCTGTGACAGGAGTTCCCCATGAAAAGGAGGCCTGATCGGAGGACAGATGCTCAAGCTCAGAAATTGGGGATACCAAACCCACCGTGCCCAGTCCAGAGCCGCTAGGATCACTTGGTCCCAGACGGCACTGATCTTCTTGAGAATCTAGGGCAGGAGTGGTATCAGATGAAAGGCGCACAGGAGTCCCGGGCTCCAGTCTAAATCGGAACCAGTCTCCGAGTGAGACCGCTTCGGTAACTCCAACACACAGAAGAGCTGACATTGTGCGTTCTCAGTTGTGGTGAATAGATCATGCCATGGTTCTCCCCATTCGAGGAAGGGTCCTTGTGCAACCTCCAGAAGTAGATGCCATTTATGATCCAAAAACACATCGATGGCTGAGTAAGTCAGCCCTGGTGTTCAGAGAACCTGCCAGGTGCTGCACTTCCAGGAGGATACCCTGGAGCTCAAGCCAAGACTATAGGCGCAGAACCTCCTGACAAAGGGCCCACGAGCTCACTCCACCCTGCTGGTTGCAGCACAACACAGCAGTGGTGTTGTCCGAGAACACATGAACCAGCCTTCCCTTGATGGAAGGGAAGAAGGCCTTTAGTGCCAAGCAAATCGCTCACAGCTCCAGGTTAATGTGGAGCATCTTCTCCACCAGAGACCAGAGTTCAGTGATCTCCACCTCCCCAAAGAAGCCACCTGACCCCAGTAGTGACGTATCATCACCACTGTCAATTCTGGGTGGGGAAGGAAGAGGGGGTCTGCTGTTAATTCAATCTCAGTTCAGCAACCACCCCTCTCAGTCTCCTCCAAAATTTGGACCAGATCGGAAATATTCCCCTGATGCGGTGCCCACTGGGACTTCAGATCCCACTACAGAGCCCATAAATGCCATCTGGCCTGCTTCACCAGCAGGATGTAGAAGGCCATCAATCCCAGGAGTCTCAACGAATTCCAGGAAAGAGGCTGAGACATCAGGATTATAATCCGAATGTTCTGGACTCTAAGCTCTACAGGATAGGTGTGAAACCCCACCATGTCCAGAATGGCTCCAATCAAGCGAGTGCCTGAAAAGGAGTTGGCCGTGACTTCGGCATGTTGATGGTGATCCCCAGCTAATGCAAAAGGTCTGCTGAAGTCTGGAGGTTGATGACTATTGTCTGGGGTCAACCTGCCTTCAGCAGCCAGTTTTCGAAGTAGGGGGAAGACTGGAACGTCGGGCTCCACAGATGGGCTACAACCTTCACCATCACATTTGTAAACACCCGAGGGGCACTGGTGAGGCCAAGAGGGAGCACAGTGAACTGAAAATGCTCCTGACTCCCTGTGAACCACAGTCAATGCCTGTGGGACTGCAGGACGGGGATATGAAGCACATGTCTTGGAGTCCAATACTACTATCCACTCTCGGGGGTCCAAGGTAGGGAGGACCTGAGCCAAAGAGAAAATCTTGAATGTCTCTTTTTGTAGAATGGCGTATAGAGGGTGAACAAACAGGATAGGATGGAGGCCTCCATTTTTTTTCGGCACTAGAAAGTAGCGAGAACAACCGCGTCCTACTTATGATGCTAGCAATCTCTCAATAGCGCCTTTGGCCAACAGAGCCTGCACTTCCTGATGAAGCAAGGAGAGATACTCCGCTGTCCCGGAATGGTGGCAAAGGTGGCGATATTTCCAGGAATTAAAGGGCATAACCCCTTTGCATAATTTGGGCCAACCACTTGTTGGAGGTCATGGTTTGCCACTGGGGCAGGTGGTGCCTGATCCTTTTGCCACAGGGATGGGTGTGCGGCTTTGAGGAGACCCAATAAAAAGGTTTTGAGGCTGCAGCTGTCAGAAGGGCAGGGGACTGGACAGTACGCTGGGTGTGATCCTGCATCCTCTGCGGGATCTGCATCTCTGGCCACAAAAGGACTGGGAAGCTTGCTAGCCTGGGGGATAAGGTTGGTATTGTGGATGCCCCTGGAAACCCCGGCTGTGGCAACTCAAGGGGGGAAATTACTCTTGCCAGGCACCGAAGGATAGGCTCAGTGATCCAGCTCTCCTTGAAGCATTCAAGCCCCATGTCAGCCTTGTTGTGAAATAGGCGGGAGCCATCAAAGGCCATGTCTATAAGAGACGATTGAACATCCCCTGAAAACCAAGTGGACCGCAACTGTGCGTGGCAGCGGAGTGCTAAAAGAAGAGGCCACGGCCCTGCCTAGTGAGTCAGTGGTATCCAGTCCACACCGAATTGTGAACATTGCTAAGCACGGCCATTAACCAATGCCTCGTTCAGAATGACTCTGCCCTCTTCAGGAAGCATGGACAGTATCTGCGCAACCGAGTCCCACAAGGTGTGAGAGTATCGGACTAAGAGATATGCAGTGTTCAACTGAGATCAACTGAGATGTTAAGGTGGCGGAAGAGAAGATTTGCTTCCCAAAAGGTATCCAGCCTCTTGGATTCCCTATCCGGTACAGTAGTAGGGATAGGGCACTTTGCAGAGCTTACCCCAGATTGAAGCACCTCTGTCAAGACGTTGCTCTTGACATAGACGGAGGGTAGCTGTATAGTTGGAGGTCAAGCACGTGCTCTGCCCAGTGTCTCACTAATGCAAAATATGGCAGTTCCTCCATAGCAGGGCCTGGAGGAGAAATAATGTCAGTCTGGAGAGGTATCCAAACCACTGGCCAGATACTCCAGGAGGCCATAACCCTCTTCATTATCCCCTCCTTCTGGAAAAGAAGTCTGTCCAAGGGTGGCAAGTCCAGGTTGGGTTGATGTGGTCTGTATGGCGCCGGAGTGAACATCGAGCAGCATTGAAGATGTGCCGTCCCTGAGTCAGAGAGGAGGATAGGTTCCTTGTCAACCAGCCCTGATGGCACCAGGGATGGCACCAGTTGGACTGGGACCAGGAATAATGGAGGCACTGGTGTCGGCATCAATCTGGATACGGGTGCAGATCCAGAGGGACCAAATGGCATTGCGGGCGAACCTGCCAACTGTAATCCAGCAGGGGCACCACCTCTGCTCCATGTGGCCTGAAGGCACGCCAGAGGAAGCCGTTGACCCAGAGATGGCATGAATGGCACCAAAGAACTCCTTTAGTTGGGAAGGAGTCATTCCATTTCCCGAAAACTCAGGGAGACATGAAGAGGACCCAGGTGCTGTTTTAGCAGGTGGAGTGTAGGAAAGGGGCCTAGAAACACCGTGTTAAAGAACTCTTCAACGACTTCTTGTGTGTTTCTTGTACTTACCTGACTTAGAGGTCGATGACTTGGAACAGTATGATGATCGTCTCCAGGATCAGATCCAAGAATAGTCCCGAAATCTTATGCGGGATCATCACGGAGGCTACTTCTGCCGTGACACCAGGAGCTCTCTCGCCTGCTGGCGAATTGCTTTAGGATAGACTTGCAGTTGGCGCAGGATTTGGGGATGTGGTCTGACCACAGACAAACCAAGTGTGGGTCACAGACAAACATCTGTCTGTGACATTCTTCACATGGTTTAAACCCCATGGGTTTGTTGGGAGACATGTCCCTAGCATACTGGGACCAAAGCTCAAAAAAGGTAGACAAAAAGTCAAAAAGTGGCAAAACTAAATGACGGAGTTAGTTCTCTTGATCCGCGCTGCTGGCACGGAAAGAAAGGAGCTTTTGTCAGCACACCGAGGTGGTGCCTATATAGGGACCACGTATGTTACTTCGAAAGCAGAGTCGCCCGAAGCCACCTACTGGCGTGCAGAGGTACTGCTCAAGATTTTCCAGATCCAGTCTGATGCCTGGAGAATATTCTAAGTTAAGAAATCTGTTAGAAGTCTATATCAGAATGACAGACTTTGGGCATTAGTCCTTCAAATGGAAGGAAGGCCATCCGGGCAAAATGGACCATCCCCACCTAAAGCACATTTATGTACAGGCAGTGATCAACACAGACCAGAAGCCCTGAACAGTCCTGTTGCCCAGATGAGCATCATACCCCAGAAACGAGGTATCTGTGAACATGGTAGCCTAGACTTGCTGAAGACTGAAAGGCGACACTTCGAGTGGTTGTAGGGGTCCATCCACTAGTGCAGATCTAGAAGCACAAACTGGATATGTTCCCGAGCGGAGATGTTGTACCCTCATCTGCCATCTGTTGTGAAGCACCAATAGGATACATGATAAACAGTAGCACAGTATCGGAGCACTTGCATGCGAACACGAGTCAGACGCAGTGGAACCACTGACTGAATATCCACAAATTTCTGACAAGGAAGGAGGGCCATCGTAAGGGCTGTGTAGAGCACTGCCACATTAAATGTTTTGCATGTTAAGCCCAGGTTGTGAAGCAGAGCCATCATCCACTGTAGATTTTTCTGAACATGTATTATGGAGTTTATCTTTCCCAGAGAGTCAACCAAGTATTGAAACATATGGACTCCTCACCTCTGCAGCAAAGTCACCACAACTCCCAACACCATGCAGAAGACATGTGGGGTGGTCATCAATTCAAACATAAGGAACACTAACTGAAAAATGGTGAGAGCCTATTGTGGGAGAATTAGAGATTCAGGGACACAGCCAGTCTCCTGAGTTGGAGACCAACAAGATCTGGATCAGGAACAACATATTGAGCTTGTCTTGCCAGACAAACAGTTTCAGTAAGGAGAGAGCCAGAATAGGCCTCAGTCCGCCTGGAAGACAAGGAAGAATACAATTTTGTGCCCTTCTTCTCAGGAGACACTATTTCCAGGACCCTTTTTCCAGAAAGGCAAGGACTCCTGCCTCCAAGATTGATGAGCAAACTCAAGGAGGGTAGTTTAGTTGTTGGGGGAATCTCTCAGCCCTGCACATTGAAGTTTGAATCACTGCTCATCTTTACAGCAATAGGGTGGGGTGAATAGAATCCACACCCCTCATGCACTCTATTTTGGAGAGAAAAAGAGAGGACAGTGGCATGTCAGAAAAGGTTATCTTGGGTATGTAGTACCTCTCATTAGAAATGTGCGACTGTTACGTGACCCAGGAAAGTATGTAAAGGAAAGAAAGCAGTCCAGAGAAGAAAATTCAAGATTAGTTTTGCCATTGATTATTTATTTATGTAATTATCAATTCCATCTACAGTAGCCAAAGACACAGCCCCGGTGAGCCTCCACTGTACCGGGAAAGCTCATCAATACACAGACAAAGCAGGGCACACAGTGACACATAACCACTCTTGTGTGTTCTTTTATTTAGGGGAATGTTGGTGGTGCAAGCTGAAGGGAACATGGTAGAGAAGAAAGAGAAGGATTGTGAAGAATATGGCAGGGTACGTAGGAGGTAGTGGAGGTATGGGTAGAATATTAGGACAACTAGGGGTATGCTAGGTGCAGTGGGAGGAGTGGTAGAGAATGACGATTCTCCAATTATTATGCAGAGAGAATCTTGATTTCATTAAAGACAAACTGAGGCTAACATTATACAAATACTTTTATTTGCTGCCCAAACATGCAGCCCTTTAAAGAATGTAACTACATCATAATAAGTAGAACATTGGTAACATGACAAGTAGACTGTGCAGGCTCCCATCTTCCTCGTGGGCTGCGATGACACAGCTGTACAACTTGAAATTCCAGTAAATCCAGTTAGTCTTTAACATTGTTATCTGAGAAGAAAGACAACACTGTATAGTGAAATGTATAAAGACCATTAGTAGTAATGTACAGTAATGTATAATAATAATAACACATTAAAGCATAAACATTACCGAACCCAAACCTCTCGGGGAGAGGAGGGTGGGATAATGTTAGCCTCCGTTTGTCTTTAATGAAATCAAGATTCTCTCTGCATAATAATTGGATAATCGTCATTTCATTACAAGACCGGAGGCTACCATTATGCATGTTTAAAGCCATGTAAAGCTACACTGCTAACATGCTCTATTGGTCTCAAGTAGAACTTAGAGAAAGTACTTGCGTTATACCAGTCTGCTGCTTTAAGTATTTTGGGGAGAGATCCTCCTGCCCAAAATACTTTGCTAGCCATTGCACCTCTAGAAGAGTGAGCTCCAAATCTAGAGAGGTCCACTCCAGCCTCATGCATAATCAAGCGGATCCATCTGGCTAGGGTCGCTGAGGAAACAGGTCTAAAAGGTCTGACATACGATAAAAGAAGTTGATCACAACCGACCGGTCTAAAAGTTGAAATCTTATTTTCATAGCACTTCATACAATTCATAACACATAGTTTTTCACATTCATGAAAGGTAGGATAGAAGATAGACTCTGACATTGATTTCGTTCTTTTCCAGATGTCGAAATAGACGCCTTCACATGAGTAAAATCTATTAGGAAGTTCTAGTGCTCTAATGTCGGATACCCTTCTAAAAGAGATCAGACACAGGAGAGTCGCCAGTTTCATTGAGATTCTTTTAAGGGAGAGTGAGTCGTGGCCAGGCCAAGAAAGGAAGAGATTAAAAATAAGGTTAACGTCCCAAAGGGATTCGTAACGGGCTTTGGGAAGTCTCCTTAGGCTAATACCCTTCATAACTCTTTTGATAAGGAAATTGCTACCAATAGCAAGGTTATTAATGAGAGTATGGCCTGAAGAAATTGCTGATCTGTAGCAATTGATGGTTCTAAAGGAAAGACCAGACTCAAAGAGATGATCAAGATAGTTAGCTACCTGTTGTAGAGGGCAGTGAATGGGATCCAGATCCCTTTCCAAGCACCAACAGCACCATTTTCTTCAAACACCCTTGTATCTTTTCCTAGTTCCTGGTGCCCATGAGTCTTCCAATAAGCTTTTAGCTTCTCCCGAAAGGTCAGAATATCTATCCTGATATCCTCCAGGCAAGAAGGTTAATCTTCCCTTCTAAGACTAAAGGGTGTTCTTCTCCGTCTGGACTCTGGCGTAGGCCTAAGGATGATGGGATCAGCCGTGGAAAGTCCACTGCTAACTCCATTACCCCGGGAAACCAAGCCTGGGATTTCCAAAAGGGAGTTACTAGAATGATAGAGCACGGCTCAAGTCTCACCTTCCACAGTAATCTCTGAATCATTTAGGAGGGGGAAAGGCATAACCCTTGATCCCTTCCCAAGGCTGGAGGAATGCATCCACTCCCGACACATTTGGGTCTGGTCTCCAACTGAAATAACTCTGGACTTGATGAGTTAATTTGCTGGCAAAAAGGTCTACTTGGATCGGGCCCCAAAGCTCTTGGATCAGAGAAAAGGTCTGAGGATTCAATTTCCAGTTGCTGAAATCGTGAAGAAAACGAGAATTCCAGTCTGCTCTCAGATTCTGCGTTCCTGGAATTAATACTGCTCTGAGGGTGATCTTTTGATTCCAACAAAAATACCTAATTCGCTTGGCAATGTCTGAGAAGTTTTTGGATTTCGCGCCCCCAAGGCGATTTATATAAGAGACAGCTGAGAAGTTGTCTAGTCAGATTAGGGTATTTGAGTTCTTTATAAGCGCTTTGAAGCTCATAAACACATTCAAAGCTGCTAGCATCTCCAGACAGATTATATGAAGGGATTGTTCTTGTAAGGACTACCTCTTCTCGGTCTCTAGATTGTTTAGGCGAGCGCCCCAGCCGTGGTTGCCCGCATCTGATTCTAAGGGGAAATCTGGAACATTCTCAATAGCTTTCCCGTTCCAGGCTTGGAGATTGTTCAACCACCAATGAAGATCTTCTCGAGCATCTTCCGAGATAGGGAGAGAGTCTTCGTACCAGAGGCCTTTCCTCAGGCCCAGTGTTTTTAATCTTTGCAAACCTCTGTAGTGAAGAGGACCCGGTGAAATGGCCTGAATAGAGGAGGAGAGAAGACCTAGGACTCTGGCTAGATCTTTCAGGTGAATAAATTCTTTGGAAAGGATAAGAGAAACATGTTTTTTTATTTTGGTAACCTTCTTGTGGGAAAGGATTAAGTTGGATAGGATAGTGTTTACTTCGAAACCCAGAAATTCTATTTCCTGTGTAGGTGTCAGAATAGATTTTTCCATATTTATGATGAAGCCCAAGTCTCGGAGAAGGTCCATGGTCATTTGTAAATGATTCATAATTTCTAACTTGTCTTGAGACATGATGAGGATATCGTCTAGGTAGATTATCAGACGAATCCTTCTCTCTCTGAGGTAACTGACCACTGGTCGTAGGACCTTGGTGAAACACCAGGGAGCACCCGACAGGCCGAAGGGAAGACATTGGAACTGATAAAAAGTTCCTTTCCAAGTAAACAGAAGGTACTTACGACAATCCTTGTGCATGGGTATCGTAAAGTAAGCATCTTTGAGATATAGTTTTACCAGCCAATCTTTGGTTTGTAAAATGTCCCTCAAAAGATGGATACCATCCATCTTGAAGTGTCTGTAAGTTAAACATGTGTTTAAATACTTTAGGTTTATAATGGGTCGCCAAACCTTGTCCTTCTTTTTGACTAAAAAAATAGTGCTTAAGAAACTCTTTGGAATCTCCGATATAGGGATTTTTATAATAGCACCTTTGTCTAACATTTGTTATATTTCCAGTTCTATTAGTTTTGAGTTTTCCTTGTCTAGAGTAATCTCGTTTGGGATCTTTTCTTGGAAGGGTTCTTCCCAAAAGTCTATCTTGAAGCCCTGTACCGTTTCTAGGACCCACGGGTCTTGGGTGATACGTAGCCAATTGTGAGCGAAATGTTTTAGTCTCCCTGCCACCCTGGAGGAAAGAGAGGGTATTGAGCTTACCTTGATAAGATTGGGTGGAGGATCTTGATCTGCCGCCACGGGCTCTTGAACCCCATCCTCTCTGGGGGTAGAAGTTTCAGCGGAAACCCATATAAGGGTGTGAGCCTCTTTCTTCTTGTGGGTAAAATTGGGACCTGAAGTAGCCACGGCTGACAGGTTGTCCCCTCCTGTCAGCCCTTCCAAAAAGTGGTCGTCCACCAAAAACTCTTCTCATGTTGGATTTTGCCTTGCTGAAGTCATTGAAGGTGGGCACGTACTTGCCCAAGGACTTTACGAAATTATCGCCGAACAAAAGGCCTTTAGCGTCGCACAGATCTTCTCTGGTGGAAAGGTCCGTCAGTTTCGGGTTCATTTTAAGGAGGACTGCCTTCCTCCGCTCGGTAATGAGATTGGCGTTGGCGTGGCCAAGAAAACAGACAGCACGTTGAGACCATCCTCGTAGGAGTTCAATATCGACCGGGGTGTTATTAGATTGCGCTTCTTCGGTCATGTCAAGTATTCTGGATAATGGTCCCAGAACATCAAGAAGTTTATCTTGACATTGTTTGAGGCATTTTTCGATCCCTTTTCTTGGATCCTTCCCTGATTTAAATAAGAAGGTGATCAATTCAGGGTCGAGATTAGGTGTGTTACAGATCTTGTCCTCCGAAAAGGGTCGAGGGCATTCATTGCGCAATAAATTGCGAGTGTCTCTGTCCAGGAGCTTCCTGACCCACTGGGAAAGGTACTCACTCACATGGACCATAGGCCACCATTCGGTGCTGCGGGGGTGGCGAATGGTAGTGGGATTGAATGTTTCCCCGCCGAGGGGGCTTTGACTAGATGAGGTTGAGGGATGACTTAGGTTCTCGTCAAGATCCTCAGGGGTATCTTGGGGATCAAAAATAAACTCATCATCATAGTCTTGATTTAGTTGTAAGGAATCATCACTTAAGTCATAATCATTTGTACCGTATCGGATGCCATCATCTCTAATGCCGCTAAGGGCACCACTTCTCTCTGTCCCAGCGAGCTGGGATCTTTCTATTGTGCTGCTCCGAGCACCAAAATCTTTTGTAGCGCGAGGGCTACCCATCTGTAATGCATTGGTGAATGCTTCCTTCAAATGTTTCCTTTTTTGGGGTACTTTGCCCCTTTTTTTAGGCCCAGTGGTAGAGGGGGAGTCCCCATCGGAGAGGGAAAAATAGATTTCCTTAGGAGGGGGCAGCCTCTTCCTCTTAAGTAATGCAGCGTCAACTGCTTCTCTCACAGAAGATTTAAGTTCTTCACTAATTAGTCTCTTCAGACTATCCCCCATAGGCTCCTTAGGGGACTGGAGTGGGGTATTCGGCTCAACATCCATGACAGTGTGTAAATATAAATTCTCAGTAGTAATTAGCCTTGTTAAGGCTTACTCACGGTTGTGCTGGGTAAGCACTGCAATCAAAATCGGGCCTGGTAAAGTTTATATTCCTTGAAGAATAAATGCGGGTTGTAGCGTGAGAGAAAAGCCAGCAGATGGCGATCTTCTGGATGTTATAATAATTTGGCAAGAGAACTAAGCAAAAAGACTCCGGCTCCGTTTTGGTCACCGTTACGTGTTCGAGAGAAGAGTAACTATGGTGATCTGACGTGGAGCCAGAGGGAATGAAACTGACTTCATGCTGCCGCGTGTATTGTCGTGTCCCCTAGCAGGTTGCTAGGGAACGCGTAACTCAAGGAACGCAAGCTCATGTCCCGTTTCCTCAAGTATTTATAGAAAAAAATATTGCAGCTACGGTCACGATTACAAACCGCTTAAGGTGGGCCAAATTAAGTAATTATTTCCATGTAAAAAATAAATAAAAATACCAGTGGCAAAAAAGGGAATCAAGAGTGCACGGAGTCGTGATTTAAATACTTACCCAGCCATAAACGATGGCGAAGCGATCGCAAGGCGAAAGAAAGCCATTCCCCGCCATAAATTGGACAGGGGAGATGGCCACCCAATTAAACCTAGAAGGAAAGACCAAATTAAATGTAGAGGAAAGGCATGTGTTTTAAAATGCCAAACAATTCGTCAAAAATAATTCAAAAGACGTAGAGAGTATCATTACAACATGTTATAAGTTCTATCATACAGTATATAAGCAAATTGTACAATATTGTTATAAATAACGCTTATAATAGTGGAGTAACAAAAGGTAAACTTAGCTGTGTTAGAGCAGCGAACAAAAGAGGAAGATGGGAGCCTGCACAGTCTACTTGTCATGTTACCAATGTTCTACTTATTATGATGTAGTTACATTCTTTAAAGGGCTGCATGTTTG
Source organism: Triturus cristatus (assembly GCF_964204655.1). Classification (NCBI taxonomy): domain Eukaryota; kingdom Metazoa; phylum Chordata; class Amphibia; order Caudata; family Salamandridae; genus Triturus; species Triturus cristatus. The sequence continues at coordinate 753,052,467 of NC_140592.1, forward strand.
GGCAGCAAATAAAAGTATTTGCATAATGGTAGCCTCCGGTCTTGTAATGAAATCAAAGGACATACTGAAGTAAAGGAAAATGTATGCAGCCAAAGAGCATAACCTTGGAGGGTGACGGAAAGAGAAGTAGTCTATAGAGGACTGGAGAGAAAAGGATATCCCAGAAATGGCTTATATGGGTTGAAACAAACCTGAAAGCCGTGACAGTAATGGAAGGGAGCTTGAACAGCTGATACAGAGTAAAAAAAAAAAGATAACGTGTGTAGAAATAGCAGGCAAGGCAGTGACTTAAGGATGGCAGTTACCACAAGGAGAATGTAGAAGGGTGGTGTTTGGTTTTAAGGATAAGTGAGGATATGGGAGGAATGTATGGCGGGGGTAGGAACAAAGGGGCATGATGAAAGTGGACAAAGATGTGGAGCATTGGCAGTATAAGCATGCTGCTTAGAATGCAAGATGGATGCAAAGAAAGGGAGGATGAGAGAAAAGTAAGAAAAGGTACAACCTGCACAAATAAAAAACAGGTCTTTATGACGTCTATCTTCTTCGATGTTTCGATCTGCAAGGCAGCCACTGAGGTGGACAGGCTTCGCATTACACCCCTCCTCAATGTCACCGTATCTCAACTTTTCATAGATTTAGAGTCTAAGAAAATAATTTAAATCCTCACTACCAGAATATTAAGCTTTATATATTGTGCTACAAAAATATTGTAGCCAAAAATATTGACCATGTGGGGGGTGAAGAGGGCATACTGACAGAATATCAAGCTTTACATATTGTGCTACAAAAATATCATAGCGTTTAAACTAAGGGTAAACCCAAAAAGTCGCTGGGACCTGGGTATCAAAACAGTAGAAAGGAAATGGTCCCAGAACAAAGGTGCTTGTAAAAGCCTAAACAGAATCAACAATAATGAAAAATACAACAATGAAATAGCATCCAAGTGTTATTTAATCACACCTAGATGGGAACATATTAATGTAGAAAAAGATTCACAATATTCAATCAGTGCGGGGTGCCACGGGGTAAGGGAAGGGAGTGAAGGATTGGGTAGGGTAATAGGATAAGTGACATGAAAAAACTTTTTTTACTCGTACAAATCAATTGTTTGGCACGCGATATTGTGCCAATTAATCAGTATGAAATCCATTCACAGAGGAAAATAGATGATTTGACAAAAACCATATACGATCAAAGGAAACCAGTGCACATTGCACTATTGTCGGTATTGGCAAAGTCTTATGTCGACGTTTCGACCCCAAAGCATAGGTAGGCGACTGAGGTCCTTACTGGCGGGGTCTTCCTCAGGACAAACAGAATGGTGGAGCAGAAGGGGAAGGCACCTGAAGAGACATTGGGTAAGTATTAAAAACTGTGTCGAGTCCCAACTGAATTAACTTAGGGAGACTGGGTGAGCGAGAGCATCGCCATAGTTACCATATTAGAAACAGAGCATCTAATCACTTGGAACGTTCGCGTCCGGGGGCGCAGCCTTTAACCTCGGTTTTATAAGCAAATTGGAATTCGAGTACCTGAACCAGAAATGCCCACGACTACCGACCATCTACACCCTACCGAAGATACATAAAGACATTCTTCATCCACCAGGGCGCCCAATTGTATCGGGGTGTGGGTCATTATTGGAACCTCTATGCAAGTACATAGATTTTTTTCTAAAACCGTTAGCTGAGGAAACAGAGACGTACCTGCGTGATACCATGCAAGTCATCAACATACTGGATCAACAAGTTTTCAACTCCAGCGAGCAAATACTCGTGACCTGTGATATTGTATCACTTTACACCAGTATCCCTCAGGAACCAGCTTTGGAAGTCATGAGAGAAGTCTTGAACTCCAGACCAGCACCGATGAGGGTACCTACTGACTTCATTATAGCCCTCTTGACTATTGCTATGAGGAAGAATTTCTTTTATTTCCAAGGAAAGTACTACGTACAGACGAAAGGAGTGGCGATGGGGGCTGCCTTTGCCCCAGACCTGGCGATCCTGTATATGGACAATTTTGAAAAGCGTTTCGTCCTCTACAACAACCCCTTCTCTGGACACATCAATCTATGGAAGAGATATATCGATGATATATTGATGATCTGGAATGGCGATATACCCCAACTTAATTTGTTCCATGAGTGGCTTAACCGATGTGACCAAGACATCCAGTTTACCATTCAGTCCAACACACAGGAGATACCATTTCTTGATTTGAAAATATTCAGCGAAGATGCCAAACTTTTCACCACCCTATACAGGAAGCCAACTGAACGGAATTCCCTGTTGAGGTACAGTAGTTACCACCCACGTGGCTTACGTGACAATCTTCCAGTAGGTCAGTTCCTGCGGATCCGCAGGAACTGTACTAAGCGAGTGGACTACATGACAGAGTCAGAGGACCTGAATGCCAGACTAATTGCCAGGGGCTATCCGAAACGTTTGGTTAAGAGGGCCCAGAAGAGGGCCTGGTACAACCCACGTGATGATTTGCTCATAGCTAAAGATCTTGCTACATCACCAACGAGCAACAAGATGATATGTGTGACAACGTTCTCAACTAGAAGCAATGCCGTGAAAAAGATAATTAACAAACATTGGGGTATTGTATCAACTGAGATCAATCAACTGAATTTACCTATGCATTCCTTCAGAAAAGCCATGAGCATCAAGGACCATGTGGTACATTCTTTCCTTGAGGACCCGGTTGTACCAACTATCCACTCAATTTGGAAACTACCACCCGTTACAGGTCATTTCAAGTGCGGATCGTGTAAGGCATGCTCAAATACAATTCAATCAAAAAAGTTTGTCTATAAACATCAAACCATCACTTTACATTCACACACCAATTGTAATTCGACTAACGTCATCTATGGGATCCTTTGCCCCTGTGGCCAATTATATATTGGCCAAACACAACAAAAAATCAAGGCGAGAATTCTACAGCACCAAAGTAGAATAAGATGCAGTGTGATCGGAGCACCTCTAGTTGAACATTTCAATCAACTAGGACACAGCCCCGAGCAAATGCAATGGATTGTGGTGGAGAAGACTGAACTGGGCCCTAGGGGTGGCAATATATCCTCTATTCTCACCATTAGGGAGTCCAAATGGATGATTCGCTTTGACACTGTCAACATGGGTCTGAACGAACAGGATCCGAGTAATGCCCAATTAGCCACTCTAGGGAACTGAAATTAACTGGCCACTGTATCTCGATCTATCCAGCTGTTAGGTCGCTTCTGTTGTGAATGGAACCTTTAATGTATTTAGCTGTTTAATTATTTTTAAACATGCCATTCATCCATGCTACATTTATGTTCCAAATGCTATGTCTATCCATGATAACACTCTGTTTACTGTCAATGGTATAACGGGTCCATGATTAATCACATAGGCCGTCGTGTGTGTTTAAAATCAATGCAAAGGTCTTCTGTTTGCTCGAATATGTTTCTTTCATCTTTGTCTGTAATTACGTATTTGCCTGATCAATTGTGATGTACCCCCTGCAGGTTTGCTCACCTCCTGTCCCCTCATGCCCATGAACTGATTTGCTTCATTTACGCAAGAAGCCTTAATCGAGACCTTTTTAATACACTCTCAACTAATTTGTAACCATCCATCTAGCCTCTGAATTTATTTTATTGGAGTGCTCGGAACTAATGTCCATCATTTCACAGATGGATCAACGAGCTCTTTGCCTCCTTCCCCATAGAACTACTCACGGTGTCTTTCTTCTACTACACCGACGCCGCTAGCATCTAGCTGCTGCGCCCGGTTGAACGTCACGCGGCGCACGGCGTGTCCTTATCAGTGAATTCTCCCAACGGGTCCAGTGCTTTGTTTGAAACCGCGAGCACGACAGGTCATGGCAGCCGCTTAAGGTATGGGAACGTCTGTTCTGTTAAACTTGTTTCCCTCATGCTACGAGCAACTTAGCACTGCGTGGCATCATTTTCCACACTCGGTTGCTTAGCTTTTTAACTCCTTCACGAAAATGCATACCGGCTTTGTCGAAGTGTATTCTATTGTGATACTGGAAACGATGCGACTCCATCGTACTTTTATTCTCTAGATAGACAGTTTCTAACCTCCTGTCATCACTTTCATCATTAATGTACAGCAATACCGATACAGTCTATGTCCCACCACTTACCAAGGTGCGGACTTTCCCCCTATTTAATCGTTGTTTTTGTTGACAGATTAGGGTACTAGGTCCTTAGCTGATTATCCTCTAGGTTGGGATTTCCATCTGTTTGTAAATCAGTACTCTTTTCCATTTTATTCATAGAGGTCGCCCTCCTCCGTGATTAATTTCACTTGTCACACCGATGTCTCTCACGGCGTGTGATGTTGGATTAAATAACACCTCCTCGTTGATTTGATCATCACTAGTAAGTGAGATTTATTCATTTTTGTTCTGAATGAATTCCAATCCATTCAACCCGCTCATGGATGGTTACAATGACACCTTAAATTCATTACAGGTGAACTCCACCCCCTACAGTCCTCGGAGCCCACCAGGCCCTGCGCCCCCGGACGCGAACGTTCCAAGTGATTAGATGCTCTGTTTCTAATATGGTAACTATGGCGATGCTCTCGCTCACCCAGTCTCCCTAAGTTAATTCAGTTGGGACTCGACACAGTTTTTAATACTTACCCAATGTCTCTTCAGGTGCCTTCCCCTTCTGCTCCACCATTCTGTTTGTCCTGAGGAAGACCCCGCCAGTAAGGACCTCAGTCGCCTACCTATGCTTTGGGGTCGAAACGTCGACATAAGACTTTGCCAATACCGACAATAGTGCAATGTGCACTGGTTTCCTTTGATCGTATATGGTTTTTGTCAAATCATCTATTTTCCTCTGTGAATGGATTTCATACTGATTAATTGGCACAATATCGCGTGCCAAACAATTGATTTGTACGAGTAAAAAAAGTTTTTTCATGTCACTTATCCTATTACCCTACCCAATCCTTCACTCCCTTCCCTTACCCCGTGGCACCCCGCACTGATTGAATATTGTGAATCTTTTTCTACATTAATATGTTCCCATCTAGGTGTGATTAAATAACACTTGGATGCTATTTCATTGTTGTATTTTTCATTATTGTTGATTCTGTTTAGGCTTTTACAAGCACCTTTGTTCTGGGACCATTTCCTTTCTACAAAAATATCATAGCCATAACATCAACCACCAAAATGGTAATGGCACGCATATGCAGACTAGGAATCAGTTTACTTTAAAAAAAACTCCCCAAAAATATATCTTTAGGATACATGTATATCTTCAAGCTCTTAGCAGTATGGTGTTTGATGAGGTGCGAGAGCACGCGTAGTTTTATGGTTTTCAGAATGTTAGCTGCTTTGAACAGCTCTGCAGGTCCCTTTATAGTATGTCATATGATAATAGTCTTCTTTGCTAATTACTGCATTATGTTGTTGAATCTTAGATTTTCTGTATAGTTGTGGTCCCGAGCTGGCACGGTTGGAAGGAAAGAAAGTTGATAGATCTCCTTGGATGGGCATTTTTACTATCAACCCATAATCTGAGTCTGAGGTATGTAGGAATAGTAAATGGAATTGTTTCTTACATGTAACTGCTGGTCTCTCGAAGGGGAATTTCCATTATAGTCATAAGTACTGAATAGTCCTGCCCACGAGCGGGGACCCCACAGCACTTCGTCAATATATATCTTCTTAAGTGTAGACTTTCACCTTTCTTCAGAAAAGCTGCAAAGACACTTAAGAAAGACTATATGCATAGGCTACAATGGGAGAATTCTTCATCAGGAAGTAAAAAAAACGCCAGACCAAAGTATTTGTGTACAATTTCAAAGATTTTGGCAAACAGCATAAATCTCCCTCACAAACCATTTTTTATGACAGACGAAGGAGAGCAGGTCAGTGTAGCCTCACAGGCTGTCATTATAAGGTTAAAAATAGAAACTGTGCTTTTAAGAACCCTAAAACCACCAGTATCCCATCATGCTCTGCAGGTGGCAGTTGTTTCAGTTCATTTTTAAGGAGATGTATTAGAATAGAAGATTCCATGGAGGAGGGAGGGTTGCTTATGACTATAATTGAAATTTCCCTACGAGAGAACAGGAGTTACAGGTAAGAAACTATTCCTTATCTCGTAGGGGATTTCTATTTGCAGTCATAAGTACTGAATTGATTAGCAAGCCTCTTCCTACTAACAGTGGTGGAGAAGACAAAGGATCAACTAAGGTAGCCTTTAAGCAAATAGATTTCGGAAGGAAGCCAGCCCTACTTGAGCATCTTCTCTAGCATCAGAGCCTAGGCAATAGTGTTTGGTTCTAGTGGAGTATGCTTTAGGTTTAGCGGAGTGTTTAGTTAGCTTTTTGATAGCACAACCGGATACAGGAAACTATCCATCAAAAAATAGATTGTTTGGATGTGACTAAACCCGTATGAGCTGGATCATAGTTGATAACCAGTTGGTTTGATCTGCGGATGTCCTGTTTTTTTTAATCACAATAGAATCTTATAACTCTCCTCACATCCAGGGAATGAAGAGTTGTTTCCGCTGGAGTAGAGGGATTCTGAAAGAATGTAGGTGATGAGATGGTCTGGTTGACATGGAAGTCAGAAATCACCTTGGGGAGGAATTTCAGGTGAGTTCTTATGACCACTTTGTTGGAGTGGAAGACTGTGTATGGTTTGTGAAAACATAGTGCTTGGATCTCGCTAACCTTGCGAGCTGATGTAATTTCTTCAAGGAATGCAGTCTTCCAAGAAAAGTGTTGCGGGAAGGCTTTGTGAATAGGCTCAAAGGGATCCTGCACAAGGAATGAAAGCACTATGTTAAGTTCCCAGGGAGGTAAGGGATGCCTAATGAGAGGGAAAACCTTCTTTAACCCTTCTAAAAATTCTTTATCACAGGGATTTTGAAAAAAAGAGGTTTGTGAAGGACATTTTCTGTAGGCAGCAAACACTGCCAGGTGAACCTTTATAGAAGAGAACTGCAAGCCAGATTTAGCCAAGTATAGAATGTATGACATCTTCTTGGAATATAGTAGGGTCGATGTTCTTAGAGGAACACCAAATGCAAAATCTCTTCCACTTGAAGGCATATGCGGAACACATGGAAGGCCGCTTAGCCTCTTTGAGGATCTCCATGCAGTCTTGTGACAGGTTCAAATGTCAGTATTGCACTAGCTCAGGAGCCATGCAGCCACATTCAAGGAGGAGAGATTGGGGTGAATTATCTGGCCTCAGAATTTCGCTAGTAGGCCTGGTCTGCATTGCAGTATGAGATGTGGATGCTCTGAATGGTGACGGAGGTCAGTGAACTACCACTGACGAGGCCATTCTGGAGCTATGAGGGTCATCTTGGATCTCGAGTGAGACAGCTTAATTAGGACGGCCAGGATCAGGGGAATCTATGGAAAGGTGTAAATAATTTGCCGGACCAGTGGATCCATAGGACATTACCCAGTGTCCCTGAATGGTAGTACCTGGAGGCGAAGCCACTGCATTTTCTGTGATGGCAAACAAGTTGAGGATGGTTGGGGTGCCCCACATTTGGAAGATATTTTGTACGACCTAGTCGAGCATGACCCATTCATAATTTTCGTCAAGAACTCTGCTGAGAGCGTCTGCCTGAACATTTTGGACACCTGGGATGTAAGTTGCAGGGATTTCCAGGTTCCCGGGTAAGTCGAGCCATCTCCACATCGCCTAGGCCTCTAGTGATAAGACTCTGGATCCAGTCCTCCCTTGCTTGTTGAGGTAGTACATGGTGGTTATATTGTACGTCTGAACAAGCAGGGTCATGGTTGTGAATGATGAGTTAAAGGCCGAGAGCTAGATGAACTGCGCGGAGCTCTAGGAGATTGATATGGTCATCTCTCTGTCCGACCATGTCCACTGAATATGGAGGTGATCCATGTGGGCTCCCCATCCTAGTAGTGATGCATCTGTCACTATGGTCTGAGAGGTGACCTGTTGGTGAAACGGCATGCCTTGCAGGAGATTGGTTGGAGAGCACTACCATTTCAGAGATTGTTTTGCAATATGGACAGTTAAGCGTCAGTTGGTCCCACTGGTCCTCTAGACATTCTTGGAGAGACTGCATGTGGAGGCGAGAATTTGGGGTGAGGAAGATGCATGAGGCCATCGAGGAGAGAAAAGATATTACCCTCACCGTAGGATAAAATACGCTCACGAGAGTATGACATTTCTGAAGTATTGATAAGCGTCGTTCCTCCGAAGGACACGGTTGACATGAAGCCCCAACTGTTGAAAGAGATCACAGGTCAACTTGAAGTGAAGTTGGGGTTCCTGAGTCGTTGACGCCTTTATGAGCCCATCATCTAGGTATAGGTAGACAAAGATTCAGTGCTTTCTCAGATGGGCTGCTACTACTGCCATGCACTTTGAAAATGTTCTGGGTGCTGACTTTAGGCCAAATAGAAGTACTGAGTACTGATAATGGTCCTGTCCCAAAACGAACCTTAAAAATGTTCAATGATTTCTGGCAATTGGAATGTGAAAGTATACACTGTGAAGGTCAATGGAGAAAAGAGAGTCTCCCTGGTGTAATTGGGGATAGATCTGATGTAATGCCAGCATCTGGAACTTCTCTCGCCGAATCCACTTGTTGGCTATTTTGAGATAGAGTATGGGTCTGAATTCGTTTTTGCCTTTTTTTTTTTTTTACCAGGAAGTACCTAGAGTAAATGCCTGTCCCCTGTTGTCTGTAGGGAACAGCTTCCATCCCCTTTTTCTATAAGAGGCTGCTGACTTCCGACCGTAGCAATGTAAGATAGAAATTGGATGGTTTTGGAAGAATGGACAGTGGTGGGTGGTGAACCTTAGACAATATCTATTTTGTACAATATTCAGAACCCAGGTGTCTTTTGTGATGTGTTGCCACTCTGTCAGCTAATGAGCTTCCCCCTACCGGAGTGGGTAACAGAAGAGGGGGAAGAGAGGACGTATGGTTAACCCCCTTTAGGCAGATTGTTGGGCAGAGCGTCCTCTTGTCTGTTTTTACTGTTGCGACCTTTGGTGTTGCTATTGAGGTCTTCCTGTGTACCACTAATGAGTTTGAACCCTCTGAAAATAAAACAGAAGTTGGTAGGGTAGAAACATATTCTTTGTTCTTTTGGTTTTTCTAGACCCACTGCTTTGAAGGTCTCCATTTCGCTTTTCATTTCCACCATTTCGTCATCAGCGTGCCTTCTAAAGAATGTGGAACCTGAGAATGGCAAGTTTTGCATACGTTGTTGCACCTCCGGCTTGAGGGATGTCACTCGTAGCAAAGCATGCCTCCTTAAGGTAACTCTGTGAGAGTATGCATGTGCGGCTAGTATGGAAGAATCAGCTGCTGCGCTAATGACCTGATTAGACACCACTGCTCCCTCGTGGACCATCTCCATGAAGTCTTCTCTTTTGGGAGAAGTTGAGCGAAATGCTGGATAGAGTCCCAGAACGCTCTGTAATATCTGCCCAAGAGAGCAGTAGCACTGGACAATTCATTGATGTTCAGACTTTGCGGCCTGTCAAGTCCAGCTTCCTGCTCTCTGGAGGTGGAATGGTACTTTTTGGCCACTAATATTACAACAGAGTTTGTTGGAGGATCAGAGTGGAGGAATAGAGGGTCTATATCCGGAGACCGGTATTTCTTTTGAAGCCTCGACGGAAAAGGCGTATTTATGGCTGGTGTCAAAAACCGCTCCATGGCAGCTTCTAGGAGGCCAAGGACCAATGGAAGTAGAGGTCTGGAAGCTGTACGTTGGTGTAGTGTCTCGAATATCACAGATGAGGAAGGTGTTGGGACGGACATCTGTTTATTCAGTTTAGCCGCCCCTCGTACCAGGACCTCTTGGAAAGTTGCAATGTTATCCACAGGGGAGGTAGGAGGCGGGAGTGTCCAATAATGTTGGAGAATATCCTCCTGTAGACGTGGAGGAAGTATCTGTAGGTCTTCTGTAAGATCTTGATCTAGATCTTGTATGGCGAGACCTATGGTGTTGATGATAACGACTCAAAGATGTTGATGAGTGCCTAGGACTGTGATCGTCATGATGGCGAGAATGGTGGCGCGTTGGAGAGCGCAACCTATTCCTCGGAGCTGAAGTGCCTCTAGGTGGAACAGGAGTCACTGGAGGAGATGGTGGTGGAAGAGGCGAAGATCGTTGTGGAGGTAGTGCAATTGGTGGTGGAGGATTAGACTGAGTTGGAGCAGGTGACGTAGGATGAGGAGACGGAGATCATGGCAGCAGAATGGGAGAAAGTAATATGCTCTCGAATTTTGAGAGTCTGGAGAAGAATATATTTTTCTTTCTCATCTCAGGTTGTCTCCTCGATGTTGAGAAACTCTTCGACGCTGACATTTCACTACGATATTTAGAAGTTGTTTCACTCCTCAACCTCAAGCCACTTTCCAACGACGATGCACCCCTCAACGTTGACCTCAGCCTGCAAGTCGATGGTGTATGGCCTTTTAACGCCGACTGGGGTTGCCAAGACAACGAACAACGTCGCTTCCTCGATGTCGATCCAGCTCTTGACGGCGAACAAGTTGGAGCCGTACCTTGCATTGACAGCAATCCTCTCTACATAGACTGTGACCGATTTAGTTTTTGCCAGAAAAACTCTTTTCAGACCTCCCATGTCCTCTAGAGGTTGAAGAAAGAGCCCTGGTGGGCGATTGACCTTACCATCGCTCTGAGGTCTCACCTTTAGGCTGTGTTTGTTGGCACCGTCTCTCTTCAGTCCCATGAAGGTGAATCTTCTTCCTTTCAAGTAAGGTGTGTCACGAAAAATTCCTGGAATGATGGCATGCGTCAGGAACATGAGATGGTAGCAGACAGATGATACAGACCTCATGAAGGTCTGTTTTAGCCTTCTTCCTCCCACATCTTGGGCACTTGTCAAATAATGAAGGAATTGTTTTTGACAAAACATCTCACTTTTCAGTCAGAAAGAAACAGAAAAAGGCAGGGAGAGATAGAAGACATTGAATAACGCGTTATCAATTTCTGTAGAGAATTTTGAGGGAAAAAACTAGAAAAAAAAGCCAAGATCAATGCTCCAGGGTCCGGTCCACAAGAGCAGGAATAAAGAACTTAAGCAACTGCCACCTGCTGACCATGATGGGATACTGGTGGTCTCTTAGTTCTTAAAGGCACAGTCTATATTTTTAACCTTATAATGAAAGCCTATGAGGATACACTACCTTCTCTCCATCTCTGTCATAAAAAAGGGTTTGTGAAGGAGATTTATGCGGTTTGCCAAAACATCTTGAAATTATACACAAATACTTTGGCCTGGCCCTTTTTGACTTCATGATGAAGAATTCGGCCATTGTAGCCTATGTATATAGGCTGCATAATCTGTCTTTATGTATCTTTGCAGGCCTTCACAAAGAAAGGCAAAAGTCTACACTTAAGGAGATATATATTGAAGAAGTGCTCCGGGATCCCCACATGTGGGCAAGACTATTCAGTGCTTATGACTATAAATGGAAATCCCCTACGAGAGAACCATACCTAACTTCAAGATATTTTGGTAGTCGATATTCCGAATACGGTATTTTACAGCACATTTTGATGCTCAGTTTTCTGAAATACAACTGATGGAAATATCAACAAGGTTGCATACCTTCTGTATATCCATTTAACAACACTATAAATAACAAGTATTAACGTTAACTATGGTGATGGCATTCAATTCATCAAAAAAGTCTCAATTTGCTATCCTTGAATCAGCACCTATGCATGCAAGTTACACACTGACCCACTACATAAAAAGCTAAACCACTGAGCTATCTACTGGTATCCCTGAACCCTGGGCAGTTGATGAATATGAGGGATCACTGGTGTGTTTGGCACTTCTACTGTCTGCTGAGCACCAAGAACTCCCTTCAACCATGAGACAGACAAAATTGGAGCTGCACTCAGAAGGTGCTTGGTGCTGGTGAACAGCCCCTTCCTTGCGTGGCAAAACCAGCCTTGGGTGGTTTGTGTTCCAGGTCAGTGAGGACCAGGTATGGCAGTTTGGGCTGGACTGTTCCTATTGGATCAGGGTCAAGACAGAATTGCATACAACTGTTTCCAAACGGAGGTGGCAAGATAGGATAAACAATGACTGATTGGAATACTGACCCGTGATTGCCTTATTGCAAGCAATCCTCCCATCATTTTTTGTGTTTTTACTGGTGGACTCTACATTAATAGTAACTTCTCTCTCAACTAGCCATTTTGTGTGGTCCTATACTTTAGGGCTGGGTAATGTAATGCTACAAAGCTTTGTAGTGCACTGGCATGCTGCCCGATTAGAACGAGAGCTGCTGTGCTGTAAAGTCATGGGAGGTTGGGTTAACAGCGTTCTTTGATAGACCAGACTGTTCACCTAATAAATTAATCCCGAAGCAGTACCTCCCTTGGAGGCGGGATTGAGTACTGCCAGTTAACCAAGAAAATCAGGCAACAAAGTTCAGACAAAGTACCTGTCATTGCATGCGTGAGATGTGAAGTAGTGCTTACACTAGAGATGCTACACCCACAGGATGTTCCCCCCCCTTGGTGTCTGGCTACTTGGAGAGTAGCCAAGAGGGTTTCTGGTCTTCCTGAAAAGATCTAGCATTGCTAGCTAGAAGGCCTTGACTTGCGTGGGTCCAGCAGAAGGATCAGAAAACTCCATCCTGGACTTCTTTGGTGCCAGGAGTTTGCCCGATATCAAGAAAGGGCTGTGCGTCCCCAAACAGCATGCTGATTCTGAATGGTCCCTGGAAAGAGACCTCATCCTCAAGGAAGAACACTTCTCCTTATAATAGTGCTCTTAGCGTTTTTTGGGCGGAAGTTCCCTTAGGGGAATGTTCCCTGGACGGTGACTTACGTCTTGAAGAGGGAGTCCGCTTGGGAGTCTCCCTGCAGATCTTGACCAAAAATATCTGGTCCTCTCGCTGTCTGATGAAAGCTTGGTAGTGCAAGAATAACATGCCAATACATTGAGCCCCAACCCCAGACATCATCGTGTGGGTTGAAACCCAAGGTCTTTTGAGGAAACATTTGACCTAGTTACTGCAGAAACCAGAGAATTTCATCAGTAAGACACAAATTGACAGCTCCAGATGATCAATGAGGTTTGGAAAAACAGAAACAGATGTCACGGCACAGGTTATGGCCTCATACACTATTGTAACATCACGTCCAGTGCAGAGTCGCAGCTGGATCCGCATGGCGCCATCTGATGATGCTGGAGGGTCATTACTAGGGAAGAAGTAGTTTGAAATCTGGATGGAGTATTGGTATGGTGAGAAATCTCTGATCTCTGTGGAAATTATTCACCAGAAAGACATTTCATACTGGAAAACACATTTTTATGCCTGGAAAGGGTGTACAAGGGTGGGGAGAACTAATCAACATGACATTGGATACTTAGAGAAAGGAGTAGGAAGAGGCAGTCAAGAGGTGTGACCAAGACTTCACGAATGACTATCCTCTCAAGAGAAATGCTCTTTACCGGAATGGTATAGTTGGTGGCTTCATGAGAAAAATCCAAATAGCTCTGATTCATATGTGTAGCCCTTACCCAGCTAGTGCACTCAAATTGCATCTGTGCCTACCTCAAAGCAAACCTGTGGGTGTGCTACTTGTGTCTCTCTGCGTGTTAAATGTGTTTCTCTGCATAGAGGGCACGACTTTATAGTTCAGGCTGCTCCAAGTCTATGTGAATGTGGTTGGTCTTGTTCTGTAACATACAGGGGAGCCTGTGATGATGGAATGGAATGTTCTTTAACGCAATCCCATGGGGAGAGGCATTGGAACACTACAATATTTTCATTCATCACTTTTGATGTCTGAGTGAGCCTCCCTAAGAGGAAGACAGATATTCCTAGACTTGAACCCTGTACTCAACGTGCCCCAGAACCCAAGCTGCACATCGTTGATGGGGAACATGAATTGTGCAGCTTGTAAATCTAGGATAAGGTCTAGTAATTTGGCCCGGTCTTTTAGGGAGATACCGCAAGTCATTTCATGTGGTTGGCGCTCATCTGTTGGTGCACAGTAAACCATGGTAAAAGCAACTGAATATATCACTATTCAAAGATTTCCAAGTAGTAAAAAAATATTTGAATCATGTCTAAAAACAATATCATGTCTAAAAACAAGCCTGTTGACATATAGGTAAATGGTTGGCATACTGGTGGCATGGTCAAACAACAATGGGTAACAGGACAACAATACCCTCTGAGAAAACATTTTTAAAAACTGTATACATTATCTACGTACAACTTCTTGTCTGTTAGAAATGAACTACTAATTAAGAATTGACAGAGATCTGCTTAAGGATCTACTAGAACAGGCAGTTAAATGTTCCTAATGCCCCAAAAAGAATCAAGTTGCTCAAAAGACAGCAGTCTGGTGACAAAGACCTGCTTTCTAAAACTTTGATTTGTCCATTGTAAGAATACTCCACCAGCAAATCAGAAGGACTCCCACAGTTTTGCTGCTGCTTCAGATCCGAGTTTCCAGCACTTATATCTTTACATTAGTGTCAAACATTGGTTGCCGAGTGCACTAGACAACAGCATGCAGTTTATATTAGATTGTTTTAAATTGATCTTCCAAAGATGATTTCTAAATTCCTGTTGCTTCTGGTGAGCATTTTAGAACTGTATTAATGAATGTCCCAGTGGGCATGAGCATTCATATTTGCCTTTCACACAGATTATGTGCCCTCAACCTTGGCTTGTGGACCATAGCATATGTTACATGCCATTATCTTGTGTCTGTACATGGGTCCTTATTGTTGTATCATATTCAAATTATTGTTCAGATTAGGATCAGAAGGCAAATATGAAACAGTTGTTTTAATGCCAATGGGAACATATCTTGCTTGGCAGCAATCTCTCATTTCTCATCCTGAACACTGTAGAAGCAGATGAAGAGAATATCAAGATGGTCTTCATTTAAAAAAATGTAGAGTTTGGCGGATGGCATACTCCGTCAAAACGTGGCGATATCCTATCCACATTTTACAAGTGCCCAATATACTTTTTCTGGTCACAACAACAGCAGTCCTTTGGCCTAGACCGTCCAGCTGCGCATAACTATGGGACACACTTATCATTAGGGAAGTTAAGTTCAGTGGTACAGAGCCTAGGAGTGTGATGAACCCACTGCACTAAAATGCACTTGCATATCCAGTCTGCCGAACTCTGAATAAGGCGGCAAGGGCCAGATTTACAGTTTAGTGAGCAGCCTGCCGTCCGTCAGGGTAGCAGAGGTCTTTCTCTGCCCACCATATCACCGGACATGGAGCGACATCGGTGCCTTCAGAGGAACCGCCATCAAGGTAGCTCCTCTAAAAGCACTGAAAGTTTGGTGAGTAGTCACCATGTTTCAGTCACTCACTCACCAAACTTTTTTCCCCAAAAATTAATTCCCAAAGATGGAGTCTGTTCTTGGTTAAAAAAAAAAAAAAAAGACCCTGTGAGCTTCCTTTGAGGGTCTGGGAAGGGGGTCATTTTTGAAAATGTTCCTGTTCTGAACTGCAAGGTTTCCCCTGGTGGTCCAAAACTGAAACAAAATACATCCGATTGTCCACTTGAAATAGGGCTGACGGTCTGATGTAGCAACACCGAAGGCCCCAACTCCATTGGTCCTCATTGTAGGGTTTCGTACGGCAGAGCGAGTGGGCGCTTTACCAGCAGAAACATAATGGTCCGCCTGACACCAAACAGGGTGGCAGACAGCGTACACCGCCACATTTGTGGCAGAATACCCTGCCTGTCAAACTCTAGATTAGGCCCGAAATTACCCAATCTAAACAATCCACTTTGCATATATGCTTTATGCGCCCCTAACTATGTTTACAAACTCACTGAATCCTTGACTTCATTAATATTCTTATGGCCTCCGGTCCTCTGCCTTACTATGCCATCTGTGTCACACCCAAGCACATACCGATATAAGCGATCCGGTCCGTCACCATGTACTTGTTGTGGTTGACTCTGCTGAAGGGAAATGTCTTCTGCTTCTCAGTGGATGGAACGACGAACAATTTCTGTAAGACAGGTGGAAAGTCAGACAGTTACTTATAATGGTAGCTATTTATTGTTCTCTGGAACAAACCACCTACAATTTGACTGCCCAGAAACATCCAGTAAACACTAGCAAGTCTAAGAATGGAGCATGTGATCCGCCGGAATAACATGCTTACAGGATTAAACACATCAATTTAATTTGTTTGCTTTAATAGTGCTCTTTAGACCATGCTAACTGTACTATTCAACACTGTATACAATTATATATCAACAAATTCTATTTAAGGTCTCAGTAGTTGTAAATCGAAATGATAGATGGTTGTTTTACGGCCCTCGCCTCTCTTAGACTTTCAGTTAAATGTGCCAGTTAATGTTTGCTCTATTTTGAGAATCTTTTCACTGACCTCTGGTTTTCCATTTGTTCATGTTTCGGAGTTTATTAAATCTGAATCAAGTAAATCCCATCTATGCCAGGCCATTGAGTTCCTACGTTTTCTTCTTTCTTTTTAAGTCAAGCATTCAAGACCTCTTGTATATTTTAGTATTCTTCTTTGAGGATTTACAGCCCCCTACTGCTTTTCATTTGTTTGTTTAAGTGTCCTTTAAAAATCCTTGCTTGCTAGTGGTCAGTCTTGCCTCTTTGTCCCTGGGGGACAATTTTTTAGGTATTTCCCGCTTGTGTTGCACTGTGGGTGCGTGTTCAGCTTCACCCCCTCCTTCCCCTGTTGTTGCTGCCGCCATCATTGCCGCACCTCCCCCTCCGTCTGTTCCACCTTCTCATGGTCTCTCTCCCGCCCTGCTGTCATATCCTTCCATTCCCCACAAACCATTGTTCAGTCGGTACTGCTGCAAATCAGCAGCATTTTTTAAAATTGCTTATTCTCGTTTCCTCGGACCCCTATGCACCGTCCTGGTTTATTATTCCACCTCTTCCCCGGCCTCTCTCCCGCACTGCTTTCATGTCCTCCCTGTCCCCGCAAAGTGTTGTTCCGTCGGCACAGCCTACAATTTTCATTCATAAATTGTTTTCAGCTTTTAGTACAATGAACAAACTGAAGCGAGCCCCAACCACATCTGCCAAAATGCAGTAGGGTATTACACAAACTCTCTGGACAGGAAGATGACGTCCATGGTAATTGAGATTACCAACAGGCGGAGCATTGAGTAATGTACAGTCTTGGTGCTCTGCTTCGCTCGACTTTACTGACTCTAATAGGGTGGATCCTTCAGACATACCTCAGGTCTAGTGTGATCTTAAGCCGTAACAGGATGGAGACATGCTCAGTTTTAATGATGTATTCCACAGGTTCATCAATGCAAACAGGACTGCCCCTGCTTCAATCATTGGACCCATTGAGCTAGGCAGGTAGGTCGTAAAATGAAAATTATGAGAGAGAGTTTAAACTTTTAGTGTTTTGCTAACATATTATCCAACACATCTTGGTGATCTCTTTATACATAAATATATATATTTTTTAAAGTTATTTGGGGATCGTCAAATCTATGGGTTAAATTCCGTGGGGTTTGAGGTTTAGGAATACTGTTCCCCACGTTCCTGTAGTTTTTCTGGCGGGTTTGAGTTTGTTTGAACTACAATACCCAGTAGCCTTTAAGGGGCATATCTTTTTTTCAGTTCTGGAGCCAGAATCTGGCTTTCAACTACCACTCCTTGTGCGTCCTCACCCTATATATTTTTTTCACATGCTTGCTCTTCAACCACTTTTACATCCCCTTACGCTTTCTTGACATCCACTGCACAGAGCTTCCCTTAAAAGTAGCATTTTCCTTCACAACGGTTACTCTTACTTTCAGGAGGACTTTCAGGATGTTGGCTGCAGCAGCCATTGATGGAAACAAACAGTCCATCATGGATGTGCTGCAAGGCTGTGTGGATATGGCAGTGAGAGAGTTCCAGGATATATATGCTCTAGTTACTTTAGATGCACAAGAACACGTGTCTATAGAGCAGATAGCAGAGGATTTGAATGTTGACATGGCACACATTTCAGATCCTGGCTTGACATCAAAATCAATGTTATGCCTTATCTGCCCAATCAGGTTAATATAAACATTTTAATGCAAGATTAGAGACATTTGTTCTTTTATGCCCCTCAAGCTCAGTAACTGAAAGAGAAAAATATGCACAGAAATGGCGAGAAAAGGATATCCCAGAACATGGTGTGTATAGGATGATACAAATCTGAGACAGCTATGACACTGATGGGAGGAAAGCTGGAGAGCTGATATGATACAGAAGCAGGTATGTTGGTCAGGTAACAGTAGCAAACAAGCATTGGCATAGCCAATAGGTCTCGCCTTTGGGACCTTATAAGGGTTTAGCCATGCAACAGTTGCATAACTAAATACTTATAAGGTCCCAAAAGCGAGACCTATTGGCTATGCAACGCGGCCGTGCGGCCGCAAAAGTGATCGCGATCAAACATCAAAGCGGCCGCGCACATGCATTGTAGCTCTCGGCTGGCCTGGTAGCACTTTTTGGAGCCCTCTCAATAAGTCTCGCCAGACTAGCGCATGCGCTCGGTCAGGCGAGACCTAGCCCTCTCAATAAGTCTCGCCAGACCAGCGCATGCGCTGGGTCAGGCGAGACCTAAAAAAGGTGACATCTGAAGACTTCATGGTCAAGTCGATAGTGTGTAGTGTGTTGTAACACTGAAAAAATTGAGGTGGAGTTGCACACTGCAGACACTAGTTATATTGGACTTTAGCCGTGGCAGAGGAAAAGGGCCTCATATAATCACACATATCAGCTGTCCTCTCACAGGCTGGTGAGATGGTGCAATACTCACCGATCCCCTCCCTCTCTTCTTTCAGTGAGACAGGGGGGTGCTGTGATAGCTCTGCTCTCCAGTGGTGATGAATGAACGCCAGGACACTTGCAACAATACTCGGGTCTTAGAAGACTCCATTTGCAGGCATCAGTTCTCAAACGGGCATTATAAAACGCCTGGCCTCTGGTTCTGCTTGAACTGAATACAGCAGTTGGACCTTTGGATCTCGAGTCAAACTATGAAGGTGCTCAGCAAGCACAGCCTCCTTTTTTCGGGTCACAGCAACAGCAGTCCTTTGTCCTTGAATCCTGTCCCACACTGATTAGCCACACATTGTTCTCTTTTTTGGAGTTTTATATAGCACAAACTCTACCCAAAGGTATCAGAGTGCTTTACATGAGCACCAGTTGCGTTACAGACGGACACATTCATTTTTCTTAGGCATGGGGAGATTAAGTGATTTTCCCAGAATCACAGGATGTTGAGCTTCCATGCCGAGACTTAAACCCTGTTTCCCAGCTTCGAGGTCAACCGCTCTAGCTGTTAGGCCACATCCTCTCCACATTACCTGTGGCGTACTTATCATTTGGACAGCAAGTGCACTCTGTCAGTAGCCCAGAGATAAGTTACTTACCTGTAATCCTGGTTCTCTTCCAGGGGAATCCTCAAAGTCATTAGCATTAGAATATTCACGCCTACATGCAGGGACCCTGGAGCACATATTAAATATATACCATATTATAGTAAGGTTCAAAACCACAACCTTCATTGAAGATAAAATTGCAAGGGAATGCAAAGGCATTATTAGCCATTAGGCTGCATTAAGAGCATAACAAGAAAATACTGGCACTGTGCCTTTAAGACCTCCAGGACCTCTTGTATGCCATCATGCCCCAAAAGTGAAAGTTAGGTCAGTTCATTTTTATGGTGACATGCATAAACATAACACAGACATATATAAACTGCTGCATGCGAGACTCATCCGGGGTTGTGGGAGAGTTGCTTTTGACTTTGATGAGGCTTCCCCTGGAAGCGAACCAGGATTAGAGATAAGTAACGTGTCCTTCTCTTCCAACGTATCCTCATCAATAGTCATAAGCATTAGACTAGAGTAGCAAGCCCATCCCACACCCGGGCGGATGAGACAGGAATAATTAGAAGCAGTATTCGTTATCACTGAAATAGATTTCTTAAGGAGGCCTGCCCTACTTGGGTATCTGCCTTAGTGTCGGAATCTAGACAGTAATGCCTTGTGAAAGTATGCACCAATCTCCAAGTAGCAGCTTTGCATATTTTGGAGATGGGGACATTCCTTAGTAGGGCTGCTGTTGCCGCCTTGCCCCTTGCAGAGTGGGCTTTGGGTCTGGCAGATATCCGTTTGTTGGCCAACTGATAAGTTAAAAGGATACAAGAACTATCCATCTAGAGATGCACTACTTAGAAGATGCGAGGCCTGTCCTCATAGGTCCATAATTACCAAACAGATGGTCAGATTGTCTGATGGCTTTGGTCCTTTCCTAATTAGATCTCAAAAGAGTTTTGAAATTCAAAGAGTGCAACGCTCTATGCGGTTGTGGAAGGATTTGAAAAGAACGCAGGGAGAGAAATAATTTGGTTAATCATTAAATCAGACACTCCTTTGGGGAGGAAACTTGGATGAGTCCTCATCACCATCCTGTTAGCATGGAGAACTGTGTAAGGCTCTTTGGCACAGAGAGACTGAATCCCGCTGAACCTGCATGCCACAGTGACATCTACCAGAAAAGCAGCCTTCCAAGTAAGGTGTTGTAAGGTTGCCTTAAGTATGGGTTCAAACGGTGGCTCCATGAGCTTTGAAAGAACCACATTCAGTTTCCAAGGGGGAGAAGGGGAGCACACTAGTGGGAACACCTTCCTCAATCCCACTAAGAAATCCTTCACTACAGGAATCTGGAAGAATGACCTTTGTATAGGGTACTTTCTGTAAGCAGTTATGGCTGCAAGATGTACCTTAATGGAGGAGAATTGAAGGCAAGATTTAGCTAAATGTAGGTAAGAAAATATTGCATCCTCCTGCACAGAGACTGGATGGAAATAGTTTTGAACACACCACCTGTAAAATCCCTTACACTTGAAAGCATAAGAGCGTCTAGTTGAGGGCCTCCTGGACTCCCGAAGAATGTCCATGCACTCCTGTGACAGGCCTAAATGTCCATACTGCAGGAATTCAGGAGCCACGCTGTCAAGCTCGCGAGGGAAGGTTGAGGTGGAAAATCTTTCCTCTGAACTTGTAGAGGAGATCCGGTCTGCATGGCAGCCTCCTCTGTGGTCTTTGACAGGTGGAGGAGATCCAGATACCACCACTGGTGAGGCCATTCTGGAACTATTAGGATCATTCTGGTCCTGGCTCAGTACAGCTTGTTGATGACTGTCGGTATCAGAGAAATGTGAGAAAACACGTACAGAAATGTCCCGGACCAGTCGATCAAAAGGGTATTCCCCTTTGTTTCTGGTCGATAGAACCCAGATGCGCAGTCAGGGCATTTTTTGTTGTTTTCGCCTGCAAACAGGTCAATCTGCGGATTCCCCATTCTCGAAAAATGTGTGCATGTCGGCAAAGTTTTGGCTGAGAGAGTCTGCTTGTATGTTGCGGACTCCTGGCAGGTGAATCGTTGAGATTGTCAGCTTCCTCACTATGAGCCTATTCCAGAGGGCCTACGCTTCTAGGGATAGTGGGGCGAGTGCCCCCTTGCTTGTTTAGATAGTGCATCATGGTTGTGTTGTCCGCTTGGACCAGGAGTGCGTTGGCTTGGATGGAGGGATTAAAGGACTTGGGAGCAACACAAGCTCCAAACTATTCAAAATGCTGCCGCAAGACTCTTCCTTGACCTCCCAAGATGAACCCACATGTCCCCCCACCTCAAAGCTCTACACTGGCTCCCCATCAGCAGACGCTGCCACTAACCCACACCTACAAGCCCACCACAAGGACCCAGCTTACCTCAACCAAAGATTAAACTTCCACCAGCCCACCACACTACTCCGCTCCTCCTCCCGCCTCCTCGCCCACACCCCTAATATCCACAGAATCGGCTGACGCTCCTTCTCCCACCTCACACCCAAACTCTGGAACAACCTCCCCCTTCACCTGAGATCGGTGACAACCTTATTAGAACTCAGAAGGAATCTAGATTGGTGACAACCCTATAAGAATTCAGAAGGAATCTAAAGACCTGGCTCTTCAACAAAGAGCACGGAGTAGAGAAAAACAAACCCACCCCTTGCCCACCCCGAGACACACAAGTGATAAGTTGTGTTCTACAAATCCTGATTGAGTGATTAATTGATTGAGTGCTAGATGGACAGCCCACAGCTCCAACATGTCGATATGGTATATCTGCTCTTTGGCAAACCACAGGCCCTGCGTCTTTAGAGTACTCATGTGAGCCCCCAGCCCTGGAGAGACACATCTGTTATTAGTGTTAGCTTTGGGATGTCCTGGTGAACCGGAACACCGATGAGTAGATTTTTCTGTTGAGACCACCACGGTCGCAAACTCTTTGCCGCTCATGACAGGATGAGTCTATTGTCCCAATGGTCTGAGTATTGATTCCATTGATCCTACAGATTCTGCTGGAGCAGCCTCATGTGCAGTCTGTCATTGGGGACCAGGAATATCCATGAGGCCATTGACCCTAGTAGCAAAGCCATCTGTCTGGCTAATCAGAGCGGCATGTGTAAGAGTTTGTAATACTTCTGAGCAATTGAGGATAGCCTCTTCTCCGAAGGACACACTTTTGCGATTTGTGTGTCCTGGATCGCACCTAGGTAGTGAGGTCTTTGAGTTGGAATCTGGATGGATTTCTCGGCAATAACTTGGAGACCTAAAGATTGGAGGGTCTCATACTGGTAATGTTTGGATGTCACTTTGAACCTCAGAATCGTCCGATGCTTCCTGGCGATTGGGATGCGGAAGTAGGCATCCTGAAGGCCGATGGAACACATCCAGTCCCCCTGATGGAGCAGGGAGTATATCTGGTGGTGGGACAAACATTCTGAATTTCTCCTTTCTTTTGTATTTGTTTAGGAGGCGTAAGTCCGGAATGGGTCTGAATTCTCTGTTATGGCTTTCTTTCCTTACCAGGAAATACAGAGAATTCGCTCCTACTCCCCTCTGAGAGAGAGTACCATCTCTATGGCCTCTTTGCAAAGTAGATTGAAGTCTTCGTTCTGTAGAAGTCTTTGTGGATGGCAAGATGATTTTGATGGTGAAACTGGCGGAGGTGGGAATTTGAAGCGCAGCGCGTACTCATGCTCTTACAATATTCGGCAGCCAGTTGTCATTTAGATGTTCACTGATAATTCCCCCCACTGGAGTGAGTAACAGCGACAAGGGAAGCTATACCTCATTGTTTTCATGGTGCCTTGGAGGAGGCTGACAGCTATTAGCTCCTCATCCACATGTTTATCTGTGGGGTTGGAAGTGAAATCTGGCTTGTTGGTGTTGTTGACATCGGACCCAGTGAGGGGTTTGAACCCTCGAGTGGTAAGGACGCCTGTCATAAGACCTGTACCCCCAACGGAAGTCCTTTTGTTTTTCTAGGTCAACGGCCTTGAGTGTGTCCACCTCGGTTTTCAGTTTTGCCATCTCATCATCCGTGTGGGAGCCAAACAATGAATTACCAGTGAAGAGTATATTAAGGATGCGTTGCTGTAGGCCAGTAAGACGAAGCCATGATGAACGTCGGGCACATATACCATGGGAATAGCCATCTGCAGCTGCACTAAATATTTGGTTAGCAACCTGACCGCCTCCTTCCAGGATCTCTTCAAAATCCTGTCTATCTTCCCTAGGAAGTTTTTCTGTGAAGTCCATATAGGAAAGTTCAGCTGTGTGCCATGCCCACATACCACTGCCTGTGGCATAGGTACGTCACCCCTCTAGCATGCCTCACAGCCCTAAGGCAGGGTGCAATATACCACAGGTGAGGGCAAAGCTGCATGAGCAATATGCCTCTACAGTGTCTGTGCCAATTCACAGACATTGTAAGTCCAGTGGATCTACACTGAGTATATGGGCTGGGAGTTTGTCATTGCAAACCCTACAGCTCCATGATGGCTTTACTGAATTCTGAGAAGTTTGGTATCAAACTTCTCAGCATAATAAACCCACACTGATGCCAGTGTTTGGTTTATTACAAAATGCACTCAGAGGGCATCTTAGAGATGCCCCAGAAAAACGACCAACTCTCGAGTGTGCGGCTGAATGATCAGCACCAGCCTGCCACACAGACATGTTTCTGACCCCAAGAGGTGGGAGCCCTTGTGCTCTCGTGGGTCAGGGACAAAGCCTGCTTTGGGTGGGGGGGGGGATTCTCACCTACCCCCAAGAAGCTCAAAAGCTTTCTGCCCTTTGTTATGCTGACCAGGGCCTCTCCAGCTAGTGGAGATGCCGGCCCCCTGACTAAGCCCCACTTTTGGTGGCATGATAGGAGGGAAAAATAGTAGTCAAGAGAGATGTGTCGCTTCTCTACCAGGACCACCCCTAAGGTGCCCTGGACCGAGGCGATCCCCTCCTAAGGAAATCCTCCATCTTGAATGGAAGGATCCTACTCAATCAGGTTAGAGAATGCGCCCTCCCCAAAGGGAGGGGACATACAAAGGGTGTAGTCACCCATTGGCTACTAGCTGCCAGTACCTGTAACGCCCCTAAATTCAGGATTTAGGGGCACCCCTGAACCTTGAGCCTCAGATTTCTGTGACCTAAGAAGAAAAGGAGGAAGAAGACGCCGTGCAGCCAACCCTGGAAGACTACTGATTTGGCCCCAGCCGTACCGGCCAGTCTCCTGCTCAAAGTCCCTGCAAAGAAGACGACGCCTGTCCGGTGGCCAGTGACTTCAAAGAACCCCAGGAAGACTGCCACTCTTCAACAAAGACCAGATCTCCCGAGGACAGCAGCCCTGTCCAGAAAACCCGCGCCCGCAGCTCCCTCGGTGTCTCTGAACTTAGTTTACTTAAGTTCAGAGACGCCGAGGGTGGGGGGGGAACTAACTGACAATGCATGTCAGTCAGCATGACGTCGGACCGTGAGCGGTCCGGCGTCATGTTGACTGACATGCATTGTCACAAGCCAGGGAAAGGCAGCACAAGTGCGCATGAGTGGGCATGGAGATTAATTTTTACTCCGTGCCCAGTCATGCGTACTTGTGATTTTACTGCCTTGCGCATGCCCATTAGGAGCCCCTCGGTCTCCTTATGGCCAGGCGGCGGGCGTAGCGTAAGCTGTGCCGTCAGCCAATCCTGGCGCTGCTGGCAGCGCCAGGATTGGCTGAGAGGGGTTTGCAGGCCCCTCCTCCAGTACCGTTACTAATGAAGGCGCCCAGGGGATCAGAGGTCTGAGAGCGAGGTGGCGTGGACGGGACCGGCTGTGAGGTAAGTTTTTTATTTTTTTATTAAATATTTCATTTCCAGTCTGATGTGAATAAACAACTAACTTTGAAGAACAGCAGTACAATACCGCGGTACATAAGATGTGTATAGATTGAATAAGCAGCAATTGGGAAAACGGATGGGGTGAGGTGTGGTTAGTAAATGGATGAAACATGCACATCATCTCAACCTCTGTGTGGTGATAAAACAAATTGACAATGTGTCTAGTACTGGTGGAACTGGCAGGATTTATACATTACATTGCTTTCTCAAATTTGCTTTATAATGCACCATTTGCCCACTCTTTTTTCAAAATGTTCTCGGAGGGGGAACCCTCCCCCCGAGCCTCTTTAGGTCGTTCCGGCTCAATCGCTACGCTTGTGCGCTGCAATTCGCTCCACCGCACATTTTACGCCCTACCACTTTCAAATGTCACCAGCCGCCACTGCTTCTTAGTCTATGTATACATTAACTAGGTTTCTTTCTGACTCTGGAATGAACTGTAAGAAACTGACCTCTTCACCTGAAACTGACCTTGCAAAGCCAATTTCCCTGATCGATCTTTGTCTGAGATTGCCAATCAACGTTCAGGACATTGTTAACTTTTAGTTTCCTTGCACATGCCTTATCTTGTTCATCATCTGTTACTGTTTCTTTTTTATGTTTCTTCATTACATGGGTTATGCTTTCAATTATAGGTTTGTCCGGCTTTTGGAGATTGAATTTGGGACATTCCTAATGATTAACTTTTGGGTTGGGATACTGTACATGTAATCATGCCATGCCCTGCAGTGCCATCTAGATCAGAATAACCTTTATGAACTATGTAATTATAATGTTTTGCCCATATCTTGGTAAAACCTCAAAGGCTACTCACCTGCTGACCCTCCAGATTTTCCATTTGTTTAGGAATGTAATTGGTACACCTCCCTTACATGCCTGGGGCAGGATAAAGAGTATATAAGACGTGAAGTAAGATCATTCTATGGACTACCTCATTCAGTTGCTACGGCTTCTGTGTGACGTAGTCACACTCATTTGAGTTTAATAAAAATGTTCTTTTATATTTCAGCTTCTGTGCCAAATTCTTTATTATTGGTTTGAATGGACTAGGTATCAGTGAGACCCCTGAGAAGGAGTTTATATTTCTTCAAATGGCGCGGCCAACGTCGGGCTCATCAGAGAAGTGGCTATCTGTGGGAGTGATCTTGTCAGAAGACAGAAATCTACTGAGGAGGACAGGACAGGACTCTACTAAGGAGGTACTCTGTGCACTGAGATTCTGGGGATTCTTTGTCTCTGTAGCCCAGTATATTTCTGATCTTCCTGATTTTGATCCTCCACATGATGTCACCCCTGACTGAGAACCTTTTTGGCGTGAGTATTTTTTTTTTTTTAAAAAAGACCGTTAGGTCATTTAGAACTTGGCAGTTATTTTTTTTTTTAAAAAGACCGTTAGGTCATTTAGAACTTGGCAGTTAGAATTTGGACAACCATTTGTTTGGTAAAAGTCGTTATGCGGCTCTTACTGTTGGTTTATGCCTTGGATTGGTAAGGTAGTTTAGTAACACTATAGCTTTGGAATTTTGGAATTTGTGTTTGCCAACTTTGGATTTGTATAGGTTTGTATATGCGAATTGCAATTTGTGTAGGCAGGTAATGAGGAGATTTTTCTCTATCTGGTTTTGTTGAACGGTGCAACGTACGGAGAGTACCTTAAGCACTACCTGATTATAATATTGGATATTCTGCAGTATTTTTGGCATGCCTGTTTTCAAAGCTCACATTGAAGAATGTGTTGCTTTTTTTTCTTGGAGGTACCATAGTGTGATGTGAAGTAAATTAGCCGGCTCCCCTAGAGGGAATACCTAAATAGGTTTAGGTATAAAAACATATTTCTTCCTTGGTGATTCTGTATCCCCAGGGAATTAAAATATGAACATAATACATACAAGGATCCCTTTTTCTGCGCAATCTTATGAATGGAGATATGCAGAGAGATTTTTGGTGTTCTGCCAGCCAAAGCTAGTGAATTGAGTGTATCTTGGCTTCTTGGAAATAAAGGTCTGTGGGGCTGTTTTTTCAGTCTTTTGGAACACCATTGAGAAGCGCTTCTTGTAAATATGACTTACAACTAGTATTTACAAATGGTTTGGTCTAAGTACAGTCTGTGGGCTGTCCTTTGTTTCTGTCTTGAGTATTGATCTGTGGGTTAAATGTGTGTTTAAATGTCTCTGTAAGTAAATAGCGATGCCGCTATTTATGAAATAAATGACTAAAGCGCGCTGTATTGTGTGTCCTGAGTGTTTGCTCCTAGCATTAAAATTTAATTTAAGTTGTGTTGAACCGCAGAAATGAGAACATTTGCATATGGAATTTCACTTGGCGCAGGCGTAAAAAACTCATTTTTCTAAGGATTTACATGAGATATGTCTAATGTCCAATCTCTGCAATTTGTAAAGAACATTCTGAGGATGATCAATATGTAGCACAATTATAGGATATTTATTTTTAAGTGCCCCAGGTGTCAAAGTCGAAATTGGGTGAGGGCACTATTTAGGCAGCATTTTTTTCATTTAGAGTAGCTTTTAAAGTGCCTTAGGCTTCAGTGAATGCATACATTTAGGTATAATACAAATTTGCAGGTTGTTCTCATTTGGGGTAGCTTTTAATGGCTCAGTGAGCCAACGTGCCCGGTGCAGAGGTTTGAGTTTAATATCAGGGTTGAAGGTTTTGACTCTAGCTGGACCTACTGAGAAGTAGATGTTTTTGAGTCTGGGAATAGGAGTGGATTGTGGCCCCTAAAGGGAGTATTATATATGGTATGTGGTTTTGGATAGGGTTGGTTATTGCAAGTTAGAAAGAGTTAGGTAGGCGTTTTGTCTTTGACAGCTTCAGGGTGAAGAGAGAGAGGGCTGAGGAGAGGCAGATTTTGACCTTGAGGTCAGTAAGGTGGGGGTTAGCAGTATGTTGAAACAAGAGGAGTTTTTGTATGACTCCTTTGAAGAAAAAATGTTCGTGTGTTTTTCACGTTTTTGCATTTTGTCCTTCTATGAATTGTTCCTGCTGGTCCTGTGTGTCAGAAGCGACACAGTAAGTTGTATTTGACAGCTGATCACCACTAACTGGTGACCAGTTGTCAAAAGGAGGGTGAGGAAAGTAAAAGAAAGTGTACTTTTAATTTTAAGCCTGACAAATTAAGCAGGCCCGAATATTGGGTTTTGGGCTGCATGAAGTGCGTGCGTCACCGCTCATTTACATGTGCTATTGTAATTTGTCTATGAAGTGCGTGCGTCACCGCTCATTTACATGTGCTATTGTAATTTGTCTATGCTTTTTGTGCTTGGTATACAGCACGTATATCTGATGGCTTGACATGTGTGTTTTTTTTTATTTTATGTATGTTTTTGTTTTATGTTGTTGCTTCTGATACTATTACAAGTTTTCCTGTGTTGTGAGGGGATGTCATGACGATGTACATCTTTGAGCAACAATTGGTTGAACTTGCTCTGATACTAAATTTCACAGATATGATACTTTCATACTGTGAACAAGAAAGACAACACTTCACCAGTGCATCATGTCTATTTGGCTATAATAGTATTGAAGAAAAATAAAAGAGATATACAGGATCAAAGTGTGTCACCTGCAGTTAGGTCACGTTACTGCCCTTTCCCCAAGGAACAGGCAGCCCTAGATTTATGTTTCCTTGATTGGACCTAAGGATGAAATTATAGATCTGTGACTCTTGTACAAGGTGACCTAATTTCTATATTGCATTAGTTAATCATGCTCTGCTTCCTAAGTACCAGGTTTCATTTTCCCCGGGGAAGGAACTGGAACAGTAGCCGAGATTACCGTATATGGTGTAGCGGCCAGCGGTAGAGTTAAAATTTGTGTAACTTTGGCCTTTTGTGTATCACCCGTACTCTTGGTGTTGTGTCACATGCCTGACTATCACCCAAGTAATTTCTTGTCCTTCCTATAGATTTTTCTTTTGCCGCTTCTCCCCTGATCGATGTCACATTGTGCCTAGTTATTGGGGATTTTAGTTGTGTCCTAGTCCCATTTCCCTTTTCCGTATTCCTTTCACCAGTCAGCCCATTTATTATAGTTGGTGTATTGTTCAGGTTCACACTTCCAGACTGCAGTGATGTACCAGAGAACCCCATATTATGTATAATTCCCTTTCGTATGACCAGATGGGTTTTTAAGGGAGGTATCTACATATCCCTGATAACCTGTATCATGTGCTTTCTCTTTTGAGGGGTTCTAGATAAGGAATTTAGGAACACCTAGACTTAATTATTGAGGAAAATATGTGTTTACCCCATTAGACAATGCCACTATGTGTGAGGACATCCATTCAGATAGAATTCCCATGTAACTATCTACCCCTAGATGGTAGAGGATATGCTCTCTCATTGAAGCCACTCCTTCGAAGATTGCAGGCCACCTGCTTGCAGTCCCCTTGTTAAATACAATGAACTGTTTTTGTACTGAATTTGAAGGAAACTAACAACTGTGTCATATTTCCTAAGTCACTAGGTTCTGCGGTATCAAGTCATAATAACCTGCAGAACGCTGATTTAAGCCTAATTCCCATCAGTGACAGCTACAAGATGAGGGCCGGAGGTCTTGGCCCTACAGTCCCAGCACCCAGAAAAGTAGCAAGGCTGGACAGTGATCGCCAATGCGCCATCAATGGTATCTCCAAAGCATCGTGCTTGCTTCATCAGAAGGCGTTGAACATCAGAAAAGAAGGAGGAGCTGTTGATGGCAGGGTTGATTTGAGCCTTGAGTTTTCTACCTGTCATGTGCTGGTAACCTCTGACAGTGTGCAGTCCCTTGAACCCCTTGGCCTGAGTTTTGGCCACACTCCCCCCCTTTTTCTTTGCTCCAATGGAAGGGCAGTGCACCGGAGGATCTAAGATTGACAAAAGGCACTACATTATGGTGCCCATGAAAGAGCAGCCTGAGCGTCCTTTGACACTGAATAATGAGTGTTGGAGCCTGAGAATGTAGACCCGGGTCTGCACAAGATGATCTGTGCCCATGACCAATGAAGAGCACATTATTTGTAGTGTCTGCCGCAGAGGAGAGATACTGTTGCACTGCCTTGAGACATTGAGACTTTCGAGTGAGCTGTGAGTGTTTGCCAGGAGGGCACTCCAACTAAGCAGTACTATTTTCATGAAGAGGCCTGAATCGAGAGGCCCAATGCGGAAGAAGACAATGGAAGCAGATTTGATGGACGATAGAAGCCTGCCAGAGACGCTTGGAACGGACTTTGGGCACAGTTGCACAAGCAATTCCAGTGCAATTGTATAAAGTAAATGTTAATTAAGTTCTCATTTGACTGAATTGCCATGGAAGAGGAAGTGGCTCCGCCTCTAGCATCCAAAAATGGTCCACCAGAAGTGAGTCTTTGTGCTACTATGTGTGTTCGGAGACCTGTCCAGAGAGAAGTAGAGAATAAGATGATGTTACAGCAACACCTTGACGACCTAATGAATATCGATATAGACCTAGATTCAGAATAACACGAGTCTTAGGTTATTGCCTACGTAATGGCAAAAGGAGGGTCTGAGGTTCTGTAATTCTCGAGACTGACTTCATTTTATATTGTTCCACCATTTTGTGTTGCCCTCACGTAGGCCTGTGAAGGTAGCCTGGTGAACAAAGTGGCCTGGCCTTCTTAGTCTATGTATACATTAACTAGGTTTCTTTCTGACTCTGGAATGAACTGTAAGAAACTGACCTCTTCACCTGAAACTGACCTTGCAAAGCCAATTTCCCTGATCGATCTTTGTCTGAGATTGCCAATCAATGTTCAGGACATCGTTAACTTTTAGTTTCCTTGCACATGCCTTATCTTGTTCGTCATCTGTTACTGTTTCTTTTTTATGTTTCTTCATTACATGGGTTATGCTTTCAACTATAGGTTTGTCCGGCATTTGGAGATTGAATTTGGGACATTCCTAATGATTAACTTTTGGGTTGGGATACTGTACATGTAATCATGCCATGCCCTGCAGTGCCATCTAAATCAGATTAACCTTTATGAACTATGTAATTATAATGTTTTGCCCATATCCTGTTAAAACCCCAAAGGCTACTCACCTACTGACCCTCCAGATTTTCCATTTGTTTAGGAATGTAATTGGCACAACTCCCTTACATGCCTGGGGCAGGATAAAGAGTATATAAGACGTGAAGTAAGATCATTCTATGGACTACCTCATTTAGTTGCTACGGCTTCTGTGTGACGTAGTCACACTCATTTGAGTTTAATAAAAATGTTCTTTTATATTTCAGCTTCTGTGCCAAATTCTTTATTATTGGTTTGAATGGACTAAGTATCAGTGAGACCCCTGAGAAGGAGTTTATATTTCCCCTGACCGCGGCCAGCTCCGACAAAGAAAATCCAACACCAAAAGGTACCACTGCATCCTCCCCTACCTCGTAAAGCTCAACAAACTGTGCCCAGACCTCACGGGACATCCCAACTGACCTGTCCAGCCAGTGGTCACCTTCATCCAGCCTCCTGGTCTAAGCCGGCAGCCGATTTGTGCGACCAAGATTCTCCATTCATTGGCCTTGAGCTCCCAATGCGGATTTGTACCCTGCACCTGGCCACCCCTGTGCCTCTGATGGTGTAGTGTTGGTGCTGCCTAGTGGCCCGCCCTGTGCCTGCCTTAACCCCCGCGCCTGTGCCCAGAAACTGTGGATACCTACCTGCAATCTGCACCTTTTTAAGGTTATCCTTATCTACTTACTATGCAAAAGACTGCAAATGTTGAGGGGTGACATTCTATCGTCCTGCAATAAGAGCTTCAGATGTCCGGTCTGGTACGCCGTTAATTTGCTCCCTACAAGCCTTGATAACATGGATAATCTTTTATGAGTAGCAACACAAAAAAGTTTTGTTATCATCTGCAGCATAGATTTTTGACCCAAGACGATGAATATGCAGTATTTGTCTTAGCCGCACAGTCTTCATGTAATCACTTTCTACTTGGGAGTCGAACGGTCTCTTGGTTTCCGGGTTTTCATAAGCTTTCGCCACCAGCAGCAACAACTCTTTAAATGTAGCATTTGCTTTCGCAGAATTGTTCTAAACATTCTGCTGGAGTATCCGGATGGGCTTCTTGCAGCTCGGTGGGAACTGATCGACTTGATCATTGTTCGCTCTGTGGGGCTTTGCAACTGCAGGTCTGCTTCTATTGGTACATTGCAGATGCTGGCTCACCTGCCACCAACATGTGGTAGGTCTTTGGTATCTCTATAGTCAATGGTTTCTTCTGCTCCTGTTGCCTTTGCAGTATCTGCCACACTGGAGGCATTAGCTGCTTTTGGGTTATAAAACCTGCACACCTGGCAGGGATCTTGAGATATTGTGGTCTGGCCCAGCCCATCATTATTTAAACCCCACCCATCCAACCCCCTCCCGCCAGGTTAAATCCTGACAGCACTTAGAACTGAAAAAGTATGCTACTGAGGACTAGCATACTTTAAATGCAGGGAAACAATCTGACAAGTCCTTCCTGGGCAGATTAGGACCCATTTCGTCTCCACCACCTCAATAAACAAAGCATTATGAAATCCTAAACAGGGTTCCTGGACCAATAAAGTGAACAGCTGCTTTGCTACTAAGGCATGAATGAACAGAGGCTTACCAGTCTGAGAGCAAAGATTACCTGGAACCGTGTGAATCTATAAATGATCCACAGTGGGATAACATGTGATGTTCAGACGCCTTCAGTATGCATTTTCCAATTCCGAGGTCATAAAACTCACCACTTCGATGGGGCACTCCAAGGGCCTGCGGCTAAGCACCTCAAGAGAGTCCAGGAAAATGAACATGGCTCTTTGCGAGTGCGGCCAGCAGCTGATCAGGAGCTGCACTGTTACCCTACGATCACAGGCCGCTGAGCGTAGTCTATCATCAATCACTGGCCAGAATCTGTAAGACAGAGAGAAAAGAAGAGTCAGACAAACACACAAAAATAAAGCAAAGAACTACAAACCTAAGGATACGTTTAATTTACAGGGTAATGCTACAATTAAATAAGTAGTGAATGGCGATGGATAACACTTGTTTTACATTTTCACTTTTACTTTTTGAGTTTGGTTTATTTTAGTGAATGATTTTAAAGTTTGGATTTGCAGCTTGTATACTCCAAATGTTATGCTATTTTCTTAAGCTGTACTTCAAAGCATATTAAATACAATGTGTTCTGGCATAAATGCAGAGCTTGTGGTGAGTACCATGTGCATGTTTTTAAACAGAGCTCAAAGTCCAATGGGGTAACTAAGTGGAAGACAGCGAGAAAAGTTGTGTAGAGCCAGCTCCCAGAGTGAGCTCTGCACAAAGGGAAGAGCTTGTTCACAACCTGCCTCTATTGCCAGATTGCACTATCAACTTATTTGCAGATCAGAGCAGACTCACAACCATCCAAAAGAAAGCGAGATCACTTACAAGCTGTCTGCTGTTAAACAGCATGTTCGCAAATAGTCTGAGGAACCAGAGGGCACTTGCTACCTTTCTGTAGAAAAAACACTGTATTTGCAACCTATTGGTAGAGCCACAGAGCACTGAAGCTGCGCTAACTCTAAACTGAATGACATCAGAGCACAGTCAGCCTATCTGTTGAACAGGAGCAAAATCCCAAGTTTCCTGTAGAAAGGAGCATCTTTAGTGTTGCACCCAGGGTGTAAAGCTTGCCCATTACCTATCTTTAGAGCCAAAGGTGGATACAAGCTTTATTCAGCTGTTTGAAAGGTCAGTGTCCAGTCCGAACATCTAAATGCTGGGTTAGATCTTGAATACCATCCTGCATAGCCCTAAATCACATCTCGTGACTACGGCCAAATATTTGCACTCTTTTCTGGTCACTGCCATCTTACCTCACACCATTCAACACATACAACAATCCTGGTGGGTCTGTATCCTACCTCTTGGGGTCGCTGTACTCCAAACGTGGCACGTAGTCCATCACTGCAATGTAGATGAACTCCTTGGCATCATCGATGGCGGCGAGGATGCTGTCGAGGTCGGAGGTCCGGCCGCTTGCACAGAGGGCACTGGGGGAACTCTGAAAGGTAAGAGGCCAGTGCGCTTTAGAGCCCAGGCATGGCTGCCCACTGCCTTTCCCAAGCTTATGGGCACCGCTTCGCTCCATGCTAGCAAGCACCATGGCTCCAGCCCTGTGCTTTTCTGATACAAATCATTGTTAGGTGCCATCAATCTAATTGGTTCAACTGAAGCCTAGCTGTGGTGGGACCAGTGGCATTAGGTATTTCAGGGAGACACATTTGTGTGGCAGTAACAGGATGACAAACGTTTAAGTGAATTCTTATACAAGCATTGGCGGGGTGATCAAAGGAAGGTTAAAGCGTGGACAAGAGCATGCATGGGAAGGGACAGCAAGCAATTCGACTGAGCAGGGTAGATGACACAAGCAGAGGAACTACCAGCATAAAGATACAGGGAATGCAAGTTGTTGAATATTTTTTGCAAGGCGAGGGAGTGTATATAGAAAAAGGGACTCATGAACAGGCTAGGGAAAATAGTAGTCAACTCCCAACTATGTCAAGGGATTTGGCGAGGCAAGGGGGCAACAAGAAGGTGCAACAAAAAGGAGGAAGTGGAAGAAGGTGCAAAAAAAAGGAGGAAGTGGAATTTATATCCTGCAGTTATGTTTTTAGCATAAGAAAAATGTGGAGAGGGAAAGAGGGTGATAAGCCTTCAGAATGAAAGGAAAAATAGAAGAAAGAGAAGGAAGAGAGGAAAGAAAAGGAAGAGAGGACAGAGAAGGAAGAGAGGAAAGACAGAGCGTGTCTGAGTTAGTGGACTGATGTGGCTGGGAGGAGGAATGGACGCTAGCAGTTACGTCCTACATTTCCCAATCGTTGAGGTGAAGGAAAAACAAAGGAAGAATGGGCAGAAAAGCACGAGGGGAGGATAAATATAAGGGAAAGATGTGACAAAGCGTCAGTGGTGACATGAAGAGATAGGGATAATATGTTGGGATTGCCCTTTGAAAACTTGGAACCTACATCGCTACTTTGTACAGAAAATCTGAGTAGCTATGCTGGGACCTGGGTAGCCAGAGTTACGGAGTCTGAATATTGCAGATTTTTACTAAGTCCTGTCTTCGGTCTAGTTCCCTGAACCTCATCACAGTTAAGAGGTCTCAAAGAGAAGTTATGAACTGTAAAACCACTTGGTATATTTCACAATCTGACGATAGTACAACCTTCTGATTTCCTTTCCTATGTTTAAGCAAATGTATATACATTTAAAATATATATTAGCTCTGGCAGAACATGGAGTTTCCTGTCAGTTAATAGTATGTCATAATGCATCAGATTTTCACACCTACTGCCGCCACCTCGATGAAGCCGCGGCAGCTCAAATTCACTACCCTTCACCTATCAAGTGTAAAAAGGGAGTGCAACAGTACCTGAATCAATGATTCATCAGAGAAAAGCTCTACCAGAAGCTTTCATTTCTCAGTCAGACTACACTCCCCTCTAAAGAAAGACAGCCACCCACTTTGCATAATCAGAACCTTGCAGAACCCTCCTTTGAAACTGTCAGATACATGATCCACCAACCAAGGTCCATAGGGAACTGAAGGTATCCTTCAACCTCCTGCTACCCTTCGTGAAGGTGGGAAGCGCTCACCCGGCCTCCATGACCCTAGACATCCGGTAACACACCTTAAATGGTTACTAAAGCAAACAAGTGCAATCCCAGGCAAACAAGATGCTCAGCTGGGGTACTGGATACAGACACTTACGTGTAATTGGTGATGATCACTTAACAACATTTGATGATTCGCATGCTGTACCACTTCTTGGCTGCATCAAGGTCCCCTGATGTAGAGGGATACTTGGCTGTAGCACAAACTAGGTCAAATAGAATGAAGATTCAGTAACACCTACCGAAATGAAGACCTGGGCGTTGCTGCCATTTAGGAGCACATGCTGCGGGTGGGAAAGGCTGGAATCAGCAGAGAAATCATTGGGCCAGCTTGAGGGAACGGCTACTCCTTCCTCGCCCAGGTAGCTGTACATCTGGAAGATTTTGCGTAGATCGTGCGCCAAGCAGCTGCAGTTGTAGAGTACAGCCCCCAGCTCCTTAACCTGCAATGGGCGAGATCGTGCAGTGAGGGATATGGTTTGTAGCCCTCCTAGAGGGGCGAGGTATGGATCATAGTGATCAGCACTGTGGTTAACCCTAGCCAAACCGTTATCAATCAAAGTTTGTTGCAAGCCATGCAAGTGCCACATAAGGGACTGTACTATGGAGCATTGGCGCTACCTCAGTAACCGATTATCAGGCCCCAAACTCTTGTGGCACGCCCCGTGCCTAAGGGATGGAGCTGAATTCCATGTTGCTGCTCAATCCTGGTCACATGACTAAGAGAGCCCAGGTGGTTACCTGAGTGAGAGAGCGCCAGTCCATGTTGGCACTGCCAATGTAGATGTGCTTCTTGTCCACCACCCATAGCTTCGTATGCAATACTCCTCCTAAAAGGCCTTTGAAGTCCACTAACTTTATCTCTGCACCTGCAGGAGATATTGAAGGGGACAATGTACATTATAATCACCTAATCAAACATCCTGATACCACAAACTAGAAATCCTCACTCTGAAGATCTGCTTTCACCACACCGAACCCACCTCTAGTGCCCAATCTACAATATACCCCATAAAACCTACCCTGTATAGGAACCACTATTACACCCCACCATTCTGAGCATTCCAAACCACCCAGAACAAGAAGAGATTACGATGTAGCATAATTCAAGCATACAGGGATCAAACAAGATCACAAGCAACCTCAAAACAGAACGGGGAACCAGAAAAGCTCAGTATCAAACAATATCAATGTGAGAAATTGTAGCAACAACTACAATCTCTTTCAGCGTGAAACACAAAATCTCTAAACTAACCTGTGCTTAACAACCCTCTGGTAGCTTGACACAAAGCAGTCAGGCTTAACTTAGAGCCAATGTGTAAAGTATCTATGCAGCACTTACACAGCAATAAAGTGACACCACTAGAGAAATTCCACACCAATTTAGAGAGCAAAATGTAAAATTATTTGACAGCAAAACGATACAAATATAATGAGTAAATCTGGAGATATGCAATTTTAAAAATGGAGCTCCAGCTGAGTGTATCTGGTCACAATGGACCAGGACAAACTCACAAGTTCAGGCTGGCCATGATGGAGCGCAAGTTTGGCCCGCTGAGGATAGTACCCTTATGTCTTTTGTACGCAGTCTGGCTTGCGTTGCTTTGCAAGGCTCTACTCTGTCTGGTTCCGAAGAAGCTGTGGGATGAGGCTTTGCATCTCTCCCGAAGAGCTGTACGAAGAGGCTTTGTGTCACTAGGTGTCGGTTCTAATGAAGCTTGCAGCTGTGCGGCAACGCTTTGCATCGCTCTACATTGGTTCAGGTAAAGCTTGCAGCTGTGCAGCAAGACTTTGTGGGGCTTTGTGTCCCTTCCCAGCAGATTTGGTGGAACCTTCAGTTAGGCCAGGAAGAGCTCTCTTTAATGCAAGTCAAGGGAACAAGATCTGGGGAAGCACCACTTGTGTATCAGGGACTCACTCTCGCAGAGGCAAGCAAGGCTCAGGCAGGTCCGGTGCAGCAGGTCAGCTGGCCAGTTGCAGGGAGCCGTCTGGTGCTAGTTGTGTCTCTGTAGCTCAGAACAGGAGGTCAGTAGGCTGTCCCTTGGTGTCACTCAGCGTGGGATGAAGGAAGCAGGTCCGGTCTTCCTTCTCAGCAAACAGGGGCAGGCCTCAAGCAGCAGGCCGCCATTCTTCTGTAGTATCCACAGGTTCAGGAGTGTACTGAAGAGTGGGTAAAATGGTCTCCTTTTTAGGTTGAAGTCTGGTTTGCTAACAGCATCTTGAAAGCTTCCCCGGGAATGTAGTCTGTCCACTGCTCACCACGGGCTTTGTGTTTTGTAACTTACATGTGTTTGCTTTCTATTTGTTGGCTTTATTTGTTTTAGGCTGTTTAGTTTGGGATCATCCCTCCTGTGGAGCATTGTCTATTTACTGTATTCTTCCACAGCTCTCTATGTCAACAAGCCTGTCAACCTTGTTCTTATCTTGTCAAATTTGCTGTACATTTGCAGACACATGTCAAATGTCAGGTTCTGGGGTCCAGGGAACTTGGTATTTACCTTTCTTTCTCTGACTTCAAAGTGAGAGGATTTATGTGTTAATCTTACTGGGTACCCAAGTGAGAAGAGAGACTGTAGGATGCTATTTTTTTCCTAGCACACAACAAAATGTAAATGTATATAACAAATATTTTGCTGCAAATATTTTAACTTATATCACAATTAGAAGAGCACAAATGAAGCAAATGTTTTGTAATTCTGTAGTGTGGTGGAAACAAATATTTGTAACACAATCAAAACAAATCAATACACTGATGCCATTTCCACACATGATTGTTTATGCACTGTATATGTTTATCAGTAAAACTGTACATCTGTGCATATGTAATGGTGATTTCAATTGAAAATGTGTTGTCTGTAATGGCAGTGCACTACAAGACCATGCATATTCCACTCTAAGCAACTTCACTCCCAACCTACGACACTCCCAACCTACTCCCTCTACTCTCCACCACTACACTGACACTTTACTCCACTCTACAGCACACCACTCTATGACACTCTACTCGACTCCACACCCCTCCACTCTATGACACTCTGCTCCACGCCACGCAACTCCACTTCATTCTACTCTACTCCACTGTACTATACTCCATTCCACTCTTCTCTATGACATGTCACTCTAAGACACTACATTCTACGCCTATGTACTCCACTCTACGGCCCTCCACTTGACGCCGCTCCGCTCTATGACCCTCCACTCAGCCACACTCCACACAATTTTAGCCATGCTCAGCAGCCACGCTGGTGAACATCATGGCTAGAACATATTGGCAATGCCAATAGCTTGTGCATAGGTGGGACCTCTTGTCTATACCAATGCTTGTTATACCTGGTGCCCACTTTGAAGTGGGAGAAACGTCTGGAGTTCCCCCCTCCCCTACAGAGGTGTCTGGCATTTCCCGTCTCCCTGCCCCGATTCCACCAGTCTGTCGGTGGGCACAATAGGCTAGTGTGAAGTCCTTTGTATGTGAGCTGGGCCAGTGCCTTTGAAGTGCTAATATGGTAGGTTACAGCTCTGCTAGCAGTGGTAAAGTGCACAGAGTGCTAAAAGCCAACAAAACAAATTAAGAAAAAACAGTGTGAAGTGAAGGCAAAAACATCTGGGGATGACCCTACAGAGAAGGCCAAGTCCAACAATCACAAATCAATCCAATATAGGACAGGTAACCAAACAATCACACTAACAACCCATATATTTTGGTCGCAAATGCAAATTATTAACCACCACACCAAACCCAGGAAAAGAAATCTTGTACAATCTAACTAAATGAGCACCTTGATTTCCATCACCCTACCACAGGAATATATAATAAGGGGCAACACATAAAACTATAGTAAACAAGACCATAATCAAGCAAATGTCTCCTGGGTCACAAAATAAGACTATGGAAATCAAAAATGTCTTGGAATAACGTACCAAGTATGGCCACAAACCAGCTCCAATCAGTCCACAGACACACAGCCTAAAATAGCACAGATACATCCACTATCCAATGGTTCACAGACTGTGACCATAGACTGACCAAGCAGATGTATACTGAGGCAATATTCAAGGTTACAAACAATCTCAATATTGCCAGGAGCACTGAACCGGACCAATTATCAACCCATTACAACTGACAGTACCACAATGGACCATTATCCAGCACAATACAGGTTCAGATCCCAAATTGCTCAAAACAGCTCAAGAAACAAAACAAGACCAGAGACCAACTCAATATGTTCCTGGACACAAATGGAGACTGACAGAATATATTATGGAGCACTTAATGAAGCCATAAGCCACCACAACATATTTTAGAGCACCAAGGGATATCAGTAATTACCTACTTAAAACGTGGAACATCTAATGAGAGCTGGCACCAACTGAGGCCACAAGTCACCTCATCAACGTCTGGAACACCTAACAATACCATCTTTAATGTAACCTTGTCCAGCAAACTGTCACAATATATTCTTGGATACCAATCAAGGCAAGGCATTTACTCAATGAAGCTGATAATAGGGCAAATCAAATATATCCTGAGGCACGAATTGGGACAACCTACCAATTTATCCCAAGTCAGTGCGTTAGGGCTATATATAGCTGGAGGCACCATACAAGATCGCAAAGGACCAGTCTAGCAGGGAGTACCACAAATGCCACATGGGAGCACTTTTTAACTTATGACCAAGTTGTTCCACTGGAATAACCAGGGTGCTGATACTGTTGGGGACTACATTAAATATGTTAAGTCTCGGATGGGCTACAGCAGTTTAAATGTAGACCCTAGTAAGACAAATTGTAATAGTCAGAGGCCCTTTCTTAGTATTCCTCTGACAAATATGCATATGTGACACTCAATCTCATAATTAAAATCGTAGGAGTCATTAATGAAACTTAGCAAGCTCTGTTTCCACAGGTGACAGCAACACTAAAAAACACAGTACAGGTGTGATTTGAGCCTCTTCTTTCAGACTTGCGGCATATTTAGACGGTTGATCCACAAGACAACAGGATTTTACTCAGTACCAAATAGAACATTA
This sequence comes from Triturus cristatus, assembly GCF_964204655.1. Classification (NCBI taxonomy): domain Eukaryota; kingdom Metazoa; phylum Chordata; class Amphibia; order Caudata; family Salamandridae; genus Triturus; species Triturus cristatus. The sequence goes on from NC_140592.1 coordinate 753,093,435, forward strand.
GTCCTGAGTGCATGCATGACCATGCAGGTCCTGCCGCTCATCTGTACCTGGAGGCTTCCAGATTTCTAATCCTCCACTGCAAGCTCTCACATACTCCCCCCTCTCTGTTACAAGTTCTGATTACTCCCGCAACCCTCTGTTCAACTTTTGCTTCATGCAGCTGCTTTCAGGACTATTGACTTTTCTGGGTAAGGGCCCCAGTAGTGTACCCCTGAGTGCCTACAGTCCTTTTATACCAGGGTTCCAGTCCAGGGTGCCCTTCTAACCTTTACACTAGGTCACTTTCCTTACACTGGGCTTTACCAAAGTTGCTCACCAGCACCTTTCGGTGTATTCCATCAATGGTGCCCCTGTTGTCTTTCACCAGTCTCCACCCGAGATGGCTTTTGGGCACTTTCGCCAGGTTAACCTTCACTTCCACCAGGGTTGGGATGCTGTGCAATCAGCTCTTCCTTTCCGCACAATTTCTAATCATTCTAAATAGTTGCGTTTATCACCCCAGTATCGCACATATACAGACGCCACCAGCCACCACTGGGGCCCAAAGCTGATAGGCTTAGAAGTGAAGTACCTTTCTCAGCAGCTCTTTTGCTATAAGCAGGGTGAGACTGCTATGTTTATTTGTGGCCCTATTATCAGGTGAAAGAATGAAAAGGAAACAAACCAGAATGCTATACAACCTTCTGGGGGTGAGATACGACCTCAAGCAGTTTTATCATGCTTATGTGTGGTTTATGAAATATGAATAAGACTTTCCCATGAGATAAAGATTGTTAGCCTTCATCAAACTTTGGAGTCTTTGGTGTTTCATTTCTTTCACTAGTGCAGTTTTTCAATGGGAAAAGGCGCCAGGCAGAATGCTATCCATTTATTACATTTGACATTATCGGTCTGCTCTTTGTACTGATTTCTCAGTGACCATATGTGAAAGGAGAAACAACCCTCTGGGTTCGATTTCACATAGATGACAACCCAAGAATGTTTGAAACAATGAAAACTCAACCACCAAAAGTGAACTTAGATCCCTACCTCGATGGAAAAGGCACATAACTGTTACAAAATGAGTGGTCGGAGTCTCAAAGTTCTAGTGTGTATTTAACACAGCCACGGGAATCCAGTTACTCAAAATTGTTCAAGAGGAGTACTACGATTTCAATGTTCAAACACAGAAAGTGTTATTGGGGACACTGGGTGGAGCACCTTAGGAATGTCTGTGCAAGAAGCAAAAATCGGGTCAGAATGTCCTGAATGGCTGGTGGTGGTTGAAGTTTCCAAGTGGTGGCAAGAGCTCACATTAGTGAATACATTTTTGGTCTGTCTCTACATATACTTTTAAAGCACTACATGTTCAGCTCATTTTGTGCAGACAAATGGTTCCGGGTAGAGGATGACCATGCTGGAACAGATGGGCACAGAGAGGGAAGAAGAACTACTAGTGTACTTGTCTGGCTGGAGAAAATGTGTGAACCCCACAAAGCAAGTGGCAGTATGGTACAGTTCAGTGGATGCAGGTTGACCAGAGTCACAATTCAGGTATGCCTCCAGCAAGCAGGTCTCCTCTAATCCTGTGAGGACCTTTGATATCATTGAGTCGGTCCTAGCCATCTTGGCAGCAAGGTCCTCATAATTATTGGTCAGTTCACTTCCTCAAGAAGACCTGCATGGAGGGTTCTCTGTGCCTTTGTCGTGACCTCATGGTCAGTAGTCAGCTTCTGGCCATACATCTAGGACTACAGATTTGTCTTCTTCATAAACGGTTATAGGAGCAGGGCTTCTTCTAAAGTACTAGGCATCCTCCCAGGGTTAGGTTCTAGCAACAAATGTCAAAGTCTTTTTTTAAGGTCAAACATCTCATCCTATGCTGAAGAGATTCTCAAAAAGCCCAGACAAATAGATGGAACTTGTGCGGAGGGGGAATTTTTAGTCGGTTAAGATGGGCAGACGCAGGGTGGCATCAATTGAGAGGTGCTCCAGGTTTAAAATGTGTAACTCAGGGTATCTCCACAAAGATGAAGTGAAGGCAGGCGCAGGCTGGTCATAGGGATGTGTACTCCAATAAAACAGTTTAGATGTCCCAACTGGGATCTGTGTGATTTTAAGACCGCTTCCAGTAAAGGAGAACAGGGAGGCCATAGATTCCAAACATGTAGTGTATTAGAGGAGTGATGAGCTAGACATTATAAACAGCTGTATACGGTCCTCTGGGTGATTTGCAGTAGAGTTGTCAATGCAGGTAAACAAGTTTCAGGCAGTCGATTTTACTCTAGGTTTGGCTGAGAGTGTGGGAGGATTGCCTAAACCCTCCCAGACAGGTAACAAGGTTCTACAAGGGAGAGGTACATGAGGAATGTCATGTCCAAAAGACGATATATGGTGGGAAACCTCCTTCTTGCATTGCTGTCACTGTGTCTTGCTGGAGAACATCATCTGCAAAGCACATGCATGCTCTATCATATTACAAGAGCCCACAAGCACCACACAATACCACACACAGAGGGGGAATTAGAGCACCCCAGGTAGAGAGGACTGAACTGATTTTGCATAAAGAGGTGGGGGACTCCTTTCGAAAGGGTCCAGGTAACAAGGCTTGTGACTCGCATCAGTCAGTTCTGTGACAGCCCACCAAGGGATGGGGAGATGGGGCAGTAGCAGTCACCCTGTCCTAAGGCTGGGGGAGGTCCAGGGTACTCTTGTAGCGCTCCCTGCCTAGTAGGGCCATGTGTTCTGCAGCTGGAATGTAAAAACAAATATGGAGTACTCTCCGGGAAAGGGCTGCTTATTAAACTCAGGGAGGGAAAAATAACAGGGTAGGTCGCATCAAAGCGGGGTGGGGTGGGGTGGGGAGGGGTGGTAGGAAAATAAAAGTGTTGAGCTCTCTATCCAATGATGTACTCTTACCACTACAAGGCTTCTACCTCTTCCCCTGATTAAACGATTGTATGCTGTGAGAAACACTTTAAATGGGTGGCTCGCAACTGCTATAGGAATTGCTATCTTCAAAGAACACAATGGAAATGCCACAAGAAAATGGTTTCCCACTGTCCGCGTTATGTAGCTTGCCAGGTGGTCTAAACTTTTGAGTGTAGACCACCTCACCTTTTTGTTCAGGTGTCTACGTTTGGACTGGTGTCCCCTACTAGCCAAATCTCCCCTTTGACCAGTAACAACCTCTTGGGGCTTCTCCAGGTAACACCCTACATGTGCCCAATACACATCATACCAAACATTCAATGTCTTCCTGTCCCTCCGCCCCTCTCAATGGGACAGCTAGAAAAAGCCAATGAAAGTACCCAATGATCTTGAAGGGTGGGAAGTTGAGATAGGAACAAACAGAACCTCCGTTTGGAAACTACCTTCCAATCAGCGACCTGGAGTTGGAGAAGTACTGGTCCTCTGGGACCAGACTTGGGAACACTCTGTATCTCTGTTAAAAGACTCTACAGAGAGCAGGAAAATTGTGTTTACAAGGACAGGGACCCTTCTGCTTTAACCTAGGGAGCACTAAGCATACATTTTCTAGGGGCTAAGATAACCTCTTTTGACTATCATGGTGGCCCCTCGATGTGAATGAACCCACCACCCTTTAGTACCAGCATCTATTGTTTACTGGCCTTCGAGGAGCTTGAATGTTTTCCTTTTTCATCCAGGACCTATGATGGGCCATGCAATGTATAGTCCAGGTCAAGCTATCATTGGCTAAAAGTGTGATGCCACTATGACCCCAATCATGGGAGTCTCCACTAACTTTTTAAACTGCACAACCTCCTCCCATTTAGAGTCTTCAGAAAAGAAGACTTTATTTCAATATGGCATCTTACTACTTTCAAGGAACTGCCCTACACTTCCTTTAAACAACTACAGCTATCTTTCCCCTGAAGATGTTAGAACGCTCTATACAAATACAGTTAACTTCGTGCTCCCACTTTCTTGATGCAGAAATTGCAACAGCTTCAAAAACTGCTGTATATGTCATACATCAGCAATCACAGAGCACAGGCGCACCTAAGCCTCACCCACAGCTTGCTAAACTGACTACTGATGAAACACAGAGCTGAATTTAAAACTCCACGCACAGTTCACAGAGCACATCGCAAAGCATAATCGAATCATTCTATTTTGCAGTCTTTCTACAACACACCCTTTACAGTCTACTCCCAAGCGACACCCATCCTCCCCCTTCTCATGCTTCAGATTCTATTTTATGATGATCAACTAGAGGACAATAGACTTCCAGTGAGGAGGGTCTTGCAGCCCCACATTCCTTTCTCTTACTTCAGACTTAGGAGCAGAGCAAGTCTTACCTTTCTGTGTCAGCATGATGAGGTCGGTGCTATTCGCTGTACCATTCACAGCGATGTTTAACTTCACTCCACGCGAGGACAGCTCCATGAGCTTTTGTAGCACCTTCTCCCCCTACAATAAGCATTTGTGTTACAATATATCCTCTTCAACCCTTTATCCTAGCTGGGATTTTGATAACTGCACATACAAGATCGATACATAAGTTACTTCCCTTTGGTAAAACTCTTAGTGGTGGATACTCTAACTGGAAATTCCTCATCTTTTCCCCAGGTGTCAGACTGAAATCAGTAGCTCTTGTAATAGCTTCTGCGTGTCAATAAAACTCACCATCGCAGCTTCATCCCGCCTTCGGAATGACGACATTAAGTTGCACTTAGTCACCACCTCTGCAGGCTAACGATAGTGGTCTCCAATTTTTTCATTTTTTATTCCCAAGGACGCGAAGCATGTCTGATAAGGCTGAGTTTGTACTGGCAGTGTGCAAAAACTAACTTGAAACATTATTATTACTGAATGTCCATTCCAGAGAACGGGAAAGTAGGCGGGTAGGTGGTGAGGAAATTGCAATTAAATAGGAGTACAACTGAAGGTGCACACGTTATTCTTTTGATGGCTACATTTCTACCTGCAGATCCCTGACCTTCTGAATCATAACCAAAGCAATGACCCATACAAGGGGTTGGGTCTGATGAGTTGACGTACACCAGGACATCCTGCACAGCTAAGCAAGCAAATTTACCCCCTCAGTGGTGCTGAGAATTGATGCCGTCATACTCATTAAAACTATGGGCAGATGTCACATTGCCACCAGGCAGAAAACACTCTAGAACTAGGACAATATTGGCGGCCTACGTCCTTGTGGAATGAACGCTACGATTTGAGAAGGAACGTTTTTGGCCGAGGCATAATACAGTATGGCCCAAAGGACAATCCATTGTGATAAGGTCGATGTCTGGACTGCCCAACAGAGAAGCAAACAAATAGTTGATCATCAACACTGTACACCTTAGTCCTATCAATATAGAAGCTTTGGGCACATCTGGAGTCCAATCTGTGAAATCTAAAATCAACTGTAGAGGGACGTGGTGGAGTGTGATATATTACTCCAGGTGGAAAGCTGACACCTCTTATAGAAGAAAGGATGCAAGGGTCCTAAGTTCCAGCTTGTTAGGGAAAAAGGTTGTACATGGAGGCTGAACTGATTAAGCCTGCAGCTCACTGAATTGATGAGAATGAGAAACAGTCTTCAAGATCAAAAGCCTCTGTGGGAAGGCTCAAAGGGAGCACATAACAGAAAAGTTCAAACTAAGTTAAGGTCCCACTGCATCATGATAAAGGGAGTAGGGGAAACATGTGAAAGTTCTTTTAAGAAAGGCATCACAACTGATAACTTGAATAATGAGGGCCAATGAGGTAAAGAAATACAGACTGAAAGGGCTGATAGGTAACTTAACAGTGCCTACAGCAAAGCCTTGCCAGCCCAAAGACAATACATACAAGATAACAGACAGTTTCACCTGCAGCGGATCAATCTGTCTGCTCACACCAGGTGACAAATTTAGCACAATGGCCGAAATATTACGATTTTTTTGGAAGGTCAACAGGCAGTCTGCATGATATCCATCAATTGTGATGGAAGGTAGAAACTTCTCTGCTGGTTCTGCTCAATCTCCACTAATGGAGGTGTAGACCTTTGAGGCTCGAATGAAGAACTCATTCCTGCTGCTGGGACAGCAGATTCTCCCAAAGACGAAGTTAAAGTAGAAGACACTGACAGCACTAATGATGCCTGCTGAGTTAATCTATTCTTAAGTTGAAGAATTGTGCCAAGTGACTGGCCATCAAGGAGATCTGGTGAAATGCCAGCCAAGGCCAGAGCATGAATGCCTCCATAGAAAATGTGACCTGCTGCATGTTTCAATACCACACAGCAGTCATGTTCTCAGTCCGCACTTGGCTCAATCATGACTTGGCTCAATCCTGGAACGAGTGACCGAGCGGACTGTTAAACCCTACGAGAAACGGTGTAAGTAACGGATGTGCTTGCACTAGGGAGACGAAGCACAATCAACGCTAACCCCCTGAACTAATTGAGAGCTGGTATGTGGGCCCGTGGCACTCATTAGTCACTCTTCTTTCAAAAAGAAAGAAAAAAGAAAAAAAGTCCAGGGAAAGTGAATGCAGACCTCTCATGCCCTGATGAATTTGACGTAAATTTGATAAGGCAATGAAACATGTTAGCCAGTCCTGAATACGGCTATATGACATGACCGTGTTTTTATACTTGGGATGACTCACACAATGGAATAAAGAAATTGGAATTGTATATGTGAGCCAGACCCTATTTAAGATTCCACTGGTCTTTTTTTGCTCTTTTGGGGTTTGCATAACATTATTAATTTATATCTTTTTCACACTTTCCTATATGGGACACAATTATTATTTCCTATGAGAATGATATCGATGATGATAAAATTGTGAGCAAACTGGTGAGAACCTGCCAGCAGCTCCCTTGGTGTTGCGCACGTGAGATACTTTCTCATTTTTTCCTCACATTTTGTTTATTTTGAACCACAGATGTTGGTTGAGTGATTGTATACATGGCTGGATATTTTCACCGTTTGGGAATTAATAAATGTTTAGTTGTATGGCACTAAGGATTTTAAGATAGTTCATGAGAAGAACTACTAATAAAGGAGTAATAGCCTTGTTACATTACCCTACCAGAAATCCTATGTAATTAATTGATCTAAAGGTGTGCCTTATTGTTACCAGGTTTGTTTTGTTGTATCAATCATGACAGAGGACAGAAAGGATTTGAGAGCCAACCAAATGGCACACAGCTCCAGAAAAATTACGTCATGGTTGAGCTTCACATCAGCCAGGTGACCTCTCAGTATCCTACACAACCACCTCCGGGAGGTGTTAGTAGAAAGGTTTGCCACATATCAGATCGGAGTGCACCATCCATCACTGAAAGGCCTGAGCTGTCTCATCTGACTGATGCTCTCCGAAAGGCACTCTCACTGATGGGCCCAATACCGATACAGTTGCCATTGCTGGGCCCGAATGTGCAAGTAGAAAGCACCAGCAGAACGCAAGAAGCTAGAAGGCCCAGCAGCCTCAGAACTAGAAATGGTGGAACAGTAGCTCTCGTCTCAAACACTGAACTCATAGCTTGAATGAGCCGAACTCGCTGGTGAGGCAGAAAGTCCAATGTCAAACAATAATGGAGTGAGAGAGCGAGGAAAGGAGGGGGAACCGTCCCTATCCCCTGTAAGATTCAAGTAAACAATGTGGACGTCCCCAGACCTGAGTAGGGATTGGACTCACTGTAGTTGATTTACAGTGCCAAGGAATCCTTAGATTCTTTTAAAAGACCCCTCACACACCAACCTAGTTGGTGTCATGCTTCATCATCGGGGTCCCAACCGGGTGGCCGAGTGCCGCCTGGTTGTGCTAAGATGCCTGATTACAGCGGAGCAGGTGTGGTGCAGTGGTGTGATGAAGTGAAGTGTGTGTTAAAAATACCTCTGGGAATCCTGATCGTGGGAATTTTATTCGTAGTGGCCCAGGGTATGTTAAAAATGACGAAAGCCAACTAGTGGAGTGATTAGTCTCTTAGTTGTCGGCTTAGGTCAGAAAGTCCGCCAACGTGACTGTATCCAAGAAAGCCGTGATAAAGGGCACTCTCTACAAATGTTGAAGATCAGACTTGGACTCATTGATGGAAAACCTAGGGTGGACAGCAACAACATTTCTGGAGGTGGTCTGAGACTAGCTGGGGCAAGCCCACCTTCAACAATCAGTCATTGAGATATAGGAATAGGCGAATCCCCGACCTGCAAAGATGGGCCATAACCACTGCCATGACTTTCGTGGAAGCCTGAGGGACCAATGTAAGGCTGGACAGAAGAGTGGTAAACTGGAATTGGTCTGATTCCACTACACAATGAAGATAATTCCTGTACTACTTCAGGACAGGCATATGAAAGTACTCGCTCTGCAGGTACAAAAACACCATCCAATCCTTGTGGTCCAAGGCCAATAGAACCTGTGCAAGGCTCATCATCTTTAACTTTTTCCTTCTTGAGGAAGGAGTTCAGCAACCTGATGTCCAGAATTGTTCTCAAGACCACATCCTTCTTTGGAACCAGGAAGTACCATTAGTAACAACCTAATTACTTCTCTGACTCGGCAGAACCTACATCGCTCCCTTGACGTACGGCCAGATTTAGAGTTCAGGGGACAGTATCTACTCCATCAGGGTGACTGAGCAAAATACTTAGTTGCCCTGACTGAGTACCCATCCTCTGAATTTAGAGTTATCTGCTGGTCCAGCAGACAGCTCTAGTCACTTACCAGAACCACTGTCACCGGATTTCCTGGCAAGGGGTTAAACGTTTGATGGACAGCTCCATCAAACATGAAAAACACCTGTCTTCAAAAACAAAAGCTAATGATCCTTACCAACCATGGGAGTTTCCTCCCATGGTGGGTGAGGGGATCATTTAAACATTTTTTTCTGTCCCTAACAGCCAGGTTTTTCACAGCACTAAGGGATATTCAAAACTATCCATTTGTTCGCCCACTCTAAATCGGGCATACAGTTTAAAGGCTAAACCTTCAAAGGCCCTTACTCTGTCAGCCATCGGAGCAGTATGTCTGCGAATTAGTCAGAGTAGGGTTCATCGCTGACCAACTTAATGCCCGCCTGACTGTAAATCTAACGGGAGGACCTTCATTTAGGTGTAGCGGGTGCTCCATCATCAAGATGCTGGAGCATATTTTTCGCCAAACTAAATCAGAACCTTAGGAGCGCCAGGCGTCAGCCTACGGCACCTAGCAACGGGACAATTCACTGTCAGAGCAGAAAGCAGCTTTGACCAAACTGCCATGACATGGTCAACCAAAGGCTTGTTAAATGGCTTCAGAGACTTTGAAGTAGTAAGGCCAGGTTGTAAAATATCCATCAGGAGATTAGCCTTAGTCTCGGCCCTCTGAAACACTACTGACTGAACATGATGTGCGTCCTTTCATCAAGGCCCCATTGGCAAATCTAAGACAGATTCAGAGGAAGTATCCAAGCCACAGAATTTTATAGGTTAAGGTGAAAACCCGCCTCACTGTAATGTGGGGAAGTAAATTATCTTCCAGCTGTGCATCATTATGTAGGACTGCCTGATGGTCCAGTACACACTGCATCTAAAAAAAAGCCTCCATATTCGGAAGTACATTTGCCAAGGCAGATTAACAATATGAGAGATGCCCTCAAACAGCTTCACTACCATCCTCTTCATTCCTAAAAAAAACTCTACCTTCGACTTTTACACAACCATCAGATTATTTGTTTCAATCACCTCTCTACCCACATCTCAATTGGAAAGACAGCTGGGCATAATGACAAGCTCATTAAGTGGAGCCAACTCTTCGACTCCTCGGAGTACTGAGCGTTAAGAGAATGTCACTGATGCTTTCACATGCAAAAAAGAACAGTTGATGGACAGAATGCAGAACAATGTTATACATTCACCCCAGTACAGAGACCTGGGGCTAACTCCATCGTTTTTTCCCTCACCATGACAATCCAGGTTGGACCCAGCCATATGCAAATCAGTCTTGACCCTGCACCCAATGGGAACAGTCCATCCCGAACTGCCATTCACAGCACGGCACAAGTGCTACAGTAAAAATAATCTGGCCCTGCTCCGTCAGCAGGAATGGTGACACAGGAAGGAGTCATCTTCGGTGACATTAGATTGAGAATGCCTAAGTCTTGTTCAAAGCAAAAAGTAGGATATTTGCATGTGCCAAAAAGTACATCTCATACATTGTGTCAAACAGTACACAAAGAAAGGAAAAAAGAGTGAACTGGATTACAGGTGGGTATTTTTTGCGAGTCGGGTAAGTTCCCTTCAGTAAAAAGGCACTTGCTTCAGTTCCAGTTGTTTCTAGGCAACATGGGGGTAATGGCACAAACAACAAATATTAGTTGTCCTCTTTGCGTTCAACTTTTTTCTGGAGAGCCCAAATTTAAAACTGTTGTTAAAGACTGCACAAAATCAAGAATTTCACAGAAAACTAGGATATTGATGGTTCACAATTAGTCTAGTGAGTTAACGCGCTCCGTCCAATGTCTAGTGGCTTGCACCCCAACAAATATTTTTTTGAGCCAAGGCAGCAGTTGACAAAGAAAATCTGGAGTTCTCTGTTAGTGGTGGCACCTTCTCAAAGGAAGCTGAAGGGCAGACTTTTAGGGTTGTACTTAAGGGAGTAGGATGGGCTACCTAGCATCCTACTCCCTCAGGTGGAGAGGCAGGTGTCCTACACCTGAAACTTTCCTTTCTCTGCCCCCTCCCACCATATTCAATCTCCAGTTACTACTCTCTAAAATGAGGTCCTTCAGCACATGGTCAGCTTTTAAGTCAGGGACCTAGCATGCGGTCTTCTCTTTCAACTCTCCAGTACATTAAATTGGAACCTCTTAGTCAAATCTGCCGCCTTTTTGGTAGAGGAATCTTGCACCTATACTTTACTTGATCACCTTTTAAGGTGAAAAGTCTTGCAGCTCTTTGATGGACTCTCTCCCCTCTTTGGTCTCCTTCCACCCACATGTATGTCGATTGTAACCTCTTCAGTCAAGCGGACTGGCACCCAGCTTCTCCTCACTCAGTTGTTTAGTCAAGGGGTCTAGCACCCCAAGGTCTCTTGCTCACGTCTTCAATCGAGGAGCCTTGTGCAGCATCTCTCCACTCTTACCTCTTCACTCGATGGATCTTGTATGCCTGTGTCAGCACCCTGCAGCGTGAAGTAGAAAGCAGCAATGTCCACACTGCTCTGGGCGCTATTCATGAGATCCATCCAGGACTGGAACACAGACATGTGGACAGGTGCTTCCGGGTCATAGGTTAAACCATCTGGGATGCTTTCCACCAGAACAAAACTATAACCAAAATTAGGGAGGCGAGTGAGAAAGGAGCGGTTCCCGGTTGCTCAAATACTCTACACAAATCTTCCTGTCAGTTTTAAACAAACACATCAGGTGACAGAGAAATATAGAGCAGGCTGCTGAGAAACGATTGGGGGCTTCAACAGGTTAATGACACAAATGTGAGACCGACCTTTCTGCACCATAAGGAACACACAACTCATCTCTCATTGTCCCGTCTGCACTCTAGTCCTAAACCCCCTCCATTCACAATTAACTGGAGCACTGCCACCCAGTAGAAAAACACCGGAAACAGTTTCAAAGATAATACTGAGTGATGCCAAATACCCACAGGTGTCTAAAGCCGCTACGCTAGTCTAACTTGTTATGCATTCCAAAAACCCTCCCTCATATACTTAACAATTCCTCACAAGTAGAGACTATCTCAACTAGGCTGGAGATTCAGCTATGGAAGGCATTTGTTACTAGCAGTGTACAGAACTAGGTCAAAATGAGCCTGCTTTAGAGCTTGTGTCCATGAAGCAGCACTTGTCGCAGACATGTAGTATAACCCTAGAAACTGCCCCCTTCTTGGTATCAAGAAGGACATATCTTTGGGACGTGTCCAAAGCTGTATTGCCTTTCAAGGAATGGGGCTGTATAACTTTAAAAAAAATCAAAGCCCATACCAGGCACAGCTATGCCTTACAGTTAACTATCCCAATATCAGGAAATAACCCAACATTACACATATGGAGTTGGTGCCTTGTGCCCCAGCCGCCCCAGGACCGCTCTCCTGCCCGTCACAAGGCCAACACCGACCACTACACACACTCACCAACCACAGCAATTCTATCACCTCCCCACAACTACTCATGCTTTGCTCCTCAACACCCACTCTCTCAAACACCATACTAAGGTCTGGAACCTCATCCACACCCCCTCATCAGACCTCACTTTCTTCACAAAAACATGGCTCAACATCTCCAATGCCATCCCAGCAGGCTACAAAATCCTACACCAGGACAGAGCATCAAAACCTGGAGAAGGCTTTGCAATAAAACACAAAGACCACAAAGTGCACCAATACCAAAGACCCGGACACCACCTTTTCGGAGCACCTCCACTTCCAAATCCAGACAGACGGCAAGTCCACCATAAGGGTATCCTTGCCTAACAACCACTGGGCCCCCGGCAAAAATTCAGCAACGAAATCACCTTCAACTCTAAACACTTTCTTCTTCTAGGCGACCTCAACTTCCATCTCGACGACCTCACAGACCCAACACCACGGACCTACTTGACTATCTCCACAACATCGGCCTCAAGCACACAGGTCACACCCTGGACCCCATTTTTGCTACCAGCAACACAGACAAGGTCAGCCAGACCCTCCCGCTCCCCTGGATAACCCACTTTTTCACTCACTTCATCATCTACACACCTACAATCACGCCATCTGTACCTCTCTCTCTGTAGCTCTAGAGCCGCAACTGGAAAAACACCACCCAACAAGCCTGACTCAACACCCTCAGGCTACATCTGCCCACTTTCTCCAAAGACTCCAAAAGAAACGCCCTAAGCCTCAACAACTGCCTAATCACCTGTGCAAACAGGCTGGCACCCCTCAAAACCAACAAACCCAGACGACCTACCAAACACACAAGCTGGTACACAGACACCCTCAGGAAAGCTAAAAGACACTGCAAACAGCTGGAGAGGAAGTGCCGATCCTCACGGAGTCCACATACAAGAGCACTTACAAATACTCACTCAGATCATACCACCACGATTTGAAAGAGGGCCAAGAAGAAGGCCCAGTCCCAGAGGATCACAGCCGGCAACAACAAATCCAAAGAACTCCTAGCGATCGTCAGAGAATTCATCCATTCCACAGCTTGATCTAACATAATCACCACATCACAAGAACTCCATAACCAAGTCTCACATTTCTTCCATGACACGATTGCCAATATCTACAAGAACTTTGAACCTCTACCTCTCCCCACGATACAACCACCACTGCTGGCCCCCACCACAGGAGCCCACCTCTCAACAACTGGTCATCGACGACCACCGAAGAAACCGCAGCAACCATGGCATATACCCTCTCAGGTGCCCCCATGGATCCTTGCCCTAGCCGCTTCTTCCCCCTCAGCGGACCTACAAGTACCATAGCTCTACAGACCATTATTAATTAACACTTCCATCTCCACAGCCCCGTTCCCGGATGTCTTGAAACACACAGATGTCACCCCTCTTCCGAAGATACCTTCTGTGGACCCAGAAACTCTCAGCAACTCCAGACCCATCTCAAAGCTTTCTTTCCCTACAAACATTATGGAAAGGATAATCAACACCAAACTCTCCTGATACACCGAACAGCACAAACTCCTAAACCACTGTCAATTCGGCCTCCAAAGCAATCACAGCACCGAGACTGCCTTCATCAAAGAAACAGACGACATTCCCACCATCATGGACCAAGGGCACTCCCACTTCCCTTATTCTTGTCGACCTCTCCTCTGCCTTCGACCTAGTCTCCCACCATACACTCATCACCAGACTGCACGACACAGGAATTCAAGGCCCAGCCTTCCAATGGCTGTCCTCCTTCCTGACAGGAAGAAACCAATGGGTCGGGCTGCCTCCCTTCACCTCCGAGTCCCAGGACGTCATCTGTGGTGTCCTGAAAGGTTAATCCAAACCCCACCCTCTTCAATATCTACTGTGCCCCCCTAGAGAAAATCATCTGTTCTCAGAGTCATCTCATACACTGATGACAATCAGCTCATTCTGTCCCTGTACAAAGACCCCACACCACCAAAAGCAACTTCAAAAGATGCATGATAGAGGTTACCGCCTGGATGTGCACCAACTGCTTGAAGCTTGACGCCAAGAAAACAGAAGTCCTGATCTTCAGTTCCAACCATTCTCCCTGGGACATCACCCTGTAGCCCACCGAGCTGGGACCCACCCCCACACCCACTGACCGGGGACTGGGCATAATCCTGGACACCGACCTCACCATGAGATCCCACATCAACGCGGTCTCGTCCACCTGCTTCAACATCCTCCACAAGCTCAAGATCATCTTCAAATGGCTTCCCGTAGATACCAGAAAGACCGTCACCAAGGCCCTGGTCACAAGCAGACTGGACTATGGCAACACCCTACTTTGGCATCTCCTCACACACAAGCTCCAAACCATCCAGAACACCGCAGCAACACTGGTACTCAGCCTCCCTCGAGACACCCATATCTCGCCACACCTCCATGAACTTCACGGACTCCCCATCCAGAAACGCTGCCAGTTCAAGATACTCACCTATGCCTACAAGGCACTGCACAAGACAGGCCCCACATACCTCAATCACTGTCTCCATTTCCACCGACAAATCCGGAAACTACGTTCGGCCTCCCTCGCTCTCGCACATACACCCCACATCTGCAGGAGGAGGACTGGAGGCTGATCGTTCTCCTACCTGGCAGCAAAGAAGTGGAACACCCGCCTCCAGGACATCAGAGAATCCACCATGATCATAAATTGCTACAGGAGACTGGATATCTGGCTGCTCGAATAAATCTCTATCGGCCCCTCACCTGATCAGCACCTGGATACCCTCACGGGTGATTCGTTTACGCTCTACAAGTCCACATTACATTACATTACACACTAGTTTGTACCATACATCCTAAATAGTTCCAATATGCAATAAAGTTGGCTATCCTCGTACTTCGAAAAATACACCCAATCAAAAATACATAATATTTATTTCTGCCCATCCTCCTGGACCTCTCGCCCGCCTTCGACACAGTCTCCCACCACACCATCTGCGCAAAACTCCATGACACCAGCATCCGCGACAAAGCCCTAGGATGGTTCTGCTCCTTCCTTACCGGTCAAACGAAAAGAGTCAGACTTCCACAGTTC
Organism: Triturus cristatus; assembly: GCF_964204655.1. NCBI lineage: Eukaryota > Metazoa > Chordata > Amphibia > Caudata > Salamandridae > Triturus > Triturus cristatus. The sequence goes on from NC_140592.1 coordinate 753,108,599, forward strand.
AAATCACAACCCACAGAGATGAGTTACAGAGTGCCTCAGGGATCCTCTCTGAGCCCCACCCTCTTTAACCTCTACCTGGCCCCACTTGCAGACATAGTCAGAAGCCACAGACTCAACATAGTCTCCTAAGCCGATGACACCCAGCTGAATCGCTCCCTCACAGACGAACCCACAGCCGCCAAGAGCAACTTCCACAATGAGTGAAATACAGTCACCTGGATGAAGAACAGCTGCCTCAACCTTAACTCAGATAAGACCGAAGTCCTCATCCTGGGCCCCTCCCCCTCTGCCTGGGACGACTCTTGGTGGCCCGCAGCGCTCGGAATCCCCCCCACACCCACGGATCACACACAAAACCTCAGCATCATCCTGGACTCCACGCTTTCAATGAACCTACAAATAAACGCCGTCTCGTCCTCCTGCTTCCACACGCTCCGCCTCCTTCATAAGATATTCAAGCGGATCCCCACTGAGCTCAGGAAAACGGTCACCCATGCGTTCTTCAGCAGCAGACTATTACGACTACGTATTCTACGCCGGTACCACCCAGAAACTCTTCAAAAAAAATAATCTGCAGACCGTCCAGAACACCACTTCCATACTCATCCTGAACTTTTCACGCTGCGACCACATCAACGGCAACCTGAGAGACCTTCACCTGCTACCTGTCAACAATAGAATCACCTTCAAGCTTCTCACGCACACCTTCAAAGCCCGCCACAACACTGGTTCTGCGTTCCTTAACCACCGCCTGTCCTTCTACACTCCCACTAGACATTTCTGCGCTGCCCAACCGGTCCAGGCCACCATCCCACTGATCTGCAAGACCCCGGCTGGAGGAAGATCCTTCTCCTACCTTGTTGCGAAGACCTGGAACTCCCTGCCTCTGCACCTCAGGCAATCACCGTTGTTACTGCAGTTCAGCAAGGACCTCATGACATGGCTCTTCGACTGAACTGCAGATCCAGCGTCCAGCGTCCCCCGCCACCCAGCACCTTGAGACTGTCATGGGTGTGTAGTCACACTTTATAAGACACTGATTGATTGATACACTTACAATTTGCTCTATTCCAATAAAACACATTAGTCACCAAAACCACACATTTGGCAAAGCATTGCCATCTAAACAACACATCCCTCTCACCGCACCAACATATTAGAATTTGAAGAGTTTAGTCTAAAGATATGAAACCCTCACAGCATTGCATCAATGCTTTGTAAGTGGCTATAGGTGAGAATGTACAGAAGACTTTCACTATACAAGCCAAAGGCCAACCATTCAGTCTACTGGAATGATATAAACTGTAAAATTCCTTAGCGAGCACACACACACACATTCGTATACAAGGTACATCAAAAATATCACCCACAGATTGGATTCCCTTTTTTCCTATTACCCATTATGGACCATAATTTAAAAGTTATTGGACAAACACGTCTTCACTAACCAAACTCAACCAGTCGCCTAAAATCATATGGAAAGGGTGATCAGACTTGTAATGTGCTACCGAGCCATACAAATAGTAGAAGCACACTATACAACTGCTGATAGCATGTGTTGTGCAAAAAGAACAATTGATTGACAGAATGCTGATCAATCTCAAACATTCCCCCCAGTACAGAGATCTGGGCCTAAACCCATCGTTTTGTTGCTTCCCATGTCATTCCAGTTTAAACCCAGTAATATGCAAATCAGTCTTGACCCTGTTCCCTATGGGAATAGTCATGCTCGAACTGCCAGGCCAGGTTTTCCCTGGAACGGAAACAAGCATCCTAGGACTGGTTTTGGTGTTTCACCCCTCATCATTCCATCCATCATTTGTTCCTTTTGCTTTTGTCGCCCTCAGCGGGAAGTGTATGCCCAGATGTGGGTCCCCTGCTCACTGCGCCACTGGATTCAAGCTAGCCTGGCTGATATGGGGTGATGCCCCGAAACCGGTCCCAGGATGCTGGTTTCTGGTTCAGGGAGGACCTCGCTTGGCAGCCAGGGCTGGACTGTTTCCATGAGGCACAGGGTCAAGACTGATTTGCATATGGCTGGGTGAAAACTGGGGTGGCGTGGTGAGCAAAAGAACAATAGATTAAACCCACATCCTCGTGACTGAGGGTGAATGTTTGCATTGTTCAGCATTCCGTCCATCATTTGTTACTTTTGCTTTTAATAGCATCTGTTGGGCAAGTCCCTAGAGATGGGTGAGCAGAACAGGGGTCTCTAGAACCATTAGGAGTGCTTGGAAAAGGATAAATATTGGAGTTGGAGCCAGAAAAAAAAAAAGGCCCTTGGTCCAGAAATAGCGGAAGTTCGCAGGGGCAGAAGGTCATGAACATGCATGACGACCAAGTAATACAAACCTGGTGAACTCACCATTTCCCGAAAACAAGGTTTAAGCTAATGTGGACACCAAGGAGTGGTGAAGTACCTTGTCAATGAGTATCATAATCCAGTAGAAAAATAATAATAAGGGATGTGGAATTTTATCAAATATCTTCTTGCCCTGGGGCACAATGTGTCATTAATCTGCTTGCCCTCTCAAAATATCCACTTGTCCGTATTTGGTGCCAAGCAGTGAGGGGACAAATTGTGGCAGCATTCTATCAGTGCTTTGATAACATCCTCTCTGACTATGCGGTAGGTTAAGAGTTGGAATTCCCTGCAAGTCTGTGCAAACCCACTAACTTGCATGTTTAAAATGCAGAGGCTAGGTTGGTATTGCGAATCCCCAAATTTCAAATCAGCTAGACCCACTTTACGGAAGCTTCGTTGGCTCCCAGTTAAACAAAGCATGAGTTTCAAAGTCCTCTGTATCACCTTGAGGGCCTTACATGATTCAGGCCAGAAATTCCTCAAAGACCGTCTCAGATGGTAACAGCCAGTGAGGCCGCTTCGCTCTACCACTGCTAGGCACATTGGTGCCCCTAAAGTTAAGCATTCTCTTGGGTGGAAAAAGCTTTGTGGTAGGGGCCTCTAAACTCTGAAACTCTCTGCCCCTGCATACCAAGACATTGCCGCATATATTGTCTTTTAGAAAAGCCCTCAAACCTGGCTTTTCAACAAATAGATGGGCTAGCTTTTTCTCTGCATGATTACAGCACCTAGAAGCCTCCGGGTAATTGTTGCGTTTTATAAAAACATTTAACATAACATTTACCATAACAGGGGTATTCATCAACTCCTCTTCAATCCCCCTCCCACACTAGAAAAGGTTGGAAGTTTACTTCTGATGAAGGCAGGAGTAAAAATGTTCCAAGAGTGGGAAAAAAGGGGGCGTAGAAAGGCTGAATTTGCTACCACTCAGCAGATTTTCGCATGAGCAATATAGCATAACACCACATGTGTACATGTAAAACGCACTTTCAACCTAGCATCTATTGGCGCTGAAATAACAGCTGTTCTTATCCAACTCATTGGTACTCATGTTATCAACCTTTGGAGGAAGAAAGGCTGAATCGATCTGCTGTGATTCTTCATCAGTGACTTTGTATATTTGCTCATGCGAAAACACAATCCATACAAGTGGCATACTTGGGTGAAATTTTGCGAAGTTCTGGAAGTTGTAATTCTGCATAAATGCACGGACAATTATCTGCGGGTACACTTTTGTGTGTTTCTTTAAGAATTGGGCCGCTAACCTATTTTCATGTTGCTCATATTGGCTTTACTGTAATTTTCCCTTGTTTTTGTTTATATTGGCATTTATCAAACCGTTTGGTGGCTTAGAGAAACGGTACCTACAGTTTAACCCCTTCAGCGCTGCGCGGATTTCCGCGCGGTGCTGAAGGTTCTGAGCGCGGGCGGGGCCATGACGGAACGGTTCCATCATAAGCACAGCCCAACCGACGTGCATGACGGAACCGTTCCGTCATAAGCGTCGAAGGGGTTAACAACACATTAGCAAAACACTATTTCGAGGTAGAATTTGTTTGTGCACTTTTTATTTCAAAAGCAAAAAAAATCACCAATATTGCTAACAGGCGGCATTCGTGTCATCCAGCAGCATTCTAGGAGCATATTATGTGACCTCAAATTGTTTAAATTTGCAAGCTTTCATAAAGGTTTATGAACTGGAACCAGTCAGTAATGCGTGCTCAGTGTATTTCGAGAGGGAGAGGGAGAGGGAGAATGAAATATATATATGTTCACTGAAAAAACCATAGGTGTCAGGGGTGTTATAGTTAGCTGAACATTTATGGCAGTGTATGTGACAGTTGTTGTATATAAATAAGTATACATAAGACTCAGTGATTGTATGAGTGACTGTATGGATAACTGTATACTTGTAATAGTGATTTTATAACACACTATGAGTTACTATCTATATGAATAAATGAAGTGGTGTTTGTATAAGTGTGTAGCTGACTAAATGTAAGTATGATCCATTGTTTGGATAAGTGAGTAGGATGACTGCATAAGTGAATAGGATGTTTGCTAGTGTGTAATGTCGATATAGGTGTACAAGTATATTTGATAGTGTTCTATTGATCATTGACAGCATGTATTTTGATATTTATAAAGTTTTATATAGCGCGAACATGACCCACGGGAGTAGCAGAGCGCTTTACAGTACATAATTCTCACAAGTTATACATACAGTCGGAAATCGCATGTAATACAAAAGAGGTAGACATTGGTGTTTGGAAATAATTGGTGGCAAATAGGCAACAAACTGTTAAATATTTAGGATGTTAATTTGTTCATTAGAAACAATTTCGCTTCTTTTTTTAAGGTGGTAAAAGAGGAGATTCTGCGTATGTCTGGTGGAAGGTTGTTCCAGATCTTCGGTGCGATACCTGAGAAAGCTCTGCACCCAGTTCTCTTTTTGTGGAAGGATTGAGGTTTTAGTAGTAGTGAGCTTGCGCTTCGCGTATGTCTGCAACCTCCCGACCACTCTAGCTTTTGCACTAGATAGCTGAGGGTGTTGCTATTTAGGGCGTTATGTGTCATGCAGGTGATCTTTAGTTGTATTCTCGACTTGTAGGGCAGCCAGTTCAAAGCCTTCAGGGCCAGTGTGATGTGGTTATTTCTTTTTGTTCCGGAGACCAGCCTGGCCGCAGCGTTAAGCGATGCCCTGATCGGTGCTAGCTTGTATTTTGGAAGACCGCATAGCGTGGTGCTTCCATAGTCCAGTCTTGGTAGTACTAGCGCTTGAACCACCAATTTTAGATCAGTCTGTGGGAGGAAGGGTTTAAGTTTCCTTAAGATACTCAACTGAAAATTGGCTCCCTTGGTGGCATTGTAGATTTGTGCCTGCATATTTAAATGTTTGTCAAAGGTGACTCCCAGGGATTTTGCGGAGTCAATGATGTGTGGGACGCAATCAAGGGAAGTTAGATGCTTCAGCCATAAGTCTATCTTGGGTGTGTGATTGGGGGGGAGATGTGGAGGAACTCAGTTTTCTTGGTATTGAGCATGAGGTGGTTGCCATTGAGCCAGTTTTGGGTATTATGTAGAATGGCGTTGAGGGAAATGAAGTCATCTGGTGAGGAGATTTTCATATATATTTGAGAATAGTCCGCGTATAGGTGATATAGAATGTTTGCGGAGTTCAGCGCATTAGCAAAGGGTTCCATGAGTAGATTAAAAAGGACTGGTGATAGTGCTGATCCCTGTGGAACTCCTAGGGTGACCATGGATGGCTGAGAGAGTGATTGCTTCATCTTGATTCTTTGGGTTCTGTTGCTTAGGAAAGAGGTGAACCATTGTAACACTGGACCGGTAAGGCCCATCCTTCGTTCAAGAAGGGCCAGTAGATTGTCGTGTTTAACCGTGTCGAAAGCGGATGATAGATCAAGGAGTATCAATGAGCACGATTCGTTATGATCGAACATTTTTAAGATGTCATCCATTATATGAGTGAGTGCTGATTCAGTACTGTGACCTTGCCGGAAGCCGGATTGGTGTTTATCTAGGAGGTTGAAGTTCTCGATGTGTTTGCAAAGTTGAATTTGAACACATTTTTCCAATAACTTCGCCAGAGTGGGGATGCTGGATATAGGGCAGTAGTTGTTGAGATCTGTGGAGAGGGAGTTGACTTTCTTTAGTATAGGCGTTACCTGCCCTATTTTAAGGCAGTCAGGTAAGGAACCTTGCCTCAGAGAGGCGTTAACAATTTTTGCCCATAGTGGTAGAATAGAGGTCTTTATCATTTTGAATACAGATGGTAGTAGGGGATCGGAGAAATGATTGGCAGGGTTGATCACTAGCAGGGTGCTATAGATTTCGTGTTCAGGGATGGGTGAGAAGGAGTGCCAGTTGGTATTGTTTTTTGGAACTTCGATCGGAAAGTTAAAGAGGTCCTTGATCTGTGAGTAAAGAGTAGATTCTTGGTCAGTAGATTGTTGGGGAACCTTCTTGGATTGAATGTCATTTTCAATGACTCTAGTCTTTTCTAGGAAGAATTTGGCAAGCTCGTCGCAGCTCAGGGTAGCTGGGTTGCTTAGCTCCACTACATTTGTAGAGTTAAGCGATTGTTGTTTTACGATTTCGAATAGCTTTTTGGGACGGTTAATGGCCTTGTTCAGCTGTGTTTTGAAGAAGTCTGCTTTAGCTTTTAAGATTTTTCTATTGTAAGTGTTTCTCAATACCCTAAGTTGGTATAGGTGATCAGTGGAAGGTGCTGATTTCCAAGCTCGCTCATCTAGTCTTAACTTGCGCTGGTCCGAGTTTAGATTCTCGTTGAACCATGGTTTGGAGATTTTGGAGGAGATATTTTTCTCTTGGAGGGGCGCTGTGGTATCAAGGATTTCAAGCATAGTGACGTTGTAGAAGTCTGTGAGATCATGGACGTCAGCCATGTCTGCTGATGGGGTTAGGGCGGAATTGCATTGGGATATCAGGGCATTGGGATTGATGTTTTGGATATTCCTTTTCCATTGTTTTGTTTTAGTAGGTTGGCTTCGTTTTGGAGTTACCTTACTGTTGATGGAGAAGAAGATGCTGTAATGATCAGTCCAGTCACATGGGAGGATGGATTCTAGTGATATAGTGTTTTTTTTTGTTGCTATGATGAGATCTAATGTCTCCCCCTTGTTGTGGGTTGGGCTGTCACAGAATTGGGACAGCTCCTGGTCTGCCAGAAAGGATTTGAGACCGCTTACATCATGATCGCCATTATTGTTCCAATGGAGATTGAAGTCTCCCAGAAAGATCTGCGGCACTTGTGAGTTGGCGTTGGCTGTAATGACTTCCATTAGTTCATCAATGAACTTCAGATTGTCGCCCGGGGGGTGGTATGTTATGTGGAGTTGGCAGATGATGCCCTTGCCGTCCGATATGTTGGTGCAGAGATATTCACAGGAGGATAAGGATATGGAGTCTGCTTGATTAACTGTGATTGTGTTTCGATAGATGCAGGCTAGTCCTCCTCCGGGTTTCTCGTTTCTATCCATGCGAAGTATGTCATGACTAGGGGGGACCAGTAGGTTAAGGATGGGAGCAGAGGAACTCTTTAGCCATGTTTCGGTGAGGATGATGATGTCCAGATCATTCGAGAGAATGAGATCATAGATGACCGTAGAATGTTTGTTGGCTGATCTGCAGTTGATTAGTGCACACTTTAATTTGCTAGTCGAGTGAGTGAGGGTTGATTGCGTTATCTTGATTTTTGTGAGGTTTTCCCTAATTATGGATCTGTGGTTGTGAGTGGGTTCTCTGTAGGGGTTGGGTCGGATGGATTGGATAGTGCCATCTGGAGACTTGCTACTGTCATTATGGCTTGTGTATGAATTGAGAAGGTCGTTTAGGTCATTGTTTGATAGATAATCCAATGCCCTCGTAGGGCGATACGGGTCGTTGGGTGAGGGTATTTTACTCCGTGATGTATAGACTGGGTGTGGATTCGTGGTGAAGTACCTGCTGGTGTGCTGACTAATTCGGTTAACAGTGGCGCTAGTGACTTTATTAGAGTTGAGGTGTTCATTGGTGATTGATGAGAGTTTTTGCATTTCATCCTTGAGCTGGGCTAGACCTAAGGTTAACTCGTTGAACCGAGCGGTCCAGTCATGGTTAGGACAGTTAGTTAAGTGTGTGGGAATGTGTTCCTTCATTATGGCCTGGTTGCTTTGAGATCTGGATATCATATTGAGTGGGGATATCATTATTATAATTTGATTGAGTTAGTTGAGTAGTGAGGGTAGTAGGTGGGTCAGAGTCGATGTGAGGGGTGGTCTCATAATGTGCTACCATGAGAAGGGTAGCTGCATGTGAGGGGGGTATGGTCGCTGTGTGTAGGGTTTGGTTGAGCGGGTAGGGCAGCGAGGGTGTTAGGGGTTGACAGGGGATCAAAGTAAGTGTCGGATCAGGAGGAGATTTGTCAGGTAGCTCATCTGCTGGTTGGGCGATTGGAATGTCAGGGGTGTAGTTTCGGCTGTTACATTCTCCCTTAGTTATCCGGTGAATCAGGTGTGTGCCTGCATTGAGGTGGTCGTTAACAAAGCTTATGGGCCCTGGTGTGGTTGAGTTAGTTGTGAGGGACGGGTAGGGATCGTTGGGGGAGTAGGGCATGTTATCTATGCTTGTGGATGTCCTAGCTGGGTCCCGGGGCGCTAGTGTGGTTGAGTCGGTTGAGAGGGACATGTAGGGATCATTGGGGTTGTGGTGCTCGTTATCTATGCTTATGGCTGTCCGAGCTGGACCCCTGGGTCCTGGAGCGGTTGAGTCAGTTGTGAGGGACATGTGGGGGTCGTTGGGGGTTTGGCGAGACATGAGGTCCCTATGGGTCATTCATGGATTACGTTGCAGAGATTGTGTCGGGGAAAGAATTTTTCTTGCTGTTCACTGCTCTTTTGAGAGTAGGAAAGATCTCGTCAATGAGTGCTAGATTGCTGTCAGAAGCTTGTATGAGGATATTACCATTATTGTATATGGATATGGTGGCATTCGCCTTGCAGAAGTTCGAAGCTGTAACCGTCAGTTTGAGGGCATGAGGGTTTTTTTGGTATTGGCGATTCGAAGCAAGGAGTAGAGGGTGTTACTCCACTGTGCACGTTTTTTGGTGTGGAAGATGAGGTCATTCGATATTATGCCCTTGTTGGTGCAGAAATAAGGGTCTGATATCAGTGTCTCCGGGTGAGATTTCAGAAATGTGTGTTTGTACTTGCTTGGCTGCGTTTTTAGATAGGTTGGGGGGTAGGAGATGGTGAAGGCATGGCAGCCTGATGGCTATAAGCTTATTACCATTGTCTCACTTTCTTACTTCTATCTCTCTTTCTTCTTTACCCTATCCCTTTTGGCTGTGATGCTTACTTTCCTTAGCTTTTGGGGTCACCTTCTCTGTTTCCTCCTTTCCTGCGTGCTTTTAAACACCGTTCCAAGATGGCCGCTGCTTTTCTCTTTACTTTACTTCAGTCCTCTTTTCCTTACTATGTTTACTTATCTTTTTATGCCCATTATTGATGGATCTTCCCTTGTGGAGCCTAGTGTCCACGAGGCAATAGGGAACCTAAAATGGAGGATTGGATCCCCGGGCACCGGGACCCCCCCTCCCCCCTGCAGTCAGGAGGAATGGGTTAGATCCGCTGATCTGAGAGGTCAGTGCCGATCTTCCCTCCACAATGCCGGCAACACGCTCGGCAGCGTGTTGATGCACCCAGGCTGGGGGGGAAGGCTCCTATCATTTAAACCAGGAGGCGCCCCCCGCGATAAGTGCGCGACAGCAGGGCAGTGAATCTATAGGTAAGTGATTAGATGTGTGTGTAGATCTAGGAATCACTGGGTGGGTTTTTAGAAACTTGTATTGGTGTGTCAATGGATTTTACAGTGAGTGATGAAAGGTTAAACTAGTGTATGATGAGGTTTATCTGATTGTCACATGGATGATGTCATCAGTGATGTCATTTGAGATGTCATCAGTGATGTCACTGACCATGTCATGAATGATGTAATATGTGACATCATCAGCAGTGGATTGCGGGCACCCGAGTTATAGTTAGCAGAACTAACTATAACGGAGGAATTTCAATGGTTTTGTACGAGTGAAATGTCCAGCTAACTATAACACCCCTGAAACCTATGGGTTTTTCAGTGAATGTCTAAGGTTTTTTAAATGCTAATTCCTAACTGTAACGTGCCTGAAACCTATGGTTTTTTTCCAGTGAATTTCAATGGTTTTTTAAATGCTAATTTTTTAACTATAACGTGCCTGAAACCTATGTTTTTTTCAGTTAATTTCTAAGGTGTTTTAAATGCTAGTTTCTAACTATGCCTACAGTGGTAGGACATGTGAAGGAAGAAGAAAAAACACACAGAAAGAAGAAAAAGAAATGCAGAAAGAAGAAAAAGAAGTCTACAAAGAAGAAGAAAAGTGCAGGAAGAAGGAAGACATGCAGAAAGAACAGACAGAGGAGCAGAAAGAGGCATTGTTGCAAAATCATCCAGTACCCTCAACTTTTTCAGATGGGTGCTGGTGGTAACTCACTGACTAACCAGTCCTAGAGCCAGTGCTATGCTAAAAGATACTTAGAATACAGTTAAAACACCTACATACACTAGGAAACACTATGCGTTGGGGTACCCCTGTGATTAGAATGACCTCCTCTGTAAGCCCCTAGTACATAATAGGGCAGGGGGATTAAAACTACCTCTTAAAAAGCGCCACAGGGTGCGTTTGCACACTGGTGAAGAGAGGGCGGGTCTGAGCTGACGTGTGCAAACACTCCCTGTGGCCGTTTTAATTTGGGGGATAAAGTCCCCTTGAATTCTGAGTGTCCCTTGGGTCCAACTAGCTTACCAGGTATCGCCAGTTAGCCCCACAGAGCTGCGTTGCAGAGAGGTGTAAAAAGTGGCACGGCCTGGACCACCTCTCTGCAACGCAGCACAGTGGCGCTTACTGGAAGCACCTGGTGGGCTAGTTGGCCCCCAGGATTGAAGGGGAATTAATTCCCCAACTTAAAACATGCCACAGGGCGTGTTTGCACACGTCACCTCAGGCCCCGTTCCCTCCCTTCACCACTGTGTAAACGCGCCCTGTGTCCGTTCTAAGTTGGGAAATTAAGTCCCCTTGAATCCTAAGGGTCCCTAGGGTCAAACTAGCCCACTAGGTACCTCCAGTAAGCGCCACAGAGCTGCGTTGCAGAGAGGTGTAAAAAGGGGCATGGTCTCTGAACACCTGTCTGCAACGCAGCTCCCTGGCGCATACTGGAGATACCTAGTGAGCTAGTTGGCCCTCTGGGACCCTCAGTATTGAAGGGGAATTAATTCCCCAACTTACAACTCGCCAGGGGGTGCGTTTGCACAATGGTGAAGGACGGGGGCAGGGCCTGAGGTGACATGTTTGCAAACACGACCTGTTGCGCATTTTAAGTTGGGGAATAAATTCCTCTTCAATCCTGAGGCTCCCTGGGGACCAACTAGCCCACCAGGTACCTACAGTATGCGCCAGGGAGCTGCGTTGCAGAGAGGTGTTCAGAGGCCATGCCCCTTTTTACAACACTCAGCAACGCAGCTCCGTGGTGCTTACTGGAGTTACCTGATGGGCTAGTTGGCACCCAGGGACCCTCAGGATTAAAGAGGAATTAATTACTCAACTTAAAACGTGCCACAGGGCGTGTTTGCACACGTCACCTCAGGCCCCGCCCCCTCCCTTCACCACTGTGCAAACGCGCCCTGTGGCACGTTTTAAGTTGGGGGATTAACTCCCCTTGAATCCTGAGGGTCCCTGGGGTGCAACTAGCCCACCAGCTACCTCCATCCTTGTGGGACCCCCTGAGCAGGCATAGGAGGTCAGGGTGTTTCTACCCTGCCCCCTTTTTGCGTTTTTTTCACTGCTGTGCTGCCAACACTTCCTGGTTTGAAGTGTTGACAGCCAATTAGCATAAAGCTCGTGCTCAGGAGGATCCGCAGCCCTAGATATATCTATCTTTTTACTTTTGTATTTCTCAGGAACTACTGAACGGATTTACACCATTTAACCAAAAGGCACGAGTGTGAACCACGGGCTACCTCTTTGCCAAATTTGGTGTAATTCCGTTCAGCAGTTCGGGCTGTAGCTGCGACTAACGGTCCCTATGGAAAATTGCATGGGGAAATCACGTTTTGGGACCCCCCCTTTTTTCTCGGCCCCCACTTGAAAAATCACCCCGAGACTTTCAGGTTCGGAGCGGGCCACAAGTTTTGAAAATTTCGCGAACATTCGTCAACCGGTGTACTGGAAAAGAGTTTGTGCTTTAAAGCACTGGGCCTACTTTTCCAAAGGACTATGTAAACATGAAAACGTTTTGCCCTTGACCCCAAACAATATGTCCTGGGCGTCTGGCCATAGGAATTCCACACCCTAATTGACATTTACCTTTTCACTCGTGCTTCTGCCTCTTCTAACCTCAAAAAATAACATATGTTATTATTATCCAGTTTAATGGTACACAATTAACCCCCATTGTCAGATGAAATGATGAGTGTTTTGCTGGGAGTCGAACACAAAACTTGAAAATTAGTGAAAATATTAGCAGCCACTGTAAATACATAGGCTCTGTGGATGGTCCCTTCCCCCCCATCAACTTATAATGTATGTGTTCCATTTACATTAAAACCCAATAAAGATAAGCATTGGCTCACCACTGTAAATGATACCCAGTATTATTTAGAACTGAGTTGAAGAGGAACAGCCAAGAATAAACTTAAAGTGAAATGCAGTGGGGCTTCTGAGAAGAGCTTGAAGATCTCAACGAGCAAGGGCTTGACAACTAAAATGAGACTTTGAGAGAAAAAGACTTTAAGAACTATCACAAAGAACAATCAATTCAAGGCATGAACTCCTTGGTGGATTGGGCAGGTATGTGGGTAAGGTAGCAGGAAGGACCACCCTACCAGGGGGTACGTATGCGTTTGTCTGCATATTACCTGCAGTCAGATGAGCACGCCTCCTTCTCCTGCACTCTCCAAAGCTGTGAAAATGAGATGTGACTTGGAAACTCCGAGAGGGACACAGGACAGCCGAACTCCCACAGGTACCAGGCAGCTGGCAGCAGAAGCAGGCAAGGAAGGATGAAGTAGCAGATCCCACGCGTAAAATAATTCTGTGATGAGAGAGAGAATCAAAAGGCGATTGATTGGAAACAAAAACTCACAGGCAATGAATCTGGTAAGCTCTCGTGGGCGTTTTGTAAGTTCTGAAAAAGTTACTATATGTCAGGAAGTCAACAACTTCCAGAGACTGCACTGTGTTTAAAATATGACTACCTGGTTTGGAGCCTCAGGAGAACTCTTAACTAGCTAACATCCAGTGTTCTTTTCCTTTGGTGTTTCCCTTCCTACAGTCCATGTGTTTAGATATTGTCCTATCAATCGCTCCAGCTGCTCGTCTAATTTGTTTTTAGAACTGAAAAGCGCAATTTGACTGTCCCTTGGCCTATCAAGTCACATCCATTATTTTTGTCATTAACTTCCATACCTTTATGCATGAAACTAGAGGACATTCAAAATTCTCAGGCATGAGATTTTAGGACTTCCTGCCCTGCTCTAGGTTAGCCTGACAAAAAGTACTAAATGAATCCGATGACAGACCTATAAGACACACAGAACATTCAAACACTTACATGACTGTCAGTCACAGGATGCAAAAATACAGTGCAAAGTCTACATGCAAGTCAACTGCAGAAATCCAGGAGATGGCTGAATGGCACTAAATCGGATGATTAGCTCTCATGGTCCTGCTTTAGGCCTCTTTAGTTCTGGTGCTGGACGCCACTGGTAGGGGCGCGCTGGTCCTGTGAACCTTTGCTTGGCTCCTTAGGTCTTGTGTTGGATTGGTTCCCATGGTCCTGATGCTGTGATTCTTTCAGTTATGGGTGGCATTTTTTCACACACACATTTACCTTTTTTGGTTTGTTGGGTGTCCTACTGAAGCCCAAAGCATCAGGACGGAGAGATCGGCTGTCCTTGGTCCACTGCTTGCGGGGGTCAAGAACCTCCACCTTGAAACATTAGAATGGAGAACAGGAAAATTAGATATCTTTATGGGAGGCTGCCTTTACAAGAAATGCTAGACATACCTTTCAGAGGGTACATTAGCTACGAAAGTGATAAAGAAATATTAAACAAGTAGCGCACGTCAAGCGAGTCCAGCAGTACGACAGCACATTACAGAAGTGTGAGAGAGTGAATTGGAAGAGTTAGTTGGCTGCTTGGATGTCAACGAAGAACCCATTCCTAAGGAGAGCGGGCGCTGCCAGGTGAGTAGTGCGACCAGACTCAAGACGCAGCCTTGGGAGGTTCAGAATAGTTACGCTAATGTGGAGTGAGGAAGCATTCAATTATTTTATTATAGAGTTTTGTTAAGAAAGCATTTACAGATTAGGGTGTCCTGGCACTAGTAGGAATCATGCATTATGTAGTACACCATAAATACCTACTAAGTGAATAGCTATGTTTTTAGGAGTTTCCTAAAGGTGAAATGACTGGTAATCGTGCAAATCTAGGAGGAAGAGAGCCCCATGCCTTTGGGCATAAAAAGGAAAAAGGAAAGACCACCATGTCATGACCTTTGCTATTTAAGGATCTCCAACAAGCAGGAAGCCGAGGACTGCAGCGCCCAGGTAGGGTGATACTAAAAGGGTTCTTAATGAAATGAGCCCTCTGCCATAAAGTGCCTTTTAACAAAATGGATAAATTCTTACGGCCAGCACACTTCCCCATTGGAATCCAATGGAGCTGAGCATGATGGGAAGCGATAGATGTACGACCAGGAAGACCTGATAGTAACCAAGCAGCAGTGCTCTGAATGAGCTAGAGATGTAACACATTGGTATTTAGGGAGCCCTAAATATAGACTTTAGTGAGAAGCTGGAAAAGCTGGGGATGTTGGGGAGAGAATCTGCGAGTAGTAGGAGGAGGGACTGGAAGTGGATTGATTTGTATATCTGGGTATCCCATTTGTAGATTCGTCTGTGCTGCACTGATGGTCAGGTGGACTGGACTATCAGGTGGTGGGGTTGGCGTTGCAAATTGAAGAGCAGGCATTGCTGTGGTTCAAGGATTCTTCAACTGTTGAGAATAAGTGTTAGTAGAAGACTACTGCAATGAGCAAGTCTACTTAGTACACAGCCCTTGATCTGAGGCAGGAGGTGTGGACGAGCCTCCCAATGTTCAGTACGAGTTTGTGGCCTGCGGTGGAGGTAAAGAAAGTGAAGTGGCATTTTATGTCCAATTGGACTCTCACAACTCTATAGTCACTAACTCTCGATAACAGGGCAACAGACATCACTTCTAGTGACGAGGCAAGTGGCAGCACTTTCTTTCAGCGCAAGGACTATTGACATCACTTCCTCACATATGCTACAGCTTCATTTTAGAGACAGTGACATTACTTCCCATGGTGGAAGGGTCAGTCATGGTGCATTCTCTCAGCGTCAGGAGAGAGTCTTACATTTTAATAACAATAACCTGGCTTCGTCCTATCAGGTAGGAGCACTGAAAGCACTCGCCAGCAGAAGCACACTTTCCCCATAGGAGTCATCATACACTTTCCCCATAAGAGTCATCATACACTTTCCCCATAAAGAGTCATCATACACTTTCCCCATAAGAGTCATCATACACTTTCCCCATAGGAGTCATCATACTCTTTCCCCATAAGGAGTCATCATGCACTTTCCCCATAAGGAGTCATCATGCACTTTCCCCATAAGAGTCATCATACACTTTCCCCATAAGAGTCATCATACACTTTCCCCATAAAGAGTCATCATACACTTTCCCCATAGGAGTAATCATGCACTTTCCCCATAAGAGTCATCATACACTTTCCCCATAGGAGTCATCATACTCTTTCCCCATAAGGAGTCATCATGCACTTTCCCCATAAGGAGTCATCATGCACTTTCCCCATAAGAGTCATCATACACTTTCCCCATAAAGAGTCATCATACACTTTCCCCATAGGAGTCATCATACACTTTCCCCATAGGAGTAATCATGCACTTTCCCCATAAGAGTCATCATACACTTTCCCCATAGGAGTCATCATACACTTTCCTCATAGGAGTCATCATACACTTTCCCCATAAAGAGTCATCATACACTTTCCCCATAGGAGTCATCATACACTTTCCCCATAAAGAGTCATCATACACTTTCCCCATAGGAGTCATCATGCACTTTCCCCATAAGAGTCATCATACACTTTCCCCATAAAGAGTCATCATACACTTTCTCCATAAAGTCATCATACACTTTCCCCATAAAGAGTCATCATACACTTTCCCCATAAAGAGTCATCATACACTTCCCCCATAGGAGTCATCATGCACTTTCCCCATAAAGAGTCATCATACACTTTCCCCATAGGAGTCATCATGCACTTTCCCCATAAGAGTCATCATACACTTTCCCCATAGGAGTCATCATACACTTTCCCCATAGGAGTCATCATACACTTTCCCCATAAGAGTCATCATACACTTTCCCCATAAAGAGTCATCATACACTTTCCCCATAGGAGTCATCATACACTTTCCCCATAGAGTCATCATACACTTTCCCCATAGGAGTCATCATACACTTTCCCCATAGGAGTCATCATACACTTTCCCCATAAGAGTCATCATACACTTTCCCCATAGGAGTCATCATACACTTTCCCCATAAGAGTCATCATACACTTTCCCCATAAAGAGTCATCATACACTTTCCCCATAGGAGTCATCATACACTTTCCCCATAGAGTCATCATACACTTTCCCCATAGGAGTCATCATACACTTTCCCCATAGGAGTCATCATACACTTTCCCCATAAGAGTCATCATACACTTTCCCCATAGGAGTCATCATACACATTCCCCAAGTGCCACTAACATAATTCCTTGTGTCGGTGAACTCATTTCTCCCAATGGAAGTAAGACAGTTTCCCATATGACAGGGATGCCACAGTCTCCATGGGTACTTACCTTTCGGGGTTCTGGCACGTTCTTCCTGGGTATAGCAGGGATTGGTTGGACCACTTTGCTCTCTTTGAGATCCACTCGACTGGCATAAGGAGCAGGCACCTCAAAGAGCAAAGGGGAAAGTCAAGTCTTGTAGAAATAAAGATTAGACAAAAAAGGGTACTGACATCACTTACTCTCAGACTCGAGGTTAGAGCACCCACACAACTATGCTCCCAGGCTTGGCGCATTAAGGTATGTTCCTTTCATACTTTGCAACACGATAATAAGGGGCAATCCTTCCCCTCAGATGAGGAACTGTGACCACAAGATCCTCTCAGACATGGGGATCACTGATAACATTTGTTCTCAGACAGAGATTGAAGCAATTACAGGTTCAGACACAAAGGGTCACTCATATCACTTTCTTTCCCATACAGGCGTCCCCATCATCCCTTGCTCTTAGACAAAGGGAGAGGTGAAATTTACTTCACTTCCACCAAGACACAGGGCTCAGTCAACATCATTTTTCCTGAGATGCAGGACTCACTGACAGTACTTCATTTAGGTAAACTAGGCATCGCTGGGTGCACCTCACGAGGTTACCTTTCTCTTGTCGCCATCTTTGCTGGCGCGCGTTTCCGGCTGTTCTGCTGCACGTGCTTTAGCCACCTCTTCCTCCTTCTTTTTGTCTGGAATCTTGACCCGGTCTAGCGCAATTCGGGGAACCTTAAGGGGAACAGACAGGTTAAAAACCTCTATTTTTTAGGTTGTAAACCTCAATATACCATATGTTGCACAGAGGACACTGAAGAGGGTTGTGATGACGTAGGCAGGTCGCTCACCTCCGTGGTAAGTGAGAGCTGTGATAGTTTGCGAATCTCTGTTAGGTTTGTGGGTACTTTAAGTGTCAGTGCTCACTACAAGGATAAGTGTCATGGAGTTAGAAGTCATTCTGCCTAATGTGAGGAGCAGTACAGCCCAACCAATCTCCACTGAATCATCAGTTACTCTTAAGGTCAATGCGGTCACCTGATATCCTTTGGGGTCAGTGGATACGCGGATGGGGTCCTACATATATCGTAGCTGTGCACCAGTCCGGTAATTAGGGTATTTCGTTGAAGGTTGGTGATGCCTAGAAGATATTTTGGGGTCTGGAACTTTACACAAAGAGTGACTGGATCTACAGGGCTCTCGTTTTCCTGAAGTTGGGGTACACTCCAATAGTCTGTGCTATCACCCGGGTCACATCATTTTTATAGCCCTTGCTTTGAAGAGTGTCAGTGCTGCTCTCCTGCAATACTTCAGTGCCTGGTGGATTCTTTGATAGTAAACACTTCCCCTTAAATATTCAGCATCCTAAAGCCACTGGGTAAAAATATCCTTTTTGTTTACAGGAGCATCTGGAAAGGGCCAGAGGGGACTAGCAATTTAAACATTTCTAGATGGTTCTCAGTCTAAATGCAGCATCCAACCCAGTCTTGACAGTACCCCCTTACTTAACCAGATGGACCGGTGCACTCATGAGGGACGCAAGATATAGGCACCCACCGATCCCTGGGTGCCACCTGCTGCTATCACCTGTAGGGTCTCATTTTCGGAGTCGCTGTTCTCTGGGGTCTTCTGCCGGACCCCCCTCGGGCGTCTGGTTCTGGGGGCCTTCGGCTCTTCCTTTACCATGGGTTTTGGCCTTTCCTCGGCTGGAGAGCTGTGTGGCCCTGTGGGGCCCAGCGGCTGATGTCTGTGGGCTTTGATGCTGCTTCTCGGCTGAAGAAAGGACTTGTCTTCCTCGCCAACATCCGAGTCTGAAGAACCACCTTCTGTGGCCTGAAAAGGGGGAATACAGACTGCATTATTCAAAGCTTTAGATTGGACTCCATGAAACAAAATATTGGGTGGTAGTCTATGCATGCATTTGCACAGCTTCAGCCTGTTCATTCATTCTAAAAAGATATTTCCCAATAAAGAACAGTGGATGATTGAATAGAGTTTAAGTTATCACAAATGTGTATTGGCTTCCATGTACTACAGTACTTTTTTTCACTTTTATTATATATAATATTCACCACAGAACCTTGGTTACACTCGGTTAAATTTTTAAAAGGTTAAAGTGGAGTTATATGTAGGTATGGTAGTAAGATTATAAATTACGTTAGTAAAACCATAGAAATTCACTGAAAAAGAAACAAAGGTGAAAGTGCAGTTATAGGTACATCGTCTAATAATAAAAAAAAGTCAACGTATTAAACCCCCCCCCCCCCCCCAAAACACTGAAATTCAATATATATATATATATATATAAGTTACTGGCCTAAGTATAACGTTCACTGCCATAGATATCAGACATCATCAGTGATGTAATATGTGAGGTCCTAAGCAGTGCATCATAGCAGTACCAATTTTACCTGGGTCAGTTACAAATAACTGTCGAATTTCACAGTTTTTTTGGTTTTAAAGCTTCTTTTCTTGCAATTAATTTCTTTTTTTTTTCTAAGGTAAGTTGAAATCTTACTATGTTACTAACGTAGAACTCCAGTCATTATCGTAATCTGATGCATATGGCAGCCGTGGCATGGTGTGAGCCTGACTTGTGTTGGGTGATTCGACAAACTGGTGGAGGACAAGAGCTTCTGTTGTACAAGGCTGACAAGATATTGGGTCCAAATCTTTGAAATTCATTCTGCGAGCATGACAGTCACAAGAAAGTCCTATGCTTAACAACTGGGCTTTAGAACTAAAAACACTTACAAAATATGATAAAGTGATGTTTCAAAGATGGAATCTTTCAGACAAATGCGATAGTATATGGCCAGCCTTTGCTGAATTGCATGCTCAGGTATTTGAGGGTTTTTCTTTTTGTTATACTCTCTGATTTTGTTTACCAATATCCCAACATTTGTAATTGTTACCTACTTGGGTTCTAAGTGGATCGTGACTTTTTATGTGAAAACCAATGCGGTCACTGCTTATTAAGAGCAATCGTTTCCTAGCTTTTCACTTACGTTTAATAGAATAAATATTGGAAAAACAGGCTAAAACATCCACTTCTCATCTCTGTGATAGCACTATCGTCCAACAAACTATCTACATGTCCCCGGAGCACTTTCTGATCCATTCACGATTGTGACATACTCCTGTTGCTATGCGAAAACACACCTTTACCCTCCAGACCTATGCCCACACAACAGAAATAGCCTTGATAGCATACTGAAAAAAGGGTTTCAAGTCCAGTGTGAAAGAATGAGACAATTAGATGTAACCTTTGGCTATTGCATCTATAAAAAGAAAACCAACTGTTGGGCTTTTCCTGCAATACAGAATTTTACTTTAGCTATGAATAGCAGGGAACTCCCCTATTTTCACAACGCAAAAGGGCAACTGTGCTGTTTACATGATTCTGCAAGATGCAAAAGATTTTAAACAGTGTCAATTTGTGACAGACCTCCCGAGACGCATTTCCTTACGGAATTCACACAAGCGGTCATGATCTGAGGAGAGAAGGTTTGGACCATGCCCAGAAACTTTTGTATTACATCACATATGGCAAGTGTCATCACTATGGAGCTTCGCTATTCAAGTTTATGTCCATGCATGCGAAGGGCATGCCAGGCTTGCCTGCTGGACCCAATGGAAGTACTTCTCCATCACTCCTATATTGTTTCCCAGAGCATCCACAGTCTCAATGTCAGGGGTATGGAATTTAATAAAATATCTACTTGTCCGTGGGACAGATTGCTTCATAAATTTACTTGCCCTGTAACAAAATCCACCTGTCCCTTTTGTGCCATGTAAAGTGGCGAGAACTTATGGCAGCAATCTCATGATATAAGAGCTCTGATGTAGCCTCTCTGATCATGCCAGGGCTCATACCATAGTAGGGTTTAAATACTAGCAACTCCCTTATTTTGCCATGTTTCCACAGATCTACATACTGGGGATGAGTAGCAAGCAATAGTTCCAGGGTTGGAATGCCCTTTTGAGTCAATGCAAACCTACTAAGTTTTTAAGGATTTTCACCAACTCTTCTCTAATCTTTTCCCAAACTGAGAAAGGTTAGAAATTTACTCCTGACAAAGGCAAACGTAAAACTTCTTCCAGGGCTGGGAAAAAAGTGATTGGTGGGAAAGTGAACTTGCATGCACTCAAGAGATGTATGAGTAAATCTACACATGCATATTTGCCCATGCTTAAATGTAGTTGACAAATATTTACTAGGAGTACTATTTCTTGGACTACTTCTGTAAATTCTTGTGAATGCAAGAAAGCCGTAAATCTGCACTTAATGCAAACACATATCATGGGTGCACTTTTGAGACTTTCGTTAATAATTAGGCCCCCCAATTAGGTCTGGCGTTAACCATGACCTTTTGTGTGTATTAAAATTCTCTCTCTCTCCCTCTCTCTCCCCCTCCCCCCTCTTCCCCGCTCTCCCCCCCCTCTCTCTGCCCCCCCCTCACTGTAAGCGACAGTCTTCTGCTCTTTCACAAGGAGCATATCGGCACACAAAGTCGTTTTGTTCAGTGCCAGGAACTACTGTGGCAATGTGTGCTTTTTGAGACCAAAAACAATTTTTGCTTTTGCCAGTGTTTGTTATAATCGTGAGGGCCTGGCAGCTCCCACACCAATAAGGTTTTACAAAAACCATGCCAAAACAAGACACACATTGGCAAAACCAAAAGGCTGACCACCAATTTCAGACCTACTGGATTTGCCAGTGCTTGTTTATTTTTATGATTCCCATACTCTTATTGAAACTGGTTACACTGATCTTCCATTATGAATATTTTTGGGAAATACTAGCATACATCAACACATTTTACTAAATGATGCTGTAAAGAAATGGTACCTAAAATTTTACAGTAGTTTAGCGAAATATTTGTTTACTACTTGCAATTTTTTTGTGAACATTTTATTTTGAAAGCAAAGAATAATCAATCTTGCTTTCTGGGAGCATTCTACATAGCCTCATATTGCTAATCTTTAAAAAACCTGTGTACAAATTTTTACTGGAACCACTGTCGGTAGTAGAATCCGACCTTACAACATTTACTTAGAGCGCTCACCCTAATAATAAAGGCTGTGCATTAATGAACCCTAAATACAAGTTCGAACAGCATTAACACATGGACACAAATATTACTTGAACTGCAGACAGTGCCCTTCCCTGACCGATAATGTGGTACTGTAAACTGGCAGCCAAAAGGTTTATGCTGTAGGGGGTTGGACCTACTTGTCCCATGGACTAAATACACATGAAAATGTGTTGCCCTTGACCCTAAACAATATGTCCTGGATGGTGGGCTATAGGAATTCCACATCCCTGAGATGCCATGAGTGATGTCACTGACCATGTCATGAATGATGTATTATGTGAGGTCAAAAGCAGTGATTTGTGGGGGCAGAAGTTATAGTTAGCTCAGGTAACTATAACGGCTGGTTTTGTATGAGTGAAATCTGAGCCTAATTATTACGTCCCTGTAAGCTTTGTTTTTTTTCCAGTGAATTTCTAAGGTTTTTTTCATTCTATTTCCTAACTATACCGTCGCTGTATTCTTTGTTTTTTCCAGTGAATGCACACAAACACACATATATAAACGCGCACAAAAACATACCAACAAAGTTGCAATATAAAGGTACTGCCAATGTAATAAGTCTCCATATAGTGGCTACTATATAATGCTTACCAACGTACTTACCTGCAATATAATGACATATAACCTATAGGAATAGGTGGCTGGCTATGGTCTTAAAGTGTTAAGATGTGCTGATGTTTCCGGCCCATCTCCCCACTGAGTGGTAGAACTCAGTGTGAACTAAGGATTTTTCCACATGGGCTTCTGTCCCCAGAAACCTAATTCCAGTCTGGGCTGAGTAGTGGAAGGCTTTAATATTATCCATCCCTCCCAACAGTTCAGCCCTCATACCTCTTAAATTAGGCTGTAGTTGCCTGACAGGCAGTCACTCAGGTTTTGTGGTTAACCCGTATGTGGTGGTGGAGAGCTGCAGTGGTCTGGCATATGAGACATCTCTGTATTTCATCATTTACCATCCGGTCCATGCTGGCGAATCAAGCTCCTTTTGACCATCCCCTGATGCCCATTGTATGCCAGTTGTACTGTTCACTTGGGGTGGCCAGCTTTATCAGGCGGCATTGTCTTGGGACCATACTTTCAGTGTCATTAATGTTTCCGGACAGCCATAAGGATTGCCAGCTCATGTTGGCTTGCCAGCGTTTGGTGTCTGTCACATTACAGCAGCTCCTTCCACCAGCTTGCTTAGTCAGCCTTTAGAACTAATTAAGGGTGGGGATTCTCTCTGTCATTTTCACGTCATCCAAAAGGCCAGCCTTTGAACAGTCTATATCATCATGCTCACATCCTCATCCATCACTTGTGCCTCCTCCTTTTTCTGGTTCATGGCTGGCTGGAAGTGTCTAGATTAGAAGCTGTCATGGCCTTCTCGTCTCAGCAGAATCTTCACCACATTCTGGTACTCTTGAAGCTGAACTATCCATTTCTCATTCCATTTTGGGGTTAAGAAGCTGATGTCTGGAAAAGGAAAACCTCACGTTTGTGGGCTGTGGCCACCATAATTGGATGTCAATAGATATAATCATGAAAGCACTGACAACCCCAGGCATTGCTTCTGGCTTATTTTCGGTCTTCATTTCTACATACATATGTCTCTTTAAGGTCTATTTTTGCACTATGCTGGCGCAGGGATTGTGATGTGTAGTGCTGCTCTTGTCTTTTTTTCACACCTAGACAAGAGGGCCTGGTATGAACCAAGCATGCAATATGACTTTATGGGTTGTATTAAGTTTTCGTTGTTACATCTTGAAGTACCTCAATATTTTAGAACACCTCCTGTTGCTGTGGTCCACAGGTCCACTTGATGTCATTTTTGTTGAAGTGCCATGGATGCTCCATGATGGGAGCAGATACAAAATAAAACACCTGCTGTAGTTCGCCATTCCCTGGAAGCTGTGGTTCTCTGGCGATGTTTGAGGAACGTACATATCTTCTGAGGTTCTGCTTTGAGGCAGTCCATCATGAGCATCTATCCTAAGAAACATGTACCTAAGGATTCCAAGAATTATTTCAGGAACTCTCCCCTGTCTTGATTAAGTTCTAGGACATTTTCCCGGAGCTGCTGGAGTGTCTATATCTTCACATATGTTGCAAATTCATCTGGGACCTACCAGTATTAATATTATCAGAGGTGTCTTGCAACATATCAGTTTCCAAGATGATCCAAAAGATGTGTCAACAGTGACCCACATGCGTGGAGCATGTTCTGTTATCTGAATAAGACAAAAGACACACAATTCCTTGAATAGGCAGCTGATGGGATGTTGTATTATGGTCTAACTTACAGAACCATCCAGCCCCACTGAGGTTTGTCACGATTTTGTCCACCATGTAGTGGATGTTCCTTTTCCACCTTACAGCTCAGTTGGATAACCTCATGTGCATGCATATTATCACCAGAGCATGTTGTCTGGCTTGACATGTACCAAGATGGTCTTGGACTTTCTTGATCACGCCTTCATTCTCTAGTTCATCATCCAGCCTTTCTATGGCTCTGGGAAGCAGTTGAAAGATCACACTTTTGACCATTGTATGATCTATGCAACAGCGTTTACGCTGCGAATCTTGCAGTCTAAATTCTTGAGTATGCTCTAAAAATACCTTCTTAACTTCTGAAGTAACTGATTTAGTTATTCTCTCAGGTGAGTTAAAGACATGCGGTAAGCCCAAATTATCATACAATGCTCAAACGTAGTGAAAGAATGGAACTTTATCTAACACTGGACATGCCAGTGAACCTTAGAAGACTTTTAACATACTTTAGACTGAATATGTTTCGCAACTTGTGGTAGGATGGCATAGGCAACAAGACCTTCCTGTATGTTCTTGTGATGAGTCTTCTGCACTAGACACTTTACACATTGTACTAATTTGCCCTAAATGGGCCAATTTGCATCAAAAGTATATACGCCCTTTATTTGCACATTTGAATTGTAAACAAGTGAAACCTGCCCTTTTATATTTACAATTTTTAGAACATTCTGCTGGTTGGTGGCGAAATTTTTAATAGCAGTGTATTATGCTTATACTTGACATTAAAATGGAGTGTATTTACTTAATGAAATTATTTGCTGCTTTTACTATTTTTGTATGATTGTTTTATTGTACTTTTATGTTTGTCGAATACAATTGAAAAAAGTAATTATTGAATTGAATTGAGAGCCAAGCTGAATAAAAGGATGGTGATGGCGGTTTCACCGATGGCCTGATGTCCTCATAAAATTTAAACGAGACATGAAGCACTGGGAGATCCTGTTAATGACAGATGTGCCATATAGAAAAAGAAAGAATATAAAAACTAGTTATATTGAAATAGATATGTAAAACTACTCCTCCTGCTATTAAAAATATTGAGCCACCAGAAACATGGTCCTGCTCTTTTTCCACCTCAATGATGCCAGGAAGTGTTTATCCCATACCAAATTTGCTTCACTAGCCCAACCCCCAGCATATTTCAGCAGCACGCTGTATTGTGGGACTTATAGTCTCGCTTCTACCTTTCAAGGATCAAATTCACATTTGCAGAGACAAAGTACTGCTTATTAAAAAGTCAGTTCTGTCTTAAGGTACACATGTTATTTCCCCACTTGGCAACTACAGGAAGGGGGACATGAATGTCTGAGGAGTTCTGAAGTTGTACCCATGGTCTGGTAGGTATTGACCCGGTGGGCTGCTTTAGGGCTGTCATGGGTGCTTCGGGCACAAAGTCACCATAAATATTCCACTTCCGTCTGCCACAATCCTCACATGATGTGCTTGTTTTATGTAAAATTAGCCTTACTAGAGTCAACTTTGTGACTTTTTCCAACATACAACAGCACACGGAACGTGACAGGGGTGGGGGGAGTGGTGACCTGCATAGACATGCACTCTTATGGAGTACTGACAACAGGTGGAGAAATGGAGGTCTAAACCTTGGTGTAAATCTCCACTCAGAAATGCAGAATACCAAAAAAGTAGAGTTACACCTATGTGTAGGAGTTTACCCACACTTGAGTGACTACACACATCTATATTTACCTTTTGAATTGGCTACGAGATGTTGCAAGTTAATCTTGATGCATGTAGACTGCTGTATGTGCACACAGGGTGTTGTGCATCTTTGTCCAAGGCTGGTTAAGAGCGCACAGACACATTGTGTAGGAGTTACTTGTGCATTGTACATGGGTGTTTTGTATGAGGGCCAGGGCTTTGGGTGGATTAAAAAAAAAAGTTAGGGTTTCTAAAACAGGCATGGCCTGTATAATTAAGGGCATTGCTTAAACACGTAAACTATAGTTCCGTGATTCCCTAAGTGTGCTACCTGACCATTATTTTGGCTCTTCTCTGAGCTTTCGTCTATTGCATCAGTTATACCACACAATTGACTTAACTGAAATTAGCCAGGACTATTGGCTCTATCAATGGTTGCTAGCTGTTTATGATAAATGAGTAACAATGATTTTGTTGTAAATAAATAATTTTAAAATGTTTCAATTTTGGAATTGTGAGACTGTAAATTAAACATTACGGAGGACTGTGGATGGAAGGGCTAATGGTCTTCAGTGTCTCAATCAATCCCATTATGTTCCCTCTACGTTAGACAGGTAAGTCGTTTTCTCCCCACGTCACGTCCATCTGCATATCTTAGACCTTATCTTTTTCAGCACAGACTTTTCACTCTCTTGAATGCCCTTCCTCCCATCTCCTTTACATCACCTCCCTCCAAACACACAACGCACCCACTCACCTGTAAGAACTGCATTTTCTTTTTTTCGCCTTGTCAATATTTTGACAAATGTGTACCTCCTTAACAAACATTCGCACTGAATCAGAATTGCAACTAGAATACGTGACCATTGCTCTGCAGAAAGGCCAAGTATTCTGAACACCTTTTTGACCCACTTAGAGGCACAGTGATAAACTCACACTTTCTTCAGCTTCAACTCCAAAGCTCTCAATCGTGTCCCTTTTTAGGTCTCGCCTGGTGTTAGCAGCGCGCATGCGCTGCCCTCGCCATGCGAAAGCCTTTTGGAATCAATACAGATTCCATGTGCTCGCGTACGAACGGACAAAAGATGTGCACGCGTATGGAAAAGAGATGTGCGCACGCATGGAGGCGTGCATTCGCTTTCCCTCCCTTCCCCCGTCGGACCCCTCCTTCTTCCATTGTGTGAAGGCTGGAAATTTGGCCAATCGCATTTGGGCACAGTTCAGTGAAGTATTTCTTTCTAGCTGATTGCTACAGGAGTTATTACAATGGACTGTATGAGAAACTATTTTGCAGCCATAAGCCGCCATCAGTTCCTTGGCCCATGCCCCTTTGCACTGATTATTCTGGCTTCTATCCACACTCTCTTTCCTGTGTGTCTGGTTATTCCAGTCCTTCCTCCCATCTTTCGCTCTTTCTCCTTTTAATTTTATTTTCTTCTTCTCCCACCCCATAGTTCCTATATGCTCCCCCACCCCCTCCCATGTTGACTTCTGCTCCATTCCACTCTTACCGTCACAGCCATCATATTCTTTTTATGCTTTTTAAATATTTTTGTGAGGTTTGGCAGCTGGTATTTGCTACTGGAACTATCCTTTTGTTCGATGTGCTTTTGAACATTTTTTTTTTAATTTCCACCTCAAGTTTGGCACCCACCCTCTATGAAAGGTAAATTAAAAGTGTAAAAAAATCTGCTAGGTCATGATGCATATGTGCACTTGCATGGTGAAGCATGCACACGTGTCATGGCGCTGCAGCAACTCTTTTTAGCTAATGCCATCCCGCATTCAAAATTAATCATGTTTTTCTCTTAGCCGAAGTCCATCAGTAAAAAGCACTGGCAAAACCAAAAGTTCAGGTATTGTAATTAAAAGGTAGGTGCGACCTTCTGACTTTGTCAATCCTTCTTTTTTTCAGTCAAGTTTAGCATGTGTATCTGTTGGTCAAGCGCTTGCGACAGAACTGATTGCAGTGCGGTCATTGTTCCTTGATGTACCAGAAAAAGGTGTGTGGACTCGATACATGCACGGTAAGGACAAAACACGTTTCACTTCCAAATCATGTGGACTAACGCCAGAACTGCCGACCTTTGAAATGGGGAACCAGCTTGGAATCTCTGCGTCGGCTCAACATCCTGTGAGTTTGGGCAAGTTGCTTCACCTACCCGTGTTTAAAAAAAATCACAAATGAAGGTATCCTTGTGTAATGTAACTAGTGATCATATATTAGGGTTGAGTTCGCGCTTTATACAACAAGAGAAAAAAAAATCAACAAATACGCTTCCCACCACAGAGGGTGGGCGGCCCTCAGTATTGGAATGCAGACTGCCGGCAGGTGTGCTTCCCTCACCCACGAAAGGTTGATTGGACAGGATATAGCAGCCGGCGTTGTCTACCATTTGATTTGTGAAGTGTATGCTTTTGCTTGAATGTGTGGCTGAAATGTTGTTTGCCTCCGTGCGTGCCCTTACCCACTCTGGTAAACCATGCCTGGAGACCCTGCGAATCATTAACAAGCCTTAAAAATGCAATAGGTCTCGCCTTTCATTAAATTAAAGCCATTTGCTTTGCTATACAATACTATTAGCAAAGCAAATGGCTTTAACTTAATCAAAGGCGAGACCTATTGCATTTTCAATGCTTGTAAAACACTTGGAGGTGACTCAGTTGAAAATATGCACCACACAAACGTAATATGCTACACGAAAATATAATACAGAACACAACTTCGTGGAAATAGCTAACACTTTAGGAGAAAGCAAGATTGAATATTGCTTTAAAGTCTTTATATTCATTGTTCAGATATATCAGTGTTTTTGTCATTAAAGTTTATAACATGATATAGGTCCTATCCCATTTCAATGTCTGTTTTTAATTACTTCCGGGTCGAGACTCGGAGGGACCCCAGCCCACTTAAGGCCCTGGTGAGGGCTTAGTGTTCGGTCTTTGAAGTGAAATCTGCTACTGTGCAAAGTAACGTCTGATAATATGAATTGAGAAAGAGCTTTCTCTGAGGTCTATAAGCCTCTCATTTCAAAGGGAGACAGAAGATGCGCACAACAAGAAATCCTCACGCACAGGAAACGTAAGATATAAAGGTTTCAGTACTAGGAGTTTGGATAAAGGAGAGAACGGAGATATGGTTCCAGGAAATAGGTGTTTTTTGTCACTCGAAAGCAGGCATCCCCCGACAGAAGAGCCTTCTCACAGCCCAGGGAAGCTCGGCTCACATGCAACTTTTGAGGCTCCCAGCCAATTTAGCAAATGCGTTTCTAATTTGTTCAAATGCCCTAAAAATAACTAGAGTCTATAACTGAGGCGCCCTTTTGACGTGCAGGCCAGGCCAAAGAAATGCCTCTGCTCTGCGCCACCCTTCCTTTCGAGATACCCCAGAACACACCTGCAGGCGGCCAGATCGCCTTGGTGGTGCCTCCTTCCTCATGGTTTCCTTCGGGCGTAAGACCCCAGGGCTGAACAGAGGTGCAGAAGCGCGCCAACTGCGGAGGAAGGCGGGAGACTCTCTCTCCTCTTCTACGAGGCGTTAGACGTTTTCAAACTTTCGAGCTCCTCCTGCTGAAGTGACAGCTCCGGAAGGGGGGATGAGGGAGGAGGGCTATCAGAAGGGGCGGATACCGAGGAGGGCAGATAAAAGGGTTAGAGCGGAAGAGAGGAGGAGCACGGCTTTGAGCAGCTGCTGTGCACCCGGAAAAGCCGACGCTCGCTAGCAGCTGGTGTCCGAAGGGAGCGTACTTTAGCGCAGGGCACCCAGTTTTTGTGTGTTTTTTTAATAGTAGTAAGTGGTTTGCCTAGAATCACAGGTTGTTAACCGTGAACGTGAGCGACCCTAGCCATTTATTAACATCATCTTCCCATCGAGGCTACAGCTATTTACAAAACGGCTTGCATCACCCACAAAGCCGTGCACTCTTCCTCCCCTCGCTATCTGGCGAATAAACTGAAATTGTCTGGAGGCTTGAGACTGTAAAGTCGGGCCTCAGGCCCACATTATGATAATGAGAGAGAGACGGACACCAGGGTCTATGGTATAGTAACTGGCCACAAGCACGTGCACCCGGGCCTTTTTATTAGCGGGACCCGTGATGGATGGGTGTCGGGTGCAGGGTGTCCAGCCCTCGAGGGAGTGGCTGGGGTTACAGCTTCCTGTGAGACACTAGAGCGTGTCTCGCAGGACACTACATTCCTCCCCAACTTTATTGAAGGACAAACAAAGAGTCAAGTCCAACCTGTGGTGAAAAACACAGCTGATGAAATACCACAGGGTCCATCAGCTTCTCGAGTCAGGTGGCAGGACGACATCAGATGTGGGCTGGTGAACTTGGCTTGCAGCAGAACCTTCTCCGCGGGCACTCGTAATTTAACCTGAGGGACTCCGGGCACGACCGCTGGCTTGGAGACGTCTGCTGCATACCGTCCGTTCTCTGACAATGACGTACGTGTCTTGCATGGCTTCCTCTTGGCTGACGTCGGTGATGGTCTGTGGTGAGATCTACTAGTTCTTTTGGTGGGCTGCGTCATGACCATGGACGGGGTCTAACGTGAGAGTTCACGGAGGTGTTGCTGGACCGACTGTCCCTGTGGAACACTTGGCTGTGACGGTACCCTGTCGGTGGGGCAATGTCTCTTCTCGCTCTCCCGCCTGGGGAGGCCCGTCGTCGGGGTTGCTGCGGGACTGTAGGAAGGCTGCGCTGGAGCCGCTGCTTGTGTGCCGTCTGGGGGCAGCTGCAGGACCGCCGAGGAGCCGTTGCTTGTTCGCACGCACAACCCTCACGGGTGGTGGAGTGTTGGTCAAGACTTGCACTCGCTGTCGCTGTCGCTGTTCCGGTGTAGGCCAGGTACACAGGTGGTTTTGGGTTCCATTTAGTCGGCTTGTGTGGCAACGGTTTCGGACTCCAGTCCATCGGTACTCAGGGAGTGGTGCTTGACGCATGTGTTGATGGCTGGCGTGGTGATGGCTGCCAGCCACGTGGTGAGTCGGAATTACAGGTGGTGGTGGCTTGCTGAGAGAGTTCGGATGTCAGGATGGACCTGGGCAGCCACGTGCCTCCGCCTTGCTGATGTTGAGCGTCCGTGGCGGTTTAACACGTAGAGTGTGTTGATCCTCTCTTGCCTGGCTTGGGAGCCACTGCCGACTCCAACTTGAGGCGGTGTGAGGACGGACACTCCGAGCAGATCTTCACCCGGGGCATCTGCGGACAGGAGCAGGGATGTCACTTGACTTGGACTGCCAACACTTGGGGAGTGGCCGTTCACCTGGGGAAGCGTTGTGGAGAGACGCGGTTTGCGACGGCTGCGGCTTACATTTGGTTCTCCCGTGAGGCTGTGTCCAGGGACGGCGGTCCGCCTTGGTGGCTGTCGAATGTGTCCGGGTGAGCTCTTGGCTTGCTGTGAGTCCCTGGTCTTCTCCTTTTCCTGGTCTGTTCAGTCTACCTGTGTCTTCCGGTTTTCAGGGTGACAGGGATGTCACTCTTCTTTCTTCGAGGGCGTTGCGCTTGGACCTTGAGGCGGCGCTGTCATGGCGCCGGCTTCTGATTTCGTAGCTCCTTGCTTGCTGGGCGACGTGATGTCCAGTCGCGTGTCGCTGGCGTTGGAGCGCCCGTTGCTGTGGCGGTCTGCCACGTGGAGTGCGCGACTCCTCTCTTGCCTGTCGTTGGTCACCGCCGACTCCATCCTGAGGCAGTGTTGAGGAGGACACTGTGTCGCTTTCGGGCCGCTGCGGGTGCGACTCCTCTCTTGCCTGCCGTGGGTCCCGGCCGACTCCATCTGCAGGCTGTGTTGAGGAGGACCTTGTTGCTTTTCGGCCCACTGCGGGGCTTCGGGTGCGACTCCTTTCTTGCCTGTCGTGGGTCACCGCCGACTCCATCTTGAGGCAGTGTTGAGGAGGACCCTGTTGCTTTTTGGCCCACTGCGGGGCTTCGCTGGTGCAGTGGAGACGTAGTCGTTCTCTGTGCTGCGTTCAGTGGTGTTCGTTCTTGGACGCTTTCTTCCGGCATTCTGGGCGTCGTGGTTGGCGAGTGTGCCTGTTCACCAGTAGGACAGGTGATGCGATCTCTTCCCTGGCGGTGGCGTTGGGCAGCCACGTGTGGTGTGTACCCTGCACCAGTCTTTGTCTTGAGCTGTCGACGGGGACGGTTCACTCAAGGGGATGTAGTTATGGGTGGCCTCCCACTTGTGCTGTTGATGGCTGTCCATGGCGTTGCTGCCTGTACTTGGCTCTGAGCTTCTGGGTGGGTCTTGCATGCCATGCGTGGCTGTTTGGGCATAGAGATATTTGCAGTGGCGTTGCAGGGCTGTGCATGAGAGTTCCTTCTTTGGTGGTGCAGATTACCACCCACTCGGTAGAACCGCTGCTGTTGCCCCTTGTATGCCGAGGGCAGGTCCCCCGATGCAGCGGTGGTGAGGACGTCGGCTGTGTCTGGCTCCGTGTGTGCACCGTGGGGGTCGGCCCTCCGTGTTCGCAGCAGTTTTCACCTGGGTTTCCGCACTGCGGCGGTCTTGTGCACACGATGGCTGTGTCCGGAGGAGCACTGGTGTGGCCGGATTGTGGGCGCAGGGGAGGCTCTTCCACGTGGTGTTGGCTCCCCCCGGCCTTCCTGGGGCACTTACTACTCCTACCTTGTCTGTCAGGGACTAGCGTGGCCTTGTGGTCCCAGGTTGGTGCAGCGGGTGGTTCCAAGGAAGACACAGGGCATACTCCGCCACAGCCCGACTTCCCTGTCTTCGGTCCACTCTGGCAGCATTGGCTTCCTGTCTGGTTCAGGGAATGGTCCCTTACTTGTGGAGGGCTGCGCCTTTGCAGGGAGAGGCCCATTTGCCAGGTGCTTAAGGCTTGGATGCGGTTCGTTTACCCTTGTTAGTAGGTTGGGCAACGCTGTGTGGCACCTTGACCACCAGGTGGCGCTGCCGTTGCTTCCTTGTGTGTTTGCCTGGTGCTGGGATGCAGCCTACACGGTGTGGCACCTTGACCACCAGGGGGCGCTGCCGTTGCTTCCTAGGCAGTGGCAGTGATAGTTGTCCGTCTGTGGCAGGCCGCTGAGAACGTCCGCGCAGACACCGTCACTCTCGTGCTCATTTCCCACCTTCTCCCGTGGCAGATGCGGTACCGCTCCTGTCGGCTGGGCGACGCTGCAAGCACCTCGCAGGCTAGAGCCCCCTCCGTTGGAATCGCGCTCAATCCGAGCTGTCAATGCGGGCGGGCGTACAGTGTTAGACGGCTTATGGTTCCCTCGGTCCTAGTCTTGACCACTACCTCAGGGGTACTGGGGACTTGCCTCGCGAGACGGCAGGGGGTGCTTCCGCTTCTCCGCGGTCCGGCGGGAGTCGTGGCCGGCGGCTGTGCGGTCCGTGAGACGTGGCTGGGATGCCGACGCTCGCCTCCTTCATGTATCTTTGGGCCTCAACGCCCCCACCGCGCGGCGGCACTGGACATCCTCCTTGTCCCACCAGCGGCACCCATGGAGGGCGGTGTCCTCAGGTCTGTGGGTTGAGAGTGCGGTGCGATCCGCTGGCGGGTGGCGGCAGCCTTCCAGCAGTCAGGAAGTGCGCCGGGGCATAGGGTGCAACCTGGGGCTTGCGGTGCTGGCAAAGGGATGCTAGGTGGCACAGCATCGAGCTGGGGTCACCGGTGTGGGCGTGGCTGCCACTGACGCGGTGCTTGCGGTGGCGCTTTCTCACACGCCTTATCTGTTTCCCCACTGACCTCTCACAGCTGGGCTGACTGGTGTCCGGGCTGCAGCGGCGGCAGTCCGTCGGCGTCGCAGTGCCGGTAGGAGCCTCGGGTGATGTTCATCCACTTCGGCACTGCCTCGGCCGTCGCGCTGGTGATGCGCTTGTGTAAGCCTACCTGTAGACGACGCTGATTCTCCCGGGTTGAGGAGGCGACAGCTGGGTGGCACGCCGGGCTCGCTCCTCGCGGCAGTCGCAGGGAGGCTGTGAACTGCCCAACAGGGGCGGTGTCGCAATGCAGGCTCTTCTCCTCCCCATGGGGGATGATGCAGCGCCGAGCGTCTGGCACGGGGGGTCAGACCTGCCACGTCGCCATTGTAAAGTCGGGCCTCAGGCCCACATTATGATAATGAGAGAGAGACGGACACCAGGGTCTATGGTATAGTAACTGGCCACGAGCACGTGCACCCGGGCCTTTTTATTAGCGGGGCCACGTCACTCGTGACACCCGTGATGGATGGGTGTCGGGTGCAGTGTGTCCAGCCCTCGAGGGAGTGGCTGGGGTTACAGCTTCCTGTGAGACACTAGAGCGTGTCTCGCAGGACACTACAGAGACCTTCTGGAATGCGGAAAAGTTCCTGCTTGAGCCCTCCTCCTTCAAAAGGGAAAAAATGATGGCTCAATCGTTCTCAGGTAATGCGGTGAGAATCTGGAACTCGTGTCCTCCTTTGCTCCGTGTCACCACCTCCATCCTGATCTTCAAAGCGGACCTCAAATCTCTTCTATTCCAAAGACACTTTCAGAACAAATTCCTTCATTCTCAGACCCCGCCAGGAAGTTTGTTAGTCATTGTAAATTTGTTATATTTATTTATTTTTTGTACATTCCTTGCTTGCTGTGTTTGATATTGTGTTCCTCTTGCCTGCTGTGTTTGATTCTGTGTCCTGCTATTTTTGTACCTTCTATTTTGTAACATTTCTCTCATGTAACGTAACTGGTTCTATTGTACAGTGCTCTGACACCTTCGGGTAAAGTCCGTGCTTTATAAAAATGCATAATAAATAAATAAATGTATCTTCATCCCCTTATCCCTTGACATTTCACCTGTAGTACTGTGAGTTGTCTCCCCCCCACTCCATATTTCAGCAGCTCGCGCCTCTTTAGTCTCCCCTTCCACCCACCCTATATTGTGCCTGAGCACCTTCCGGATGACATCTCCCCTTCAAACACCGAATATATGTATGTCTCTTTTGCAATGTCTAATCTTGTCTACTGTTTACTGGTAATCTTTGACCGTATTCTGGATTTAAGGTATAATCTAGCAGGTTAATTGAACAAGTACATTTTTGACAAACAGAGCCGTTGGTTATACTCCCGATTACCTGGTGAAACTTTAAAATATACCTGTGTCTTGTCAATCAAAGAGACACGTAATGTCCTCGGTGATAAAAGTCCTTTGTATGAAAATCGTTCCCACCAGAGCTTTTTCTAGAGTATACCAGAGTAAGGTTTAACAGTTGCTTTTTAGGTCTCGCCTGACCCAGCGCATGCGCTGGTCTGGCGAGACTTATAGAGAGGGCTCCAAAAAGTGCTACCAGGCCAGCCTAGAACTACAGTGAATGTGCGCGGACGCGCGCGCCGTGATTAATTTCACTTTCGCGGCCACAGGCCCGCTTTGATGTTTGATCGCGATCACTTTCTCGGCGCATGGCCGCTTGGCATAGCCAATAGGTCTCGCTTTTGGGACCGTATAAGTATTTAGTTATGCAACTGTTGCATGGCTAAACACTTATAAGGTCCCAAAGGTGAGACCTATTGGCTATGCCAATGCTTGTTTGAGTATGCCTCATACTCCGAACCGCCACCCGCCTCGAGAGGCCCCCTCCTCTCCCGAAGGAGACAGTCTCCTCTACCCCCACTGTGCAAACTACCTCCGGCCTTCTTCGCATCTCTCACACTGTATGAACACCCTTCGTACCGCCCCAGACAGTGCTTCCCACCCCAGACAGTGCTTTCGCCCCCCGTGGTAGGTCTGTTAAGTGCTACCGTAAGCCCCGCTGGTATTTACAATAAATTATAGTCATTCCTGTAACTGGCCTTGGAACGATGAAAGGCGGAGTGCTAGGTAAACTTTCGCCGTTGCACTGCCGGACACGGCTATGTACGCGCCGCCGGCCGTGTGTGCTTTCAAGCGCGCCACCCACTGTCCCTACCATACGGCCTCTATTCCCGGAGACAGAGTGCTGCCCTGCGTGTTATTGACTCCGATGGTTGTTTCCTGTAATTTTCGCCCGTTTTTGTAGCACTATGCGGACCACCGGGAGAGTGGCAAAAGGTGTCCAAGTCTGTGGTACTACAAAGGAACGGGCAAAGGGGGCTACTAACTCCGGCTTTATCTACGAAGTGCAGGTCCACCGTGGTCTGGCCCTCTCGGTTGGTGCGATGAAGATCACGGACTCCATCGATGGGGAATTCTTTAGCGGGTGGCTTCCGAGGCGGCTAGACTCGCCCTCTACACAAGTCGTGAAATCGAGGCTGCTGTGATACTGGTGCTCTCTGTGGCCTAGCCCAGATCTTAAAACTTTATTCTACATGGGTTATATTGTTTGTCTCATTAAAGGACTCCGGCTATTGTCGGAATGGCGCCAACCCCCTCTTTCTGGGTGGCGCTCCCTGTAGTGCAGACGTCTTCAAACTGGGGGGCGGGCCCCCCTAGGGGGGCCTCAATCGATCCCAGGGGGGGCGCCATGCTCTGGCCAGAAGAAACATTATGCTTTGTTTTCAGCCTAAAAAAATGAGCAGCAGTAAG
The DNA here is from genome assembly GCF_964204655.1 of Triturus cristatus. Taxonomy (NCBI): domain Eukaryota; kingdom Metazoa; phylum Chordata; class Amphibia; order Caudata; family Salamandridae; genus Triturus; species Triturus cristatus. Next base: position 753,145,003 of record NC_140592.1, read on the forward strand.
CACGTCTGTAGGGCCATCATTAACATCCTTTGTCATTTAAATACTGGCTGTGAGAAGGTGTCAAAGAGGAAGGGACTCCAAATTTTCTCCAAAACCCCCCACTACCGTTTCGAATTATCACACTGCGGATACTTTTACACATTAGTAAGGCCTGCCTCACCAGAATAGTATGTTTGGAAATCGTGTATTTGTTTGCATTTCTAAAACAGTGACAGAACTTAGCTGCAATGTTTAAATAAGTCTAGACATATTTAAACATTGCCAGTTTATTTTAATTTTATTTTATGCGTTTTTATATAGCATGGACTTTACCCGAAGGTGTCAGAGCGCTTCACAATAGGAACAGTAATGATACATGAGGAGAAAATTACAAGTGAGCATGTTACAAAAGCAAACGTTACGTTACATGAGGCAATAGTGACAATTATGCATGTATCGAGAGCAAACAAAATACAAGAGGTAGCAAACGATACGTTACAAGAGGAAAAAGTGACATGTGTGCATGTTACAAAAGCGTACAAAGTACAAGTAGAGGTATAATACTGCAATAAATGGCAGACACTCAAAACACAAGAACAAACGTTACGTTACATGAGGCAATGGTGGCAATTGTGCATGTATCAAAAGCAAAAAATACAAGAGGTAGCAAACGATATGTTACAAGAGGACATGTGCATGTTACAAAAGAGTACAAAATACAAGTAGAAGTATAATACTGCAATAAATGGCAGACACTCAAACTACAAGAGCACACTGGGAAGGCACTTCTATAGTCCTGGAAAACAGAATTTCCTATAGTGGAAGGACTTCCTTCAGATAATAGAGAGGGCGTGAATTAAATTTGGAAGTGTCTTTGAAGGAGGAGAACTTTGAGGTCAGTTTTGAAGGCCTGGGAAGAGGTGGTGGTCCGGAGCTGAGGCAGAAGTGAGTTCCAGATTCTCACCGCATTGCCTGAAAAGGATTGGGCCATTGATCTTTCCTTCTTGAAAGTGGGAGGTTCAAGCAAAAAAATGTCCGCATTACGTGATGGTCTAGAGCCTCCAGAGAGTTTCATTTTTTTCGCCAGGTAGCAAGGAGAAGAGGAGTGCAAGGCTTTGTGAGTGATACAGGCAGTCTTGTAGAGAAATCTTGCCTCGATGGGAAGCCAACGGAGGGTGGATAAAATGGGTGTGATGTGGTCGCTTCTTTTGGCCCCATATATGAAACGAGCTGCTGAATGGAGAACAGATTTAAGGTGGGACAGGTGGGATTTGGGGAGGCCAGTAAGAAGAGAATTGCAGTAGTCCAGTCTGGAGAGAACCAGCGATTGGACCAGGGTTTTAAGGTCTTGCTCCGGGAAGAAGCGACGAATCCCCCAAAGAAGGCGCAGTTGGTATCGAGCAGACTTTGCAATGGAATTGATGTGGGAGAGTAGATTGAGTTTTTTGTCGAGTATGACACCAATGGATTTTGCGCTGTCGACAATGATTGGTTTATTGTTGAGTAGATTCATCTGATCCATCCATGATTGAACCGGGGGAGGAGAAAGTGAGGAGGAGAGGAGGAGGAATTCAGTTTTGGCAGGATTCAGAATCAGTTGATGAGTTAACATCCAGTTTTGAATGGAGTCGAGAGTGGAACTTAGGATGGAGAGATCGTGAGTGGAGGCCACCTTAAGGTAGATTTGGGTGTCGTCCGCATAGAGATGATAGTGGATCCCGGATTTACTTAGGAGATTTCCCAATGGTTCTAAATAGAGATTGAACAATGTGGGTGCAAGAATAGAGCCTTGAGGTACACCTTGACCGACCGCCAAAGGAGATGAAAGACTGTTCGCTATTTTGATCATTTGGGATCTATCAGAGAGGAAGGAAGCAAACCATTTAAGCACAGTGCCCTCCATGCCCATTCTCTGTTGAAGAGTGTTAAGGAGAGTGTTGTGATTGACCGTGTCACAGGCTGCAGAAAGGTCAAGGAGAATTAGAAGACAAGACTCCCCCGAATCGAGTATCTGCAGCGCGTCATCAATCACTTGCAGCAGGGCTGTTTCAGTGCTGCAGTTTTGAATGAAGCCGGACTGGAAATTGTCAAGAAGATCATTGTCCTTGATATGACGAGAGAGTTGTTTCGCTACACATCTTTCTATGATTTTCACAAGAAAAGGTAGGTTAGTGATGGGGCGGATGTTGTTGAGGTCGTTCGCATCAGCGGTGGATTTTTTAAGCAGAGGGGTGACCTGCCCAGTTTTGAAGGAAGGGAGCCTTTGACAGAGGGAGAAGTTAATCAGAGTGGTCCAATAGGAAAGAAAATGGGTATAGAAGTCAACGGCAATGGCACTAGGGATGGGGTCAAAAGAATGGTTGGAGGGCTTTGTTTCGAGGATGGATTTGAGGAGGGCATCTTCAGAGATAGGGTCAAAGTTCTGCCAAATGGCCAAGGATTTGCGCTCCTCTGGTGTGGTAGGATGAATGACCTGATCCACAAGTGATTTCACTTTTTTGTCAAAGAATATAGCGAATTCCGCTGCTTTCTTTGTAGAATCCTCCAACTTGGAGGTTGGGGGAGAGCAGTTTGGATTCTTGAGGGGGGGCCGGTATTTTTTTTTTCCTACACTGGGGGGGTGCAGAGTTAAAACGTTTGAACTTTAAATCAAGCCCTGGCACACATTTCTGTTCATTATAAAATGTCAATAACATAGGTTTCCAAGCGAATACATAAAGACAAATAAATAATTTAATGATTTTTCTTGTTATGGCTCCAGCCGACATGTGCTTCGTCGTTTGGGACAAGACACCCGCGAATTCCTCAGGGCTGGAAAACATACATAAAAGCAGAGTGTAAGCCCCACCATTTGGGCATCCAAGATACAGTCATTGTTATGTAAATTATGTGGTCCCAACTGTGCTCATCAATTCACCTCATATATCCCGAAGGAATGTGCAACTGCATCCAACATAGGACAGTGTAATCAGTATATCCTGTGTCAAGAACATTTCTAATTCTCATATTCCTGTGTCAATCAATAAGTAGTGTCTAACATATCAAGCCAAACAATATTGATGTCCACCCTTAAAACAAAAGGGGGTGGATCCATAATGAGTAGGGGGATGGATGGGAATAGTTATACGATTCATAACCACCATGCAAGTGACATCCCATATGCATATTGTAAGGGTCAACTGACTGGGAGATCCCAGGCCTACCTTTAATCAATAGGAAAGGTCTTAAGTGCCTGAAAGTAAAATAGAAAGATATAAATTGTATGTCCTATTAAAATTATATCCCTGTAGATACCAACCATAAGGTAAAGGAACATACCTTCTGACTGGTTTTAATTCCGTCCCAGCCTTAGTTTGGCTGGGCAAATTGCATGTATTCACGAAGACAATTATTCAAGCAAAAGTCTGCAAGAACAAAGCAAAGTCCTATTCACAATTGTGGAGCAGATCGCTCATAAATGCCAATATTGGCTCCAAGCATAGAGTACAAACTTAATTTAAAAGTTCAGTGGAAAGAGTTTCCAATCCTTATATTGACACACATCTCTATTAGATAGACTACCTGGATACACAAGGAGATCACCAGTGTATAAGTAATAGCCATGAAAACATATTATATGGTTCCCAAGTAAACTGACTTGGTGCACGGATGACCAGCAAAATTTCAAAGAAATCATGTGCTAGGTGACAAGAAAGAATTTCCAATCATATACTGATAAGCGTCTCCATTGGGTTAAGTCATATGTCACCAAAAATTATCGTGAAATAAAAGGAGGAGATCCCAGTGTATAACAGTAAAAGTAAAATAACAAAGAGGGCAGATTATACAGTTCCCAAGTGTGCCGACTTAGTGCACGGGTGGCCAAGAAAATACCAGAGCAAACAAGCGTTAGGTGGAAGGCTTACCGACGATGCACGCTGTAGAGTAAACACCGTGCTGGGTGATGGGCTGCGTAATTAATCAGCCCACGACGCGCTAAAATATCAAAAAAGTATACGAAGATTAGAGTAATCTATTAAAAAATCATTCTCTACGTCCTAATTTCAGAATAAGCATCCCCAGGCAGTTAAATACCTATATTGTGCAGCGTCAAAGTCTAGGTTCAATCCTCCGGCATCTCAGTATGGCCGCAATGTTCAGTGTATACCCAGAAGTGCCGCCTTTATTACGAATGAAAACAAATGACTAGCGCGTAAAGAATGACAGCGGCGGTTACGATGTCAGCCGCCATCTTGAAGATCCTATTAGAACACGTAAACCATGTGGTTAATATTTAACAATGTATCCATCTTTCGAGTAAGTCCATCGATATCACGGTTTTACGACGAATACTTAATAAATATGTTTGCTGGTTATGGTAATTCCACCTCAATTTATTCTATTGGTTAGAGTAACCCTGGCACGGAATTGATACTGACTGGTGGCGTCTGAAGTGAGCATTCCGTCCGCCATCTTGGATTGGTCTCCCAATTTAGATTGTTAGTGACGTTTACATAGAGATATTGGTCTGTCAATGCTCGACGCGATAGATCAGAGAACTATACACTCCACACATTGAATCCTTAATGTTGGAGGTATTAGGATCAAAGTGCACAATTCTAATTTAACAATTTAATCAATGCACTATCTGGTTTGAATATGTAATCTGGCTGTTATTGATCCGTTACATATTGATTCTTCACAAAGTGAAATTTATCAATATCTAGTGTTTTGCCAAAAGGAAAAGAGAAAAGAAGAAAAAAAGAGGAAAAAAGTAGAACAATTTAAAAGGGAGATACATATGAGATGTCCATTGATATCAAGGTGGGTGTATGGTGGAAATGAATAAGAAAACCTTGATAATAGTGTCTGTCATATATACATTATTGTTTGGCTATATGTCTGTGACGAGGTGAGGCGGGTCCGAGTGCCCAAGAGCAGACGATCACCGATTTCTTCTCTCCCCACATAGCCCCACTTGGACCAGGCAACCATCAGGTACTCTGTGCCTGACCCAAAGGCAAGAAACGAGGACTGTTACTTTAACTGGGCCGAGTTTGATCCGGGACCCGCCCCCTTCCGTGACGTCGACTTTCCGGAACAAGAAATTCCCCGGACGGACAGTAGGGAGGTGTGTCATACACCCGGAGGCGAGGAGGAGGAGGCAAGAGAGGAGGAACCGAAGACCGTGAGAAAGCTGATGAACCGAAGAGGAGACGAGGACGAAGAGGACGCCGCCGCTCCAGAGCCAGGAGGCCAACGGAAAGGCGAATCCCCGTGCCACACTTCAAGGGAAGTGTGGCTTCAGCAGGTACGGAGTCGTGTCACAGCGTGGGTGGGAAGGAAGGGTTCAAAACCTCCCTAAAGCACCCGACCGAATAGCCCTGTAAAGCACCTCCCGTTTACCCAGGCCCTGAGCACAACCGACACACCGTACCACCACCTGAGTAGTTAAAAAACGAGCACCGTGTGAATCCTCACTCCCCTCCCCTATTGTGCATAACTGCTGACACATACACTGATACCGCACTGTATTCTTTCTCTCTGGCCCCACGGTACCCGAGGCACCCCTGCAAGCCGGACAAGCTGGAGTGGAGCAGGAACAGCACCGAGAGACGAAGCCGCGCCAGCCCGGACAAGAAAACCCACGAAAGCCCGCTTCCTTACTACCGGAGTAATCCGAAACCCAGACGCACTTTAAAATCAATAAAACCTTCTTTAAGAACAGCACGTGTCCCCTTGGTTATCTCCGACCCACTACAAGTGGTGGAGAATGCGGGCACCTCGATAGCCATCTGTCCTCTGAAGATGGAAGACATCCTGCATCTCCTAGTGAAAGGACAGGAACAGCTGGGTTGGATGGTGGAACAGCAACTTAACTCAGCCAAAGCTGACCGAGAAACATTCACTAACACAGTGTCTGCGCAGCTTGAGGGGTTACAGAAACTCGTGACTGACGCAGCCGGGAACCCCATCGCACGAGAACCACGCCCTTCCCCCACCTCCTCGGGGATATCCCTACAGAAGTATGTAACGGGAGAAGACCCTGATGCGTTTTTACTCAATTTCGAGAGAGCCGCTTTGGCCTGTGGGTGGCCCGTAGAAAAGTGGCCCTTCTTCCTTGCCCCCCTCTTAACCGGCGAGGCTCAAGCAGCCTACCAAGTCACCAACGCTACAGGTGAAACCGCATATGCCACGGTCAAAACAATTATTCTGGACCATCTGGGCATGGACCCAGAAGCATACAGGGTCAGGTTTCGCAAAGAAAGAGGGGCTGTAGGTGAAAACCCCAAAACCCTTTTTTGTTAGATTAAAAGCGGCCGCCGACAAATGGCTCACTCCTACAATCAGCTCCAAGGAAGAAATCATGGACAAAATATATTTGGAGCAATATTTGGACGCTCTCCCGTATGGGACTCAAAGATGGCTACGCCAACACTCCAATCTAACCACCGCTCAGGCGATCGATATGGCAGCGACCTTTGCAAGAGCTCAGCCACGAATGTACGCATGGGAGCCAGAAAAAAATGCGAAACTCACCAGTAAAACCGATCGGAAACCCAGAACTCCTACAGAAACAATGATGCCTCGCCCCCACAAAGTAGATGTTCCAACCTTTAAAGGCCCTCAATGTTTCGAGTGTGGGGCCTGGGGGCATATTGCCCGATTATGTCCTCAGAAAAAGGGCCCTGAAGAACCCATGGAAGTGGGATACTTGCCGAAGACTGTCCTCTATTCCGCGGAACTAGGAGGCGCGTATCATGTAAGGGTTAAAGTGAATGGGAGGCCCGCCAAAGCCCTGTTAGATTCTGGGTGTAAACAGTCCGTAATTCAGGGGGTGTTTGTGCATTCCACTCAGGTACTTCCCCAGAGGTGGGTTTACATTAAATGTGTCCATGGGGACGTGAGGGCATACCCACTGGCACAAGTACCTCTAGAAATAGAGAATGGAAAGACCCAGGAAGTAAGGGTAGGCGTACTAGAAACCTTGCCTGAAGAAATCATCATAGGCACGGACAACCCCCATTTTCATAGCCTTTTCTCTACGTCCATTAAAGGCTTCCTTCCCAAACCACAAAAGAATTTACCGGCCCTACTCTCCCCCGACCCTTGGGTCTCTGACAGGAGTTTTAGGTTCGCGTAAACTAATGATCCCACCTTGTTCAATGCATGGGAACAAGCACATGCCGAACAAGACAGTCCCTCACCGACCTTTCCCCGTTTTTTGATGCAGGATGGGCTCCTCTATAGACAGGGAAAGTCAGAAGACCCCTTACAGTTATTGGTTCCCTCTTCCTTCAGAGAACAGATCATGTTCTACGCACACACACATTTGCTAGCAGGACACATGGGGAGTGAAAAAACCACCCACAATATATTGCGGTATTTTTTTGGCCTGGGATCTACCAAGAGATAAAAAAACACTGCCTAGCATGTGAAATTTGCCAAAAGAAGAACACACACAGGCCACCAGCGGTGCCGTTACAACCTCTTCCCATCATAGGCACCCCTTTCGAAAGGGTTGGGATGGACCTCATCGGGCCCCTTCCAAAGAGTCGGAAAGGAAACCTGTATGCACTCGTAATAGTGGACTATGCCACACGCTTCCCCGAGGCCTTTCCCCGAAAAACTCCAACATCTAGGGCCATAGCCGAGAGATTTATTGAACTGTTCTCTCGAGTAGGCTTCCCGAAAGAGATCCTAACAGACCAAGGTACACCATTCGTGTCCAGATTAATGCATGAGGTGTGCACGCTCCTAGATCTGCATCAAATAAAAACATCGGTGTATCACCCTCAGACCGATGGGCTCGTGGAGCGTTATAACAGGACCCTCAAAGTCACTCTTAAAAAAATGCTGTCAGTAAACGGAAGGGACTGGGATCTCCTTTTACCCCTAGCGTTATACGTTATAAGAGGACAGACCCAAAGCAGCCTAGGCTGCTCCTCGTTCGAAATGCTTTACGGACGCCAGCCTAGGTCGCTTTTGGAGATGACTAAGGAAGCCTGGGAGTTGGAAAAAAATGAGGAGAAAAGTATTTTGGATTACAGTCTCTCTCTCAAAAACACCCTGGGAAAACTGAGAGACCTCGCACATGCTAACCTCGAGAGGAATCAAATCAAACAAAAAACGTATTACGATAAAGGAAAGAAATGGAGAAGACTGGAGGTGGGGGAGTGGGCCCTGGTATTGCTACCGCCCTCTACGAAACGTTTCCAGTCCGAATGGATGGGGCCCTATAAAGTCCTCGACACTATAGGGAAAACCAGTTACCAACTACAGGTGTCTCCCAGAAAAAAACAAACGTATCATATCAACATCCTAAAAAAATGGCTGGGACCCCCACCGAAGGATGTTCGGTTGACCTTACCAACAGGGACATCCACGACCTCCACGCTCGAACAACTGGTAATCAACGAAGACCTTAGAGAGCAAGAGCACAATACTCTAATACAGGTGTTAAAGCCGTTTTCCCCTATCTTTTCCGACATACCCGGGAAAACATCTCTTACAGAACACCGGATAGAGACACGGCCGGGAACCACAGTAAAATTAAGGCCCTTCAGAATACCAGCAGCCAAGAGGGCAGCCGTGCAGAAAGAAGTAGAAGAAATGTTACGGTTAGGGGTCATCCGGCCCTCCCGAAGCAACTGGTCGTCCCCTATAGTTATGGTGCCCAAACCGGACGGTAGTACCCGCTTTTGCATGGATTTCCGCTCTCTCAATTCTGTTTCCACCTTTGACGCCTATCCTATACCAAGGGTGGACAAACTAATCGAACAACTCGGAGAAGCACGATACATAAGTACGCTAGACTTGACCAAGGGATATTGGCAAGTTCCCCTACGGGAAGAAGACAGAAAAAAGACGGCCTTTGCCACCCCTGACAGGCTCTATGAATTTAACGTGTTGCCGTTTGGGTTGTATGGAGCCCCCGCAACGTTCCAACGCCTTATGAATGAGGTGCTGAGAAACCATCAAGACTATAATTCTGCGTACTTAGATGACATTATTATGTTTAGTCCTTCCTGGGAAGAGCACCTACGACATCTAGAAACCATTTGTAGAACACTACAGTCCGCCGGGTTACACATTAATTCAAAGAAATCCCGGATCGGATTCCACAAAGTAAAATACTTAGGATATGTACTGGGGCATGGGTTAATAGAGCCTCAAATTGAGAAAGTCAGAGCAATCTCAGAACCACCCTTTCCCACGACAAAAAAGGAGATGAGAGCCTTCCTGGGACTCATCGGTTATTATCGCCGGTTTATCCCCTCCTTTTCGGCCCTTGCAGCTCCCCTCACCCACACTTTGAAACAGAACTTTAAAGCTCACCTATTCCATTCCCCAACAGTTGAGATGTGGGACGCCTTTACCGCCCTTAAAAAGATCATTACCACCGCCCCAGTGTTGTCTTCTCCTGACTTCAACAAACCCTTTATTGTACATACAGATGCCTCCGATTATGGGGTGGGAGCTGTTCTGTCACAGATACGGTCAGACGGAATGGAACATCCTATCCTTTACATTAGTAGAAAGTTGTTTCCCCGGGAGGTGAGGTACCCTACAATAGAGAAGGAGTGTCTCGCCGTTAAGTGGGCGATCGACAAGCTCCGTTATTATCTGGAGGGCCACCCATTCACACTTTATACTGATCATGCTCCATTGCAGTGGATGAGCAGGAACGCGTCCCTGAATCCCAGGGGGATGAGATGGTTCCTGTCGTTGCAACCCTTCTCCTTTACTGTCTGCCACCGAAAAGGGTCCGAAAATGGGAGTGCGGACTTCCTCTCCCGTTTTCCTCTCCCCGATCGGGAGAATCCTAGGGAGGGCATGTGTGACGAGGCGAGGCGAGTCCGAGTGCCCAAGAGCAGACGATCACCGATTTCTTCTCTCCCCACACAGCCCCACTTGGACCAGGCAACCATCAGGTACTCTGTGCCCGACCCAAAGGCAAGAAACGAGGACTGTTACTTTAACTGGGCCGAGTTTGATCCGGGACCCGCCCCCTTCCGTGACGTCGACTTTCCGGAACAAGAAATTCCCCGGACGGACAGTAGGGAGGTGTGTCATACACCCGGAGGCGAGGAGGAGGAGGCAAGAGAGGAGGAACCGAAGACCGTGAGAAAGCTGACGAACCGAAGAGGAGACGAGGACGAAGAGGACGCCGCGGTTGCAGAGCCAGGAGGCCAACGGAAAGGTGAATCCCCATGCTTCACTTCAAGGGAAGTGTGGCTTTCAGCAGGTACGGAGTCGTGTCACAGCGTGGGTGGGAAGGAAGGGTTCATAACCTCCCTAAAGCACCCGAACGAATAGCCCTGTAAAGCACCTCCCGTTTACCCAGGCCCTGAGCACAACCGACACACCGTACCACCACCTGAGTAGTTAAAAAACGAGCACCGTGTGAATCCTCACTCCCCTCCCCTATTGTGCATAACTGCTGACACATACACTGATACCGCGCTGTATTCTTTCTCTCTGGCCCCACGGTACCCGAGGCACCCCTGCAAGCCGGACAAGCTGGAGTGGAGCAGGAACAGTACCGAGAGACGAAGCCGCGCCAGCCCGGACAAGAAAACCCACGAAAGCCCGCTTCCTTACCACCGGAGTAATCCGAAACCCAGACGCACTTTAAAATCAATAAAACCTTCTTTAAGAACAGCACGTGTCCCCTTGGTTATCTCCGACCCGCTACAATGTCACACCCCATCGAAACAATATATGATATCTAATAGAATTTACCACATAGTATTATTTGTACATTCAAAATAGTCCAAAGATCATTATATCATAAATGATTATATGTGACCCTAGCATGTTACAGTTGTATGGCAATTAACAGTTATAGTTGTAACATTTTCAGTACACATCAGAGTCGTATAACAATCATTGTATCCTATGCATTTGATAATATTCGGGTGACATAAATATATAATACAGAGATCATTGTATACTAGACCTTCGATAGTCATTGGGTAACATAAACATGTATTAGGTATTGGTAACATTGTCAGCACCATAGGTGTGCTACTCGCCATGTTAGTGAAATAGAGTCATCCTAGATTCAATAGAAATGCAATTTCATGTTCATGTATCATATTCATACTGTAAGTAAACATCGGAAAGTCTCTATTAGAGAGTCCTGAGTCATATATAGTCAGTCACCAAGGAAGTAATGTAATTCATGATCTGTGTTCATCCCGTGTTTGACCGCTTGAAGCTTCATGATCCATAAAGCCTCCCTGCGCCTTAAATATAATTCCTTGTTGCCACCCCTCGGGTCTAAGCTAATCTGTTCAATTCCACAAAATGCAAGCGTTTTATGTGTCCCCTGAGCGTAGCATTCATTGATATGTGTGGCAGTCGCATATCTGGTGTCATTATGTTTGATGGCCCTCAGATGTTCATATATTCTCTCTTTTAATGCCCTGATTGTGCTTCCTATAAAAAAAACTACCACATCCGCATTTGATCATATATATCACATAACGGCTGTTACAATTGATCATTTGTCTGATCTCATATTGTTTTCCTTTTTTTTTTTTATTTTTTTATTTCCGTGACAGTTCCATTATTATAAACATACATAGATGACTTCAATATACAAAAAGGAAAAAAAAGACATGACTTGACAAAGCAGCAGACCACAAAAAAGCCAAATCACAGATACTACGATGTACTAGTGTTATCAGAGAGAAAAGTCATCAGGGCTCCCCAAATTAACATTCCCAGACATTTCTTCCTTGTTCCTTTCAAGAGATACAAATGCATTTCAATTTCATAAATACGATATAACTTCGCTCTCCAAAATTCAAAAGTAGGAGGTTCAGGTGATAATACCGAATTGCATGAGGTAGGTTTGCGGTAAAGTGCTCTCCTTCGTATGCCAATCTATTTATGGGTTATTTTGAGGAGGAGTGGATCTGGGGCCCAAGGAGTACCTCTTGGAATGAATCAATCATTTATTGGGGACGTTACATCGACGATTGCATTATGATCTGGTCTGGTTCCATGGAGAATCTAACGAAATGTTGCGAACACCTCAACTCAAATGACATGGGTATTCACCTCACATATAATCTGAGTACATCAGAAATAGAATCTCTGGATTTGACGCTCTTCATTGAGGACAGTCAGATACAGAGTAAACTTTACCGCAAACCTACCTCATGCAATTCGGTATTGCATGCAAGTAGCTCACACCCTAAACACCAAATCAAATCTATACCATTTGGTGAGCTAACTAGGGCAAGGAGAAATTTAAGCAAGAACAGCGACTTCATAACGTGCAAAAATAACATGAAACAAAGATTCCAAGCCAGGGGATATAATGCACAGATAATCAACATGGCTGAACAAAAAATCATAAGAACAAAGCGAGAGGACACTCTAAAAGACAAGCATGCTAAAGGTGTAATCTCTCCACAAGTTAGACTAATAACTAACTATAATGAGGTAGCAAAAACACTTAGAAACAGCATGAAGAATCACTGGGGGATATTGAGGAATGATAAATCATTGACCAAGTATGTTACGAACCAGCCTCTGATAACATACAGACGAGGCAAGAATATCAAAGCATGGGTCAGTCCTAGCTATCCCAAACAGATTCAAAGACCAAATTGGCTCACACAAAAATGTATGGGATTTTATAAATGTGGTGGATGTAAAATTTGCCCTTTAGCAATGACCAATACTAAAGCTTTTCACAGTCACCTAGGAAAACAATATGAGATCAGACAAATGATCAATTGTAACAGCCGTTATGTGATATATATGATCAAATGCGGATGTGGTAGTTTTTTTATAGGAAGCACAATCAGGGCATTAAAAGAGAGAATATATGAACATCTGAGGGCCATCAAACATAATGACACCAGATATGCGACTGCCACACATATCAATGAATGCCACGCTCAGGGGACACATAAAACGCTTGCATTTTGTGGAATTGAACAGATTAGCTTAGACCCGAGGGGTGGCAACAAGGAATTATATTTAAGGCGCAGGGAGGCTTTATGGATCGTGAAGCTTCAAGCGGTCGAACACGGGATGAACACAGATCATGAATTACATTACTTGCTTGGTGACTGAATATATATGACTCAGGACTCTCTAATAGAGACTTTCCGAGGTTTAATTACAGTATGAATATGATACATGAACATGAAATTGCATTTCTATTGAATCTAGGATGACTCTATTTCACTAACATGGCGAGTAGCACACCTATGGTGCTGACAATGTTACCAATACCTAATACATGTTTATGTAACCAATGACTATCGAAGGTCTAGTATACAAGGATCTCTGTATTATATATTTATGTCACCCGAATATTATCAAATGCATATGATACAATGATTGTTATACGACTCTGATGTGTACTGAAAATGTTACAACTATAACTGTTAATTGCCATACAACTGTAACATGCTAGGGTCACATATAATCATTTATGATATAATGATCTTTGGACTATTTTGAATGTACAAATAATACTATGTGGTAAATTCTATTAGATATCATATATTGTTTCGATGGGGTGTGACATATAGCCAAACAATAATGTATACATGACAGACACTATTATCAAGGTTTTCTTATTCATTTCCACCATACACCCACCTTGATATCAATGGACATCTCATATGTATCTCCCTTTTAAATTGTTCTACTTTTTTCCTCTTTTTTTCTTCTTTTCTCTTTTCCCTTTGGCAAAACACTATATATTGATAAATTTCACTTTGTGAAGAATCAATATGTAACGGATTAATAACACCCGGATTACATATTCAAACCAGATAGTGCATTAATTAAATTGTTAAATTAGAATGGTGCACTTTGATCCTAATACCTCCAACATTAAGGATTCATTGTGTGGAGTGTATAGTTCTCTGATCTATCGCCTCGAGCATTGACAGACCAATATCTCTATGTAAAAGTCACTAACAATCTAAACTGGGTGACCAATCCAAGATGGCGGATGGAATGCTCACTTCAGACGCCACCAGTCAGTATCAATTCCGTGCCAGGGTTACTCTAACCAATAGAATAAATTGAGGTGGAATTACCATAACCAGCAAACATATTTATTAAGTATTCGTCGTGAAACCGTGATATGGATGGACTTACTCGAAAGATGGATACATTGTTAGATATTAACCACATGGTTTACGTGTTCTAATAGGATTTTCAAGATGGCGGCTTATATCGTAACCGCCGCTGTCATTCTTTACGCGCTAGTCATTTGTTTTCATTCGTAATAAAGGCGGCACTTCCGGGTATACACTGAACATTGCGCCCATACTGAGATGCCGGAGGATTGAACCTAGACTTTGACGCTGCACAATATAGGTATTTAACTGCCTGGGGATACTTATTCTGAAATTAGGACGTAGAGAATGATTTTTTAATAGATTACTCAAATCTTCGGATACTTTTTTGATATTCTAGCGCGTCGTGGGCTGATTAATAACGCAGCCCATCACCCAGCACGGTGTTTACTCTACAGCGTGCATCGTCGGTAAGCCTTCCACCTAACGCTTCTTTGCTCTGGTATTTTCTTGGCCACCCGTGCACTAAGTCGGCACACTTGGGAACCGTATAATGTGCTCTCTTTGTTATTTTAATTTTACTTTTATACACTGGGATCTCCTCCTTCCATTTTACGATAATTTTTGGTGACATATGACTTAACCCAATGGAGACGCTTATCAGTATATGATTGGAAATTCTTTCTCGTCACCTAGCACATGATTTCTTTGGAATTTTGCTGGTCATCCGTGCACCAAGTCAGTATACTTGGGAACCATATAATATGTTTTCATGGCTATTACTTATACACTGGGATCTCCTTCTGTATCCTGTTAGTCTATCTAATAGAGATGTGTGTCAATATAAGGATTGGAAACTCTTTCCACTGAACTTTTAAATTAAGTATGTCCTCTATGCTTGGAGCCAATATTGGCATTTATGAGCGATCTGCTCCACAATTGTGAATAGGACTTCGTTTTGTTCTTGCAGACTTTTGCTTGAATAATTGTCTTCGTGAATACATGTAATTTACCCAGCCAAACTAAGGCTGGGACGGAATTAAAACCAGTCAGAAAGTATGTTCCTTTATCTTATGGTTGGTATCTACAGGGATCTAATTTCAATAGGACATACAATTTATATCTTTCTATTTTACTTTCGGGCACTTAAGACCTTTCCTATTGATTAAAGGTAGGCCTGGGATCTCCCAGTCAGTTGACCCTTACAATATGCATATGGGATGCCACTTGCATGGTGGTTATGAATCGCATGACTATTCCCATCCATCCCCCTACTCATTATGGCTCCACCCCCTTTTGTTTTAAGGGTGGACATCAATATTGTTTGGCTTGATATGTTAGACACTACTTATTGATTGACACAGGAATATGATGATTGGAAATGTTCTTGACACAGGATATACTGATTACACTGTCCTATGTTGGATGCAGTTGCACATTCCTTAGGGATATATGAGGTGAATTGATGAGCACAGTTGGGACCACTTATAATTTACATAACAATGACTGTATCTTGGATGCCCAAATGGTGGGGCTTACACTCTGCTTTTATGTATGTTTTCCAGCCCTGAGGAAGTCGCGGGTGTCTTGTCCCGAACGACGAAACACGCGTCGGCTGGAGCCATAACAAGAAAAATCATTACATTATTTATTTGTCTTTATGTATTCGCTTGGAAACCTATGTTATTGACATGTTATAATGAACATAAATGTGTGCCAGGGCTTGATTTAAAGTTTGCACGGATCTCTTGATCTGATTGGTGAGGAGCTACGAAATACCTACTGCAATTAGTGAGCGCCATTCCCATCCAGTTTATAATCATCTTATAAAGTTTGAAGACCACTGCTGTAGTGCCTGGTGGAGCAACCCTCCCTCTCATCCAATCCCCATCACCCATCCTTTCGCAGGTTGTTCCACTCCTGCCGCCGGATGAACTTAGGGGTAGTGGTGGTGGGGCCGAGGGAGGGTGTGCAGTCCTCCATGCGCGCTGCAGGATGGTCCGCAAGGTGGTACCTGTGCTAAGCCTCGGGTGCAGCCGCACCCATACGCTCTGCGGAATTGTATGTACCGTCTGTCCAACTGTCCCGGCTCTCCCCCCCCCCGTTTATGCCCAGTTACTTTGGAAGGTGACCATCTTTTCTGCACAACCTGCGCAAACACCTTCGACCCGTCCCCCATATTTCACTGTAATGACACCCCTTGACCCCCTCCCCAGACAGCGCTTATGTCTCTTGAGCGCCCGTAGTAGGCACCGCGGGTTTCCTTGGAACTGATATAACTGGCCTCAGACGGATGAAAGGCTGAGGGCATGAAGACTGGGCCTCGAACCGCTCCTTGAATTTTGTTTTTTAATGCAGATTTATATAGCGCGAACTCGACGGTATTTCCCCCAACCCCCCTCCCCCGTGTGCCGTGCCCTCAGTACCACCGGCCCCATGAGCCTGCCCTGCGGGCTGCCCCACGCATCTCCCAGGGGCGGCTGGTGACATTTGAAAGTGGTGGGCGTAAAATGTTTGGCATACTGCACCGTTGCGAACGAACATAGCGAGCGAGCCCGAACCACCATAAAATTTTGAAAAAAGGGAGGAAAAATTGTGCATTTTCAAGCAAATTTGAGAAAGCAGGAAGGTTAATAAAGCAATTGTGAAAGTGCAGTTATTACATTAATAAAAAGATGTCATATAAAATAGGTAGCTGCTTATTCAGTATAACCACAGAGCTTCATAACAGACTTCGAGATACAATGCATTTCTGAGTACCTCACTCACAGATGTTTATTATTTAACAAACAACTAAACTGGTCGCAAAGTAGCAGCATTCAACATAAAGTAGTACTTTATAAGCCCAAAATGGCTTTATTTTAGGTGTCTCCGGCCTAAAATCCCTAAAATGTCCTCCTCTTTAATGTAAGTCAAAAGCTCCCTCTCACCACGTTCAAAGTGTTGGAGGGCATGTGCCACGTCTCAGTCTCCAGGACACCTCAGAGCTAACGGGGCCTACAGCCGCTCCTCGGTTTTCACACACCCTAGGACAATGCCTACACGACCCCTCTCTTCTCGGCCCCACTAGGCCGCGTGACCCGCGTCTCTCCCTAGAGTCGTCCCTGCCTTGCTGCTCAGAGCCCCTCTGGCGGCGGATGGCCTCCCTGGCCATTTACAGAGTGGAAGGGCCACAGGATATGATGCTGTCACGTGCCAGTGGCCCGTGCTCTTTCAGCATGCAGGCTGGGGCAACAAGAAGAAACCAGACCAGTCTGGGGTTGCGTTTGTGTGCTCAAAGGATGGCCACCATGAGGCCAGGAGTAGCTGTTGTCATGGGGTAGGCATGAGAGGAAGGGCGCATGCAGAGTGCCGTTGACTTCGGGCCTGGACCGCAGCAGGCAGAGAGTCTCACGTGGCCGCAGGTGGCTGCTTCGTCACGAAGTAAAGGTGCGTGTCAGCCCAACTGAAGCTTCACCCACGGGACCCGGGTCAGACTAAAGCTGGAGCAGCACCCGGGGCATCGCTACTACTCGGGGCACAGTAGGGAAAATGTGCGCTCGCATTACACAAGGGCAGGGTCCGGGGGCCGCACCCTACTCATCATCATTGTGGTGCCTTGATGCGAGGCAAGGGGGCAAAAAGACACTGGACGCTTTGCTGGCTTCCACCTTGAAGCTTTTATTTCCCTCACCCACGTGATGTGGCCCATACCATGATCTGGCACCACTGTTGAGGTGAGCTCCTCAGAGCCACATGGGCCAGCGGACTCACAGCATTACAGAATGAATGTACAGTTCTACAGCACACTGGTGCATGGGATGCTGCAGTGGGCCTTCGGGAGCATGTAGACGATGGGACGGTCACTGCAGTGCCTGGACGTTGGCCCTTTCGGCGGTGACACACAAAGACGAGCTGTAAAGATGTAGGGGCTGGACCTTTTGTGAGGTGAGGGCATGCCCTGTGCTCTTCACACCTGAGGGTGTCCGTGTCTGAAATGTGATCTCTGCGCCTGGCATCCTTTACAAAGCTGAGCGCTCCCCTACGATGACGGCGAGTGATAAAAGCAGCCATGATGCCAGTCCCACTCAGCAGTGCCCCTGAGGCCTGCTGCTGCAGTCTGCAGATCTCTCGACTGAGTCGCGAGACAGGGGTCTCACTGTGGCCTGATTGGAGGGTAGGTCTGAGCGGGTGCCGCCAGCCACAGGTAGCACAGCCAGGCAAGTGCCTCGAGGTACGCGTACTGGCACTGTGCCAGGTCTGTGACTACTCCGACGACCTCCCGGTAAAGGAGCGCTCTCGCTCTCAGGGAAACAGTTCTGTGACGTTTAGGGCAAACTAGGCCTTCTCAGGGTTAATGTACTTATTTACATTTTTAATAGTACGCAACCTGCCCGGAACCCATCCCCGACTAGCCCGCAGCAAGAAGACAGCAGGCCTTCACTTTGCCCACGTTGTTTTCATAGTGTATATAGTACCAACCTGACTATGTGAGTGAGGATAAGGGCCGGGGGGGGCAGGGCAGGCATTGAAAGAGCAGGACAGGAGGAGGCCTCTGCAAAGTCTGCATAATAAAATAACTCTAACACAACACAAATTAGGAGAAAATGTGGCCCGGGCCGCCCTTACTTTTCTCAGGATCTGGTGAGTTCAGTCCACTAGAAGACGTGTCGGACAGTACTTAGTACCAGTGTACGTCACACGACGACACGAGCAGGTGAACCTCCATTAGTCCAGTAAAGTTAGCAGACCGGCACAAGGTCTAGTGTGTGCAGTGCGGTGACGCGAGGGAGTCGGACTGCTGCGCTGCGACTGCGAGCCTGCGACGTCACCTTGACAGCGTCCCAAAATGGCCAATCACTACCACATGGCTTCACATGAAGCCACAGTGATTGGCCATTCAAAGTGCGGCTGCGGCAGTGCCACTGCTGGAGCAGAGTTTTCTGTTGAAAATTTAGTGGGTTTTAAGCTCTAGTTTTGTCTATATGTCTTGACTTAAAATACTAATCCATAATTAATAATTATTTGTTTTGTGTGAAAATTCTGATTAACCAACATGATTAACAAGAGAAACTACACGTGGGGATGCATATATGTTGCTTAATAATAATGTGCGGTTATTTAATAAGTGTGCTATTTGTTTTGTGTTGATGCTTTTAAATAATAACGTGTACTAATGCTTAAATATGTTGCAGATGGCTAGTTAATTACATACACATAAGGGTATTAGTGGGAATTAACACTGTTTAATCATTGCGATGATGTAGTAACGTTGTTTGTGTTTCTTTCAATTAAGATGGTTCGTTTTGGCCTAAGAAAAGATGGCTGACATTTACAGCCTGTACTCGAGTGAATATGAGATGACGAGAGGCCTTGTTGAAAGTCACCTGACTATGGCTTCTGCTGGACTTTTGAAAGTTTCCGTGATGACAGCGACTCCAGGCAAACATCCAAGTAACCTTGGAGGGAAAGAGAGCCACAATGAACTCTGTGATTACAGTGATGGTTTCGCTATGGTGCTGAGGAAGAGCATTTTTTTAAAAAGTAACATTTGTAAACTCGAGTTTCCTTCTTCTGTCTTTTTATTTTTGTGATTTTTCTGAGCGGAGATTTTCCAAATGTAGCGATGCTACATCCTTTCCTGCTCGCTCTGCTCAGCGGCTCAACGGAAATTTAGAACATTTTATGTTGCTTTATTTTGTAAGTTTTATTATAAATATATTAGACTAGAGAGGGTCTGTGGTCATTGCATTCGGGATTTTTTAAGGCCACTTCTTCCCAAACCTGCGTTGGTGAGGATCGATGCTGTGAGGACGGCGACTCGGGAGACTTCTACTGAGAGACCTCTCCTGACCCATTTATGACATTTAGCTAGAATAGGTAATTATGAGAATAATGATTTTGCTTTGAATGACTTTCTTTGAACTAATTTTAGATAAAGAATCATTCATGAATTATAGTGTTGGTGGTTATTTCTTGTCGTTTATTGAATACACAAATGTGATTATTATTGTTTATATCATGACTCAGGACAAAATCAATTTGGTTTCATTGACCTTACTGTAGATACAGGGTATTTAGGAGTTTCCTCTCCCATGTTTGGCACTGGTAGAGTAATCTGAGTGTATGTTAGTGAAATGGGCCCAAGCGTATGATGAGTGTAGGTGCGTGTATCTGTGAATTTACTCTATCTGTGGAAGTAGGGAGAATTTGTATGCCCTGATCTGGATCAATTTCCTGGTAACAGAGGATGGTTTTGATTATTGTCTTGATCTGATTAGATTGCTTGTACATTGGCTTTTTGATTTATTGATTATTGATTGATGTTGGTATATGTACTAATACTATATGTTGGTATCGTTGAGTTGAGTTTTATGTAGTGCTTCTGGAACTTGGGAGCTGTTAGCAGTTCCGTAGTAGGGCAGAGGGAAGTGTGTGCTGCTCTCGGGAAAGACGGGATTGTTGGAATTACCTGTACGTATGCAGGAAAAACGTGTGACAATTGAAGTTGCGCGTCACATTGTCTGGGTTCGGAATCAGTGACATCGTCGTGTGTTACTATTAGGGATATATTTCCAGTATAAAAGGAGTGTGAATGGTAGCGAAGGTTATCTGTGAAACTCTGGTCTTAAGTCCCAGGGATCCGTAAGGTTTGCCGTTAAAGCTTATCGCTGGGGAAGTAATAGGTATTCTCTGAGCTTGTCTGAAGGACTGGGCAGAGGTAAGCGCTGCTTGGTTAACGTGTGTTATAATTCTGTAGTGGGACAGACTGATCGCTGTTCTCGGGAAAGGCAGGATTCTGTGTGTATGTACTACATTTCCTTGTATGAAAGTGCGTGAATGTATGAGCATTTTGTTGATTGTAAGACTCTTTAGAGCAGTCCTAGAGGAAACAGTTAATAAATGCATGTTAGAAGGGCAGAGTAGAGGGATGTGCTACTGTGTCAACGAGAGTATTAATTCCGTAGTGAAGCAGAAGTGAGTGCTGTTTCAGGGAAAGACGGGATTCTTGTGAAATAAGATTTTCTTTACTATTCTATGGTTAGCGAAGCAGACAATGGAGATGTTTATATGTTGTAACTAATAGATTTGTAGAATTTGACACGAAGTCTACTGAGAGGTTTTGTAAAGGAGGGGTAGACGAGTGACAAGAGACAGGAGCAGGAGCAACTGCAGCGACTGATGACGTCATAGAGACCGCGCAATGATTGGATAGTGGATCAGAACAGTGCGCGCGCTGGGATTGGTGCGTTGGTGTGAGTCGCACAAGGATTGGAAGGAATACAGGGTGACGTAGGCGCTCCAGGATTGGTGCGTTGGTGTGAGTCGCGCTGTTATTGGACGAAAATTCGTACAGCACAGTTGTGTTACGGAAGGGATTAGAAAGTTTTGGTAAACGCAGGAATGTATTACCAAGAAGAGAAAAAGAAGAAATCCTTGTTTGGAAAAATAAAAAGATGGTTTGACAAGGATAAAAATGATAAAACAAGAAAAGGTGAATTGTTACCTCCAACGAAAACGCCTGCATCCTTCATGGCTGCGAAGTATGGGTATCATACCTGTATATGGTTAGACAATTGGGTTAGGTACACTAGAGAGGATGGTGTTTTGGCTTTCCCGGAACATGGTTCATTTAATATGGCTGTGTTGAGAAATTTACGGGAGAAGATGTTGTGTCTTGACCCAAGACCAAGGCCGACACAGTTTGAGGCTCTGGTAGAATGGGAAGATGAAGTACATGAGCGAGAAAAACAGAGGTCTGGAGGCAACTATAGGTACATGTTCGGGAGGAAATATGATCGTGAAACTCATCATGATCGAATGAAGAGATGGCGAGATGCTAGTATGTCAGAAGAATTATATCCTATGAGAAGAGTGGAAGAGAGGAAAGGTACGGAAAGGGTTCCTGAGGCAGAAGTGAAAAGATATGGAGTTAATGATTATGAGGATGAGGTCTTGGATGACATGATTTACAAGAGACCACCTCCATATAGACCAGAACCAGAAGAGAGCACACCAGTTGCTTCTCCGATAAGAGATACATTGTGTATCATTGAGACAGAAGTTGTGACACCTGATTTAAGAAGTGGTAGCTCTTTCAGAGAAAGAGGGAGAGAGAAAAGATGTGGTGACGAGATTACGAGAGAATTAGCCAGAACTACATCTGAATTGACTGAAAAGATTAGAGAACTGACAAAGAATTTGGAAGCTGTTACGGTGCCTGTAACCATAGGTCCGGTGATGCCTATTTTTGATAAGCAGAGGTCGGGTGAAAATGGTTTGGTGGTTCCATATGTTGGGAATAAGTTGACAAGTTTGGATGGTCCCTCAGGAGAGTCAGGGAAAAGGACAGGGAGTAATGATGATTTGAGACAATCCAGACGTGACACATGCAGTGGAGGATTAGAGGTACAGTTTAATTCGGGATTGGAAACTAGTGATACTAGTTGTTCAGGGATGCCAATTTTAGAACCACAAAGGATGCCAGAGAAAGTGGTTCCAGTGAAAAAATCTACTGAAATAACAGCTGAAGATTTGAATGAATGGATGAGAGTTCTTCAAAAGAGGGATAAAGATTCACAGGCAATTGATGTGGCCAGGTTACGCATAGAATTAGAGGAGCTTGTTGCAGAGACAATTCCTACAGATATTCTCAAAAATCATCATGATGGAGAATTGTTATTTATGTGCAAAAACATTACCTGGAGAGCTAAAAATACACATGACAGGTTAAGAGCAATAGCGAATGAACAAGGAGTTGATATTGATAAGGTGAAAGCATTGCCGAAGTCTTACAGGATGGATTTTACGGACAAAGATATTGAAAATCTGAATGGTGCTGGTAGAACAGGACAGATTAAGGAACTGATTGCATTATTGCGAAAATGGGGTGATGTAGAAAAATGGAAGGATAGGTGGTACAAGAAAAGGGAAGGATCAGTGGATAGGACTTATTCAGCATTTCCTGTGAGAGAAAAAGAGAAAACAGTGGATGTTTATCCTATGAGAGAAATACCTGGAGGAGGATATGTACATGTTCCATGGACCAGACAGGATATTTTATCATTTACGAATGATTTCCCTCGACTGAGAGAACAGCCTGTCGAGTGGTATAGGCAGGTAGATAGGTTTGTGAAATTGTCAAAAGTGCTGTGGGTTGACCTGAATAGTCTGTTTGATATAATTGTTCCAGCAGACTTATGGGCTGAGTGTAAAATAGTTGTAAGTTGGCCTACTGAAGAATATCCAAGAGATCAGAGAACAGGAGCACCAGATCCAGAGGTAATGAGGAAGTATGATCAGGTGATTGTATACCTGAAAAGTAAAGTACCTCCAAAAGAGACAGACTGGGTTAAGATAGATCAAACACATCAGGAAGCAAAAGAATCAGTTCATGCTTTTTATGAGAGGCTGATACTGGCTTTTAAACAATTCAGTGGGGATGAACACCTGGGTGACAAAGATTTGAGTCATTTTGTATACAGATTTGTATATGGCCTGAGACCTGAGATTAGTGAGAGAATTCGTGAGCATACAGTGGACTGGCAGAGTAAGAAAATAGATGAGATTCTGAGACATGCGAAGTACTTCAGTGATGAAATTGAAGCAAAACAGAGAAAGCTGAAAGAAAAGGCAATGTGGGCACAAGTGAGAGTTGCGGAGAGACAAGAAGCACAGTTGGTGGAACAGGCAAATAATTCAGGGAATAGGCCCAGATATGCAGGGAAAGGAAAGGGGAATCTGGAGGAAGCAAAGAAGAAGTTTCCTTGTCACAACTGTGGCCAACTGGGACATTGGAGATCTGAATGTAATAATCCACCATTAGCGAATAACGAGAGTAAACCCTTAAATCAACAGGTGCAGAATGAGGGGAATAATCAACAGCAGCAACAACAGAAGGTTGTGAGACAGCAGAGCCAAGAGCCAAAACCGCCCTTGCCGCAGAATAGAGGGTCACAAAAGTACAATCAGGATTCAGGATTCTACAATGATGAGCAGGTAAACAAACCAAGGCGTTCTAACCAGGTACAACAGTATTTGTTAAAGAATGAAGGGAGTGAGTCTGAAGGTGATTATTGACGGTGCCGAGGAGAGGAGGAAGAGTGCATACTTGGTGCAACTCTAGAAATAGACCAGGCAGGACCATTTGTAGATGGGAAAATAAATGAAGAAAGTGTTACTTTTTTAGTAGACACAGGTGCGACGAGATCAACTGTCAGGTCAGCAGATATTAGAAATCTTCCTCTTTCGGATGAAGCAATCCAAGTAGTTGGTGTAGCTAATACACAAATCAAGACACGTCTTACTGAATCAGTAAGGGTAAGAATAGGGAAATTTTCGGACCTGCACAGATTTGTGGTCTGTGACACCAGTCCAGTGAACTTGTTAGGCAGGGACCTGCTATGCAAGATGAATTGTAAAAAATGTTGTACTCCGGATGGAATAGCATTTGAAACACAAGATGAGGATGTTTTGTACCGAATGACTCTAGATAATAGAGAAAATGAGATGGTTGGTACATATGCTGTGTTTAATCCAGAGGATTTGCCTCAAGAGCTGAGAGACACAGTGAAAAAGACAGTTTGGGATTTTACTGGAGAGGATGTGGGATTGATGAATAATGCAGATCCTGCGAAAATTTCAGTGAAAGAGGGAATTACTTATCCTAACATTCCTCAGTACAAAATGACACCAGAAATAATTGAAGGAATAACTCCTATAATTGAGAAAATGATTCAGCAAGGAGTTTTGAGAGAACTACTGAGTAGCCCGTGTAATTCACCGATAATGGGGCTAAAGAAACCTAATGGGAAGTGCAGGATTGTACAAGATTTGAGAAAAGTTAATAAAATTGTGGTGGCATGTTGTCCCATTGTGCCAAATCCATCAGTGATTTGTATCAGATTCCACATGATGCTGAGTGGTACACAGTGATTGATTTGTGTCATGCTTTCTTTTCAATTCCATTGCATCATGACAGCCAGCCGATTTTCGCATTTAGGTTTGGCCAGCGTATTTTAGCATGGTGTCGTATCCCACAGGGGTATGTGGTAAATATTTCATTACCTGTACTATTTTTTTATGCGGTAAAGTCTAGTAAGAATAACTCAGTAAAAATAAGAGGCAGAATCCGTGGTATTAGAGGTTCTGAAAGGCTTTATTCCTCTACAAAGGAATTATGGTTCGAACCATAGGCATCAAATTCCATCACCACGAGGGTTCAGGAAGGGAAGGCAATACATTATTGACAAGTAAAGATATTTATATGAAAAGCATTACATTAAGACAGATGCAGGAGGCGTAACAGCTGATAATACAGATAATAATACACATACGTAATGAAAAAAGGCGTACATATAGGCGTAACTAGAAACGTCATTAAACATGATGTCACAAGTGGGTGGATCCATAAGAGAATCCTGCAATGTCAGCAGAAATATTTGGCAGAGATGCGCGCGCAGCCGCATGACGTGTGATTGACGTGCAACTAGAGGGTGAAGGGAACTTGACATTTAGCTCTACATGTGGAAACAGAAGTCTGGGGGGTCATGTCAACCTAATCCCAAATCATATCTAATATCTTATGTTTAAAGAACTGTATTATCCAAAAGGAAAGGTCTCTCGGACGGAATCTATTCTATGCTGACTGTTAGTGCGTGTACAAGCGTCTAAGTGTCTACATGAGATGCGAGGGGGCAGGAATCTTCCATGGTAACAGGGGCTATGAATTACTTGCATGAGGACAGTGAGGCCTGGCCCTTTGCTCGGTAGCTGGAAGAATGTTTACCTAAACTACTAGACAGGAATGCATCGGATGAGGAGCGGAGCAGATAATCTTGAAGGTGAAATACAGTTTTTTTTGGCAGGCAACAGGCCGGATCAGGCACCGTTAGCCGCGCAGGGAGTAGGACAAAGTTCATGGATACAGATGCGGGCTCAGACTGGAGCTTTCAGAGGCAGAAGGCAGGAAAAGGCTTCATGGCAGAATTCAGGGCCTACTCGCCTGAACTGTAAAACGTGGAAAGTGAACCACATAAAGTCGGTGGCCTTTCATACTTAGGAATGGAATACCTGACCCATTCATGGCGGATCTGAAAGAGGACATGTTGACGGTGGACGCACATGTATTTGCGTCTTCATAACTGGAACTGGAGGGAACATACATGTACTTGTAGCATGCACATGGAGCCGTTGGGGTCTAAGATAGGGGACATAACTGATCATAAAATTCATATTTCCTCATTCCCTCCTTGTCCCCTACGGACCCTCAGGAGATATCGATCTTCATCAATCCATCAATCTGTTCATATAGCATCATTTGTTCTTCTTTCTTCTTCCGGGATCTTGAACGAAAACTTGGATGCGGAATACACGATGTGGCACACAAACCACAAATCGCTGGCCCACATTGTAGACATAAGCAGCAACTGAATAGTATGAGAAAGCCAATACCTAGGAAGGATAGAATCCTCCATCCCCAGGCTGATAACACGCTCCAGAACCAACCGGACCAAGTCCAGGTGCCTGGACTCTGGTGTATCTGGCTTATAATCTTATGAAGGCGAGTTATGGCTTTATATACTGACGGCGAGTTTTCTGGTATGAAAACACAGCAACTTGATCCGATGACCCTACAAGCTCCGCCCCTATCGGCCAGGATGACGTCAAGGACAAGACGATTTTGAAGCACAACAATCCGCATCGCAGACTGCTCCTCTGTTAAGTTGCCTAGGGCGGAAGTAGTCTCATTCACTACTGCTTCAAGGGTTCTAGTTAATCTACGTATCAGCTTACTATTAGTGACCGTACCTATATAGGGAAAGAAACCTTTATTGAAATCTGTGTATTGCTCCCATGCCGTTTCAGTGTAATCGACAATCGGGAGATCTCTCTGCTGTCTATTGTGTACTAAATGGGTATTTCTGTGATAATCAGGAGGGGCTAGGAAAACAGGTGGCAGAAGGAATGCTATGTAACAGGTACCATCCCAATCTAGAGGTAAACGTATATATGCAGTCTGGCCACATATGAAGTAGGAATGACGAGAAGTTCTGAATGTAGTCTTGCCTTGATCACTGAATTTTATTACAGTGGTACATTTACTATGGCCCATGTGTATGGAACCATTCTTTCTTACACATAATTCACCTTTAACTGGAAATACTGACATAGCGGGCAAGATTGGTGTAGCTTCGGATTCAACATTCAGAATCATGAGGTTAAGTGTAAAGTTACCTAATCCATATACTTCATTTTCTAGATCAGTTCCTGTTCTTTTGGGAAGTCCCTCCTTGTTAGGGTAGCAGACTTTAAGCAAAACTAGGTTCAGGTTTCCCCATACCCAGTTGTCTTGATAAACTATGGAATTTGAATCTAGGGAATTAATCAAACTAAACCATGCTCCACAGGAGCCATTGTGTGTGAACGGATACGGAAAGAGAGGCAAAACTCCCTTATAGTTCTGATAGGGAGGGAGTCAGCCACATATCCAACAATTGGTAGCATTGTTGGTCTGATGGGAATGATGTAACATACTTATGAAAGTGTTGTTGCGCAGCGCAAATCTATAAGACAACTCATGCGGAGGTAATTCGCTAAAAGAATGTTCAGCAGTAACATTGTAAGCACGCTTAGAAATAGGGTAATACATATGTAGCAATACACTAGAAATGATGATCAGAAGACTTAGAAAAAACAAAATTAATAATGTCACTATGCAGTGACTACGAAGCGATTTACAGTACGCATGTTTTTTAAGCTGTATCTGTCTATTTCTCTCTCTATTTCGGTCTAGAGGATACATGTCAGAGACAAATTCAACCGATTCACCTTGGAGAGGACTTAAACAATCAAATTGTCTGACTTGCTAGACCTTAGTTTCAGTTTATAGAGTTCGTTCTCCGTCCTTTCAACCAAGGGGAGCTTTGAGTCTGTCTGTGAGGGAATGCAGGGCTGAGTGTTCACATCGGACGGTAGTCCATAAAATTTCTTGATATGGCTCGAGTGCAACCACCCTTTACGTCCCTCAATCTTCACGGCTGTCCTTGTGGTCAGCAAGACGAGTTTGGGCGACTTCCACCTGGGCTCCAGCTGGGTCTTCCGGTCGAAATTCCTCACAAGAACCAGGTCACCTGGAACCACGTCATGGGGCTTCACCTCAGTGTTATCGGGAAAAGCTGCAGCTACCTGTGAACGACAAGATTGTAGTGCAGACATCAAGGAAGCCAGGTAATCTGTCAGCATATTACAGTCAACATCAGTGATTTTACGAGGTATAGGCGTCCCCCACATATTTGGTGGTCTACCGAAGATCACCTCATACGGGGATAGCCCTGTTCGAGAATGTGCTACCATTCTCATGTAAAAGAGCGCAACTGGTAAGGCTACTATCCAATCGACACCTTTTTCTCTACATATTTTGGACAATCTAATTTTCAGAGTTTGATTATGACGTTCCACGAGACCTGCTGCCTCGGGATGTCGGACACAGTGGAATTTCCATTGGTAACCTAACAGAAGTGAAACGTGTTTCATTAGTTCGGATGAGAATGGTTGGCCGTTATCTGAGTACACGACACGAGGCAAACCGTACCGTGGGAAGAATTCTCGAACTAGCTGTTTGGCAGTAGTCGGGGCAGTGTAATCTGAAACCGGGTAGGCTTCTGTCCAACGGGAGAGAGCACAGACAACTACGAGAACATATTTGAATCCTTGACATCGTTCCATCTGGATATAATCCATCTGGAGGACTTCAACAGGGTGATCGGGAGGTTGAAATCCACCCTGCTCTACGGGGATGCTTTTACCTGGATTAAACTGACAACATATCATACAGGTACGTACTTTCTGTTTGGCTGCTGCTCGCAAGTGTTTGTTGAACCAAATGTGTTGAATGCTGTCTAGCATAGCTTTTTCTCCTAGGTGCGCTGGACTATGTATTGTGTTAATGATGACTTGAACCATGGAGTCGGGAAGAAACCATATAGATTTTCCCTTCGTCATCCATCCTTGATCCGTTTGGATCCCTCCTAATTCAGTCCATTTCTTTATTTCTTCTGGTGTAGCATGTGTCTGTATGTCAATTACATCAAGGGCGGGATCCTTAACTGTCATGCAATGTGTTGGTGTCGGAACTATTGTCTTTGTCGTGTCAGTTGTATGATTCTGATTCTGAGCAGTCTGTTTAGCTGTTCTGTCAGCTAGGTCGTTACCCTGAGAAATGATATCGGTAACTTTTGTATGGGCTTTGCATTTCATAATCGATATTGCAGTAGGTAGATGAATCGCGTCTAATAGAGCTTGAATGAGGGGTCCGTGTTGGATGTGGGCACCGTGAGAAGTTAAATAACCTCTCTCTCGCCACAGTACGCCGAAGTCATGGACGACTCCGAATGCATAACGTGAATCTGTGTATATGTTGACTTTCTTATTTTTGGCTTGAATACAGGCTTGTGTCAGAGCGATGAGCTCTGCTGCTTGAGCTGACAAAGTGTTAATACAATTTGTTTCAATGACTTCAGTGTCTGTTGTGACTGCGTAAGCGGCCACTAACTCTCCTGTACTTGTTCTCATACATGAACCATCTACATACAATGTCAGGTCCGGATCTGATAAAGGGATATCTGTCAAGTCTTGTCTGGGTTTCGTCGTGATAGTAATGACTTCAATACAATCATGTGCTAATGGATCTGTTCCGTTTACTGGCAAAAGTGTGTCAGGATTTAATGTATTACAACGTCTGATTTCTATGTGTGGCTGAAACAATGTTAATTCATAACCGGTGAGTCTTGCTATAGTCAAGTGTTGTGTTTGTGTGCGGTTCAAGAGAACCTCTACTGCGTGTGGTACTTGTACTGTCAATTGATGTCCTAATACTATGGCATCGCTTTGTCTGATTGCTAAAGCTGTTGCTGCCACTGATTTCAGGCACGCAGGGAGAGCCTGAGCTACGGGATCTAATGTACTAGAAAAATAGGCACATGGTTTGTGTGATCCTGCTTGTTCCTGAGTGAGTACTGACAAGGCAGTACCTTCGCGTTCTGTAACAAAGAGTGTAAAAGGCTTACTGTAACATGGTGTTGCTAAAACAGGTGCTTGGCATAAAGCTTTCTTTAAGCTTTCAAAGGTTTGCGTATGTTCTTGAGTCCAAGGGAGGACAGTCGATGTGGCTGCCTCCTGTGTTGTCAACTGGATGAGTGGTTTTGCTAGAAATGCATATTGAGGGATCCACTGCCTACAGTATGAAGTGAGACCTATAAAAGCCCGCACCTCCTTTTGTGTCTTAGGTGGTGGCATGTTAGCAATTAACTGGATGCGATCAGGTGTAAGCTGTCTTCCCTCCTTGGACAGCAAGTGCCCAAGGTAAACAACTTGCTGGACACAGAATTGCAGCTTAGAAGGGGACACCTTGTGCCCCTTGTCGGCCAGAAATCGTAAAACCGTCAGTGACGCTTCTTCACATTTACGTTCGCTTCGGGCGGTGATCAGCAGATCATCGACATATTGAAGCAGGGCAGTGTTAACTGGCATGTGGATACTGTCAAGTTCTCGTTTCAGTGCTTGGCTATAGATGCTGGGGCTTTCTGTGAATCCTTGAGGAGCGCGTGTGAATTTAAAACTTCGTCCATTTAAACTGAATCCGAACAAATATTGACTTTCCGGATCTATTGGGACGCTAAAGAAGGCATTCTTGAGATCAATTACAGTAAAGAACGTTGCTTCTGAATCAATAGCTGTTAGTAATGAAGAGATATCTGGGACCACAGGGTATTGTGGTACAATACATTTATTTAATTCGCGCAGATCAATAACTAATCGATATACTGGTGGTGCTTTTGGATCCGTTCTTTTAAGAATCGGAATTATCGGGGAATTACATACATTGGAGTCGGTTTCCACAACCACTCCTTGTGCAATGAGCTCGTCAATGATTTGCAGCAAAGCCACAACAGCATCTGGTGGTAACTTGTATTGTCGCATTCGTGGTAGTACTACTCCTGTTTTTAGTGTGACTCGATATGGTGTAATGTTCATGCAACCAACATCAGTGGGGCCTTGTGCCCATAAATGTGTAGGTAAATTCTGCAGCCGGTGATCCATGTCTCTGGACACGTAGTGACCTTTGAAGTCACGTAAAAATAATCGTACTCCTTCCGGAGAACAACATATTATAGCTCCTAGAGCTTTCAATGTTTTTATACCTAACAAGTTTTCTGGACATGATTTAGTAAGCAATAAATCTGTAGTTCGTGTCAATGGACCAACCGTAAGTGGAAGGGGTTGCGATACTTCATTAATGATAGGCTTTCCTGAGAATCCAAGGGAAATATTCTGTGAGCCTGAGAGGGGTGCCCCTGGAACTTCACTGCGTCGTATAGTTGTTCTGCTTGCCCCTGTATCAAGTAAAAACTTTCTGTCTTCCCCTAATAGTTCACTATGTACATAAGGTCCCTCTTGATCTACAGGAACCTCGATAAGGGGTAAGCCAACTTCCCTCTCTAGGCTATTTCATGTGTATCGCTGATAATCGGGATAGTCAGTTTGTGCATACTGGTACATCTGTTGTGTCGTAGCTTGTGTGGCAGCAATAGGCTGCTGCTGTGATGTTGTTACGGTCTGTTGTGGAGCTGCCTGTTGCGGAGCTGCCTGTTGCGGAGCTGGCCTAGATTGTGCATGCTGAGGGAGTTGTGGTTGGTTCTGATCCTGTCTAGGTGGACGTGGTCTTTCCTGGGTTTTACCCGTGGCGATATTATGTTTCAGAACTGCACAATCGTGTATATAATGACCTTGTTGTTTACAATAGTTGCATGTCCCTTTCACCGGACCTGCGGAATCACCCTTTTTATGACCATCAGCTGGAACTGACTGAGCCACAAGCATTTTCATTTTCGTGTCTTTCATACGTCTTTGTTCATGTTCTTGTTCTTCTCTAATTCTATTGTGGTGATATTGTAACATCTGTAACATCTGTGACGGGGTGTTACCTTGCCAGGTACTCTCGAATTTCAATACTCTATTCTTAACTTGCGGTAGGGAATTTTCAACTAATTTTGTCACAAACAGATGTGGATATGACTCGCTACTTGCTTTTATGCCACTATTAATACCAAAACATTTTTCAAATCGGGAATAGAAATCACTAGTGTCTTCATCTTGCTTTTGTTTACAGGCTGAGATTGCACCCCAGTCCTCCTTTTTCGTAGTTAATAAACGTGGCAGTACCTGCACTAGTAATCCTGGTAGTGCTGTAGTCTTTTCCCCAAGCCCTGATCCTGCAGCTCGGGCCTTTTCTTCGTTTTCTAATGCTGTCCAATCTATCTTTTGGTCTCCCACCTCCCATTCCTTTTCTTTGAGTTTCTCGTAAATACCGGCAGGCATTAATACTTTTAATATTTTCATAATGTCGGGGTAGGTATACTCTCCCATGAGTAACATGTCTTTTATCTCACGGTGGAAACCTGCTGGATCCTTGTCATGGCTGGGTACTACTTTCTTCATTTCTAATAATTCAATTTTAGTTATAGGCGTGTATACAAACACGCGTTTAAAGGTATTATCTTCACCTCTGATTGGGTGTACTTCGCGTAAGGGATTCTGTCTATCTATGTGATACATTTTTCTTCCCATAGTGGGAACTGGAACATGTTCTGGGCATACGAAAACTATATACTGGTTTCGAAATTCTAGAATTTCTTTAATTAGATCAGTACCTGAACCTCTCCATTTATTCGTGAGTAATTCTGTCAATATGTCAGGTAGGGGTCCAGGATCGGAGTGTTGACTTTTATATAATATAAGGAGGTGTTGAATCATGTATATACCAGCTAAACGCTGTTCGTCTGGGGCAAGGTTCAGAAACGTGTGTGCTAGTGCATCATCACTGTATTTGCCGGGACTGTCAGCCCATTGTACTGCTGACCTGGCTAATTCTTGTTCATCCATGGAATCGAGCATATGGTACCCCCTTCGGTCTCGGAGTAATTTATCAGCAGCTTGGAATAGGTGTTCAGGAGACCTTGTATTTAACATAGGGGCTTAAAAATTTCTGTTACATTCTGGACGTATCGGACGTATCGGATCATTAAAGCATCTGGTATTATTAAAAGATCTTCCTTTACCTACATAAGCCATTGTCTCTAAGTGTCCTGTAGGCATTTCTGATTCCTCGTCCTCCTCTCCCTCTGATTCATGTTGATCTGTCTCTAATCTTTCTTTATGTATTCGTTCTACTTCTTTGCGAATCTTTCGGCACATAACTACTATACATGTCTGTTTATCATGTTTCCCTTCTGATATATTCTGACCCCATCTGGTAAGTACTTGCATTTCCTTCTGCTCTACCTCAGGCCTGTCTTGGTTTCTGATCACACAGTTTATGAAGAAGCGTAACAGTTGTCTCTGTACATCCACTTTCTGGTATTCCATGGCTTCGTCAATACTTTCAGGGCCTCGCCCTGATTGTACAAAGTGATATATATTGTCTAAATGTGCCACCATTCCTGGTAGCGTCGCTAAATACCTTGAAGCTCGTCGTATACGTAGTGATGACAGCAGCATACCGTCCCGTCTACCGGGCACAGGATCATATCTACAATCCACTAGATGCTCTTTAAACATGTCGGAAGTTGCTAGTTGGGGTGTACGTTCGTATGCTAAATCTCTAAGGGATAATTTATTTCCTCGGGGTGGCGTGGCAAAAATTTCTGTCGTACCTCCTGTCGCACCGTCTGAGGTGCTAGGCACGAAAGGATTTGTTGGATGTAAGATAGAAACTGTAGATGCAGGGAAAGCGGTAGAAACAGATGGACCTGTGGGAATGTGCGTAGGAGTTTGTTGTTGCGGGGATACAGACGGATGATCTTGGCGTTGAGCACCATCGGTGGGCGGTGTGTGTGGCGGAACATTAGCATATTCAGGAGCTACATCATCTAAATAGGAAGAAAGGAAAACATCTTTTGCTGTTTTGGGATGTGCTTTTATCGGGAGTAATGGAGGTGTCAAGTCTTTCGGTATTTCCGGGGTGGCCTGAGGTAACCCTTCGGCCAGAAGAGGATACATACCATTCATAAGAGTGTTTCGTTGTCTGTCTACTTGTTCTGCTTTTACTCGGGTACCTTCCTCAATTAATATATTTTCTCGGGCTTTATTCGAATTCTCCCTACTTTTCTCTTCCTGTCTGAGCGCTTTTTCTGTACGTCTATATGATTCTTTACGCCATAATTCAATGGCATCTTTCTGTGACTGTCTGGCTTTCTTTTTCCATAATTCTTCTTCTACTCTCATGATGCAATCTGCATCCCAGGTCCCAGCTGCGGGCCACCTCTGACTTTCTGGTAAATCCTTGGTGTAGTCCACCCATAAATCAAGAAATAATACGGCATCTAGGCCATGCTTATGATACATAAAGTACCCTGGAGTGTCCCTAGGTGGAATGGGAACAGCTTCTTCGAGTACCCCTTTTCTGGTTTTGATCTGTCTTAATTTTGAAAAGAGCGGCATTTTTAGACCTTATTACTTGAACACACTTAATACAATAAACACAATAATGAACAATCATTCACACCACAATATGTAGAACGTATTAAAACATTTAACATTTAACATTTAACGAACGATGATAACTAATAGAAAACTAGTTACTGACATAATACTAACACTGGATAATACTGAATTATATGCAAGACATACTAGATATACTGCTAAACAGTACAGATACACTGCTGAAACAGTGCAGACTGGATTTGTGTACCCAAACCCGTCTTGACCGGCACAACCTAATGTGCACGTCTAACTGCCTCCCCGGCAACGGTACTCACCGGGTAGCACGGAACGGAAGGCCTCGGAACTGAACTGAACTGGACCGGACTGGACTGGACTCGACTGGACTCGGAACTTCGGAACCTGGTGGGCCTCGGTATACCTCGGATCTTGCTCTCTCAGCTAGGCTCTGGTCGGGATACTTCGCACTTCTCACCGCCTCGTCTGGGTGTTGATCGCAGCCTCAGTCACCCCCGCTTGGCCGGAGGGAGATACAGGAAATCCAGTGGATACGCGTTGTTGTCCGTCCAGCTGTGGCAGGAGACCGGGCCTGCAACGCACCTCCGGCTCGTGAGATGAGAAAGTGTCCCTGTTCGGGCGCCAATTTATGTGGTAAATATTTCATTACCTGTACTATTTTTTTATGCGGTAAAGTCTAGTAAGAATAACTCAGTAAAAATAAGAGGCAGAATCCGTGGTATTAGAGGTTCTGAAAGGCTTTATTCCTCTACAAAGGAATTATGGTTCGAACCATAGGCATCAAATTCCATCACCACGAGGGTTCAGGAAGGGAAGGCAATACATTATTGACAAGTAAAGATATTTATATGAAAAGCATTACATTAAGACAGATGCAGGAGGCGTAACAGCTGATAATACAGATAATAATACACATACGTAATGAAAAAAGGCGTACATATAGGCGTAACTAGAAACGTCATTAAACATGATGTCACAAGTGGGTGGATCCATAAGAGAATCCTGCAATGTCAGCAGAAATATTTGGCAGAGATGCGCGCGCAGCCGCATGACGTGTGATTGACGTGCAACTAGAGGGTGAAGGGAACTTGACATTTAGCTCTACATGTGGAAACAGAAGTCTGGGGGGTCATGTCAACCTAATCCCAAATCATATCTAATATCTTATGTTTAAAGAACTGTATTATCCAAAAGGAAAGGTCTCTCGGACGGAATCTATTCTATGCTGACTGTTAGTGCGTGTACAAGCGTCTAAGTGTCTACATGAGATGCGAGGGGGCAGGAATCTTCCATGGTAACAGGGGCTATGAATTACTTGCATGAGGACAGTGAGGCCTGGCCCTTTGCTCGGTAGCTGGAAGAATGTTTACCTAAACTACTAGACAGGAATGCATCGGATGAGGAGCGGAGCAGATAATCTTGAAGGTGAAATACAGTTTTTTTTGGCAGGCAACAGGCCGGATCAGGCACCGTTAGCCGCGCAGGGAGTAGGACAAAGTTCATGGATACAGATGCGGGCTCAGACTGGAGCTTTCAGAGGCAGAAGGCAGGAAAAGGCTTCATGGCAGAATTCAGGGCCTACTCGCCTGAACTGTAAAACGTGGAAAGTGAACCACATAAAGTCGGTGGCCTTTCATACTTAGGAATGGAATACCTGACCCATTCATGGCGGATCTGAAAGAGGACATGTTGACGGTGGACGCACATGTATTTGCGTCTTCATAACTGGAACTGGAGGGAACATACATGTACTTGTAGCATGCACATGGAGCCGTTGGGGTCTAAGATAGGGGACATAACTGATCATAAAATTCATATTTCCTCAGGTATACAGAGAGTCCTTCGATATTCAATCAGTTATTGAAAAAATCATTGGAGAGTTTGATCATGCCTGAAAGCTCAGTATTAGTGCAATATATTGATGACCTACTTGTGGCATCAAAGACACGTGAAGCTTGTGAAGTGGATACCATAGCTTTACTGAATCATCTGGCAGATGGAAGGTTAAAGGTATCTCCAGCCAAATTGCAATTTTGCAAGAAAAAGGTGCATTATCTTGGACACAATATTGAAAAGGGTCTAAGAAAGGTGACTGATGACAGGATCAAAATTATCAGGGGAATGAAAGCCCCAAGGACCCAGAGAGAAGTGAGGATGTTTCTGGGGATGGTGGGTTATTGTCGTCAGTGGATTAGTAATTTCTCCCTGATAGCAAAGCCACTAATTAAGCTGACAAAGAGTGAGATGAAAGACCCATTGGAACTAGATGGAGAACAAATGGCAGCATTTGAGGAGTTGAAGAGCAGAATGTGTGAAGCCCCTGCTTTGGGTATGCCAGACTATGAAAAAGAGTTTGAGTTGTACTGCAGTGAGAGAAATGGATGTGCACTTTCAGTGTTAATTCAGAAGCATGGACAACTGAGAAGGCCTATTGCGTACTTCTCATCGACACTTGACCCTGTAGCTGTGGGTTTACCAGGTTGTCTAAAATCTGTAGCTGCAACATGTAGAAGTCTGGAACAAAGTAAGGGAATAATAATGGGATATCCTGTAAGGGTATTCGTACCTCATAATGTGGCAATTCTTTTGACAAAAAGCAGAACTCAGTACATGTCACATAGTCGGCTGACTGAATATGAGAAAGTCATTTTGGGAGCATCAAATGTGACTCTTTAGAGATGTGTGAATGTGAATCCAGCAACATTGTTGCCAGATAATGAAAATGTGGGTGTGAAAGAAGATGATCACAATTGTTTGGATGTGCTTGATTACTGTACAAAACCGAGACCAGACATAAGAGATCTTCCATTGCCTGAGAGTGATCATGTGCTGTTTGTGGATGGATCATGTCTGAGGAATGATGATGGTGTGCTGAGTGCAGCATATGCAGTGTGCAAGGTTTCAGAAGTGATGGAAGCTTCACCATTAAAAGGAGTAAAATCTGCACAAGTTGCTGAATTGGTGGCATTGACGAAAGCTTGTGAAATTGGGAAGAATCTGAGAGTGACTATAATGACTGATAGTCAGTACGGATTTGGAGTTGTGCATGATTTTGGCCAGCTTTGGCTACAGAGAGGTTTTTTGACGTCGAGTGGAACTCCAATAAAGAATGCTGAAGTGATTGGAAAATTACTTGAGGCGATACAGCTGCCTAAAGAATTAGCAGTTGTAAAATGTGCTGCTCATGGACAAGGAGATGATTTTGTGACACTTGCAAACGATATAGCACAATATTGTGCTAAAAATAATCACTCGATTAATAGGGAACGAGAAAGGGAAATGTCTTTTTGTTCTGTGATGTTTACTAATGTCCTAGAAACGTGGGATGAGGTGAAACAGTTGCAGGATGAGGCAGGAAAGGAAGAAAAGAAAGACTGGATCAAGGCAGGTTGTGCCCCAAGAGAAACAGATCATGTTTGGATCTATAGAGATGGTAGACCAGTTATGCCAAACACTATGCTGTCGACAATGGCAAGGATGTATCATGGCCAGGGACATTTGGGAAGGGATGCGATGATCAGGTCTTTTAAACAGACTTGGTATAATGCAAAGTTCAGGATGATTGCAGAAAGCATTTGTCAAAGATGTTTGATTTGTCAGCAATTTAACACTGGGAAAAAGACAGTGGTGAGTCTGGGAAAGATAGGCAGAGAAGGTGGTCCTTTTACGAGAATGCAGATTGATTTCATTGAAATGCCCCAAGTAAACAGATTGAGGTATGTTCTAGTGGTAGTGTGTTTGTTCTCGAGGTGGGTGGAGGCCTATCCGACTAGGAGAAATGATGGAATAACA
This sequence comes from Triturus cristatus, assembly GCF_964204655.1. Classification (NCBI taxonomy): domain Eukaryota; kingdom Metazoa; phylum Chordata; class Amphibia; order Caudata; family Salamandridae; genus Triturus; species Triturus cristatus. The sequence continues at coordinate 753,183,309 of NC_140592.1, forward strand.
GTGGCAAAGTTACTGTTAAGAGAGTTGATTCCTAGGTACGGGTTTCCAGTAACGATTGAGTCTGATAGAGGTGGACACTTCTATAATGAGCTCATGAGTTTAATTTGTGAAGCATTGAGCATACAGCAGAAGCTACATTGTGCATACAGACCAGAGGCTTCTGGCGTTGTGGAACAGATGAACGGCACGATAAAGAACAGGATTGGTAAGATGTGTTTAGCCACTGGAATGAAATGGCCTGATGTCTTGCCTCTAGTGCTAATGACTATTAGATCTACTCCAGATAGAACTACTGGTTTGAGTCCACATGAGATCTTGATGGGACGTGCAATGCGTCATGCATTTGTGCCTGTCAATAAGTTGATGACAATAACTGATGACATGATTTTGGATTACTGTAAAGGCCTGGCTGACGCAGTTCATTCTGTGTTTCACCAGGTTGGAGAAGACGCTACTACACTTGAGAAGAAGCAAGCTCATGATCTGAGTCCAGGGGACTGGGTGAGGATTAAAGTGCACAGAAGAAGAAATTGCTTGGTCCCAAGGTGGGGAAGGCCAAGACAAGTTATTCTGACTACAACGACTGCTGTAAAGTGTGCCGGTGTGAAAAACTGGGTACATGCAAGTCATACTCTGAGAGTTCCAAATCCAAAAGAAGGAACTGGCAAGGAGTATTTTGAAGAATCAGATTCAAGTGATGAAAAAGAAGCTGAACCAGTGAGGAGGAATCAGAATTCTGGAAGGAGTGGAGGAGAAAGAGGGTCAGGTGATTCTTTCTTTCCAGGGGAGACTTCAAGAGAAACATTGAGAGTCACAGAAGGGAGATCAGATTCTGTGAGAGAGCCTGAAGTTCTAACAAGCAGTAGAGAAGAAAGAAGAGAAAAGAGCAGTTCCACTGTAACTACTTCTGAATCAGATGAGGAAGTTGAAAATCCACTTGAGATTACACCTGAAGAAGTAGGGTCAGAAGAAGTTAGAGAGGGACAGATTGCGGAAGACCCCCGAGGAGGTGTAGGGAACATTCCTGATAAGCTAGGTGAAGGGACAAGTAGACAGCAAGAAGATTGCGTGTTGGAGACCCGAGGAGGGAAAGAAATAGGGAAGTCTCAAACAGTGGTGATAAAGAGTGTGGAGAGAAAGAAAACTGCTGAAGAACAAGAGGTATTTGAAACAGAATCGGACGAGAGTGAGAATGAGAAATCAGAAGGTCGAGTTCTGAGAAAGAGAACTTGGATTGGAGAAAGAAATAATAAAGAAACAAGACCAAAAAAGGTTGTTAGAGGAGATCTTTGGCCTAACAACAGAGTAAAGAGGCTAAGATACAGATTGACACGAGCAAATACATCGAAAGCTGAACAAGTGAATGAGGTGTCGAGTCAAAATCCAGCAAAAGGTGAAAAGCGGAAAGAGTTGAAAGAATCAGAAGAGATCAAAAGAATAAGAAAACCCAACCAAAAGTACAGATCGCCGGAATGGTCTTATGTGGCACTGTCTGAAGGAGAAGAAGAAAAAGCAGTGAATCGAGATAATCCGGAGGGGATCTTGAGAAAAGTGGTTGAGGAAGAAACAGGTGAAATCCTGAAAGTTATTTTGACTGACATTGGAGAAAATTCGGATACTGAAGATGTTGTTGGAGATCTAATACAATTTGATGTTGAAGAAGTCGAAGTGAAGAGTGATGAATATCCAAATTGAGTGAACTGAAGCAATCACTTGGAGAAAAGTGAAAAGAAGAAAGTCTGAAAATTTAGCTGTCTGAAGTAATCCAGAAAGGAAGAATTGCAGTAGTGGAGTAGTAGAGGCTAAGTCAAAAGACACGGTCAAAGTAGTAAAATGGCTAACATAGAAAATAATCAAAGTAGATGTGCCTTCTTAAAAAGATGGTGTAGAATGTGCTGCTGCTGTACTGGAATATTAATGCTATTATGGGGAATTTTAGCTTTATTAGTTACATTTAGAGTTACAATAGGTACATTTGAGATACATACTGAGAATGAGACTAATGCAGAAAAGAATTTACAAAAAGTGGTTCAAACTAGAATTAGTAATACTTACATACATAAAGATAGGTCAATTAATGATTTTTCTAGTAATGTTTTTTCAAAATTATTGTATGAATATGTGAAGACAATGGAAGTAAGGGATTGCTACGTATGTATGCAGTTACCTGCATCCGTTTCAGAGGGTGTTACTTATCATCATTTACCAGCTACGTATGGAATTTCATGTAGTGTGCTGAGTAGTATTTTTTATTTGTTAGGGAAAATAGATTATGAGATGTCTAACAAAGATAACATTTTTGGGCAATTGCCTATGAACAAAAGGCTGAATCCAGCTAAAGAAGTTAACGTTTTTGGTGAGATTTTTATTGAAAAGGAAGAATTAACATTAGATTACATTTTTAAGAACAATTTAACTTGTAGTTTGAAAGAAGAGGAGAAGGCTTTTCTAAACATGGTAGAGGAAAGGAGAATGAGTATGCATGAAAAGGCAGGGAAATATAAAGTGAGTGAGACAATTTGGGACATTGAGATGGGGAAAGAGTTGAGGAATGGGGCTAGTCCAACTTTAGCTCTAGATGCACCACAGAAGGGTAAGCTATGCATTACTAGGAGGAAATCCCAATATGATACATATTTTGTTGGGACTAGTGAGTGTCATGATACATACTTCATTGCAACAGGATGGGGTTTCAAGGGAGGAGAGGATCCAGTTTTCCCAGGAGTGTATTATGTTTGTGGGAATAAGGCTTATTACAGGTTGCCTGACCATTGGTATGGCACATGTTATGTGGGCCTGGTCTTTCCAAAGATCTTTCATATAGATAGAATAGAAGATGTAGAACATATTAATTTATTAACACGTTTTAAGAGAGAAACTTGGTCCGAAATAGTAGGAGATATTTTTGGAGCTTTAATTCCAGCAGTGGGAATTTCTTTAAATGCATATGGAATTCGGAAATTGTCAACAGTGGTGGATCGCTTATCGACAAGTACCGCTGGAGGGTTTCTTTTGGTGAATACGGAGATGATTGCCGTACGTGCCATGTCTATGCAAAATCGACTTGCCCTTGATATTCTATTGGCCAAGGAGGGTGGAGTTTGTGGAATGCTGAAAGTTCAACATTGTTGCACTTACATTCCTGACGAAAGCAAAGACCTGAAGGTCTATATTAAAAATATTACTGATTTGCATGAAGAATTGGTACCACTGGAAGCTGAAAGTATCTGGACCAAAATAGCTAATAAAATAGTTGCTGTTAAGAGTTTTATTGCTAAGATAGGTAGTACTATTATAGGTAAGATATTGTTTCCTTTGACATGTGTGATTGTTGCTTTATTGATACTAAGATTGATGTGTTTGTGTTGTAAAAACAGGGGAGGGAAAAAGAGATTAATTAAAAGAAATATTGAAAAGAAACAAAAGAGGTCAAAAAGAGATCCACAAGAAATAGAATTAGAAGAATTGAGGGAGAGTGTTTACCTGGAAACGAAGAGGGATGATGAAAGGGAGTCTGGTGTGTAGTGTTGTGAAAAAGAAAAAGACATTTTCAATTTCTCCTAAAATGGGACTAACATTTTTTTTTTTTTTTGGGTTGTTTATTTGGTGATAATATCACCAAAGGGGGGATTGCTGGAGCAGAGTTTTCTGTTGAAAATTTATTGGGTTTTAAGCTCTAGTTTTGTCTATATGTCTTGACTTAAAAATCTAATCCATAATTAATAATTATTTGTTTTGTGTGAAAATTCTGATTAACCAACATGATTAACAAGAGAAACTACACGTGGGGATGCATATATGTTGCTTAATAATAATGTGCGGTTATTTAATAAGTGTGCTATTTGTTTTGTGTTGATGCTTTTAAATAATAACGTGTACTAATGCTTAAATATGTTGCAGATGGCTAGATAATTACATACACATAAGGGTATTAGTGGGAATTAACACTGTTTAATCATTGCGATGATGTAGTAACGTTGTTTGTGTTTCTTTCAATTAAGATGGTTCGTTTTGGCCTAAGAAAAGATGGCTGACATTTACAGCCTGTACTCGAGTGAATATGAGATGACGAGAGGCCTTGTTGAAAGTCACCTGACTATGGCTTCTGCTGGAGTTTTGAAAGTTTCCGTGATGACAGCGACTCCAGGCAAACATCCAAGTAACCTTGGAGGGAAAGAGAGCCACAATGAACTCTGTGATTACAGTGATGGTTTCGCTATGGTGCTGAGGAAGAGCATTTTTTTAAAAAGTAACATTTGTAAACTCGAGTTTCCTTCTTCTGTCTTTTTATTTTTGTGATTTTTCTGAGCGGAGATTTTCCAAATGTAGCGATGCTACATCCTTTCCTGCTCGCTCTGCTCAGCGGCTCAACGGAAATTTAGAACATTTTATGTTGCTTTATTTTGTAAGTTTTATTATAAATATATTAGACTAGAGAGGGTCTGTGGTCATTGCATTCGGGATTTTTTAAGGCCACTTCTTCCCAAACCTGCGTTGGTGAGGATCGATGCTGTGAGGACGGCGACTCGGGAGACTTCTACTGAGAGACCTGTCCTGACCCATTTATGACATTTAGCTAGAATAGGTAATTATGAGAATAATGATTTTGCTTTGATTGACTTTCTTTGAACTAATTTTAGATAAAGAATCATTCATGAATTATAGTGTTGGTGGTTATTTCTTGTCGTTTATTGAATACACAAATGTGATTATTATTGTTTATATCATGACTCAGGACAAAATCAATTTGGTTTCATTGACCTTACTGTAGATACAGGGTATTTAGGAGTTTCCTCTCCCATGTTTGGCACTGGTAGAGTAATCTGAGTGTATGTTAGTGAAATGGGCCCAAGCGTATGATGAGTGTAGGTGCGTGTATCTGTGAATTTACTCTATCTGTGGAAGTAGGGAGAATTTGTATGCCCTGATCTGGATCACCACCACCCACGCGCGGCACCCAATAATGGATTGCCTGCCCTTCTGCGCGGTGTCTCAGACAATCCTGGCGCTGCTTGCAGTGCCAGGTGAACTAAGGGCACAGTTACTCTCTGCCCATTATGAGACCCGGGGGCTGCTGCCTGGCTGCTGTATGAAGCAGCACCCTTCCTTGGGTCCCTCGCCACCGCCAGTCGCTCAGTAAGGGGATGGTAGTGTGCGCGCATGTTCGGGCTGGTCATACAAATGACCAGCCCAAAAATGCACATGCGCACTACTGCTGTAGCTGAGTCTGTCACTCAAGCTGCCGCAGCCCAGCCCCACCCCCTGGCTTCAGCGCAGTTCGATTGAGTCGGGCGTGTCCCGTTAGCGGACGTGTATATTCAGCGAGACGTTTGCAAGGCACTGGCAATTACATTTATTTAGCGTGCTGCGTGACGGTCGACTAGTGAATGGGTCCATGTGGCTTAGTGGGGCTATGTCCCAACGCCCCAATGGACGCACCGCGCCACCCTCTCTCCCTGGTTAACGGTACTTCATCCCTCCCAAGACCAAGGGCTCCCCACACCCCCCCCAATTCCCCCCACCTCCCCCTCACCTCAAACTGTAGCAGCAGCACCAGGAGAAAGAGGGCACTCTGCTAGGCACCTGCATTTATATACTCCCCCCACCTCTCTGCCGAATTCCTAAGATTGAATTTACAACTGAGTGATGCATCTGCTGGGCCAGCTCCTTCCCTGCCTCCATTCCCTTGTCCTTGGGGGTGTCCTCCACCCCCCTTCCTGTCCAGCCACTATCCCATCCCTTTGAGAGATATCCAGTGGCCTTGGGCTGAATGAGGGCCCCTGAAAGGTTGGGGGCTTACTGCAAGGCACCCCACCCCCTCCGCAAGGGCCTGCGTTATGCCCCTGCTCCACAAAACTTATCCTGCAGTTCATGCTTCATTAGACTCATGTTGCATGATAAACAAAACTACAGAAACACACCTGGGCGTACTCACTCCTAGAATGTAAGCAAAAATAAACCACACAACATGTAAAACAAATAAAATATGTGCTAAGTAACAGGAACCGTATCACTGGCTTTGATCACCTTAACAGTTCTTGAACATGTTTTTGAGACTGTGCTGAAAAGGGGACTTGTTGAATAACTGAGCACTACAAACTGAACTAAGGGGTAATCTGCACATGAACTTTGATATATGCCCAAGAGATACGCTAAACTCCAGGGAAAACCGTGGCAAGAATTACCAAAGGGAGGGACACCCAGGAAAAGGGGCAAAGTGGGGCCAGAATCCAAGGCACACTAGCCCAAATGCATGTGTGCTAATTGTATCTGTGACCTGCACTGTGCAGTATTGTGTTTTAAGTGTGTAGATTAAAGTACTTGTATTTAAGGTAAAGCACTAGGTTGGCCAGTAACTAATTGAGTTGCCCAGGTCATTTTTTAATTCTAATCTTGAGAAGCCACCACTATCCCCTCTGAAGAGCCTGTGACTGCTTGCCATTTCTACTACTGAGATCAAGTGCTGAAGGGGTTGTAACATGGCCCAGTTTTGCTGAGCCATAATAGGACTGACCCAAGGACATCAGAGACCGAAACCTCAGTCCCCACAGCTGAGGCCCAGTAGCCCCTGCTAGTCTTGTAGCCCCAAACAGGATCAGACACGCTGTTTCCCAGTTGAAACAAGCATTGAAAATGCAATAGGTCTCGCCTTTGATTAAGTTAAAGCCATTTGCTTTGCTACTGTTATTGTATAGCAAAGTAAATGGCTTTAACTTAATGAAAGGCGAGACGTATTGCATTTTTTAATGCTTGTTCTATTCGTCTAACTCTCCCATGTCCGCTCCCCCTACAATCCTTGCCAAACATCCCTTCTACCTGCACCTGCAACTATCTTTAGTGAGGGCTGAACAGCCTTAGTCTGCTCTGTAAAGCCTCGACGTGGTGGTGGTGGACGTGGTGGTGGACATGGTGGTGGTGGACGTGGTGGTGGATGTGGTGGTGGGCATGGTGGTGGATGTGGTGGTGGACGTGGTGGTGGTGGACATGGGCGTGGTGGTGGTGGACGTGGATATGGTGGTGGTGGATGTGGTGGTGGTGGACGTGGTGGTGATGGTGAATGTAGTGGTGGTGGACGTGGTAGTGGTGGTGGTGGTGGACGTGGTGGTGGATGTGGTGGTGGTGGACGTGGTGGTGGACATGGTGGTGGTGGACGTGGTGGTGGAGGAGGACGTGTTGGTGGTGGATGTGGTGGTGGACATGGTGGTGGCTGTGGTGGTGGATGTGGTGGATGTGGTGGTGGTGCTGGACATGCTGGTGGTGGACATGGTGGTGGATTTGGTGGTGGTGGATGTGGTGGACGTGGTGGTGGTGGACATGGTGGTGGTGGATGTGGTGGTGGATGTTGTGGTGGACGTGGTGGTGGTGGATGTGTTGGTGGTGGTGGATGTTGTGGATGTGGTGGTGGGGTGGTGGTGGTGGTGGTGGATGTGGTTGTGGATGTGGTGGATGTGGTGGTGGACGTGATGTGGTGGTAGACATGGTAGTGGTGGACATGGTGGTGGTGGTGGTGCACATGGTGGGGGTGGTGGATGTGGTGGACGTGGGAGTGGTGGATGTGGTGGTGGATGTGGTGGTAGTCGACGTGGTGGTAGTGGATGTGGTGGAGGTGGTGGTGGATGTGGACGTGGTGGTGGTGGATGTGGTGGTGGTGGATGTGGTGTATGTGGTGGTGGTGGATGTGGTAGTGGTGGATGTGGTGGTGGTGGACGTGGTAGTGGTGGTGGTGGAGGACGTGGTGGTGAAAGAAGTGGTGGTTGTGGACGTGGTGGTGGTGGATGTGGTGGTAGACATGGTGGTGGATGTGGTGGTGGACGTGGTGGTGGTGGTGGACGTGGTGGTGGTGATGTGATGGTGGACATGGTGGTGGACGTGGTGGTGGTGGTGGACATGGTGGTGGTGGACGTGGTGGTGGATGCGGTGGTGGTGGTGGTTGTGGTGGATGTGGACGTGGTGGTGGATGTGGACGTGGTGGTGGATGTGGTGGTGGATGTGGTGGTGGTGGTGGACGTGGTGCTGGTGGATGTGGTGGTGGAGGTGGATGTGGTGGTGGTGGAGGAGTTGGACGTGGTGGTGGTGGACGTGGTGGTGGATGTGGTGGTGGTGGACATGGTGGTGGACATGGTGGTGGACGTGGTGGTGTTATGTTATGTTATATTTTATATAGCACAAAATCACCTTCAGGTCTCTAAGCGCTTATAGAGAAAGTGACCAAAGTCACTGACGGCAGCTGAGAACACAAGCAGCAAACCAGAAATTACACTGTGGCTAGCGCCTCTCTAAATAGGAGCGTTTTAAGTTGTTTCCTAAAAGTGAGGAGAACCGGTTCCCTGCGGAGGTACTCAGGTAGATTATTCCAAATTTGTGGAAGCAGGACAGAGAATGCTCTACCCCCTTTGGATTTAGCGATATATCGGGGGAGAGCTAAATGGCAGGCCTCAGATGATCGCAGTGTCCGGCCAGGAACATATTTCTCTAGACGTTCTTTTATATACACTGGTACTTGGCCATAAATTGCCTTGTGGGCAATACATAAGCCTTTGAAATGAGCTCTCTGTTTGAGGGGGAGCCAGTGCAATTTGTGTAGCAGAGGGGTAGCGCGGGTCTTTCAGAGAAGTCTGAGAATGAGCCTGGCCGCATCATTCTGCACCACCTGCAGTCTCTTGATAAAGCTTCTGGGGGAGGCCGATGTAAAGGGCATTCCCATAGTCTAACCTAGAGATGACAGTGGCGGAGACAATTGTCTGTAATGAGGACGTTGACAGAAGAGGGGCAAGTTTCCGTAGCTGCCTCAGCAGTCCTATACAGGTTCCTACCACCGCGGTGACCTGGCTGGACATGGACAGTTCGGAGTCGATTTATATACAGCAGGGACTGGTACAGGGCAACACCCAGTTCTGGTGGCGAAAAAAGGTCACACCAAGGGCTATTAATTGTTGGAATTATGAGCACTTCGGTCTTATCAGGGTTTATTTTCAGCGAATTGGCCGTCATCCAGTTCACTGTAAATCTGAGCAACTTTTTGGCCGACTCATGGCCCTGACAGGAGTTGCTGATCCGGATGAGGAGTTGGGTATCATCAGCGTAATTGAAGACACGGCAATCCATGTGATCCAGGGTCTCCACTAGGGGTTGCAAGTAAATATTAAAAAGGAGTGGGGATAGCAAGAGTGCCCTTATCCGATGTATGCTCACCCAGCTGAACCCTCTGAGTCCGGTCAGATAAAAAAGATTTTAGCCATTGATGCGCTAGCCCGCTGATGCCCAGGTCGTAGAGACGAGTCAGCAGCTTTTTATGGCTGACCGTATCGAATGCCGCTGATAGATCTAATAAAATCAGGGCACTCTGGTGTTTGTTGTCAGCCATAACTCTGAGCTTGTCAAGAACAGACAGCATCACTAGCTCAGTACTATGGTGGGCTCTGAAGCCTGCCTGTCTAGCTTGGAGTAGCTGGTGGTCCTCCAAGTAGTTTGAGAGTGTCTTTAGTACATGTTGTTCTAACACTTTTGCCAAGAAGGGGAGCTGAGAGATGGGTCTATAATTCTTGAGAGTATAGGCATTTGCACCAGGCTTCTTCAGCAGGAGGGTGACCTGGCTTCTTTTAGGTTGGTCGGTAGGTAGCCAGTTTCCAGGGAGTTGTTTAGTAACGCAAGAATCTATTTTTCCAGCCCTGGAAGGGCCATTTGAAAAATCCTCGGAGGGCAGGGGTCTGCCCGGGAGCCTGATTTGGTCCGATTCATTAGTAAAGATAAGGAGGCTGAATCAATTTTAGGGAAGTTTGTGAGTTGGCTACCAGAGGAGGGCGGGGTCTGGGTCTGGAAGGAGGAACCGAGGTTAGTCGGGGTATTAGCAATTTCTGAAATGATATCTCTGACTTTCTGAAGAAAGAATGCCTGGAGGACATTACAGTCGAGGGATGCGACTGTGGATTTTTTCTCAGCCTTTTGGCTTAGTTCTTTCAGAATTATGAAAGTCTCTTTCTGTATGTTAGCTGCCTCAGCAATCCTTCCCTCATAATACTCCGCTTTCCTAGTTATAATGGCTAATTTATAGGAGGTGAAAAGGGCTTTGTAGGCCTTCAATTCTGCTGAGTCATAGCTTTTGCGCCACCGCCTCTCAGCTTGGTGGAGTTTTTCTTTTCCCCTCAGTGGTTCATTAAACCATGGGGCCCCCTTTCCTTTATCTCTGACTTTCTCGTTCCGTTCTGGAGCTACTATGTCTATGGCTTTGCATAAATTAGCCAACAAGGCTTCACTCTCCAGGTCAATATTCACTATCTTAGTCTTAGGGGGCGGGAGCGAGCGCAGGGTAGCTACTAGATGATCTGCCTCGATTTTTCTCCAGTTTCTCACCTTTCTCCACACCGGTGGAGATTGCAGCAGCTGACTGTCACTCAGGACCCAACATCTAAGTAGCATATGATCGAACCAAGCACAGGGGCTAATATCTGTTATGGCCGCTCAAGGCTGTGATGTCCAAATGAGGTCAAGGGTAAGGCCCTTTTCATGGGTTGGGCTATTGACCAGTTGGTGGAGGTCCATTGAGAGCATAGCGGTCTCAAATTGGCAAGCCGATGGCTCTCTCTGTGGTTTGTCCCAGTGATAGTTAAAATCGCCAACTACTAGGAGACGTTTATATCTAGAGCATAGATCAGTAATAAGCTCCAGGAAGAGGTCATTAAAGCTGGGGGTGGTCCGCGGGGGCCAATAAACTACCATGAGTAAGATGCATGATGATTTAAAGGAGATTTTAACCCCTAAAATGTCTGCATTATCACAATTTTCTGCCGTTATCTTAGTAACCATTAAGCTTTTTTTTTAAAGAAGATGGCCACCCCCCCCTCTAGTGTCCCCAGGTCTATTTTGCCAGAGGGTATCAAAGTCCACTGGAAGGGCTGCAATGATGTCTGGGGCTGACAAATACCTTAACCAGGTTTCCGTGAGGGCCAGACTATCTATATCACCATCTTGCAATAATAAAAAGACCTCAAGGTGGTGCTTCTGTAGGGAACGTGTGTTAAGAACCGCTACCTCCAGACCTGGTGCTACAGTAAAATGACTATTTTCCTGGGCAGGTGTGCGTGGAGACCTAGGTATAACCTCAGCCCTATTTCTCCTCAATAGGTCTTCTGCCTGCAGCTTGGCTATAGAGTTGCCATCTAGGATGTGGCCATTTGTGGCAAGGGTCTGCAAATCTGTTGCCGAGTAGATCAGCGGGGGGGGCCAGGGGCTCTGGCCCCCCGCTGATGGTGGACGTGGTGATGGTGGACGTGGTGGTGGTGGACTTGGTGGTGGTTGTGGTGGACGTGGTGGTGGTGGACGTGGTGGGGGATGTAGTGGTGGTGGTGGATGTGGTGGTGCTGGATGTGGTGGACATGGTGGTGGTGCTGGACGTGGTGGTGGTGGACATCGTGGTGGATGTTGGGGTGGTGGACATGGTGGTGGTGGATGTGATGGTGGCCGTGGTGGTGGTGGACGTGGTGGTGGCAGACATGGTGGTGGATGTTGTGGTTGACGTGGTGGTGGTGGACATGGTGGTGGACATGGTGGTGGTGGATGTGGTGGTGGACGTGGTAGTGGTGGTGGTGCACGTGGTGGTGGTGGTGGAGGTAGTGGACGTGGTGGTGGTGGACGTGGTGGGGGTGGTGGACGTGGTGTTGGCCATGGTGGTGGTGGACGTGGTAGTGGTGGTGGTGGTGGACGTGGTGGTGGTGGTGGTGGACGTGGTGGTGGTGGTGGTGGACGTGGTGGTGGTGGTGTACGTGGAGGTGGTGGTGAACATTACACTGCCATAGAGCCAGCCCTGTATCTATCCATCCTTCTGAATTTACCTATTCATTCATGAATCCAATCATTAATTCTTAAATTAACTAACTGACCAATCCACACAACCGCAACATCATACTAGCCAATAAAGAAAAACTTTCACTTTAATGGAACCAGATTATTGGCTTTGCCAGTGCTTATTTGAAAGGCAGATTGCACGTATTCGCTACGATTGACAGCAGTTGCAAAACCTGGACCACCTGCTCAACCAATAAATAAGGCTTTGGCTAATGCTGCTTCTTAATCATTGGCAAAACCTACTTGAAGAGGTGGGACCACCTTAGAGAACCACTAGCAAAAGAAGAACAAGACAACTCGATTCTAAAATGCACAAATATGCCCCTAGCAAGGTGTCGCCATCTTAGAATACATTTGTTCCCTTTTGACAAGATCCTATGCACTTAAACATTAGCATTTTTTACCTTATGAACGTACTTTAAAAAGTACGTGGTGAATAAAACGAAGTGGTTGGAAATAAGAACATGTTAACATCAAAACAGAATTACACTTAAAAAGGTATCAAATAAAAAAATGAAGACGCGTCAAAAACATCAAGTAAACTAAAGACATGGTGTGGGATAAGAGACAGATATCCAAATCACCAGCATCATGTAAACGAAAGACACGATGTGGGATGGGAGCCAGAGAAAAACAAGCGCTCGCCATCTGTTTTCACTCAGCCCCGTGTTTATTGGGCTGAGTGAAAACATATGGTTCCCACAAAGATAAGAAATACCTTCACGACAGAAGGAAAGCAGACAAGCCAGTCCGGGTGGGCCGGAAAAAAAAAGCCAAAAGGAGGCACCCCAGAAAGCTCATTGCCAATGGCAGGCCACCGTTTCCCATAAACGGTGACGCCAGCCAATGGAAATGAGGGGTTGGGCTTAAAGCTCTTTTCTGAAAATCCTCTCCTACAAAATCTCTCGCGGAGGCGGAGCAGCGCTTTGCGCTGCCACGCACGTGAGACCTAAAAAATATTCTTCAGGGAAATTAAAAAATAATGCAGCTTCAGCATCTATTGCCGTCTAGTGATATAGTTGTGTTATCTGCAACATCATTAACAAACAGGCCAGGATTGCTTCAGAATCTACCAATATATTTTGCAGCACGAGTGCAGGGCACTGAAAAAGCAAGGGGCCTGTGTGATAATGCCTTATATCCCTTCTAATGGCTTTCTTGCTGTGACGCCCACCCAGAGTGCACCTGCTCACATTTTAATATGGATTTAAAATACCCTGCATAGGTTTATAATGTGACACCTATGTGTCTATTCCAAGAATTTCGTATTGAAATCTTATATTTGTATTACTGTCAGTCTTCTACAGGTAGTTAATTTCTACTGTGCTGCCTAAACAGTTTATTGAATTTAATATAGTTCTCCCTGTCAATCACCAGTTGTCAAATCTATTCCCTGTAAACAGAAGCACATTCTTTTAACTCAAGGAAGGATAGGTGGGCTAAGATATGTCGTGGGGTAGTGAGGGAAAGGAGGAACATTGCTTTGAAGTGCAGTATGAGACCTGTACAGTGCAAAAAATATGATGCTTTTATTTTACGTGTGCTCTGCAGTTGTGGTCCCCAGCTTAGTTTTCCAGAACTGTTTGCCATCCAAGATATTCACTGTGGCTGCTGTGTCCCTCAGTGCTGTAATTTCCAGAATATGATCTGCCATTCAGAATTCTGGTATTCCTGGGGGTCTTTTGCATAATAGGAATTTGACATGCATCTCTTCCTGTGTTAACAGTGCTGGGGTCTGCAATCTTCTCCATCCACTCCTATAACAGATCCCCATTTGGAAGATGTCTCTCTCTCATGTATTTATGTAGCTTTTCTTAAACCTAGCCAAAGAACAGTGGAGCACTGTACATAGTTTTGCAGGCCTGTACACCCTCACAAAATGTTTTGGATTGAAGGTGGCTTAACATGTTTAAATTGTGAGAACCATGGTCTAAATATCTTCTTTGTTCGTGTGTCGGCTGGACAGCATGGGGGGGGGGGTCTCAGAAGGGTTATGCAGATATCTTGGCAGCTGGAGCTCAGCTTGCTGAGATGTAGTAAACTAGTGGTTAAATATGTATGCTGCTGTTAGAGTGCAGCACAGTGGCATCACTTTAGATGGAATGTGTTGGGGCTTCAGGTCATGTGATATGCACAATAACTAAACTAATCTTTAAAGATAATTAATTTTATATATATATATATTATCTACTGGCGGTCGCCAGTAGATAGTTATAGTTAGGACCGTGTTTTCATAGGAAATCTCAACGCTCCAAGGTTGCCCAACCCGTTTAAGCAGCACTCCAACAGCAACATGCTTTCGAGCCTTAATTAGGTATGGATGGCATGCCGATTTCCTATTCCTTTAACAGCTTTCCGTCATTCAGCCTGACGCGTTTCGAAGTCTTTAATCTTCTTCATCAGAGGCTGACGGGTAAAAAAGTGCAAGCCGGTTACATCTCCCCTCATTTAAATAATCCATATATCAGATGGGCTGCTCGATTGAGACAGTGCAAGGTACTGTGGTAATTGTAGTACCGGCTTTCTTTCTTCCTGAATGGATGCATAAATGTCACTGCCGGATATTTCAAAAGCCACACATTGGCCTCAGTTGTCGGGATCCATCCTAAATCCTTGTTGCTGTTTCTACATCAGTGCTCAGTAAATACCGAGCCCCGTGGCCCCCTTGATTTTTGGGTGGTGCACGCTCGGCGGCAGGACGCTCCAAAGTTGCCCAACCCGTTTAAGCAGCACTCCAACAGCAACATGCTTTCAAGCCTTTATTAGGTATGGATGGCATGCCGATTTCCGATTCCTTTAACAGCTTTCCGTCATTCAGCCTGACGCTTTTCAAAGTCTTTAATCTTCTTCATCAGAGGCTGACGGGTAAGAAAGTGCAAGCCGGTCACATCTCCCCTCATTTAAATAATCCATATATCACGCCCCCAGATGGGCTGCTCAATTGAGACAGTGCAAGGTACTGTGGTAATTGTAGTACCGGCTTTCTTTCTTCCTGAATGGATGCACAAATGTCACTGCCGGATATTTCAAAAGCCACACATTGGCCTCAGTTGTCGGGATCCATCTTAAATCCTTGTTGCTGTTTCCACATCAGTGCTCAGTAAATACCGAGCCCCGTGGCCCCCTTGATTTTTCGGGTGGTGCACGCTCGGCGGCAGGACGGCCGCCTGTAAATATACGCTCCAAGGTTGCCCAACCCGTTTAAGCAGCACTTCAACAGCAACATGCTTTCAAGCCTTTATTAGGTATGGATGGCATGCCGATTTCCGATTCCTTAACAGCTTTCCGTCATTAAGCCTGACGCGTTTCGAAGTCTTTAATATTCTTCATCAGAGGCTGACGGGTAAGAAAGTGCAAGCCGGTCACATCTCCCCTCATTTAAATAATCCATATATCACGCCCCCAGATGGGCTGCTCGATTGAGACAGTGCAAGGTACTGTGGGAATTGAGTACAGTTAGGAAGGAACATCAAAAAATAGAGTCCATGAAATCTTTCCTTCAGGTTTCAGTAACCTTTTATTTTTTTATTTTTTCAAATTTGCTGATTCTTCAACGAGTTGCTTCAATCGAAAAAACAAAATCGATTTGTAGATCACAGTTGCATTTTCTATAGATCAACAGCCTTTCTGCCTACGCGTTTCGTCCTTCCCTTGGGACTTCATCAGGGCTGTAATAATAAACAAATAAACATACAATTTACACCCGATTTTCACAATATACCAAAACCATGTGATGCAACAAACATTTAGTTTAAATGACCTGATTCTAATACAGACACTTCCTATACTAATGATATATAGCACCCCTCACCAAATGAAAAAGGCAACAGTGACTTCTATAAACTGAATAAATTAACATTTTCCAATAAACTATAGTAATGATTGTTAGACTTCACACACCTTGTATTTTAGAGAGAAGAATTCTCTTCTTTTTCTAAACATCGAATACTTTGGGTCATAAATTTGCGGTGCGCAACCAGATATCTGTAGTAAATGGGAAATGAAAATTTATTGAAAATTCTCTTCTTCATTTAGTTTAAAAGAATTCATCCATCTCCCTTTCTTACATGTTAGAAAATCACATTCCCTAACGTTACTCATTGAACCAGTGTAACCTGATATATGAACTTATGTCTACATAAATACAGATAAAATTATTATGTTCTTATAATAAAGATCCCTCTTCTTGTTCTGAAAATGAAATATTACTGGTCCCTAATTAACAGCGTGCCCCCAAATCTCTGTGATGGATGAGGAATAAAACCTGTCTAAAACATTAATATCATAGATAGTTTCCAATTGAGGCTACTCAAGAACTCCTTACTTTTATATTAACAAAGGTCGCACTAACCTAAATTGATCTTTGAAATAGAAACGTCTCACACCTAATTCCTTATTAAGTCTCTAAAAAACTAATAAGAAAACAAAAGGTCCCCATTGAATTAGTACCTAGCAGTATTTACTAAAATCGGGAGGTGAACAATGGGAAAGCTCATACCTACCTTGAATTCCATCAATTCTTATTTCTCATAATTTCTTCAATACTCCTCTTTTCACTATGTTCAAAAGATAATCACTGTGTAAAAAATCAAAATCCAAGAACCAGATTATTAATCACAATACTGCCACCCAAAAATATTATTCAACTAGACTGTTTTTAGCTAAAGTCATCCATTACCTCAACTACTCTCATTCGAGATTTCAAAACATATCTTAAAAATAATCAACTATTATTTCTCTGGAATGGAATTATCCCCACCTCGGTCTCGAACACCCAAACTTCCAAATTTTCACAAGGTGTAAGACAAAATTTTTCCACACCTACCAATTACGCCACTGATCAGACTTATCCACTATTCAGTTCACAGTTGAAATATCCCGTCAACATTCTCAAAAACATACTGAATCTGTTAACTGACAGTCATGAGTTCGAAACATACCTTGAAAATAATCAATTATTATTTTTCTGAAATCCTTCAGTCCTCCTCCTTTCACTAAGTTCAAAATCTTTCACTCTGCAACAAAAAAGAAGCACAAAGTACCAAAGAAAGACTATTAGTCCCTCCACTTTTAATAAAGATAATGTTATATTTTACTGTTATGAGTTCAAGATATACCCTAACAAAAACTGCTAGCAGTCGACCTTCCCATAATCTTACTCACCTATCAATCTTATTTCACAGCGATCCTCTCTCCTGCAGTGGGCCCGATAAATCCCAAGCGGTAATCGTCTCTGGATGCTACTCCCTACTTAAACCTGTTTACTGACCAATCACATTAACGCAATGGAATTTGAGCCAATCACATTCTAGAAATACTATCCCACTGATTACCATACTAATGCTTCCATTCTGGTCAGCCATCGTGAACCAGCCTAATAGATACCTTTTCCAAACGACATCATTAATATCAATCTACAACATTAAAAAAACTTTACTATATAATGATATAAACTGAAAAACACATAAAATGTTAAATCTCCATTACTTGAACAAAAATCACAAAGATGGAATTATCCCCAACTCGGTCTCGAACTCACGAATTTCCAAATTTTCACAATGTGTAAAACAAAGTATTCCACACCTACCATTTGCGCCACTAGTCCGACTTATCTGATTCTCAAAAACATGCTAAATCTATTAGCTAACCTCAACTTATGTACTCAATTATCTAAAACATGTATATCGACTGCCCAGTAGCGCCCTAATTACTATACCAGTCTAAAACTCACGACCTCCAAATTTGTATTAACAGCATATTATCTCAAGGAGCTAACACGCACCACACGATCTAAGCCTGCTCTTAAACAATCTATTAAAACAAATGCCCGACAACAATATTCCATTCAGACTGTGATATCACATAGGCTTCTAATTCTCATGAATAAGATCTAACACCTATTTTAACTACATTTTTATCATTAATTACTTTATAAAAATATATATATAGCAACTGAAATAGCACACTAGAAATAATTACTATTAGCATCTCGCGTTGTATATTGACTGCCCAGTAGCGCCACAATTACTATGCCGGTCTAGAACTCGCGATCTCCAAATTTGTATTGACACCATATTATCTCAAGGAGCTAACACTCACCACATGATCCAAGACTGCTCCTAAACAGTCTATTATAACAAATGTCCGACACAATATTCCATTCAGATTTTAATATCACATAGGCTACCAGAATGCTTTATGAAGTTACATGCTATGAATGCGGCCCACTAGGGGGCCATAGAGCAAATAAAAGAGCCGGAAATGCTAACAAGCGAGTTCGTGCTGTCAATTGTGATCAAAGCCCAGGAAGAAGAGGTGTCAAACCTTGAAACGCGTCGGCGATTTAAATTGCCAGAACTGGGGGCGAGTTGGAGTGAATCACGCCGGAGGGCGGGCGAGCTGTTGTGTGCCCTCTTACAGCTTTCGGGCATTTGTTTATCTCATACATTGCACGGCCGCCCTGCCGTGAGAGAGGAGCACCATCTCATTACAAAAGGAAAAGAGAGGCTGTGGAGGGAACTGTTTCCAAACGGTAAACAGCACAGTGAGCCATCATTTTATTGAACTTGCCTCGAGATTCTGGACCTTACTAAAGGTATAAAAATAATATGATGAAAAATTGACAATTGTGCAGCACACCCACTCAGTGGAGATATTATGCTCGCTTTAAGGACTGTAGTAACCAGAATGCTTTATGAAGTTACATGCTATGAATGCGGCCCACTAGGGGGCCAGAGAGCAAATAAAAGAGCCGGAAATGCTAACAAGCGAGTTTGTGCTGTCAATTGTGATCAAAGCCCAGGAAGAAGAGGTGTCAAACCTTGAAACGCGTCGGCGATTTAAATTGCCAGAACTGGGGGCGAGTTGGAGTGAATCACGCCGGAGGGCGGGCGAGCTGTTGTGTGCCCTCTTACAGCTTTCGGGCATTTGTTTATCTCATATATTGCACGGCCGCCCTGCCGTGAGAGAGGAGCACCATCTCATTACAAAAGGAAAAGAGAGGCTGTGGAGGGAACTGTTTCCAACCGGTAAACAGCACAGTGAGCCATCATTTTATTGAACTTGCCCCGAGATTCTGGACCTTACTAAAGGTATAAAAATAAGATGATGAAAAATTGACAATTGTGCAGCACATCCATTCAGGGGAGATATTATGCTTGCTTTAAGGACTGTATTAACCAGAATGCTTTATGAAGTTACATGCTATGAATGCGGCCCACTAGGGGGCCATAGAGCAAATAAAAGAGCTGGAAATGCTAACAAGCGAGTTCGTGCTGTCGATTGTGATCAAAGCCCAGGAAGAAGAGGTGTCAAACCTTGAAACGCGTTGGCGATTTAAATTGCCAGAACTGGGGGCGAGTTGGAGTGAATCACGCCGGAGGGCGTGCAGCTGTTATGTGCCCTCTTACAGCTTTCGGGCATTTATTTATCTCATATATATATATATTCACTGAAAAAACCATAGGTTTCACACACGTTATAGTTAGGAATTAGCATTTAAAAAACCTTAGAAATTCAGTGAAAAAACCATAGGTTTCACACATGTTATAGTTAGCTGGACATTTTACTCGTAAAAAACCAATGAAATTGCCCCGTTATAGTTAGTTCAGCTAACTATAACTCGCGCGCCCGCAATGCACTGCTGATGACGTCACATATTACATCACTCATGACATGGTCAGTGACATCACTCATGACATCACTGATGACATCTCAAATGACATCACTGATGACATCACTGATGACATCATCCAGTGAATGTGTGTTTTTCTGAAAATTAAATATGTTTTATATATGTGTATCTCAAGGTCGATGGAAGAATAAATGGGTATATAAGTGTCTAAATGGATGATTTGTTTTTGAAAAATTGATTGTGTTACTGACTGATTAAGTGTATCTCTCACTTTGTGTATAAGTGGCTGCATGGGTTGGTGAGTAGCTACATGGGTGTCTATATAGGTTATTAGTTGTTTTTTTGAGTATCAGTCTGAGTGTCTGTATGGTACGGTGGGGGGTATTACGTAGTGCATAGGTGTATGAATGAGTGACTCACTGTTTGTATGTGTTGAAGACAGCATGTGTGCAGGACTGTATGTGTGGATGAGTGTGTGTATGGGTGTGTTATTGAGTGAATGACTGTCTCAATAGTGTCTTCAGGAGTAACTACATATGTTTTTAACTAGTATATGTGACTATTGGTGTATATATGTGAGTATATGTGAGAGGGAGAGATTGAAAGAGTTCCTGTATGAATAAGTATGTTTTTCTATAAGTGATTGTTTAAAAGACTAAGTATGTGTAAGTTTCCGTAGAAGTAAGTATGGTGGTGTGTGTATTACTGTATATGCAAGTAAATGTATGTTTTATTCTTTATTAGCATGAGTGACTATGTGTGTGAGTAACTCTATGGATGAGTGGCATTGTGTAACAGGATGTATAGATGTATGAGTACATATGATGAGTGAGTACATGTATGAGTGACTGTATAGGACTGTTGGTGAATGAGTGGATGTGTATGTGGATCTTAGAATTACTGAAGAGGTTGTTGTAACTGGTATTGGTATGTCCATTGTTTTGAAATTTTTAGTCTCTATTTTTGAATGTGTGTATCAAAGCTTATATTAAGGTGAGAGGAGGTCTGCCACTCTATCACAAGGATGATGTCATCAGTGATGTCATCAGTGATGTCATTTGAGATGTCATCAGTGATGTCATGAGTGATGTCACTGACCATGTCATGAGTGATGTAATATGTGACGTCATAAGCAGTGCATTGCGGGCGCGCGAGTTATAGTTAGCTGAACTAACTATAACGGGGCAATTTCATTGGTTTTTTACGAGTAAAATGTCCAGCTAACTATAACATGTGTGAAACCTATGGTTTTTTCACTGAATTTCTAAGGTTTTTTAAATGCTAATTCCTAACTATAACGTGTGTGAAACCTATGGTTTTTTCAGTGAATTTCTAAGGTTTTTTAAATGCTAATTCCTAACTATAACGAGTGTGAAACCCATGGTTTTTTCAGTGAATTTTCAAGGTTTTTTAAATGCTAATTCCTAACTATAACGTGTTTGAAACCCATGGTTTTTTCAGTGAATTTGCAAGGTTTTTTAAATGCTATTTTTTTCTTTTATTCTTCATTTTTTTCAAACATATTTTTAATTTAATTTTCTTATCTTTTATAAAGACTATGCTTAAATTTTTAAAATCCTTAAATATTTTTTTTATATATATTTTTTAAAATAAACATGTAAAATGTATTTCCAGATTTTTTTATTTTTTTTTATTTTTTTTTTATAGTACGCGTACCGTAAGCTCACGGTAAGCGTACGGTTTACGCAACGTCCGTAATCTATCTACGCTGCTTGCGCATAGTTACGTACTTTGCGTAGCCGCGCGTACTGCGCGTGGGACGCGTGCGCGCTTACGCAACACGCGCACGTTACGCGGAAGTGCCGGGAAATGGCTGTTATGCGCATGCGCGCAAGCGCGTGTCTTTTTTACGCGCACGCGTACTTTTTGCCGTAAGCGTACCGTAAGCGTACCGTAAGCGTACGGTAGGTCATGTGATCTTGAAACACAACTTTTGATTGGTTGAAACTACTTTCAGTTCTAGAACTCTCCTACACCACACCCATTCCCCTCATTTCTGCTTGTGATCCCTTGGGAGAAGGAGCTGGTTTGTCTTTGGGATACGATGGCAGAACAGCAGAGCTCTTCTGAGAGTGAGGCTAGCACCAGCAGCACTGTCTTGAGGCAGAGAGCGAGGAAAGTAAAGCCTTCTTACGTTTGGGAGTATTTTACTTTTCCAGAAGGCCAGCAAAAGGTGAATGCACCCTTAGTTACTTGCAAGCTGTGTAAGCGTGTACTTTCTAGAGGTAATCCTAACAGGAAGTATTCCTTTGGGAATCACACCATGAAGAGACACCTCCAGGAAGTACACAGAAGGACACATGGTCATCTTTTTGGAGGTAACTCTTCAGAAAGACGAGCCAGTACATCCACAGCAGCTCAGCCTGGACCATCATCTGCAGGGCAGACTCCTTCTTCTGCAGGTCAGGTGAGCCCTTCATCTGTGGGGGGAGAATCTCCTTTTGCTGGCCCTCTGGAAATTAACCCTCGGTTTGCGAGGGTTGAAGTACGGTGCGCCACTTGTCACGATCTAATTACTTATAGGGAGACCAGTGTTTCCCTGGTGAACAGTAAAATAGATCAGCACACTTGTCGTACCGTCTAATATTCCCAATCTTTCTTTCCTCTGTCCCTGCATGAACACAACGGTTCTTTTAAGAGCCAACCTTATCTTTCATCTTTTTTTTTCTTTTTTTTAAAAAACTTTTTTTTTTTTTTTTTACCGTACGCGTACGGTAAGCGTACCTTTTTTTTATTTTTTAAAAAAAAACACTAAAAATCATTTATCTCATTACAAAGTCCTTGAGAGACTACAATTTTTATTTTTAACTTACCATACTCACTAAAAAAAATATTTATTCATTTGTTTTTAAAAAAAATAGTTTTTAAAATGGTTGTAGTTTCCGAAAATTTTCTATATCGATCTGAAAATAAAGAAAAAAGTATTAATATTTTTTATCCATTTTATAATACAATACACATATTTACATTTTTTACAAAAAAATATTTTTGCCTTATTTTTGCTGTTTTCAGAATATATTGCATTTCACTATTAATTGTGAAAGCAATTGCATTCATCATTTTACAGCGGGCAAAAAAAATTAACAATCACAAAGATTGTATTAAAAAAGCCCAGAATGTCTTCTCACTTAAACTTATCATTACAGAAATGCATATTATTCTAAAAAAATATCATCTAAAAACAATACTTTTTTCTTTAAAATACCGTCTGATATGTTTGTTTCAGAAGTATAATCACAATATTATATCTCAAATAACTCCAAAATACATCTGATTTTATTTCCTTTAGGCCAAATAGTATTTTTTTTTTTTTCCTGGAATAAATTTCCAAGGGAAAACCATTAAAATTCTAAAGTTTAATCTGTCCAGATCTCACCAATTCTCTGTAACATTTTGGTTCACGAAAATTTTTTGAATAATTTATTTAGTCCACAATAGAATTGCTTACTTTTCCACATGGCCAAATAGTAATTTTTTAAATCATTTTTGAAAAAATTTCCAATGGCAGTCCAATAGCATTCCATAATTTAAAATGTGCAGAAGTTACCGATTATCTCTAAATTATTGGTTTTTGAAAATTGCATTAAAATTTAAAAAAGTCCACATTACAATTGGTTATCTTTCCTTTAGGCCAAATGATAATTTTAAAAATCTTTTTTCTACAAAATTGCAATGGTAATCCAGTAAAATGGTAAAATTATTTTGTCCAGATCTTGCCAAATCTCTCTAAAATTTAGGTTTCAGGAAGATTAGATAGGAATTTGCTAAATCAAAAGGCAAACGTTGTTTGAAAATCAATTGGGAATCATTACACAGTGTCCAGCCTTTTTCACATTTTAGATAAACTGTGTAATGTCCAGAAGTAACAGTAGGTCCATCATGGAAAATTATTGCAACAGTTACAAAAGTTTTTCCTGAAACTGATAATTGCTGTCCTGTAAACTTCTTTATTAAAGTATCCAATTTTGATCCATCAGCTCTACATCGTTGCATCATTAAAATTACATACTGTCCGTATTCCCTTAAAATTAATGTTGAAAACATGTCAGAATTACACTCACCACATTTCATGCTATGATTAGCATCTTTAACTAATTTTGCAAAAGTGACTGTTTTACTCTCTGGCAATGTCAAATAAATAAACCTTTCATTATCAACAATAGAGCCACATATATTATAACAATTATCACAACTATGTTCCCATTTATAAGAGAGACCAAAAAAAATGTCAATGGGAACTCCTTCTTCTTCCACTACCTGAAGAAAATACATCAAAAATTCGTGTGCATCTTGCTGTTCATTTTGAGAAAACTGTGTTCGTCCTGAACATACATCTAAAAGTTTTCTAATTTCAGTAGCACTTTCTATTTGAGTTTTATCTTTACTCAGCTTTTCAAAAAGGAGACTGAGCTCTGAACAGAATCTTTTTCCCTGATTTACTATTATCTGCTCTTGCAAACTTTCCAGATAAAATGCAACATTCAGCACTACATTAGCGTAGCAGTTGACACCAGAGCTATTTTCAAAATGACATCCTACAACCTGTTCTTCATTTTCCTTATTCTTTTTGCTTGCAATTACATCACTCCTCTTTTTTTTCCTCTTCTCTACATCTTCATTACAGATATTCTCATTTCTCCTTTTACGAGAAACTACACGTTTCTCCAACACAGGATACTGACCTAAATGAGGAGCATAGCTTCTTCTTAATCTATTATACTCCTTTACACAGTTTGTATCAGCACTAACTTTTGAGTCATCAAAGTCTATCATGAATAAACCTGATAATGTTTTGATTCGTGACAAAGCTACATATGCCATACCTTCTTTGAACACAGTTGAACCAATGTTCACAAATGCACAATCTACAGTCAATCCTTGAGACTTGTGGATAGTTACAGCATATGCTAGTGAAAACGGAAACTGCTTCCTACGTACATATAAGTCTTTCACAAGCATGAAACGAACTGAACAACGACAAATGTCTTTAACTTCCTCTATCTGATCAAATTTTATCTGTAAACATTCAATTCCTTCTTTTTTCTGATAATTAATAAAACCCACAACTCTTCCCATCGCTCCATTCACTAAGCCTTTCTCAACATCCAAATTTCTCCTTAAAAACACTCTACAGTTCATGCAAACATAAAGATTTTTTTCTAATCCTGCTGTTTTGGAGATGTTCTTCTCTAGTGAGTCCAATTTATTTTTCAGTTTGCCTGTTACTGTGACTGTAATTCTTCCATCCTCAATTTTGTCCACTGCTTCCAATTTCCTGATGTCTTCCTTTTCCAATTTCAAAAGCTCCTCATTAAATATTGAGCATTCACGTAGAGTTGGCATTAAGCAGATGACACTTTTGTTTTCTGCAATATTCTTGTAAATTTTCTCTGCAACTATTTCTTCCTTTGGAAATAAATTATGTAGCAGCCGACTCTGTAATGCTTTTTTCCCAACATCTGTGAGTAGTCCAATCCTGATATCTTTCAGAATACTTCCATATTCTTCATCGTTTGCTTGCCTCATATTAGTTGTAAGTTCCTTGTACTCAAAGAAGGACCAAATATTTGTATTTCCAATGCTTCCCAATGACTTCTTTGTGTCTTCATGTGTCACAGTATTAAACACTGGTTGTCCTTTAACTGGAGTAAGTTGCAAAAGATCCCCAAAAACTATGACGTGTTTTCCACCAAATAACACGTCATAGTCTGTCTTCAAAATTTGCTGCATTCTTAAATGCACAAAGGCAAGCATTAAGTTTGATACCATGCTCACCTCATCAATAATGAGAACTTGCATCTTCTTCAATACTCGTGAAACTTCCAAGGATGCTTCTCCAGTTAGCTTGTTGAATTGTATTTTGTTCTCATGCTCCACTGGTAACATTAGCAAACGATGTAAGGTGATTCCTTTTATGTTATATGCTGCTAACCCAGTTGGAGCAGTAACCACACAAGACAAAGTAGAATCCGTTTTTTGCTTTAGGTAGCTTCTGATGACTTTAATTAGGAAACTTTTTCCAGTGCCAGCTTGTCCGCTTACATACATCCTGATTGGATGAAATGATGTGCATGAGCACTCTTTTTTGATATGTAGAAATCCGTGATCAATTTTGTTTTTGATCTCTTCATAAATTTGTTGCTGCTCTTAATTCAGTTGTCTTTCCAAATTTTCTAAGTCTATAAATTCTTCTTGAGCTTGATTCATAGCCGTTTCCACTTCATTCATGGCTATTGATGCTTCATTTTCAACGATTGGTTGTCCTAGGGGATCTTGACTGTGTGTTCCTGAACTTTGGCTGTCCTGAGAACTGTCTCTAGCTATTTCTGCTGCAATTGTAGTTTCCTGTTCAATTTCTTCATTTAACATTTGCAGATAAGTTGAGAATGTACTGCATTGTATGCTGTCTTTGCAAGCATTAAAAGAATCTTCATAGCTCTGGAATTCTCCCAGTAGTTCATCCTCTGTACGCCATGGTTTAAACAACTGTAAAAGAGCCAAGTAGTAAAATTCTTTCTTGTCGGTAGTGTCGCAACTCAGCTTCCGGTGATTTATCAAACTTCCTTTGGTTTGCTTCACCAAACATCCTTCTTCACCAACAACTTTATATTTTCCACTGTTGATGTCTTCTGCAGCTTTCCGTGAATAAATGTAGTTCTGTAACACTTCATAGAGACACATGTTCTCCAGATGATGACTTCTCTTGGGATAATATGTGTCCAACATGTTTGTTTTCAATATGTCTGTACTTTCTGGGTCATTCTCAGCCAAATATTCAATTTCTCCAACAGATTTCAGTACCCGATTTCTCATTGCTGCAAGGCCTAAACTTGCCCAAATTATTCTTCTTGACTTCGAGTAGAGACTTGCAGAAGATAACCTATCTGAACATTCGTAGGATCCAATTTCTCGATGCGATAACATCTTCAAACTGAAACTGTACAGCTTCTTACTGACAGTCTTCTCGTGAGAAATCTCTTCCCACATTTCCTTCAATTCTGTTTTTTCTGATTTCGTAATGTAAGACGTTACATATCGAGCAACAGCAATGGAATTGTCAGCAACATACTGTATATCCATGTTAGCGTTCCACATGGATAAAATGACTGGGTTGTAGTCATTTATATTTTTTGATTCTTCTTTTCTTTTAAGGTTGTAGGTATTCTTAGGTGATTTTCTTGTGATAGTATGTCTCACAGCTGACATAAAACTGTTGACTCTTCCATTTGTAAGAACAGGTCTAGGAAATCCAAATCGACATTTAGTGTAGTATTTTTCTTTGCTCTTGTATTTCCGTCGACAGTATTTTCCACACCGATGACTTTGGAAACGTAGAACTTGCTCCTTTAACTTGTTCTCTTCTGTGCTTTTAGGTATAGCACATGTTGCATATTCTTCAATGTAAGATAACACTGCTTCATCAGTATCTGTTCCAAACTTTGGGGCATCCTTGATCCACAGCAGCATATGAATATGAGGAGCACCTCTTGCCTGGTACTCTTTTCTCCAAAAGAAATCCACTACTTCTCCAAGGGGTGGATTTTTTTTATTGCAGATGAAGGACATCATAGCCTCAAATCTATGATTGAAATATCTGCAAACATTAACCGGATCCAATGAGCACAGTTCTCCTGCTGTCTTGTATTCGATGTTTTTAATGTTTGAATTGGCCTCTCGTAGAAAATCCAGTAAATCATCCCAAGCGTACTCGGCACAGCTTAGGGTAAGGAACCATGTTGGTGTTCCTAAATTGCGTAACATGCATTTTAGTTCACCATGGCGTCGGTACCAATATTCATTTGTCCCACGCTGACAAGCCATCAGATTGATCAGTTGTGTTTCCAAATGATCATCTCGGTGCTGCACTTTCTCCATAAAATCCTTAGCAGACACATTTTGTAAATGTACTCCACTTTTTAAAATGTGATTTACTGCATAAGACAGTGCAGACAAGTCGCTTTCAAATAAAAGATGGAACAAATAAGGAATACTTTGTCGAAATCTGGGATCTTCAGCATATAGTCTTGTAGTTCGATACTCTGAAGCTGGAATCTGTTCTGGACGTTCATCGTATCGTCCTCCTTTTCCTTTAGGAAACAGCTGGGGAAAACATCGAGCTTCCAAGCTCTCCTCCCATACACTCACGGGATTTCCTTTTGCTTTCTTCATCTGAAAGAGATCAATATTGTCTCCCATAACTTCTTTCGAATGGAGAGGATGTATGCTAAAATGTTCATAAATTTCTTCTTCCTTTGACTTGTCCACTTTTTCAATTTGTCCAGTTGGTGTTTCTGTGTCTCCTTGTAAATCTTCTTCTTCTTCTTCTTCTTCTTCTATATAAATTGATTCATACCATTTGTTATTTTTTTTCAAATACAAATTTGCTCTTTGTACTTTCCGCACATCTACCAGCTCCTGCCAAATCTTCTTATTCTTTGTAGGTACACCATTAACCAGAATAATTAATGGTTCAGTTTCCAAAGTATCCGCATCAATAGTTTCCATATTTTTTTTCAAATCCAAGGTCAAATACACCACTCTACCTTTTAAACCTCTCAGTAAATCTGAAGGAGGTAATTTACCAGTTTTGGGCTCCATACGTACTATGGTCTGGAACGGATGAACACATTGAATGAGTATAGACTCATATGTATTTAATTCAGAAAGTTCAGCAGGAATAGCATCCAATTCTAAATTATTATGTACAGCTCTGGTCGGCATTCTATTTTCCTCTAACTTGTTGTAGCAGTATTTACAAATACGCTGATCTTCACCCAATTCAAAACAATTTTCAAGAAATATATATGTGGCAAAATCCATCCACTTATAATTATCTTCATTTTCACTCTTTCTGTAGAGATCAACATTCCTAGTTTGTTTTCTATAATGAGTTCTGCGGCAACAAATACAAGTAACATTTGGTCTTTCATTAGAGATTATTGCAAATTTTGTTATGTGATCATTAAATGTCTTACTTACACAAGGTTCTACATTCTCTTCCACTTCTGCCTCATTTACTGTGTCCTTCTCTGCACTGTTTTGTTCAGGACCAAAGTAACAAAACTGAATTTCATCAACAACCTTCTCTACATCTGATACCGTTCCTCGGAACAGAGCCCTATTCAATTCATTTAACTTTATTGCTGGACTTTTGGCAAAATACAACCGTCTCACAAACTTTCTCATTTCAGTATGATGAACAGCCAGCATCCTAAAATGATGGAAAACACTATTGCACACTTTTCTAGATAGACAAGCAAGAGAATGACCCTGCAAAACAGTATTCTCTCTCACTCTGCATGGATCCAGACTTTGAAGCACCTTAATCTTTTGTTTTACACTTTTTTTACTATATTCTCTTAGAAACTCTCGAAATCTGTCAATAGATTCCTGACGCACAGTGCAAATACTACTACAATTCCAAGTGTACACTGGGGCTTTAGGACGTCTCCCCATTGCCTCATCTGCCATCACTTGTACCTCATCTCTTGGAACCATTATCTCCTTCTCCATTATGCAACCATTTTTTACTTCGTATGAACGACCTCTGGTGTCAACTGCATGCAGCAAACTATTACTTTGAAAATAGCTCTCTTCATTAAAAAAAGGTTCACTACTTGAACTATGCATCCACTTTCCTAAAAAAACTTTACAAAAGTTTGTTCTGTTCACTACTCTTTTGCTTTTGCTTTGTGATTTCAGTACATTAACCATTTTATCTAATGTACGCATCCTATTCAAAATTAAAATGAATAGTTTCCTTTTTAATTCTAATGCCTTTGCTGCAATGGCTTCAATTTCTTTTTTTCTCTTGTAATATTTTGCCTTTTGCTTATATTTCTTTATATCCTTTATCAAATTGGACATAACTCTTCTCTGAAACATTTTTCTACGTATCTCTTTAAATGCTGTTTTTCTGTTTATGTTAAACTTTTCAATTGCAGAAGGTATATTTGCATTAACTAAATTCTCAATTTTTTGCTGTTCTCTATTTTTTGTTACATTTTTCCGAGAACAGACATTTTGTACATTTTTCTTTGTTTTGAATATTTTGTTTACAAATTGTTTTTTTTGCTTACCAGAAGATTTTTTCTTTTTCCCAACATCAGCATCTTCTACTAACTTTGGTCCTCCAGTTGTCTTCAAATATAGTTTTTTTTTTAGCGTTTTTTGAACTCGAGATTTTGTAGGCATCTTAAATTTTGTTCACTGTTCTTCAGCAATACCTGAAAAAAACTAAAAAAAAAATCCGTTATTGTATTTAAATATATTACTAAATTTCTTTTCACAATAGTCACAAAACGAAATTTCTTTGCCAATTTGAATTCACACAAACTGCTCTTTTTTTTGGGCAAGTGAAAATCTCTTTTACAAACTGTCACATTATGAAACCACTTTTCAGATTTTTAAAAAAGCCCATGTCCACAGTGCTACACTCCACCAAGGGCAACCAGCCTTAGTGATGCTGAATGTATTTGCATTACAGACTTAAACCTGAAAACCCCACTGGCTTGTACATACTGTGCATGACTATACACGGCAAGGACATGGGTGTGTGCTAAGCCTCTGCTTCTTCCCCCAAAAATTCGCTCCCCCTTTCCATCTAATGCAACTGTGAAATCACCAGAGCAAGACGCAATAAATCTCTGTCTATAATTCTACTATGCACACAGAGTCATGTTTTCACATTAGTGCCAAAACGAAATTTCTTTGCCAATTTCAAAGCACACTTACTGCTCTTTTATTTTTTCAGGGGCAAGTGAAAATCTCTTTTTACAATTTGAAATCACTTTTACAGACTGACACATTATGAATCCACTATTTTTGCTTTATTTAATTGCACGTGTCCAAGCTGTTTTTTTTTCAGACCACCACCATGTGCATTCTCTGTGACTGCCTACACTCCACCAAGGGCAACCAGCCTTAGTGATGCTGAATGTATTTGCATTACAGACTTAAACCTGAAAACCCCACTGGCTTGTACATACTGTGCATGACTATACACGGCAAGGACATGGGTGTGTGCTAAGCCTCTGCTTCTTCCCCCAAAAATTCGCTCCCCCTTTCCATCTAATGCAACTGTGAAATCACCAGAGCAAGACGCAATAAATCTCTGCCTATAATTCTTCTATGCACACAGAGTCATGTTTTCACATTAGTGCCAAAACGAAATTTCTTTGCCAATTTCAAAGCACACTTACTGCTCTTTTATTTTTTCAGGGGCAAGTGAAAATCTCTTTTTACAATTTGAAATCACTTTTACAGACTGACACATTATGAAACCACTATTTTTGCTTTATTTAATTGCACGTGTCCAAGCTGCTTTTTTTTCAGACCACCACCATGTGCATTCTCTCTGACTGCCTACACTCCACCAAGGGCAACCAGCCTTAGTGATGCTGAATGTATTTGCATTACAGACTTAAACCTGAAAACCCCACTGGCTTGTAAATACTGTGCATGACTATACACGGCAAGGACATGGGTGTGTGCTAAGCCTCTGCTTCTTCCCCCAATAATTCGCTCCCCCTTTCCATCTAATGCAACTGTGAAATCACCAGAGCAAGACGCAATAAATCTCTGCCTATAATTCTTCTATGCACACAGAGTCATGTTTTCACATTAGTGCCAAAACGAAATTTCTTTGCCAATTTCAAAGCACACTTACTGCTCTTTTATTTTTTCAGGGGCAAGTGAAAATCTCTTTTTACAATTTGAAATCACTTTTACAGACTGACACATTATGAAACCACTATTTTTGCTTTATTTAATTGCACGTGTCCAAGCTGTTTTTTTTTCAGACCACCACCATGTGCATTCTCTGTGACTGCCTACACTCCACCAAGGGCAACCAGCCTTAGTGATGCTGAATGTATTTGCATTACAGACTTAAACCTGAAAACCCCACTGGCTTGTAAATACTGTGCATGACTATACACGGCAAGGACATGGGTGTGTGCTAAGCCTCTGCTTCTTCCCCCAATAATTCGCTCCCCCTTTCCATCTAATGCAACTGTGAAATCACCAGAGCAAGACGCAATAAATCTCTGCCTATAATTCTTCTATGCACACAGAGTCATGTTTTCACATTAGTGCCAAAACGAAATTTCTTTGCCAATTTCAAAGCACACTTACTGCTCTTTTATTTTTTCAGGGGCAAGTGAAAATCTCTTTTTACAATTTGAAATCACTTTTACAGACTGACACATTATGAAACCACTATTTTTGCTTTATTTAATTGCACGTGTCCAAGCTGTTTTTTTTTCAGACCACCACCATGTGCATTCTCTGTGACTGCCTACACTCCACCAAGGGCAACCAGCCTTAGTGATGCTGAATGTATTTGCATTACAGACTTAAACCTGAAAACCCCACTGGCTTGTACATACTGTGCATGACTATACACGGCAAGGACATGGGTGTGTGCTAAGCCTCTGCTTCTTCCCCCAAAAATTCGCTCCCCCTTTCCATCTAATGCAACTGTGAAATCACCAGAGCAAGACGCAATAAATCTCTGCCTATAATTCTTCTATGCACACAGAGTCATGTTTTCACATTAGTGCCAAAACGAAATTTCTTTGCCAATTTCAAAGCACACTTACTGCTCTTTTATTTTTTCAGGGGCAAGTGAAAATCTCTTTTTACAATTTGAAATCACTTTTACAGACTGACACATTATGAAACCACTATTTTTGCTTTATTTAATTGCACGTGTCCAAGCTGTTTTTTTTTCAGACCACCACCATGTGCATTCTCTGTGACTGCCTACACTCCACCAAGGGCAACCAGCCTTAGTGATGCTGAATGTATTTGCATTACAGACTTAAACCTGAAAATACCACTGGCTTGTACATACTGTGCATGACTATACACGGCAAGGACATGGGTGTGTGCTAAGCCTCTGCTTCTTCCCCCAATAATTCGCTCCCCCTTTCCATCTAATGCAACTGTGAAATCACCAGAGCAAGACGCAATAAATCTCTGTCTATAATTCTTCTATGCACACAGAGTCATGTTTTCACATTAGTGCCAAAACGAAATTTCTTTGCCAATTTCAAAGCACACTTACTGCTCTTTTATTTTTTCAGGGGCAAGTGAAAATCTCTTTTTACAATTTGAAATCACTTTTACAGACTGACACATTATGAAACCACTATTTTTGCTTTATTTAATTGCACGTGTCCAAGCTGTTTTTTTTTCAGACCACCACCATGTGCATTCTCTGTGACTGCCTACACTCCACCAAGGGCAACCAGCCTTAGTGATGCTGAATGTATTTGCATTACAGACTTAAACCTGAAAACCCCACTGGCTTGTACATACTGTGCATGACTATACACGGCAAGGACATGGGTGTGTGCTAAGCCTCTGCTTCTTCCCCCAAAAATTCGCTCCCCCTTTCCATCTAATGCAACTGTGAAATCACCAGAGCAAGACGCAATAAATCTCTGTCTATAATTCTTCTATGCACACAGAGTCATGTTTTCACATTAGTGCCAAAACGAAATTTCTTTGCCAATTTCAAAGCACACTTACTGCTCTTTTATTTTTTCAGGGGCAAGTGAAAATCTCTTTTTACAATTTGAAATCACTTTTACAGACTGACACATTATGAAACCACTATTTTTGCTTTATTTAATTGCACGTGTCCAAGCTGTTTTTTTTTCAGACCACCACCATGTGCATTCTCTGTGACTGCCTACACTCCACCAAGGGCAACCAGCCTTAGTGATGCTGAATGTATTTGCATTACAGACTTAAACCTGAAAACCCCACTGGCTTGTACATACTGTGCATGACTATACACGGCAAGGACATGGGTGTGTGCTAAGCCTCTGCTTCTTCCCCCAAAAATTCGCTCCCCCTTTCCATCTAATGCAACTGTGAAATCACCAGAGCAAGACGCAATAAATCTCTGTCTATAATTCTTCTATGCACACAGAGTCATGTTTTCACATTAGTGCCAAAACGAAATTTCTTTGCCAATTTCAAAGCACACTTACTGCTCTTTTATTTTTTCAGGGGCAAGTGAAAATCTCTTTTTACAATTTGAAATCACTTTTACAGACTGACACATTATGAAACCACTATTTTTGCTTTATTTAATTGCACGTGTCCAAGCTGTTTTTTTTTCAGACCACCACCATGTGCATTCTCTGTGACTGCCTACACTCCACCAAGGGCAACCAGCCTTAGTGATGCTGAATGTATTTGCATTACAGACTTAAACCTGAAAACCCCACTGGCTTGTACATACTGTGCATGACTATACACGGCAAGGACATGGGTGTGTGCTAAGCCTCTGCTTCTTCCCCCAAAAATTCGCTCCCCCTTTCCATCTAATGCAACTGTGAAATCACCAGAGCAAGACGCAATAAATCTCTGTCTATAATTCTTCTATGCACACAGAGTCATGTTTTCACATTAGTGCCAAAACGAAATTTCTTTGCCAATTTCAAAGCACACTTACTGCTCTTTTATTTTTTCAGGGGCAAGTGAAAATCTCTTTTTACAATTTGAAATCACTTTTACAGACTGACACATTATGAAACCACTATTTTTGCTTTATTTAATTGCACGTGTCCAAGCTGTTTTTTTTTCAGACCACCACCATGTGCATTCTCTGTGACTGCCTACACTCCACCAAGGGCAACCAGCCTTAGTGATGCTGAATGTATTTGCATTACAGACTTAAACCTGAAAACCCCACTGGCTTGTACATACTGTGCATGACTATACACGGCAAGGACATGGGTGTGTGCTAAGCCTCTGCTTCTTCCCCCAAAAATTCGCTCCCCCTTTCCATCTAATGCAACTGTGAAATCACCAGAGCAAGACGCAATAAATCTCTGTCTATAATTCTTCTATGCACACAGAGTCATGTTTTCACATTAGTGCCAAAACGAAATTTCTTTGCCAATTTCAAAGCACACTTACTGCTCTTTTATTTTTTCAGGGGCAAATGTAAATCACTTTTACACACTGACACATTATGAAACCACCATGTGTAACTACAACAAAAACAATTCCCATTTCTATTATTCATTTCTTAAGTTACCACATACATACCCTCTCAAACTGAAAACTCACCTTTAAAATTAGTTAGTTCTGAAAGAAATGTGACACTCAAACAGCAGATTATCAGAGCCAGGATCTCTGTTCTGTTCACCTGTCTCCTCTCAGCAGAACCAGATAATGGCAAACTTTCCCTCTATTTTTCCACACATATACATGTAAGTTTCAAATCTCAGTGCTTCCCCCTTTTTTTTAAATGTAATCACACATTTCTATTGGTTGAAAACCAACCCTTTTCCAAAAGTACCCTGCCCCCAACTTGACTTCTGCCTAGTACCCTTCCCCCAACTTGACTTCTGCCTGCTACCATAGCAACAGCTCATGGAACACTGCTGTGTTCAGTTAGGTCAGAAGTTCGACACACAATGTTTCAATTCCACAGAGCAAGAGTGCTTGACTTTTCAAACCTAACAGCAAATCCATAGTACTATTCTTTAGTCACACATTTTTTTGTACCAATACAAAACATGCTTGTATTAATTTTCACATACAGCCTAGTTTTTTTTCTAGAATGGTATGAAACAGCCAATCAGTTCTTTTTGTTTTGTAAAAAATATGTATGCCTCCATTTCCAAACTGTCTTTCTTTTCATATTGCCATTCTACTGAAAGACACCTCCTGAGTGCATCCAGTTCTCCTTTGAAGATGTTCACAGTGTGGATTGTAGGGCACAGCTATGTCTTCTGGAGTGAAAAGTTTGCAGAGAAAACAGATATGGTGAGAGACCTTGCTTTGCCAAATGTAGACATTAAATGGATTGGTCAGAGAGGGTTAAAGTGGCACCAATTGATGCCATTGGTGAAATCCTTCATTCAAATCCAACACCCTGACCTCATAATAGTGCACTGTGGTGGCAATGACCTAGGCACTTTGACTGGGGTAGGTCTGGAAATGCTTATGAAGGACACCTTTGCACAACTGTTTACACTTTTCCCTAAAACTGCCTTTGTGTTTTCCAACATATGCCAAAGGCAAAAATGGAACTGGTCCAATCATTTCTGTCCACAGATTGACAAAGCAAGAAAGCACGTCAACAAATCTGTTTCTGCTTTCCTCCGTGACTATGGTATGGGTGCCATTTACCACAACAACTTGCGTTATGACATGCAAGACATTTATAGAGGAGATGGTGTGCACTTCAATGATGAAGGGAACAGAGTCTTCCTCTTGAACCTTAGACTCTGCATCGGTACTTACTTGTAGGTACCACTAAAAAAATGACTTCATAAACACAACAGCTCTTTTTAGAGCTCCCTAATTTCTAAACTCTTAAATCTGCTTTTCATTTATTTATTTTTATTTTTTTTACCGTACGCTTACCGTAAGCTTACCGTACGCGTACCCCGTGATTTTTTTTAAAATCAATAAATGTTTTTTTTGTACTTTTCTGTCCTTCTTTGACCCCCTTACAAATGTTAGGGGGTCTGTAACTCTCCTCATTGCCCCCTTTCCTTGTTTTCACTCTTTTTTTTCAGAGTGAAATACACAAAATGGCGGCCGCCTCTTCCTGGTTTCGGCCGATTCGAATGTTTACTAAGATCTAAGAGCCAATCAGAATCGCGCTCCCGCACGCCACCGTACGCTTACCGTAAGCGTACGGTAAGCGTACCGTAAGCGGGCTCAGATATATATATTGATTTAAAGGCTATTTTCTCAGAATCTACTGAACAGATTTACACCAAACCTACAAAAGGCACTTCCTTGACCTAGGGACTACCTCTCTGCCAAATTTTGAGTAATTCTGTTCAGCCGTTCGGGCTGTAGCTCGTTCTAAAGGTCCTATGGAAAAATGCATGGGAAAAACGCGTTTTGGGACCCCCCTTTTATCTCAGCCCCCGCTTGACGGATCCCCCCGAGACTTTCAGGGTAGGAGCGGAGCGTAGCGCCCCACCTATTTTGAGAAATTCGCGAGGATTCGTCGACCGGCGCCAAAGTTATTCAAAATAGAATGTTGAGGTTTTCCTATGGAAAAGGGGTCCTAACTATAACTACCTACTGGCGACCGCCAGTAGGTAATATATATATATATATTCACCAACAGCGCCCCAGACATGCCTCCGACCCGTTAATTGCAGCGCATGAACAGGTGTGAGGGCCCAAAAAATCCAGTTAACAGACTCCGTTCAATACACAGACCCACATGCGTATTCCAAGGTGTAAAAATCAAGATTTTCCTGAAATGTGTTGGGTGTGCTGCTAGTGCATTAAAAAATCTTGAATTTCCTGACCTTGGAGAGCGTGTGTTGCTCTGTGTACTGAATGGACTCTGTTAACTGGATATATATATCTCAACCAGGCATTTATTAGCAGAGAACAGCTTTGGTAGATCGCACATAAACAGCAGTAAGATGTAGACGCGTTTCAGAACCTTGGCACTAACTATTTGCTCACCTCGGAGTGATGACTGTTTAAAATGGGGATGATTTGGAAGCAATGGTGCAATTCTATGTCAGTCCACGGAGGCTCAGATTATGCTTCTCTTTACTTTACTGACATTAACAGCAGCCAATAAAACGTTAAATTAGCATAGCTCCAGAAGGACAACCCCCTCCATTGTATGCACCAATCACACGTCAGTCCCATACATAAGTGTCCATGTATGATCTTCCTCTTTCTTTGCTGCTGCAGCAGCGAGATAAGTAACTTTTCTATTCTCTTCATGAAGGGTTTATATATTTGAATTGTATGTTTGTTTGGGTTTGAACCCGTTTACTCCGCTACGAGCGCTTCATTGTCGCGCTTCACGTGTTTCATGTGATTTTTATTTCGGTGTTTGTTTCAGGTAAATTTCTCTTTATTCCAGATAGTTGTCATTAGGACGATAGCGGCGCTCCGGCGCTCGCGGGGCGTTTCTCCTCTGTGGAGTGGGAGCGGGACAGACACGATTAAGCGCGGGGGGAGCAGTCCTATTTTCACGCCCATGTTCTGCACGCATGCCTGAACGGCCGTTTTTGTTTCTCCTCAGCGGCCGGCTCTTCGCGCATCAGTGCACAACTCAACTGCTCGATCCCCGGTCCCAATTGAATGCTTACCGGAGCGCTTTCCGGATCAAGGCTCTGCCTGAGGGGAGATTAGGGAGGGCTCCCTCCACATCAATACATCAATATTTCAATACAAAGGCAATACAGACTTTAGTTAATTGGTATAGGGTGAGTTTTTATTATTA
The DNA here is from genome assembly GCF_964204655.1 of Triturus cristatus. NCBI lineage: Eukaryota > Metazoa > Chordata > Amphibia > Caudata > Salamandridae > Triturus > Triturus cristatus. Next base: position 753,221,045 of record NC_140592.1, read on the forward strand.
CATAGGAACAGTTTTAGGCAAGAGCCTTTATATTGCATAGACACCCCAGGGTTTCTTCCCCCTAAAGCTCCTCCAGACCTCCTGCAGCACAATGGCGTACTACGCCGAGGAGGAAGATCAGTGGGTACAATTTAATGAGTATGCAGAGTATGAAGAACCTTAAGAGCACCAAATGGAGGAGCAGTTGGTTGAGGCCCTAGATAAGGCTAATGTAAAACAACAGCGTGGGAAAAACCAAAAGGATTTTATAGAAGAACCCTCACTCACCAACCTAGTTGGTGACATGCTTCATCATCGGGTTCCCACCAAGGAGGCCGAGTGCCTCCCTGGTGTGCTGCGACGCCTGAGTTACAGCGGAGCTGGTTTTTGATGGATAGGTGGTGATGGACGTGAATTTAAAAGGTAGATGGTTTTTACCGATAACAATTTTTATTCAAGGTAAACCAAAGACCGTTAAAAATCAAGTGAGACGGACAAGAATTGGTTGGTTAGGATAACCACAGGTTGTCCGGTTAAGGTCAGTGTAAAGAAATGGTCGACATGTTTCTGCTTGTAATGCCAATTTAGCTAAGCATTCTTCAGGACCAGATGAAAATCCACGGCGGTATGCGCACGCTAAGGCGCACCCTATCCTATGGAATTTTGGTAGTGGTAAATCTTACGGTTCTACCGCTTTGCCTCCTCGTTATTCCTGGGCTACTAAATTTCGTATGCATTGTACGACAAACATCATGGGTCTGAGAGGGGGGTAGTGAGCTATAATATTTCCATGCTCGCACACTCCCGCGATGGACCTGTCTTAGTCCTGCTCGGGCCGTAAGTTTTACCACTACCAAAATTCCATAGGTTAGGGTGCGCCTTAGCGTGCGCATACCGCCGTGGATTTTCATCTGGTCCTGAAGAATGCTTAGCTAAATTGGCATTACAAGCAGAAACATGTCGACCATTTCTTTACACTGACCTTAACCGGACAACCTGTGGTTATCCTAACCAACCAATTCTTGTCCGTCTCACTTGATTTTTAACGGTCTTTGGTTTACCTTGAATAAAAATTGTTATCGGTTAAAACCATCTACCTTTTAAATTCACGTCCATCACCACCTATCCATCAAAAACCAGCTCCGCTGTAACTCAGGCGTCGCAGCACACCAGGGAGGCACTCGGCTGCCTTGGTGGGAACCCGATGATGAAGCATATCACCAACTAGGTTGGTGAGTGAGGGTTCTTCTATAAAATCCTTTTGGTTTTTCCCACGCTGTTGTTTTACATTAGCCTTTTCTTAGTCCTAATTCACTCTTTCGTTGTTTATACAAGTATACTAGGGGGTACAAGAGTGATTCTCTCCCCCTCCCTCTCTTTGTTGTTGTGAGGCCCTAGATACCCACGTCCAGGGCTCTGTAAACAGGGCATTAAATAAGGCCTTAAAACCGTTTACTAAGCCAATAGAGAGTTATGGCAAGCAAAAGTTTGGTGCTTCGCAAGGGGAAATCTCGGGTCATACCTCGGCTGAGGTTCTTGCTTGGATGGCCTGTAATGTAATGAATGACCATGGGTATATGGGTTCTCCCCAGTCTCGTAACGCGTCTGTGACACAGACAGGGGAGACGGAGGAGTCTTCTCCTACCATGCCTGATACGTCTGATTCAGATCAGGAGTCTGAAGCTCCAAAGAAGGCGACGAAGCGTAAACGCAAGTCCCATAATGTAGAAACCATGCAGGTTAATAAGAATCTTTTGTTTGGCCCCAGAAACATTATGCACCCAAGGTCCACTGAGTGGGTTCCCTGTGTTGAAGTGGCGCACTATGTGCAGGAGAACCTCCGGAGAGGTTTCGAGAAGGAAGTTAGGGCTACATTGCGCTCTGAATGTCTCAGACCTTCATTGTTGGGAAAGGGGGCAGAAACACCAGAGTTGGACCCTAATATGGCCACATTTATGAGAAAGTTTTTGAAGGACCCTAAAAAAGGGCTCTACCGGGCTTGGAGGGGCTGTCAGGATAAACTCCTTGACGTTACAGGACCCCTTACTAAGATACTGGATGCTGCTGTAACCGCCAAAGACTCCAACACTCCTTTGGACCCCTCGAAGGTTCTGGAGTGGGCACAAGGAGTTATGTGTTTCCTCGGGAACGCGAACTGCGCCCTATCGGCAGAACGGAGGAGGTCTTTCCTTATGTGGTTTGACCCACAACTAATAGAGATGGCAACCACAGAACCAGGCACTCTTGCCAATGGCATGCTTTTCGGAGAGAAGTTTGTAAAGGAAATGGGAAAGTACTTGGCCACATTCTCCGTCCTGGATAAGCCACAATCGAACATTAAAAAAGTCTTTCACACTGGCCTTTTTAATTGGGCCGGACGCTTCAGGGGTCGAGCGACCGGCCAAGGTTTTATCCAGACCTCTAGAGGTTTCGAACAACGTGGTCGAGGTGGTGCCCACCGCTCCAACTTCTACCCCACCCACAATCGCGGTGGAAGAGGTAGACAAAAAAGAGGAGGCTACAAAGGACAGAACAATGCCTCCGGAGACACCTCTTATTAAGGTAAATTTAATGCAAGTTGGGGATACCATGGTGGGAGGTCGGATTGCTTTGTTCCACCACAGGTGGGAGAGTCTCACACACGATCCTTGGACACTTGAGACGGTACGAGGTTTTCAGATAGAATTCTATGCCTCTCCTCATCAGGCATAAATTCCTCCGCCCCTACATTTTTCCCTCGTAGAGATGTCCTTCATGGCTGAAGAGGTTCAATCATTGCTGAAAAAAGGGGCAATTGTACAAACACGTCCTCACCCGCAGGGTTTCGTAAGTGCAATTTTTCTAGTGCCCAAGAAGGACCAGGGTTTCAGACTGGTGCTCAATCTGAGAGAGTTCAATTCCTGGGTAGTGTATCACCTTTTCAAAATGGAAGGCATACATTTGCTACGAGACATACTGTTGGAGAAGGATTGGATGGTGCGTCTGGATTTGAAAGACGTGTATCTGGCAGTACCCATTTTTTCTCCTCACCGGAGGTTCCTGCAATTCCAGTGGAGAGACCATTGGTTCGAGTTTTCGGCCATGTCTTTTGGTCTCTCGTCCAAGTTGCTAAAGCCTGTAGTTCAGTACCTGAGAGAAAGAGGGGTGAGACTTATAATTTACTTGGACGATATTCTGATTATGGTCTTCTTCATCTGACCTGGACGGTCCAACTCTTATAGAAGTTGAGATTCGTCATCAATGAGCAGAAGTCTATTCTGATTCCAACACAATCAATGGAGTTCCTGGGGTTTCAGGTGGACTCGATTGCAGCACAACTACTGTTACTGTTGAGAAAGAAAGTAGCTATCAAGAAGGAGTTGAGGAGGGAGCTCGCCTCTCAGACTATATCCTTGAGGACGCTTGCCCGACTGGTGGGGCTTTTAGCTGCATCAATACAGGCGATATTTCCGGGGCCCTTACATTACAGGGCGCTTCAGAGATTGAAGATTCTGCACTTAAGCAAGGGTTTGAGTTATGCAGAACAAATCCTGATCTCCAAAGAGGCCCGGACAAGGATGACTTGGTGGTTGGACCACATGGACGCGTGGAACGGCAAGGCCATTTTTGCAGCCAGCCCGGAGATAGTCATAGAATCCGATGCCTGCAGATGGAGCTGGGGAGCCCGATGCAGCTCTGTGGAGACTGGGGGTCGGTGGGCCCAGGAGGAGTTGAAACTCCATATCAACTGTGTGGAGCTTCTTGCGGCCTCATTTGCGATTCAAACACTCTCACCGCAATGAGCGAGTTGCTGTATTCTACTGCGAATGGACAATGTGTCAGTAGTATGATACATCAATCGTCTGCACGGTACGAGGTCTCGTCTCCTGGTAGAGATAGCCAAAGACTTTTGGCATTACTATCTGGAACATTATATATCTGTGACGACGGAATACATTCCGGGCACTTCCAATGTCGTAGCAGACTGGAATTCCCGGTTCCTACGGGATGCCAGTGATTGGAGGCTGCATCCCAGTATATTCAGGGAACTGAACAACAAGTGGGGTCCATGTTCGATGAATCTTTTTGCGTCCAGACTCAACACACAGCTACCTCGGTTTTTAAGCTGGCGTTTAGATCCTCCGGCGATCAGCTCGGACGCATTCCTTCAGTTATGGACGACGGGCATTCTATATGCATTTCCGCCATTTGCCATGATACCGAGAGTATTAGCACAGATCCGCCAGCAGAGAGCGGAGGGGATACTGGTCTCACCATGTTAGAAAGCACAGGCGTGGTTTCTGGCGGCTCTAACCTTGTCATGTGCGCCGCCAGTGCGTCTACGCGTTCGTTTCCAGAAATACTGAAGGACCCTCTTGGCTTGCCTCATCCGTTGGTGATGCAAGACCAATAATCAATCATGGCATGGAGAGTTTCAGGTGACAGTGGCAAGTGCCTGGAGTTTCACAGGAGGCTCTTTTCTTCATATCTTAGTCTTGGGCACCCGCTACGCGCAAAAATATGAATCAGCCTGTAGTAGATGGGTTAATTGGTGTTCTGAACGGCAAGGAGATCCCATGGGATCTGGTATCCATATGATAGTAAATTTTCTTTCAGAACTGGCAAAGTCAGATATGGCCTATCGGACAGTTAATAACTTTCATTCAGCAATTTCAGCAGGTCATCCACATGTGGATGGTAAACCTGTGGGGGAACACCCTCTGGTGTGCAAAAAGTGGTGAGAGGCATACAATTGGTTAACCCTCCGAAGCCCAAGTATTCTTCTTTGTAGGACGTTAACGTAGTGCTACATTTCCTTAAGAATTGGCTAGCAAACGAGGGACTATCACGTAAGCAACTGTCAGCAAAACTGATGGTGTTATTATGTCTTGTATCCTGCAGACGTGTTTCGGATGTGCGAGCATTGGATCTAGCAGTTAGAGTATTTACTCCTTCGGGAGTATCTTTCACAATTTCAAGGAGGACAAAGACAAATTCCAAATGTATTTCATATCCTGCGTTTCCTCATCATAGCAAATTATGTGTGGTACAATGTTTGAAATGTTATGAGGATTGTACTAGAGAGTTCAGGAATGATGTTGCAGGGTAATTGTTGATTTCTCTTCAGAGACCTTTCTGCCTAGTCACTGCAGCAACTTTGGCCAGGTGGGTTACTTGGTTATTAAGACTAGCAGGTATTGATACTGCAATGTTTGGGGCACATTCTGTTAGAGGAGCGATGGCCTCTAAGGGTTTCTCTACCAGGTCCCGGTTAAAGTATATTATGACTGCGGCTGATTGGTCCTCTGATTCAACATTTAAAACATTTTATCATAAACCAATTGTTGATGTGGCCTCTACGGTGGTGGAACTACTTGAAACTAGCATAATCTGAGCCTCCGTGGACTGACATAGAATAGAAAAGCTTCTAGCTGTCACAACAAGAATTTTCAATTCTATTAAGGACATGGAGGCAAGGATTATCCCACCCTAGAAATATGATGATGGTATTTTTTATGTGATAGATGGTTCATTTCAAGATTTGTGACTTCATATAATTTTATAATGATTTGGATTTCTTCCCACCCATTATTATATCGAAAATATAGGTGTTATGAAAATTGAATAACATGACTAATTTGGAAATATATGTATTATGAATGTTATAGTACAACTACTATTCTCTTTGCAGGAGACCAGGGCAAACAGACCTGAGTGATCATGATGGAGTTAATGGAGAGCTTCGTAAAGAGTCTCTGTGGTTAAAGTGCAAGTTACAGCCGAGGGTGCAGTCGGCGCCATTCCAGTTCAACAGTCAAGTTAAAGGCTGAAGTTAAAGGATTTTCGCAAAGAAAGAGGAAGAGGAAGATCATATATGGACACTTCTGTATGGGACTGACGTGTGATTGGTGCATACAATGGAGGGGGTTGGCCTTCCGGGGCTATGCTAATTTAAAGTTTTATTGGCTGCTGTTAATGTCAGTAAAGAGAAGCATAATCCTCGCCTCTGTGTCCTTAATAGAATTGAAAATTCTTGTCACGACAGCTAGATTTCTTTTTATTCCTCCACAGTTTGCCTTTGATGAAGGATGTGAAGTCTGAAACGCATCTTCATCTTAATGCTGTGTTTGACATCTGATGCACACACACACACACACACACACACGCACACGCACACACACACACACACACACACACAGCTAATAAATGACACACACGACTACATTAGGAGAACCACACCAATTTATAAAAATAACACTTATCTTTATATAACTTTAGGCACCCAGATCATCATAAAATTTAGATTAGCAGGTCTGAAGAAACAGGTTTTGGATACTTTAAACCAGAATTAAAGCGCTTAACTCCAATGTTAAAATAGGAAGAAAACATATGCTGCATACAGTGATGTGGACGGGATGGGCGGAAACAGGATCTAGGAAGCCTGATATGATTCTCAATTTTTAAATTATTTTATTAGACTTTCTTAAATTCTGGTGAATTGTAATGATATTGAGTCTGAGTTCTCCTTCGGTGTAGTGATGTATTCCTCTTCTTCTCTTTTAGGATTGTCTTCAGGAGATGAAAATCCCCTCAGGAAGCTTGACGAGAGGAGAAAATGGCGGTAAGAATTTGAACTTCTTTTCTCTGTGTGGTATAGAGACCTTCACCACACCCGGATGAAAATGTAAAAGAGCTATCACATGGGGTTTGTGATTAAAGAGACTTGGTGAGAAGAAAAAAATTAATGATAACGTAGAAGGTCACAATCACAAGGGTGAATTCTCTCAGTTATCCTTTTCTTATTCACCCGCGTGGGAGGGAAACACACCCACCAAAGAAGAGAAAATCAAGAAAAAGAAAGAACCTTTGTAGACTCCATAGAAAAAAGGAACGCATAAAACGATATTGACTGGTTTTGGTCAACCCCCCCCCTTGAGAAAACTGACAACCTTATTTTATAGCATAAAGTTGTCTGACTATCATTGTTCTCCAAGTGTTCCAGATACATATGCCCCTAGGGCTGAACTAGTGTCCTTGCTTTGGTATAGGGGTTATACTGGTGTGAAAATAGAAAAAAACTCTCACATTTATTATAGCTTCCGCTTTCTCTTCCCCGCTCCCCTTGTTCTTCTCTTCCTCCCACCACTCATCAACACAACTAGGGTTTCACCCCCCCCCCCCTTTTAGCCTCGGGATCCCCAAATCCTGTCCACCTTTCCTGGTCACTCACTGCCAGTGCCGCAACTCTCCTGAGTTGCGGCGGCAAACAGGCATCTCCTGGGGGCATCCATCACTCTTCACTCCAGCCGACTGGAGTTTCTTCCTCAACGTCACTGTCCTTGTCCTGGGTTCCATTCCTCGGTTTCTACACTTCCTTGATTTCCCTCTGCGGCAGGGTTCCTGTTCGGACCTCCTTGGCGGAGCCTTCCTGCTTTTTCTTGCTTCCTCCTTCCTCTCCGTACCCGTCGCGTCCCTTTTGCGTGACTTCCTTTTCTCCGACATCTGGTTGGTTCTCTTGTTGGGCTGGTCCACCTTTTTCCTGCACAGGAGAGTCTGCGACATAAGGTTTAACTCTTTGTTTGCCTTTCTCCGCCTTGCCCCGATGCCGTGTTGTTCGAGAGCCGAAGAGGACGAACTGAGGTAGGCAATCGAGTTCGGGCCTTGTCCCTTCCTCACAGGTGACTTAACAATGACTTATGGGACCCTTCCTAATGTGAGTATGGGCAACGTCCCAGACAACACCAGCAGTTCACCTCAGGAGGCCCTGGGGCTTCCGGGTGCAGGGGTGTGTTTTTTGGCGTCGGGTGACTTTGATACTTTAAATCGTAATTGAAGCACTTCGTGTGTTAATGTTAACCTCTGGAGGAAAACATTTATTGCATTCGGGCATTCAACAGCGACTTAGAAATCTGCTGGACTTAAGGTGAGTATGGTCCAAGGCTGTGAAGGAAGTGATCCGATAAACGGGTCACTCCGGCCCACCGCCATGCATTCTGAATCATAAACAGTCGGACAGACAGAGGAGAATACAAACCATACATGTATTAATAATTGCGTTACAACAGCGCCCAGTCTGACCTGTCTCGACAGCCGGGGGACTGACTCCCCCAGACTCGGGGCTAATAATTATACTAGACTTGCACCATCAGGAGTCCGCCCAGGCTGGAAAATTCCAGTTCGGGCCAGGATGAACAAAGGAGGCACACAAGGATGAGTCATGTTACAGAGCTGGGTACAGGCTAGCTCAACCCCAAGGCCACTCGGCTGGGGCCTACCAGTCTAAGATGTGGGAACCAACATATCCAACAGCAAAGGTATGCAAAACAGATAATACATTTGACGACGGCAGCAAGATTCCTGCCTTGAGTTTGCACGCAGAGAAGGGGGGGGCAGGAGCAGCGGCTCTGCGGAGGCAAGCACCATGAGACTGAAAGCTCGATCTTCAGTCATAGTACAGTATGGCACGAATAAAAATGGCACCATTAATGCTAACATAAGAAAGTACATGGCTTATAAGTGCAAGGGAAAAGCATGTCGGCCTAACCAGTGCAAGAATGAAATTTCAAATCTAACAGACCCTCCTTTTAGCATTGCATGCAAAATTTTTATTAGTGCTATCAAGTAGGGTCTTTACAATTCTAAAACATAAGTATTAAGTTCTCATAGGTATAAACTGCAAATCAAATGGTATTATCTACTAAGGCTAGCACCATAGAATGTCAGCATACGGAATTAATACTCAAAAATGCCCTCGTCAATATTGAACAATTCCTGGATACCCTGCATTACCATGGCCTTTGAATTTGATTCAGGTCCCTGTGTCCTGGGATGTACTTTTAGCATTGAAACACAACATGTACAGCAAGCTGGAAGACAGTGGATACATAAACAGCATGTCAGGATAATGCCCGCTATAGCTACCAGGAATATGAGAATCTTCTAACCCCATGTAGCAAACAGGCCCCAGAACCAACCCATAAGGGACCAGGTACCATTCTCCTGATGTATCTCTGAGGCTATATTGTGCAGTTTCTGTATGGCAGCATACACAGTGAGGACGTGGTCGGGGACGTACACACAGCAGCTACTACCAATGATGCGACAGGCCCCACCCAGATCAGACCAGAACATAACGTCTAGAACCATCCGGTTCTGAAGGACAACAAGTCTCGTGGCCTGGACCTCTACTGTAATATTTGTCAGTATTCCTGCCGTTATATCGATGACCCCTTCTACCACCCTGGTGAGTCGTCTAATATTGCGGCTGTTAGCCAAAGGACCCCAGAAGGGTAAAATGCCTTTCATTGTGTCAGTAAACTGTTGCAGGGTCGTGTCTGTCTGGTCTATGTCGTCTGTGTCAATCATTCTCTTAACTTGGGGGGGGACACTTCTACGCTGTAGGCGGGGATCATTGTGGTAGTTGGGAGGGGCTATATATACTGGGGGCAGGAGGTAGGAAAGGTAACATCGCCCGGACCAGCCTTCAGGGAGCCATATATAGGCACGGGCCCCACAGACAAAATAAACATTAGGCTGCAGAATCAAGGGCGGACTTTTGGGTACCCTCAATGTAGAAGTAGTGTTGTATCGACTCTCCCCCACCTCTATGTCTCCTGTCCCCTGGACACAAAAAGGGGCCATTAGGTCCACCACTGCCAGAGGTATGGCTTATCGTCAGTGACATTGCGGGCTGGGAAGGATTGGTAATACTCTGATGCATTGAACTTCACGAATGTTTCCTTTTCCACCTCTGTCCTATTCCTCTTCCTTCCCCAATCTGCTGCCCTGTGACAGGAATGCAAGAACACCCGACTAAAGTGCTCACCTCCAGGGGAAACGCCAGGTGGGACTCTATGCTGAGAATGCACATTCATTGTCAGGGTGTGGAAACTAGTACTTTTGCGTTCCAAGGGGTCAACTTGAGGAAACAAACGGATCATACTAAGCAATGTGAACCACCCCTCACAACTATTAACATAAGACAAAGGCATAGGCAGCAAGTTCTTGCTCCGGTGTGTTACAGAGGGTAACAAACCACACACCCAACATTTTGTCATATTATAGGCAGCATGGGAATGGTGCAAAGTCTGGATAAAAACATTGCCCTTATAAGACTTCCGGTGTTCCTCCTTGTGGGGCGCTAAGGTGACAAAAAATATTCTCGGGGGGCGATGTAGTACTTATCCAAGAGTGCACAGGATATTTCTCTTCAAGGAAAAACATCACCCCAAGTACCAATATCAGGGAAAGCAAAATTATTACTACAAACACTATCTTACTCTTAGTAGACCAAGAGGGCCAAACAGGCCCATCTGGACCGGGGCATGGAGCCGCAAAAGGCTGCTCCTCATCATGGATAGGGCGACCAAAGGGATACATTTTATTATGCCACAGGAAAGTCTTACACTTGGAAACCAGTTGGAATAGCCACAAAGAGCCAAAATGTATCTAATGTTCATCGGGCGTTGGTGCTCTTGAGCACCGGCGTTGGAGCTGTTCGTCCAGCTCGGATCCTGATCCCATGCAGCAGGGCAGAAATCTTCTACTTGGAAAACACAGTTCTTTTGTCCCAATTGGTGACTGGCCGAGAGAAGAAGAAAACGGGAACTGCACCAGTCTCCTTTTCCCTAACCTATTTCACGCACCACGGGCAGGGTACATGCACCCTACTCTTCAGCAATGCAGTTCATCCCTAGTCTTCAGCAAATATAATCAATCCCTGTTCATTAAACTCTCCCCACTGGTGCATTAGTCTTATGGCAGGGGCGTAAATTGTACCTCAATGCTCCAGGTACAGCAGGGTCAGGAAACAAAGGGTCTGAGTCAAGGGGATCATGAGGCAAGGGGTCAGATGCAGATCGATCAATGGATTGAGACTCAGAGGAGTGTGGCTCAACCACCGGTGGACCAACAAACAGAGATTTCTGGATGGCCTTTATTTCAGGTGGAACCGCCTCATTCAGCACGGCCTGACTTTCTTCTTCCGTGGGTGCGAAGGTGAGGTGGGCGTCAGGAAAAGGGATGAACCGAGGTACGTGCTCTCCTTCACAATCCCCAATCCCGTCTGCCACCCATTCGTCATAGGGCAGCGGGAGAGGGACCCTTTTGGTATAGCTACTGTGGATCCAGTTCTTCCGACCGTCGACGTCCTTGTGGCCAGAAGGACCTGGAGAGGTCCCATCCAGAGTAGCTCCAAGCTGCTTATCTGTGAAAAGTTTGTGACAAGGACCCAGTCACCGGGCCTTATCTAATGGCCCGGTCCCTCCAGATGGGGCTGTAGGACCTCTTCAACCTGTTGATGAATAGAGCAGAGATTTTTAGTCAACTCGTAAAGATAGTCAATCAACAAGGGGTGTCTGAAAACCTCCGAGGCCGCGGGACCCCCCAGATATTCGTTGGGCGGCCGAACATGACCTCGTAAGGGGACAATCCTGTTCTAGAGTGGGACGTAACACTGGTGGGCATCAATGCTAGGGGCAAAACATCAGGCCACTTCTGGTCTACTCTCATTGATCTTAGCCATTTTCAGCTTGAGAATTCTGTTCTATTTCTTGACTAGCCCGGCTGACTGAACGTGGTTTGCTGCATGAAACATTTGTCTGATATGCAACCCATCACACACTGACTGGATGACTTTGGCATTAAAGTGACTACCGTTATGACTCCAGATCAAGCGGGGAATCTCGAAGCGCTGGAAGAACTTCTTTAGGAGCACCTTTACTGTCGCTAGGGCGGTATTCTCTTTCTTGGGGTAAGCCTCAACCCATTAGCTCAATGTGCAGACAACCACCAACACATATTTCAAGTTGTTGACTCGTTCCATTTCGATCTAATCCATCTGGAGAACCTTGAAAGGGAAGGATGGCAGTGCAAAACTGACAGCAGGAGTGGGGGTACCTTTCCCAGGATTGTGCATCAAGCAAACCATGCAATATTTTACCAAGTGCGCTGCCACTTTGGGGATGTTGTCATTCCGCCACATGGGATTTAGTAACTTACAGATCCCCTTCGCACTAATGTGTGCGGGTCTGTGTGCCATAGTAACCACAGGGAGAACATACGCATCGAGCAACATCCATATCCTTTTCCCAGACAAATCCGTCCAACATCCATCCTCACCCAACGCTGCCGTACTCTCCTGCCACATTGCCAGCTTCTCCGTTGTGGCCTTGCTCTGAATCTCTTTCACACTGTCCAGTGTGTCCTCAACCATTCCATTGTCAGGCACCCACCTTGCTGGTCCTGCCACAGACATTCTCTTCATCTTCGACCGCGCTGTCTCCTTGGCTGTCTGATCTGCAAAGGCATTTCCCCTCCCAATATCATCCGTTATCGCCTTGTGTACACTGCACTTTATCACTGCCAATTTCGCAGTGCGTGCCAGAGACAAGAGTCTATGGATCAAGAGGCCATTCTGTATCTTTGAAAAGTGTGATGTTAGAAACCCCCTCTCTGCCCAGAGCCGCCCAAAATTGTGAGCCACGCCAAAGGCATACTGGCTATCAGTGTAGATATCCACAGCCAGTCACTCACTCACATCACAGGCCCAGATAAGGGCCACTAACTCCGCTGCTTGCGCTGACTTGTAGGGAACCCTTGATGTCTCAACTACAGTGCCTAGGGTGGTGATGACATAAGCAGCAGTTGTCGTACCATCTGGTAATTTGAAGCAAGAGCCAATCGACCTATAGTTCCCCTTGGGGTTCAGATAAGGGAACATCAGTCAAGTCTACCCGTCCCTTTATCTCTTCCTCCATACAGAAAATGCAATCATGCACATCCGCCTTGTCACTATCTGAAGGGTGGGGTAGTAACGTGGCTGGGTTCAGAGTGGTACGTCGTTTGATGGTGACGTGTGGTGCAAACAGGGTCAATTCATAGTCGGTCGGACGTGCACTAGTAAGGTGCTGTGTCTAGGTTCTATTCAGAAGGGTGTCCACACCATGCGGGACCATAACTGTGAGATCAGTATCAAGGACCAACCCTGCTGATTGCCTGATAGAGACGGCCACAGCCATGGCAGCTCTCAGGCACTCGGGAGAGCTCTGGTGACATTATCAAGCAAAGCAGAGAAATACGCAAATGGTCTTTGTTTACCACCAAAGGCCTGTGTTAAAACCAAAAGCGCGCAACCAGTCGTTTCGTGTACATACAGCACGAACAGCTTCTGGTAATTGGAAGTATCAAGCATAAGTGCAGAGCATAGAACTGCGTTTAGCTGTTCAAAAGCAAGCTGGCAATCATGCGTCCAAGGGAGAGGTTCATGCACATCTTTAGTAGTTAGGAACAGCAGGGGCTTTGTCAGTAAAGTGAAATTGGGGATCCAGTGGCAACAGTATGAGGTAATGCCTATAAACGTCTGCACATCCCTCTGTGTCTTGAGGATGGGCATCATAGTAATAGCCGCAATGAGCTCAGGTGTTAGTCTTCTTCCCTCCTTCGACAGTAGGTCACCTAAATAGGTGACCTCCATTCGACAATATTGAAATTTCGAAAGGGACACCTTATGTCCTTTGTTGGCCGAATGCATCAGTAATTTAACCGTGGCATCTTTGCCGCCCTCTTTCGTATCAGAAGCTATTAGCAGATCATCCACATATTACAGTAGGACATTCCCTGGGGGAAGGACTAGGGAGTCCAATTGTGCCTTTAGAGCTTGACTGTAGATACTGGGGCTTTCAGTATAGCCCTGAGGAGCTCGACAGAATCTAAAGCTTCTGCCTGCTAGGGAGAACCCAAAAAGCTACCTGCTTTGGGGGTATATTGCAATGCTGAAAAAGGCATTCTTTAAATCAATGACAGAAAAGTAGGTGGCGGAGGGCAGGATCATCGTCAAAAGGGCAGTGATGTCTGGAACAACAGGGAATTGGGGGAACCACGATCTTATTCACCTCACGCAGGTCGATGACAAAATGGTAGACATTGGGGGGATCATCAGGGGAGCCTGAGGGGGCGCTCTTCAATATGGGGAGAATAGGACTGCTGCACACATTCGCATTCGTCTCTTCCACCACTCCAGACTCAATCAAATCCTGTATGATCTGCAACAGCGCCTGTTCTCCAGCCTTAGGTATTTTATACTGGGGAAAATGGGGCAGAACGGCATTCTTTTCTACTCTAATAGAGACTGGGGGACTCTGCAACACATCTGTGTCACCTGTGGCCCATAATGTCGAAGGCACCTCCTTAAACTCTGCAGGTACGGGCTCATCCTTCGAAATGCACTGCTTGTAATTCACTACTCTGGGTCCACTTGTCATGTAGACCCCATTCCGGGAGCAAGAATAGTGGCGTGTAACCTCTTCAACAAGTGCAAGCCCAATAAATTATCCCCACAGTTAGATGTCAATAAGAAGGGCAAATCCACAGTGAAGGGACCTATAGTCAAAGCCAGCGGCTTGGAGTATGGACTCACAACTGGTATGCCTGAGAAGACTACCGAGACATCATTTTGGCCAGACAGAGCTGCCTGTGTCCACCAAAAACATTTTCCTCGAGCCCTGCACATCAGCAGTAACATATGGTCCCCGCTGATCCACAGGGATCTGGACTGGTCCCTCACCCTGCCCTTGGCTTCCCTAGCCATGCGAGAATCCCGTCACCTCATCCAAATCGTAATCATCATGGTAATACTGTCGCCCCCTCGGGTCATCAAACTAATTCTGACCAGACTGACCCAATCACTCATCCTCTCCTCACTTGTCACTGCTCGCCCCTCCTTGTCCTCGCCCTCGTCATCTGTATCCTCTTCCACGGGGCGCCTCCACTCTGCGCAGTAGCACCCGACACTCCCTACGTCAATTCCCCTCCTCCTTACAGTACACACATTGGTTCGGCCCCATGGGTCCGGTAATCCCACTCGTACGGAGTAACTGCCTAGCCGGACCAATCCCCCTACCCCATCCACTGCCGTTCCCCCTCGCCGCCTGCTGCAACAACACTTTTGTCTTCAGATCCTTATATTTCTTCTCTACTTTCTCCTTTTCCTCATTCTCCCTGTGGTCATAGTACTGGGCCATACTTAGTATGACCGATGGGGAGGAAGTCGTCCATGTGCTCTCCCAAGCCTGCAACCGAGTCGAGATCTCAGGAAGCAGGTTTGTGACAAATCTATTAACAAATAGCCAAATTCCTCCCTCCACCAATATGTCCTGTCCACTGAAATCCCAAAACACCCCTTCAAATCTTGTGAAAAAATCAGACACACTTTCATCTTTCTTCTGGCGGCATGCCGTCAACTTGTCCCAATCCACCCTCCTTGGTGGTATCAAAGAGTGCCTATACGTGATTATTCTGCCTGGTAAAGCTAGTATCTCAGCCTTAGGCTTCTCAGCAGGCTTCCGCTCTTTGTCCCATGCCCTAATCTGATCCCATGTACCCCCTAGCTCCCCTGCATATGCACCTGCCGCCAAATATCAACTTGGCTAGCTTTCCAAAAACATTTCAATATCGGCCAGGGTCATCAAGGTCAAAGACGCTGCCTCGGTTAACTCTTTATAGTATGTCTTTGGATTCTTCCTAGGGTCGGGTAACTGAGTCTTAAGGGTCAAAACCTCACTTCTTTTCCAGGGGTTATAAACCCATTGCTCCTGGAAACGGGCCTCCACTCTCTGTCTAATAACATTATTTCCGTCTCGGAGCTCCGGTATTTCAGGGTGGTAAATGGGATGCACCTCCCTCATGGGAAACTGGAAATTAACAATCGGACTTCGTTGAGCCTACCTCGGTATCCAATCAGGGTAGCAACATTACTAAAAACCTCATTGGGTGCCATTCCAGCTGCATACACTCAGTCTCGGATGTCGTAAATAATTTGTGGGGCCACACCATTGAAACACTGCTCCCATAGTTCATTCAGAGTGGCTGACGTGTTTAAGGGCATGCTGCTGCACAAACGGCTCATAATCCTTCAGAAAACTGCACACATCCTCCACACTATAAATTGTGTTCCAGGCCCATTGAGAGGCATGGTCAGCCACCATCCTCTCCACATCACTCACATCAGATCGCATCAGCACTCTCCCCATTCGTTCCTAAGCCCTCTCCCGATCTCCCCCTACTGGACTTCTCGCCGGTGTCCTGTTGTATGGCAGATGTGAGGGTGGAAGTTGAGGGGGGGGGGGGTGCTCAGAGATGTCCCGTGGCTAGGAAATAGGGAAAATAACGACTGGGAGGCAGGTGTAGCGGGGAGAGATAGGGAAGAGCCATCATGTTGGCCTGTTTGTCCCGCGACCATTGCTGGTGGGGACAGAGGGGAAAGTGACACGGCTCTGTCCGGAGCGACCGAACCAGGGCGGGTAAGACAGAGGAGGCAGGATGGGGGGCACGCGGTGCAGCTACATATGCACCTTGCGGGGCGTAAGGAGGTGGTGGTCGTGCATCTAGCAAATCCTCCACAAATGGGTCACCGTCTTTACGAGTGACATAAGAGTTATCACATTGCAACCTGAACCTTCGATCAGCACATTCGATGCCCTTCTCTACCTTCTCTCTCTCGCTATAGCCTTTTGAACGACTGTCTGTGTCTTTCCCCTCCTTGCCTCTTTCTCTGCTCTTATCCGCCATTGCTTACTTTCTTTCTGCCATATTTGGAGATTATCAAACATCGACTGTCGACTTCTTTTCGCAAACAATTTGTCCTGCAGGAAGTTCAATTTCTGTTCATCAAAAGTGCCCATCAAGGGCCACTGCAGCTCAGCATTGTCCCTCGTATATTTGTGCCACAACGTACCAAACATAATAGGGCTAAGGCGGTGCTTAACATACATGTCAAAATTAGGAGTGCCTTCTGGAGGTGCTGGTTGTCTCTCCTCTAGACAAGCATCAGCAGAACAACACCAGCACCCAAAACAGGAGATCTAACTAAGGGATGGCATTTTCCTTTTCGTTTAAAGCAGAAAACAAAAAGACAAATTTTCTTCCCTATTCAACAAACCGCCTACTCCTCCCCCCTCCTTCAGAGGGAAAAAGGAACAAAGAAAGACCAGTCCACAGACCCCCCCTCCCCAAGTTTTCCAAATCCGACTCGGCTTCACAAGTCCCAAACATTAACCAAACTCCAGGCTTTCCCAAAGAGCCAGAAATCGAATTACCAAATTGCCTGGCAGGTAATGGTAATTAAAAGTATGGCCTCTCGACCATATCAAATTACTCCAGATGAGCCATATTTTCCAAGAACCAAGAGAAACTCACCTGGTGCACACAGGTCGAGCAAAGCTATTCTCCACTGCCGACTCTCAGGACCAAGCGGTCAGCTCCCAGGGTTTTGCCTTTCAGGACTCCAGTCAGGGTAACCACTGGACGAGGTACTGCCCGATCAGACAGGTGGGGCAGCCACAAGAACTAAGCTCGATTGTGTGGGGATCCCCGATCCGTCTATCCAACCCAACACACCCCTGACCCTCCCCACCCGATTACAGGCGGGAGTGGGACACTGGGCTGATGAAGTCCCTGTTCGGGCACCAAATGAAGTAAGTGACCCGATAAATGGGTGACCCGATAAATGGGTCACTCGGGACCACCGCTATGTCTTCCCAATAATGAAGAGTCTGTCAGACAGAGGAGAATACAAACCATACATTTATTAGTTGCGTTACAACGGAGCCCAGTCTGACCTGTCTCCTGGGAGGACAGCCGAGGGACTGACTGCCCCCAACTCAGGGCAAACAATTATACTAGACTTGCACCTTCAGGATCCTGCCCAGGCTGGAAAATTCCAGTTAGGGCCAGGATGAACAAAGGAGGCACAAAAGGATGAGTCATGTTACATAGCTGGGTACAGGCTATCTCGACCCCAAGGCCACTCGGCTGGGGCCTACCAGTCTAAGATGTGGGAACGAACATATCCAACAGCAAAGGTATGCAAAATAGATAGTACATTTGACTAGGGCAGCAAGATTTCAGCCTTGAGTTTGCATGCAGTGAAGGGGGGGGCAGGAGCAGCGGCTCTTTGGAGGCGAACACCATGAGACAGAAAGCTCGATCTTCAATCATAGTACAGTATGGCACGAATAAAAATGGCGCCATTAATGCTAACATAAGAAAGTACATGGCTTGTAAGTGCAAGGGAAAAGCATTTCGGGCCTAAGCAGTGCAGAAATGAAATTTTAAATTTAACAGCAGCACCAATAGTTCACTTCAGTCTGTCAGAAAAGATGCTGCAAGCTAAGAGTAGGGGACCAGTCAGGCTGAACCAACAAGAGGGCTCAACACTTGCGATGCTCGGGACGTGGGGATGCTTGTGGTCTTCTTCTCCAGGGGCGACAGGTGCAGAGGTGTCTTTAGGTGTTGGATTTTTTCGTCACTGGAAGCACTTGCAACAGAGTGAGGTCTGCCACAGAGGCTGTAGGTGGCGTCAGAGTCCACGGTGGGATTTGTTTCTGGAGGGCCGGGGGACCACTCAACTACTCTGGCACCGTTGGTCCACTTCAGCTCGGTCTAGGAATCGAGGGTGCAGTGGTCTTTTGAGGTGTCAAGTTTTTGTGGTTCCGGAGTCTCACAGTCTTCTTTGGGGTGTCTGCAGGATGCAGGGAAATAGCTTCACTGCTCCGTGTGAGTTCCTGAGTCTTTGAAGAAGTGCTGGCAGTCCTCCCAGGCTTTTGAGGATCAGCAGCTTACAAAGTGAAATGAATCTGGTGAACCTAGGCAAACAGGCCAGCAAGGCTGGTGTCAAGTCAGTTGCTTCTTCTGCAGTTCTTGCTTTCACTGCTCTTTGGCCCTTCTTCTTCTTTTGGTCAGCAGGATCTGATTTACTGGTGCCAGGGATCCCCTAAATACTAAGTTTAGGGGCATTAGGGGAGTATATGGTAGTAGCCAATGAGCTACATATACCTGGGGACACTAGACCCCCTATGACCACTTCCGGGGGAAGTGGGCTTAACCCTGTACCAGCGATCCTTAATTTGCCATCACCAAGATGGTCACTTCTGAAAAGCCGCATCCACTTAAGGTAGACCAGTTCAGGGTGGTACTTGCCTGATGGTGGACATGCTTGTCTTGCTGAGCTATTTTTCCAACTTGTCCAGGTGCCAAAGGGCTTCAGACAAGGGGGGGGGGGTGTTCCTCTTTTGTGAGAGAAACCAGATTTGCATACCAATGGTGGTGGGCCTCTTTGAAGCTCCCCGACCTTGGAATGCTAATAAGCAGATCATCCTATGTGCGAGGCTGCCAAGCACTCCCTGCCCGAGCAGGCTTGTTTTATGGCCCCCAGAGAGTAAAGGCCCTCACCCATGGGGGTCAGAAACTCTTCTCTGGTGGGAGGCTGGCTAGAACCAATCAGTCAGCACAATAGTGTCTGGTAAGTTTTCAGGAGGCTCCTCTAAGGTGCCCTCTGGGTGCATGAATTACTGAATCTGACACTGACATCAGCGTGGGTTTTTAATACGAGATGTTTGAAACTAAACATCCCTTTTTTCAATCAAGCCATTATGTAGCTGGGGAACTCGTTTTCACCAGTGTCTAGCACATGCTTTTAAGATCGCATCCCTGATCACTTGTATTGGGAGTAATGGAACTGACCAGTAGGTGGGCATATCTGCTCATGTAGTTATGCCCTCACATGTAGTTTAGTGCACCCTGCCTTGGGGCTGTAAGGTCTGCTGTAGGGGTGACTTAATTATTCTGCATGCTGTATTTGCAGACATGGTACACAGGCTGTGTGCCATGTCATATTTTTACTTTTGTCTGCACCAGAACACAAACCCTGCAGCAGCAGTTTGTATGCGCTTGGTGAGGGGTCCCTTAGGGTGGTACAATTTGCGCTGCCGCCTTTAGGGACCCTCTTCAGTACTTCAGGCCCTAGGTACCTGAGCTACTATTTGCTAGGGACTTACTGAGGGCAGTAAAGGTATCGCCAATTAGGGAAACAATTGCACAATTTTGGGAAATAATTTGACACTGGGGACCTGGTTAGCAGGAACCTAGTGCACTTCCAGTCGAAATCACATCAAATACCAAGCAAAAAGTGGGGATGACCATGTCGAAAAGGGCCCTTACCTACAGTAAGTGAGAGGCTGTGTGAGTGGCTGTATAGTTGAGTGAGTAGGTGTGTGAGTAGCTCTATGGATGAGTGAGTGGATGTATGAGTAAAGGTTGTATGCGTGTGTGAGTGGCTGTATGAGTGGATGTGTGAGGGAGTCTGTGGATGATGTAATCAGTGATGTCATGAGTGATGAAATTTGAGATGTCATCAGGAATATCATGAGTGATGTCACTGACCATGTCATGAGTGATGTAATATGTGAGGTCATAAGTAGTGCACTGTGGGAGTGTAAGTTATAGTTAGCTCAGGTAACTATAACTGGTGAATTTCACTGGTTTTGTATGAGTGAAATCTGAGCCTAACTAAAACGTCACTGTAACCTTAGTTTTTTTCAGTGAATTTCTACGTTTAAAAAAAATTCTATTTCCCAACTATAATGTCCCTGTTACCTTTGTTTTTTAAGTAAATTTCAAAGTTTAAAAAAAATGTATTTCCTAACCGTAACCTGTAACCTTTTAGAGTGGGTGTGTGACTGGCTGTATTGGTCTGTGAGTGGTTGTGTGAGTGTCTATATGGGGTATGAGTGAGTGTAAGTAGTTTTGAGGGTGTGTGAGTGGATTTGTGAGTCAGTGAGTGGGCGTGTGAATGGCTGTATGGGTCTGTGAGTATCTGTGTGAGTGGGTGTCTGAGTGTCTGTGTGGGTATGTCAGTAGCTGTGTGAGTGACTGGGCCAGAGTATTACCTCACCTACCCCTTTATCCAACTACAATCCACTGTTTTGAACAAAACATCTACCCAACAGGAGTACTTTCTATTGGTTAATTAGTAGGTGCTAACTCGTTGTGTAAATGTCTAATACGTATTCTACTACATCTGTGTAATGGACCATAAGGAAATGTCTCCAGTGACCTTGTGTGTGTTTCGGCGATGTTTGTTCCTTGTGTGCCTTTATCCTGAAATCTGTGATACCATGAATCTTCCTATAGAGAAGACAAGAAGACTACAAAGAGGTCAATCCCCTCCAAACAATGGTACTTCCTCTTAACTATATGCGGTAAGTGCTTCTTTGTTTGGTGTAGATGTCCTCATATTCTTCGGTATCAAGAAGGCATCACAAAAATTGGTGGGTACGTGCTGGGGGTTCTTTTGCTAAGCTGTTCATCATCCTTGCAAAACGCAGGAAGACCTTTGCATCCTACTAAGTTGGACAGCGCGGGGCCAAATGGGTGAGGCTTCCAGGTGATTAGCACATTTTCAAACTCGTACTAATTTAAAGGGAGAACCATGGAATTTGCTCTCACCAGGAGAGGCCAAGAAACAACCCACTGCACAGTCACTGCAGATTGCGCTCCAATAGATCAAAGATACATTCACCTCCATGAAAGTTTTCAGATCGTCTTTCAATGTGGAATTGCAGAGAAAACACACTTCCTTTGCCTTCGTCAAGCCCAGGAGGTCAGCATCATTTGTCCGTTACAGACGTGGAGCTTCAATTGGGGCATCTGTTATGTTTATATATGTAAATTTAGGTTTAATTTCTCTGAAATGAGCATCAGGGTCACCTGCGACCAGTCAAAACGTAATGGAGGAGGGGGGGGTCGCATGGCTTCACTCCCCAGGTTGATTTCGGACCTAGGGACCCTGTCCACCGGGGCCTGGCCTCTTACTCCTGGGTGCCCTGGAACCACCTAGGGCACATAGTGACCACTGTTGGGGACTGCAGGGGGAGCTTCAATGTCCCCCTGGTCTTTGCAAGCTACCCGCCTTCACAGGAGTCTGTATTGCTCCTACAGATAGGAAGCAGCCAAAAATGCTGCTCCCTGCATGTGGAAGCAATTCTGTCATCTGTTCCCTGCCCGCATGACAGCGGGCAGGTAAACAAATGAAAAATCCACTCACAGCAAGAGGGAGCAGTTTGACAGCTCCCACTTGCTGGGAGAAGAGCTAGTTTTTGCTCTTGCTTGGGGGGAGCTGTGTGAAAGCAAACTGTTCTCTCCCGAGGGAGAGAACATCGGGAGATAGCAAGAGCTGGCCCTGGGGGGGGCCTTCCTTAGTATGCAGGTGCTCGCCCTAGGGAGGTGGTGGTCCACGGGCCGTATACGGCACTGGAGAGGAGCTGCATGGCACCCCTCCCAGTTGTTAGGTTGAGCCTAGCAGGCCGTATGCGCTACTCTGTGAGGCATGCTGTATTCACTTCTACGGGCTTTGGCCACACCCTCGCTGCTGATTGTTTAAAGTGTATGTCCTTCGGGAAAGCTTCCTTCTTTAATGTTTCTTTTAGGTGTATGTTCCACCTTCTCCTATCTTACTCCTCCCCAGGAGTATTGGCCTATTACGATATCCTTTCTATGAAGGATTTTTCCGTAGTGTTGGTGCACTTTTTTCTGAACTGCTGCTCTTCACATCTGCGAACGCTCGCTCCCTCTTCTTGAGCTGAAGCTTCCTCCTACACCGCGCTTACGTTGCTGCTCACAGCTTGACTAGAAGCAATTGGAACGCTTTAGATGAGCACCGCGATCACTGTTGTTATTCCTGTCGGCTGTTTTTCTCCTGCGTGTCAGTGATTGTTTACCTGCCCGCTTATTTTTTGCTCTTAGGAATTGGGGGAATGGTCACCCGAGACTCACAAACAGGACAGCACAGAGCGCAGCAGGATTATCTGCCTGACAACAGTGCACATGCCAGAGGCGAGGGTGTGCAATTGCTTTATTTCTCTTTTCTCCCTGTGCCAGTGCAAGTTTCTCTGCTGCATATACATGTGGCCTTCCACAGACTGAATGTGTTTTTAACAAAGTAAAATATGTTTCTCAGTCATGAGTTAGTGCGTTTTTTAATGCGCAATGTTTATAAATAACCCTTTCAAAATGGCAGATACTTTGGTGATACGGCCCAACCCCATGGCAGCCTAGGACATGTGATGCCCATGTCACCACTCCAACGTCCTTCATCAAAACGCCCTATGCAGACTTTATACCTGCCCTGCCCAAAACAGCCTTTTGCCCCCACCAAACTGATGAGGGCCACTCTGCAATATGCCCGCCCCCCACTGCTGCTCTTAGATGACGGTGGACACCTAGAGGCTGGAATGTATGCATTGCCGACATTGGAGGAACATGCAAAAACAGCATGCCCCCCCTATCAGATACAGGAGTTCAATCAGCCAAGACACACGCATTCAAACAACACGAGAAGTGTGGCCCTTTCAGATATGTGAGTTATACAAAAATATCACTTTAACTAATTACTTCTCAATGCAATTCCATAATATACCTATATGGCGTATGTAACTGGTGCTCTTGCTAATCTCTCAAATACCTTCAAGTCTAGTTTGCTCTATATAACACTACAAAAAAAAAAAAACATAAAATGTCTATATTAAAGAACAGTACATGTAGTAGCACCCAGGATAATGTGCTGCATAGCTAAAAATGTATAAAGTCCCAAAGGCGAGACTGATTGCATTGCAAATGCTTGTTAAAGTAGTGAACACAAAAGAAAAGGGTTTAAACATATGTGGTAGGCAATGGCGCCAACCTTGAGTATGCGTGTTGTATTTAGATAATCCATGTAGGACGGTGCCACAGGTGGGGAATAACCCTGAACCCCCTTAGTGACTGGCCCACGGTCATAAAAAATAACCCTATAGTTGTACTCTTTTACAGTTCATTCCCAGATTCTTTCTGATACTCTGTTTCCTGTATTGGGCGTATTTGCACTAAGGGTGGGCATCGAATTCCGTTCCGCTTGTGGAGTTTGCGATATTTTGACATTTTTGCGTAACGCAAAGAGCGCGAAAATGCCAAAATTTCTGCCATTTGCAGCGTTGCGAAGATTTTTTTCATGTTCGCGCTTTGAAAATGCGTTCTCGCGTGCGCGATCGCCTTACCGGGATACCTGCGTTCGCCGACGAGTTTTCCAATTCATTCGCGTGCTCCACGAGTTGTTTATAGCCGGTCGCGCTATCCCGTGAGAGTTCGCGATCACGATCACGTCATTCTCCTCGCTATTAGACACCACGAGAGTCTGAGATGGCGAGCACGTCATTTTCAACCGCGAGAGAGAGCGTGAGATCGCGAACACGTCATTTTGGACGCGCCATCGACACCCGGCGGGTGTGGTGAAGGTCGTGATCGCGAACACGTCAAATTTTCGATTTGGAAAAGAATATTAACTCTAGCTGCATAAAACCTTCTCTAAATGATGATTTGGATGGAAAAAACTCCTCTGATTGACATTTGGCTGTCCTTTTTTGTGCAAGGAGTCCTTTTAAAAAAAAAAACTTTTGGGGGGGAGAGGGAGGAAGTGCCACAGAGTCTCCAACTTCCTGTTCCTGTCCATCAGGCTCCTCCCAGTGCTTTGTCCATCTCCTGTTCATTCTGCCTTTGGATTTAAGCTGGAAGGATCACTCTTTGTGTCTGCTGCATCATTATCATTGGATTTGAGGACTTTTGAATTTGATATTTTACAAGTAAGTTGGTGTTGTGTCTGTTTGAGGGCATTGCAGTTGCTGCAACTACATTTTTGGTACTTATCATTCTTTTTTTTAATTGTTGGGGGTAGCCAGTAGGCCCAGAGCTAGTCATGGATGGGTGCATGATGAAGCAACTGTTCCTTTGGTGTGTGTTGAATGTTTTTCAAACATCATTTAGGACATGGATGGCATTGGATTGAGTTGGAAAATGTGCTTTTTGGGGGGTATTTCTGTTTTTGGGTGTGTGTTAACCCCTTCCATGCTGCGCAGATTCCGCCGCTGTGCTGACGGAATCTTGCGCGGGCGTGGTCATGACGGAACGGTTCCGTCATGAGCACAGCTCAACCGTGGCTCATGACGGAACCGTTCCGTCATGAGCACCGAAGGGGTTAAAGAAATGCCTTTGTTGTGTGTGCCTGGTGTGTTGGTGTGCACCCTGCAGACCTTGTTTTGCCCTGTGGATTTTCGTTTTTGCATTTTATTGCATTAAAAAGGCACAGCAGTGTGGTTTAGCATGCATCTTTTTGCCTGGCTTCTTTATAGGCCTTTTGGCAGTTCATTGTTTCCCAGGCCCCCAGCTTGTTGCTTGTGATTTGCGAGTGTCCATGTGGCTGGGGGCCTTTTCTGGTGGGAGTTATTAGTGTGCTGCTTTTGCCATATATAGGCCTGCATGGTATTCCTTTGTGGCCTAGGCTTCTTGTTGTGGGCCTGGCCATGAGGCTGGCGGCCATTTTGAAGGCAGGCAGTGTGTTTTTTGCAACAGGCCTGCATTGTCTGTCTTCTGTTTCTTGTAGTTGGGTGGGCCTGGCCATGTGGCTGGTGGCCATTTTGAAGCCTAGGCCTGCAAGCTTGTGTGGTCTTGTCTGCCCACGGGCCTGCTTTCATCCAGTAGGCTCAGAGCAGGTAGCCACAGGTGCATTAAACAAGTGTTTATCTGTGTGTTCTGTTGAATTTAAACATCATTTAGGGCATGGATAGCATTGGATTGAGTTGGAAAATGTGTGTTTTTGGGGGTATTTCTGTTTTTGGGTGTGTGTTAAAGAAATGCCTTTGTTGTGTGTGCCTGGTGTGTTGGTGTGCACCCTGCAGACCTTGTTTTGCCCTGTGGATTTTTGTTTTTGCATTGTATTGCATTAAAAAGGCACATCAGTGTGGTTTAGCATGCATCTTTTGCCTGACTTCTTTATAGACCTTTTGGCAGTTCATTGTTTCCCAGGCCTCCTGCTTGTTGTTTGTGTGTCCATGTGGCTGGTGGTCTTTTCTGGTGGGAGTAATATGGGCCTGCATGGTTTTCCTATTGGCTTACTGCTTCCATCCATCCCCTTTGCCAGCAGCAGCTCCCTTCCATTACATTTGTATTTTGGTGGTTGTTCTTATTCTTTCCTATCCTTCCTGAGAGTGTAGTGTGTATACACTGTACACAGTAAGTAGTATACCATAGCCCTTGTTGCCAAAGTCTCACAAATGGCTACACTATATCTTCTATTTTTTTGTTTGTACTAGTAGTAATTGAACCACAACAACAATTGCAACATTTCACTGATGTTTTTCTCCTGGCTTATTTGCTTTTAGGTGCACAAAAAGACAGAGGAGGAGGTAACTATCAACATCATCCGTTGTACTGCCAGACAGAAGTCCTGCTGCGCACCACATCACGTCCAACTGTGACCACAGACATCTCTGCAACTTGTGCACCTGCGTCCTGTCTGACCTCTGAAGAAAATGGGCCCAAAGAAAGGTACCAGGTCCTCCAGTACCAAGAAAGCTGCCGGTGAGAAGAAGGAACAGAAAAAGCAAGAAGCAATAACCACGACTGGTGTGGTGGCAAATGTGTTTTTTGGGACCAAAAAACACACGCCTGCAGCAGCATTGTCCGGCGGGACCCAAGCTGGGAGCAACACATCCGCACCAGTGGGCCAACCCCACCAACCTAGGCCCAAGCCCATGAGTGTCGCAGAGGTAGCCAGTCTACTAACGAGCAGCGATGTTGAAATGTCATTATCGCAAAGTAGTACACAATCAGCGCAGGTGGAAACTCAGCAGATAAGTCTGCAGCAGCAGGCGCAGCCGCAAGAACAGCAGCAGCAGGCGCAGCCGCAAGAACAGCAGCAGCCGCAAGAACAGCAGCAGCCGCAAGAACAGCCGCAGCTGCAAGAACAGCCACAGCCGCAAGAACAGCCACAACAACAGCCCACAATAGTAGTTGTTCCTCCTGAAGTAGGGGCATTTCAGGAAATCGAGCTTCCTGCAGACAAAGAGGGGCAAGCCACTGTTTCAGAAGATCCATTGTCTTCCAGACCCCCAGCAAGGAAAAGGAGGGTTAGTCCATCATCTTCTTCTTCAAACCCCGCTTCTGATGATCTTGATGCCACTTGGAAGCCACCAGCTCAGTCTGAGAGTGATGCATGCCACAAGACAAGGCTAGTGAAAAGGAAGGTTCCAGAAAGCCTTAGAGTTATGGAGGTAGATGTTCAAGAGGGGGATGATGATGATGACGAGCCAATCATCACGGACATCACTCCCGGCTCAAAGGATATGGAGACTAACATTATTCCCCTATCCAAAATGGCTGCAAGGGATGTAGCACGGATACTACCAACACAGGTAACACCACCACGACCTCCAGCTTCCATATTTTCATTTGCAAAGGAAAGGCAGGGACCTACATCCAGCTCAACGACAACCTCAGTAGGTAGTGGTAGAAGTCACAGTGTAGATGCACAGAGTCACATTCCAAGCACACCCTCCAGTTAATCTGGTATTGAAACTGGCACATCCAGCAGCACCAGAAAGTTCTCCTCCCCAGTTTGGGACTTCATTTCGGTTAGCAGTAAGGAGGAGAACATTGCTATATGCTCAATTTGTCGACATGCTGTTAGGCGGGGTAAGCTTGGTAAAAACTATGGTACCGGAGGCCAAACAATTCATCTCAAAATACACCACACTATCGTGTGGGAGGCTCACCTACTTCGCTTAGAACAAAGTAAAACTCAACCCATTGTTGTTGGGCATGAAGAATCAGGGGACGATATTATCGCGGTGGAAGGTGAACAAGAGGGAAACATTTCTAGCCCTGTCCCCAGTAGTGTAGTAGTACCGCCTACATCCTCCTCAGCAACATCTCAGTGGCATCGCAGTAAGAGTCAGAGTCAGGCTGAGACACCAAGGCGACCGAGTAATACTGCAATGATTATGAAACAAAGTGCGTTGTTGAGCCTAACTGGGTTAAAGAAAACAACTGCACCACAAAGGAAAATAATCCAGCCTACCATTGACAGCATGATTAGGTTGGAGGGGCAGTAACAACGCAACCACCCAACAGCACGGTTGTACAATGCGAAGCTGGCTAAAATGTTAGCGCTGGACCTTCTCCCTTTTTCATTTGTGGAAGGGGTAGGTTTCCTTGAATTTGTGTCAACCATCTGCCCTAAATGGAAGGTTCCCAGCCGGTCCTATTTCGCAAGAGTTGCTGTTCCAGCACTACATCATGATGTGCTGGAATTGGTTGGACAAGCTTTGCAGCAGAGTGCTGTTCACAATATCCACCTAACAACAGACATGTGGACCAGTTGCCAAGCCACTGATTACATGTGCATCACTGCACACTGGGTCTCATTTGTGGGGGTAAGAGATAAGCTTTCTGAAGTACATGCTGTTGACACAGCTGAGATTTTTAAAGCTACTCAGAAACATGCAACTGTATCCATGTTCGCCATGGAGAAATCTCATACTGCTGTAAACATATTGGAAGAGTTTCACAGCAAGGTTTTTGAATGGCTGCGCCCAAGAGGGCTTAAGATTGGTTTTGTTTCCACAGATAATGGCAGTAATGTACTTAAGGCCATGGAGCTTGGTTCCTATTTCAGGGTTCCGTGTTTGGCGCACTGCATTAAAATTATTGTTCAAGACTTTCTGAAAAAAGCCATAGTCAGCAACTTACTGACCACCTGCAGAAGAATATGCACTCATTTCAGCCATTCTTTTAAAGCTCGGAAGCAGCTGAGGATCATTCAACGTGACTATAGAATGCCAGTCAAAGCACTCGTCCAGGAGGTGGCAACACGTTGGAACTCAAAATATTACATACTTGACCGTCTGTTTGAGCAGTACAGGCCAATCAATGAATATGTCATGCGAAGATGGGATGCTACTGTGAAAGGCATGACTCTTCAGATGGACCAATGGTGCCTAGTTAAATGCCTGACTGATATGCTTCTTCCTTTTGAGGTCTTCACACGTGAAGTCAGCAAGGAGGACTGTACTATGGGCCAAGCTATCCCATTGTTGCAAATGCTAGAGCATCAGCTGAAGGAGGTGTCTGAGGCATACAAAGATGTAGAGGAAAAAAAAGAAGCATATGAGTTGGTGGAGAGCTTAGCCCGTCGCTTAGCTGACAATACAAGGGTGCAAAATAAGATTTTGTCACAAAAACATTACATTTGTGCCACAATTCTGTATCCACGGACAAAATGGGCACTGAAGACATTAATTCCTTTTTCAGAAATGGATGTTGCCCGGTACAAAACTTGGATAGCTGAGTCAGCAAGAAAGTTGGAAAATGAACGGCTGCTAATTAAAAGTCCGCTAGATAAACCCACAACAAGTACTGCAGCAGGGCATCCGGCGTCATGTTCAACTTTGGAGCCTGAGGGCAGTGCGTTTGGCTCAGAACACTCACCAACACTATCGACAACAGCAAGAACTGGATCTTCAGGCCCAGTAAAATCGTTACAGGATTAGTATTTACAGCAAGGCATTGGTAAGTCCAGTGCTGATGCAATGAGAAAAGAGCCCGAAAAAAGTTTTGCACCCCTGAACATTGAGCGGATGGTCCAGGCCTATCTGGACGACCCAACAGAGGTGTACATTGATCAAAACCCATTTAGGTATTGGTATGGGAAAAGGGGCCAATGGCCAGTGCTCAGCAGGCTGGCGATAAACTATCTGGCTTGCCCTGTCGCAAGTGTCTCTTCGCAACGTGTTTTCAGTGCTGTTGGTTCCATTGTAACAGTGAGAAGGACCAGTCTCTCGCCCAAAAACGTGGAGAGGTTAACAATGATCAAAATGAATCAGCACTTTATACCACCGACTTACACAATACATGAATCAAGGGGGGAAGATGAGGACGGCGGTTCAGGTGACGGAAGTGGTGTGTTAGATGATGATTACCTACTTCTGGTTGAACCCCCAGAGTATGAGGACGAGCTATACTTCCCTGACAATTAGGCTTGCACTTCCAGTTCTTACTGTCTTCCTCCCTTATTTTCTTTTATTTGTGTATCTGTTTATCTGGTTAGAAACTTCGAATAACAACAAATCCATCACCACCGTCTTCTAATTGTCTTATTGCCATATACAAGTTTCGGCTGTCTGCATATCACAGTACACTCCTCCGAATCATGCTCCTCCACCCTCCTGAATCTCCCTAAATCCATTCCCTCAAGAAGACAGCTGATGATTGGATGATGCAAAATAGAAGAAAAGAGAAAATATTTCCTAGTCCCTCCAAAAGAAGTGGAACATGATTGATGATGACTACTATAGCTATCCTCCTTTCTGATCCGAGAGAGACTGCCCATTAACTGGAGATGAGAATGAACAGGTAATGAATGATGCCATGCATTGGACGATGACTGAGTGATTTTGTTGTTGTTTGTTGTGCATGAAGTTACTTCATTGTGTACTTTATGTAATAATCTACACACTAAAAGTAACTCAAGTCCCTTTTCCCTTCTTGTATTTTTAATAACAAATTTGTACTTCTACTGCAGGCCGATACATTGCATTTTGAATATAGGACGGGGACTCACTCGGTACACGCAGACTGAGTTGAACAACACCATCATGATGACCACAGTGACATAGTATCCTCACAGTCACTTAGTACACAGATCGGAGATGATTGATGGAATAAGTCAGGTCGTTTCATGAGTGGCATAAAAGGTAAACAAGTAAACAACAACCACAGCAGACCTAAATGTCTGTGTAGCGGTGGAGTCAAGTGTAGCGATGGTATGACTGCGGTGCATTGATTTAGTCACTTAAATTGTAAAATGCTATGCTGCTGGAGATGTGCTTTGTCCAACTCTTTCAAAAAATGTACGCTAAATGGAGGATCCGCAAAGGGTGCCGTCACCGTGGGCCTGCTCTGTCCTGTTGGTGTTGTAGGTTAATGCTGGAAACAGACTAGAGTAGAGATGATACATCCATGCCGCCTCGGAAAGTGTTCTTGTTGCACTACACCATAACTTCTGCATTTTTTTCAACTTGGTTTCTCAATATCCTTTTTGTTTTTGCATCTACAATTACAGTCCGGGCCTTACCCTGTGCTATACTTGGGAAAACAATGCACACTTACCTTACCAATGAATCTACATCTGCCAGGCAGGCACTGGCGTCACCCAAGATTGATGGACGGAGCATCCATGGAAGGGAGGACCAAGAGGAATGCCGAGATTCAACTCCCCATTTGACCAGGATAACACAGTAACAGTATCAACTTTCATCATCTTTTAAATAATTCGATTCATTTTTTTGTCTACAATCATTACAACAGTGTGTTCTTGTTGTTATTACTATTATTATCATTAGGTTTGCTCTCTGTCTATAATTAATCCCTACAGATATTTTAAAATTTTCTTTGCTATCTGTAAAAGTAAGCCTGGTAACACTGAACACAAACTGCATGTAATCCGGGTCTCCTTATCATCATAATGCATGCATTTCCTTTTTCTCCCTTAAGATATTGATATGGATATGGTAGTCTACAAAGATTCTGTTGTTTGTTGTTTGTCCATGCGTACTTTTTTTTTCCTCAAACCTTTCCCCAAACCTCCCTTCCCAACCATTCAACAAACCCTAACCCTCTTGCCCCGGGCTGTGTGACTTATTGAGGTATGACTACATTAAATGTACACCAATAATTTATCACACGCTTGCTGGGGCAGTTGTGGCAAAAGCAACAGTACTTCAATTTCAAGGCAGGGCGGGGATCTTCTTCTGCTTGCCCACCCATGAGCAGTAGATTTGTGAGGTAATTCTTTTACCAAAGGAACCTAATACATCAGCATTAATTCCCGGCATTGATTGGATTAATGGATTTCATTTGTTGTCATCCTACACAGCACTAACAGTTACACTTGTGTCCAGTGTACTGTAGGCCTAGTCAAGTGACTCGACACAACTAGAGTTTATAACTCTGTGTACTACTAGGCTATCCCCACCACCATTATGTTTTGTTGTATTTTGGCATATTATTGTTTGGCAGTAAGTTCTGTACTGTACTTCATTCTACTACTCCTCGAAGAGTCTCTCTCAGGCTACTGACTGTCTCATTTTCTTTTTTTGCAAATGCTGCTGCCAGTGTCTACTACTACTACCACCACCACAACCATGGCATGTTAGGAAAGAAAACCATCATCCAATTGTCCAAAAGAGAAAACCCAACGCCCGATTCCCACCCACCCCAAGAAAAATTTAAAAAGAGGCAATAAACGGTCTAAGTTCGGCGGGCTTGACTCAGGAGGACACGAACTTGCTCCTCCAGGCGGGCGACCCGGCGCTTCAATGCGCGGCAGTTGCATCCACAGGGCGGGGGGGCTGCACTGATGGAGGGGCGGCGGCGGGCGGCTGCCAGACGGTGGCACCGTACCACTGGAGGGCGGTGGCTGGGGCCCGGGGCATTGGAGGAGGCTGCAGCTGCTGCCGCCTCCTCCTCCTCTTCCAGAACAACCAGCCGACGATATTCAGTCTGTATGGCCTCCAGCTTCCGGCGCCGGGCCTTGGCTGCCAACTCCTTCCGGTCAGGTTTCCCCTTGGAAGGAGTAGCTATATATGAAGAAGAAAAAACAATTAAAAATATACTCTTAGCAAAGCAATAAGACAAATTATTTCTACACATAGTGTCACGGTAGCACTAGACAGCACAGTACATAACATTTGTGGTATGTATCTATCCTCCCACTTTCTTGGACTTTAAAATTTGTGGGAGTTTCAGGCATTCAACCAACCATGCATCTGATTCCTATCAGCCACCTATGCATGCTGCATGCATCCCACAAATCCTTCTCTGCCAGTCATAAATATTAAATCTTGACCGTCCTTCTTCCTTCCACTCTTCTTTCCCTTTTCGTTCAACCCATCCATCAAGGTCATCTGATCTGACTTTTAGACTTCTCCATAAAACTTTCACAGCTGAGTTGAAATCAGATAGAAGAGGCCATTTTGTTACTCAACACTCCCGCCACTAATGCTTTTACTAATGCTAAGTAAAGGGTGTCTTCAACCGTTCACAACAACTTCTTACTTAGTAAGTCAACTGTACAGTATTATACAGTACACCCTTGCAATGAGTGTAATGTCAATAAGTAAGGATTAGGAATCTAACTTACCACCGCCCACCACTGCTGCTGGCTCACCTCCTGCAGCTCCTCCTGCAACTGCCGTATCCTTTCCTCCGTCAGCAGCCGCGTCGCCTTTGCGGCTGGCCCCGGCACTGGTGGTTGGTAATGCGCCTTGAAAAAACGTTATACATTTTTTAGGTGTCATATCCACCTCCCCCTATTTTTCACTAGCAAGATTGAAAAATGAGTTAATAGTAATACACACATATACAACATACATCACTAGTACAAATCAGGTAGTAGTAGAGTAGACACTAGTAGTTATATGGTCTCTAGGGTCATTCTAGTCTTTGCTTAGTTAGCCCGAGCCATGCTACCATTTTACCTTTGTGTCATTTATTTTAGCACACGCGTCGTTACCTCGCAGCTTGTTGTATAAAGAGTGACACCTTTGAGCCCACATGAGCTCATACTGCTACTGTCTAAGCGCTGTGTACAAGGTCAAACAAAAAAAGCCACTTTGTTATGGAGTTCTCGTATTAGTCCATATTGCTTATCCAAAATGCTACACTATTTGCCACGACTGAGAAATGCTTGCAATATACTAACGCGCACCATTTTTCTCCTAACAGACGGAAGATTCCCTTCTACGAACCAGAGCTTTGCAGAGCTTATGATGTAACCAGTACTAGCTTCTTCTAAGGTGAGGGGTCCACAGAATTAGCTCAGAGATCTTCAATTATAATTTTATATAAACTATATTCCTACAAAGGGGATGGTGGTGCTTCCACCACTGTTCAGTTATCAATCATGATTTCACTTTTTTTTTTGCGTTCTATGGACTTGTAGTTGTTGTAAGTGTAACTAAGTGTAACAATGTTTATAGTTTTAATCTTATGCATTTTGCTGTTGGTGCTGCTTTATAGAACAACGTACAGAGCTTGTCAGTTGCAAATAACATTTTTGAACTTACATAGACTCGGTGGTATTTGGTGTGGATGGACTTACACGAGTGAGCGAGCGAAAGGAAGGGTGTGCAAACTGTGCATGTGCATTGCTTCCACGACTGAGAGGTCGGGAGTGTTATGTTCTGGGTTGTCTACTCATTGGGTATCTTGGGGGGGGTTCGGAGAGCTAATAGTAATGAAACAATATTATAACTAGTCGGGCAGGGGATTGTGGTGGGTTCTGTTCTGATTGAGGTGTGAGGGAGGTCCAACCTCCCATCACCAACATCCTATTTTCTTGTGAAAAGTTCTGTATGTGGAAAATCCCTACAACAGTAGTAGTATGTCCTATCCTATCAAAATAGTAAAATCTGGTTGGGCATTTTGTTGGCGGGAATTGTCAAAAAACATCAAGATTAATAAAGCCTCAAAGATTAAGAAGAATAGAAGGAGTACAAGAGGACAACCCATAGGACTGGACTCAATGGCTAGAGCTACTGGTGAATCTGAGTTTTATTTAAAACCTTTTAAATAAAAAGTGGCCAACTGGGCATGCTTAGCTACAGACAGACTAATAGTAGTAGTACAGAGAGTCATAGCAGAGGCAGTTAGAGGCAAGGATAACAAGAATTTAGAAACAGATAGTCTAGATCGAAGGATAATTGTTGGTAAAAAATAGCATTAGGAAACGGAAACAATAGTTCGGGGAAAAAAATACAGTGCAGTAAAAGTTAGTGAATAAGAATTATTAATATTAAAAACAGGAAGACTTACTGGGGCCAGCAGAAGAGCCCTCGTTCTGGTCCTCCTGTCCGACTGGAACTGCTCCCGCCGACTCTGCCCCCGTCTTCTTGCCCCTGGGTGCTGATCATGAAAGATATAAGAAAGAAAGAGACAAACATTGATGATTGGTGTGACTGTCAAAAAAACATTTGTGTAAACAACAATTGCAATAAAATTGACCTATCTAATCTGGTCGATAAGTAGTATCTGGGGATTAGCGGACCGACTAGTTACTATTTATCTACACTAATCCAGTGTTCCATTCTGATTCCAGAATACTAACTAAGCCTAAGTAGTACGTACCACCTGACCTAACCCACCTATTCCAGGCGTGCCAATTGTACATTAAGTAAGCAGTTCCACTTCTTTTAGTACTCAAAAATGCATAAATGGAGGACATATGCCTGCATTTTTGCATACACAAAATTGTTGGTTGGTTGATGCAGATGTTCTGCTAGTGCTAAGCCTATTACCACTCACTGAACAAACTACAAAAGGTTCTACTAAGGACTGGGGCAAGCACTAGCAGCACTCAGCAGCACGTGACGTAACAGAGGAGCCGTCACACGTCGCAGACCACTAAAAAATTACAAACTTATAATAAGTAACTAAACCTAAGTATCAATCCACCCCTATCTCTTAGTGACAGGACAAAGGAAGGACTAGAGTCACAATAGCATTACCTAACTTAAGTTTTCTAAAATAAACTCTTACATAATCACGCAAAACGAGCGCAAACGCAAAGTTGCAAATAACAAGATTAGTAGCACAGAGCACCAGTGTCATAACAATCACAGAAGACTTTTAAACGTAAATTACCTGTAATGTAAGCAGCAGCAGTCTAGCTGGTCGGAAAAAATATATATTCGCAATATATAACACAGAGCAGAAGAACAGACACAAAGTAGTAATAATTAAAAAAACTACTCACCAAGACCCGGGACCTCCACTCCTAGCAGGTCCAGCAGGTCCTGCTCCCGGTCCAGGATATCGGACCACCGGTGCGTCAGCTGGTTCTGGCTGCGCCGGACACCAGAGCAGCGAAACACTGCCCGACGCACCTTTCCCCACCGCTGCCAACCCTCCCGGAGCCCGTACCCGGACCCAGGCCTGTCGCCTGCTGCCTGGTTAAGGGGAGGTGGCGCTGCGCAAAAAAACCAGTGCAGCCAACTCCACCTCCCCAAATAAGGCCCGTGCCTGCACCCCTTGTGGGCGCCGCCTTCCACAAGGAAGGTGGTCGCGGCTCAGGCTGCGATGTGCCCTGTGGCCCTTTGCCATGGTTCTAGGGTAGGCGGGGGGCAGAAAAGAAAAGGTAAAAATTAAAAAAGTAAGTAAAAGAAATTAAAAAAGCAATTAATAGAAAAAGAGTGAAAAAGTAGTTAAAAAACACACAAAAAGTAGACAAAAACAAAAAATATAGAATCAGGAAAATAGAGAGAGAGATAATAAATAAAAAAGATCAAAAAAAGTTTTCAGAAACAAAGGATTGAAAAGATAGAGGAAGGATTGAAAAGCAGGCCCCAGAACCATAGCATAGAGTGAAAAACAAGATGGCCGCGCCCATTGGGACCCCATGGGCAAGTTCGCGAGATATTTTACTCCCCGAGCACGCAAAAAGCGTCACGAACACGCAATACGCTTTCCCGAACAGGAAATACCTATCGCGAATGGGCGCGAGCATGCATTGAGCGGCCCGGAACAGGAAATAGCATCGCGAGCGGGCGGGACAAGTGAAAATAAGATGGCTGCTCCCATTAGCGACCGCATGGGCAAGTTCGCGACACATTTCCAACGTGATCACGCAAAAAACATCGTGAACAGGCGGGACAAAAACTTCTGCGTCTTCGCGATATTTCCGCGTTTTCGCAAAGATTTGCGTAACGCGATTACGCAATTTCCGCCCACCCTTAATTTGCACTCACTTGGAAGCCTCTACATTCGGCTCCACTCGAGGTCCCTACTCGTAGACTGAAAACATTTTAAGAATATTCACTTCCCTTCGCCAGCCGGGACGGAAGTAAAACCGGCAGAGAGGTGAGATGCCTCACTTACCTTCCCTCAACCTTTTCTTGATTTTTTTGCGCACCACATGTGACACTCCGACCAGTGCCCTAACCTCCCCCACCTTCTAGATTATTATTTTTTAGATTATCATCTCATCTTGTTTTTGCCAGAAGGTAGGACTGCGCCTGTGTGCATATTTTATTTTCAAACCACCTCAGAGCTTTCCGCTCAGATACTACAGTTCACTTTGGGCTTTTGCCCCCCAGCATGCCTTTTCACCATAACAGTCGCCCTCTGACGCAATTTCCCTCGGTACATGTGGACGCCTCATGGTCAGCATGCTTTTCTCTCCTGTATCTTCACTCAGTAGAGATTTACTGGTGTTTACACTGGTTCTTCGGGATAGAAGGATTTCCTACCGCTTCTATTTGGCCTTACTTTGGGCCTGTGTACATTGCCCTCCTGTCTCCTCTTTTGCTTCCTTTGTCCTCATTTTTTTTCCCTCTCGTTTTCTTTACATATGCTCCTGCTCTCTCTCCAGAATCGGTTCTTGGTGCTATCTCGTCACCAACGGTCGTTCGAAAATTTGTTTTCTATCACATGCCAAATAATCCGTGCTTACGATTACTTGTGACCTAATCACTTGGGTTTCAGCACATAATATGTGTATGATTTTTCTGCACAGGTTCTGTTGTCTCACTCAGGGTGTTCAGGGTGTTCACTGATCATGTATTTGTTATTACGTATCTACAACCTATGACCTTGTCGTGGGGTACTTCCCCAGACGGAACACATGTTGGCTGGGCAACCTTTCTGGAATAAAAAGAAAAAAATACATCGTATACATGTGATGTTGTGCTTTCATTTTGTGACCAGATACGATACAAAAAACGGACTTATAGATACTGTCTACGGGGGACCCCTTCCCATTTGCGAATGGGTTACCACCTAGTTAAAGTAGGTGGTAAAATGCAAATGTTTGGCGACCGCATTTCGGTCACGAAACATTCCTACATACCGATGAGATTCGGTCTTAGGAAGGGACACCCTAAGCACGGCCCTTCCTAATAGTGAATCGCAAACCCATTTTGCGATTCGGTAACAGGTTACCGAATCTCAAAATAGGGTTTGCTACATCTGAAAAGCATTTATGGGTTTGCCAACGGGCCAATTCTGCGAATCAACCTGTTTACGAAGACAAAAATGCTTGATGTATGTGCCCCTTAGTGCCTGATTCTTAAAAGACTTAGCATTTGCTAAGTCAGTGTACCTGACTTTACAAATGTAAAATCAGAAATGGCAATGCACAAAGTGCTTTGTAACTAGCGTACAAAATATTACATTTTAAATGACATATTACAACCCCTTGTGAACCGCAAACGTTCAGGGAAGACAAAAGGACGCTCCCGCTTCCTTGTGGATCACAAGAGTGTACACAAATGCTTTGTAATCAGAACTCATGGAATGGGTAGCGCCTGCCAATGGCAGGTGCAAACATTTGTAAAGTGTATTCTGTCCAAATTTTGACAGCTTAAGCTTTGCTTGTAAAGGCTTGGGACCTCATGCTTAGAAAATATTCCACTTCAGTGCAAGTCAGTCAGAAAATGAATGTCTCCCTAATGATTTTCTAATGCTTCGACTGTTGTGTTCCTACATGTCGGCATGTGTGCAGAAAACTCAATTTTTGAAAATTCTTGTGAGAACTAATTAGCCTACTAGATGACATCACAAGAAGCTATTTCATTTAACCTTTGATATCAACAAGGGAGAGGAGTTGGCCTACCGGCTAGGGCGGTCGACCTCAAATCTGGGGAACTGGGTTCGAGTCTCTGCAATGACGCTGAACATCCTGTGATTCTGGGCAAATCACTTAATCTCCCCGTGCTTAACAAAAATGAATGTGTGTCCTCATGTAACGTAACTGGTGCTATGTAAAGCACTCTGATACCCGATTCGAATGAAGTTCACGCTATTTAAAACTCTGCAAAAAAGAAAACCCCCAAAAAAACAACAACTCAGACTCTTACCTCAGTGTTATCATAAAATGACTGCCTACAACTTTACATACCCGGATTGCATACTATCTCAAAAATCCCGCCCCCCCCTTATATTTCTAAACCCCTGCATGAATAATTGACCATGACTTAAGACTTTCGATTGTTTCCTCCCTTTTCTTTCGAGTTACCCTCTCCTTACTATCCATTCTCTGCATGCCTTTTCTCTCGGCGTACGGCCTACTCTAAGTTGTATGACTATCTACCTAAATCTCTATTATTATATTTCTGCATATTGCCCACAGCTTATTTCATAGATCACAAACTCTCGCTTGAAACCATTTCCCTGCAACATAATAATACCTAAACTCCTCCAGCCTATCTAGTCATCCCATCAAACCTTGCATGAACTCACTTAGCCCCCATAATGAACACACCTAATAATTATTAATTTAATCTACCACAAAGAAACTGGAGTAAATGCATGGAATGGTTTCCTGGCAGCACAAACTAATCTCAGTAGCCAACAATAACCACTGGATTAACCACTAACCTTGGATTTGGGAGTAAAGCTGTAAAGAGCTTCAACATTTCATCGGAAGAATGAGTGCTACATAAACGCAATATCCACACTATGCATGTAAAAAAAAAATACTGCATCATCACTAAATCAGACTTGTGAATTGTAAAAGTAGTCAAGCATCACCTCTGAGGTGTCCAATACAGCTGCATCCATCCACTGGAAGCGTCTGCTGTAGAAGGGCTCTCCCTTCACTAGCGTGGATTCTCAGGGGCTCTGTGGCTCACAAAAGGTCCTCTACACTCTGCAGAGCTCTAAATAGAGACATATTTATAGTTCAGATCTTACCTCCTCTCAACAGGTGAAACACGAAGCCCACTGTGACTGACAGCATAACATGAATATTCAATCCATATTTCTTCAGAGACCTCTAATCTCACACCGTTACGTGGGCAGAACTCTCAAGTTAACCAGGTCCATGTTTTTTTAACAACATTTATTGATTTTTTTTCATTGATATCCTTAATAATTCGGGTCAACAACCACATAACATGCAAAAATATATCGTTCATTTTACATTCATGTCATCTTGGTTACAGCTAGCAGAATTTAGAAGCAAGGGTTGGTACATGGTATTAACTGGATATCAACCCATTTCTAGAAATATTGGATAACTACCCCATCCCTTAACTCCCCACACCTCCCACCCCTGCCTCGTATCAAAATATATGGTGTATTACTGTTTAAGTATTTTGCACAGTGGTGAGTGACTACTCATTGCAGAAAGTTAACCAGGTCCATGTGTCAGTATGTAATTTGAAGTCCAGATTGTTTCATTGCATTCTAGAATTTGAAGTAATGTTTAATACATTGTAAAAACCAGGACAACAAATCACACAATTCAAGGAAATTTCCTGGATGAGATCAGCTACTCACCCATGTAACTGGGAATCATGAGTATTCTGCTAGTGAGATTGGCACATTTGGAGGTGAGGGTGAGTTCTCATTCACTGCAGGCTAAACATCACACCTGTTATGAAGTGGTAGGCCCTTAACTCAAGATGTTGCTATATTCAAGCTCTGCAAGAGACAGAGCAGCTCATGAAAGGTGTAGAGGCTTCTGGAAGCGGTCCCACCCCAGAGAGTCCCTGTACAGTACCATTCATTACCACTAATAGAGCACTTTGGTTTTACATTGAGCCTTGTACGCTTCTGGGGGAATCTCTGCACTCTGTGCATGGTATAAACACCTAGTGGTATACCTTATACAGAGCCAGCTTTACTCATTGGTGGCAGCAGTGGCATACAAAACCTGGCATTTGTTGTACCACTTGATCAATAAGTGATTTAACAAGAGGAAATTCAAAATTGTCTTTAGTTGAAATTGTTTCTCAATTTTCAGTTTTTTCCAAATTTGTTTAAACTAGTGTTGGGGCCTTGGTTAAGTCCCCCACTATTTAGAAATTAAAAATCTTTAAATTATTTAGGCCTTAGTAGTCCTTAGCATTTTTTGTAAGTCTTTAATAAGACCCCCAACTACTTTTAAAACCATGACTGAAACTCCAGGGTCCTACCAGGTGCTGAACCGTGCCCCCTGCACATGTGAGTGACCCAACTCAAAGAATTGTGCAAAGCATAGAGACTTGCCATTGATAGATGGGTACCTCAGTTGGAGAAGGGTGGTAATCAGTACAGGTCCCCCCGTCTTGATAGTCTCCTTGGAAATGACCACCCAGAGGTTGGTCTGAGTCAAAGTGAGGTACTGGTCCAGTGCCAGGCCTCACCCAAGGAATCTGGGGGGCTGCACCTGCAGCTAGTGCAGGTAAGCCCCAAAAGAAGCCAAAAAAGAAGTCGTGTAGGAAAGGCAGGCAACTGTTAGCCACAGTTCCAGTGAGGCAAGGAGGTGTGGGTCTGGACACTGACAACTGTAAGTGGCTTCTGCTGGGTGCTAGCCCTAATGGCAACACTATCCTTGGCATTGTGGT
Organism: Triturus cristatus; assembly: GCF_964204655.1. Taxonomy (NCBI): domain Eukaryota; kingdom Metazoa; phylum Chordata; class Amphibia; order Caudata; family Salamandridae; genus Triturus; species Triturus cristatus. The sequence goes on from NC_140592.1 coordinate 753,262,030, forward strand.
CTGACCCCATGCCAACTAGCAAGTTAGGCCCCCTGACCCTGTTGGTCATAGTGGGGTTACTCAAACTGTGGGCGACGTCTTTGAGTAAGCTGGGTGGTGCCCTGGCTAAGTTAGAATTTTCAGAGGTAGACACCTCTGATTCCAAACAAGAAAGACTCGGTAAATACACACAAATAGCAGCCAAAATGCATCTTAAAATAGGTGCCGACACTGCTGAGCTAGGTCAGCTTTCCAGAGGAAGTCACCTGAACAGAAGGATGGAAGGCAGAGTAGGCCCTGCAACAACCCAACCATTTTCCATACTTGCCCTCACCTGACAGACTAGGTAGGCTCTCTCAGATGGTGGCAGAGCTTTCTGAACTGTTGGCTGGAGGGGGCTTGTGTGAGAAAATTGGCTTCTGTTGCAGTACCCCCCCATACCTTTTGCCTGGCATTTGATGCAACCTTAACTGTAGAGTACTGGGTCCCTGCTGTCCAGGTTCCCAGTACCAGTGTTCTTTCCCTAAAACTCTTCCACAATTGGCCCTTCAGGCCCCGTGTCAGTCTCGAGTAAATGGTACCTGGGTACCTTGGGTTTTGGGACTGATGAAGATCCTCTAGGGACACCTCACCAAGGCAATGCAGACTGCCACTGCAGCATGCATGCCCAGGTGCATACAAAACAACAAAGTCAACATGGCACACTGCCTGTGTGCCATGCAAACTAGCGCTGCCTAAGGTATAGGTAAGTCACCCCTCTAGCAGGCCTTAAAGCCCTAAAGCAGGGTGCAGTTCATCACAGGTGTAGGCATACCTGCAAGAGCAGATATGTCCCTACAATATTTAAGTCTATTCTTAGATATTGTAAGTGCCATGGAAGCCATAGAGAGTACATGGGCAGGAAACTCGACAACTCAAGTTCCACAGCACCATGATGACTTCTCTGAACCCAGGAGTGTTTTATACCAAACTACCCCTCTCAATAAACCCACACTGATGCCAATGGTCAGTTTCATCCTCTGGCTTTGCAGGGCCATCTCAGATTGATGGTGTGGAGGATTTCCAGAGACTCTGAATGAATCAGGGGATGCACGGTTCATTTGGCAAGCTGTTGCAAAGGGCACGGTCAGGAGATACCAATCAGCCTGGAGGAGATGATCATGTTGGAGTGTGGAGAGACAAATGGGTCCAGTGGAGGCAGGAATTGTCAGTGCCCTGAATTTCCTATCAGAAAGGGCTGTGGGAGGTGAATACATTCATGTCAGCAATATCAGTGAGCCACAGTGGGGGGGGTGAGACCTCTATGCAAGCACACCCTTGGGTCTGTAAGTTGATTAGTGGCCTTAGGTTATCTAAGCCTCCAAACCTAGATAGTTCAGTCTTTGGGGCATGGATATGGCTTTACACTTTGTGCTGTTTTTGCATGATGATATGTTTTTATTCAGGGAGGAGTTATCTGCAAAAGTGGCAATGCTGCTAGGTTTGATTTTTTGTAAAAGGGTGTGCGATGTATGGAAGCTGGATATTTCAGGGCATATGTTTGAGCGTTCGGGCAGGATGGGCTCACAATTACTACTGGCAAGAGGACAAAGACAAACACCTGGTCTGTTTTGTACCCAATGTTTGAAGACAAACTAAAGTTGTGTGTGGTTGGGTGTATTAAGGCCTATGATAATGATGGAGCGTGATTATCTTAGTATGATTTGCCTCAATCAATTCTTGCTCATTGGATAGCGTGATACTAATACGTACTTAAGAAACAGGACTAACAGTGTGATTCCTAAAACACATGAGAGTTCAACCTGCATCGTAAAAGCATGCAGTACGGTCTCAAACCAGATCGAGATGAAAATTATTCCTGAGAGAGAAAGATAGAAACTAATACTGTTAATGAATTCATGATGAATAATGAGTTATGAAATCTATAAATGCCATAATGTGGGAAGTAATGATGTAGCCTTTAACAAATATGATTATGAAAATGCGAAATAAGTGCTCATTTAGTGGATTAACATAAATTGGAAAATGAATAAAATTATTTCTGCTCACATAGCTGCACTGTCATGAAAACCTGCAATTTCAAATGTCAAGAGAAAATGTCATTTATAAAAATTTGCAAATGAGTTAATGTTAATTAGAAGATAGAATGGTGTTTACGTGATAGTTTCTATGAACAGTATAATCACAAGATAAATAGAATCATCTATAGTCAATTAAATGATCGACCAATGGAAATCATGCCTACTGCATAAAAGATAGTTTTGTGGGAAGGAACTATGAATAATTGGAAGTATGACTGCCCTGTGGGAAAAGCAAGGGGGGCTAACTTTGATAATTTACTATATGCCTGACATGCTGTCGGACTGAACTCTGATTTCCCTGAACTGAACTACCTGATTTTCCCTATGTTTTGTCAGCTAGTGAAGCTGAAGAAAGCCAAACCTTTCAGCTGAAGGGTTATCTTACTCCTGCTATTGCACGCTGTGCTCTAGTGTCCTTCTGGGCTCACCTTGAGTCTTCCATTCCTGATAATATGCAACCGATAGATTGGTTTGAATGATTCTTGATTGCATTCTGAAATTATGTTATGCACTCTCTCTCTCATTAGATATTTGATTTGAAATGTATTTGACTGAACTGTGAAGTATTGTGATAACCTGTATTCAAACGATAACTAACATTAGATGAATCAAATGTATTTTTCAGTTTTTACCATTAAAATTGAAACTGAGATAAAGATAGACTTGTTATAATCACTCATGCGTATGTCATTTCTTAGTGTCTAGTCATTGAATATTTTATGTGCATTATGCTTGTTGGGATGGCACTTCTTTATTCTAGGTCCTCATGAAAGAGTGGCCATCCGCCTCTAATTATCCGAGTCCCTATTAGCTCAATAAAAACATCCATCGGAGGACCTGGATTGGTTAGTGTGTAGGTAGCAGTTGATGTTGTAGGGTTTATATGGGCCAAACTTGATTATATTAACGTTTGTGTTTGCTGAGTATGAAGTGTGGTGGTAAAATGTATCTCATGTATTCTGTGTAGAGACGATCAGGGTAAAGACCCCAATTTCCCTCACACTTCCACTGCATCAGTTTTCTGGTAGCAGAGGATGGTTAGTTTGACTACAAATACTGGGTAATGAAGAGACTGAGTTAAAAGTAATAACTAGTGATGTTTTACACTAAAGGGTGATAAAAATGTTAAGGTTTGACAAACTGGAACGTTAAAAATTGACTTTTGACTGATTACAGAAAGTTTTCTTTATTCGTGTTTTATGTTGTGGTCTGCCGTTGACCTTAATGGAAGTAAACGATGACCTAAGACCCCGGGATAAAGGGCATCTTAGTGTGGCATACACTAAGAGTGTTGTCTGCTGTGGATGCAAGTACTATGCATAGGCCTTGCCAGTGCTAACATAGGGAATCTTAAAGCTCGACAAGAGAAGATTTTTGAGGTAACTTCAGAAAACGCATTTGGAGAAATCTCGATGATTCAGATTTAGTGAGGGTGAAATCGCGCTGGTCGAGATTTTGCTGGAAGCGAAAGAAAATTCTCAGATTGCATGGTTCTATCATTTTCTTTCAGTTGAACAAACAAAGTTGTTTTATGTTGGTTGTTTTGTTATAAGACCTTGTAAAACACGACGAACAACATTGTAAGGGGAGGGTCAGTCGCAGTGAGGAGTTAGACAGGTGCCGCGCTGGTATTTGTCAGTTGGTGAGAAGCCGCACTGGCGGACAAGAACGACCTTTGATTGGTGGTAGAGAATCATAATACGGAAAGGAAATTGTTGAAGATTTTTGTTTCTCATAAAGCTTTTGACTTGGTGTAGAGGAATAATGAAGTTTTTAAAGAGTTGAAAACTTTGTTTTGTAAAGATGAGTCAATATCTATTAGGGAAGGAATTCCCCTGGCTCCCGAAGGAACCCCTGCTTTGTTTATATCATTAGAAAAAGGATATCATACATGTACTTGGTTGGAGAATTGGATGAAATATACAGAGAGAGATGGTGACTTGGCATTTCCAGAATTTGGAACTTTCAATATCCGACTGCTGGAAGATCTAAGGAATCAAATGAATAGTTTGGGACCAAATCATAGGCATATGCAGAATGAAGCTCTTGGGGAATGGGAACATGAAGCCTACAAGAGAGAAAAGGAGAAAAATCAGAGCAGGTACAGAAATACTGTAAGTCAATATACCAAAACATATTGGGATGCACAGAAAAGGATGTGGAGAAAGAATGTAGCTGAAGGGCAACACATGTTTCCAGTAATGGTAGCTGAGACCAAAGTAGGAGAGAAATGCAAAGAGAAAAAGAAACATGTTGAAGAGTTGAAGTCTAGAGACACTGACTTTACTGGTGAAGGAGTTGGTGAGGTAGATGATAATTTTTTAAATAAATTGTTACTGAATATACCTCCACCATATCATGAAGAGCAGAACAATGAAGATACAAGTCCCTTTGTAGGATTACGTCCAAATGCCCCGTTAGTAAGTTTAGATACGGCACATAAGAAGATATTTTTTAATCAGAATCAGACCCCAGATAGAGAAGGGTTGCCGAGACTAATACTGCCCAATCATCCAGATGCTTAATCTGTCCCAGTAACTATAGGTCCCATTGTTCCATTATATAATGATGGACCAGGAGTTCCACAAGTTCATGCTATAACAGTTCCTAATAGAAATATGAGTGAAACTCACACTGTTTCGGAGAGGACTGTGGGTGTGAGAGATCAGGGAATGGCAGAAAGAAATGGAAATAACAAGAGTGGGTCTAAAGGGAATAGTAGAAGAAATTCAAACACGGAAGAAGAGTTGGAGTCATTGATTCAAATTCCAGACAGAGGTTCAAATATGGATTTGAGAAGGCTGTTACAGATGGAAAGGTTGTTGTACCGTCATCGGGAGGGTCAAAGACGGGTGGAACTAGTGAAGGATTACAAAGATCAGAACAAAATACATTGTTAGGACCTGCCCCAGAAGAACTTGATGAATGGATAAGAGAAATTGCACTTGGTTTTAGCATACAGAGTAACTCTTCTCGAGATCTGGGCATAGATTTGAGCTAATTAAAAGTGAAAATAGAGGATTTTAGGAACCATAAGTCCAGAGAGATTAGCTAAATATCAGGATGAAGAATTACTTTTTATGTGTAAGGATATTACCCGGAAAGCGAAAAATACACACAAGAGATTTGCTGAGATTGACAAAATTATGGAGTTGACATAGAAAAGTCTAAGGCTTTACAAAAGACATATCGATTGGATTTTAGTGACCAGGATTTAGAAAGTTTAAATGTCTCAGGAAAATGATTACAGATTAAAGAATTGATTAACACCCTAAGGCGCTGGGGTGAAGTGGACCGATGGAAAAGCAAATGGTCAAAAAAGAAAGAGGTACTTTAACCCTTGTACCCTGTGAGGGAGGCAGAAAAGGGTGAAGCAAATGCAACAGTATATCCTATGAGAGACTTACCAGGAGGAGGGTTTGTTCATGTTCTATACAAGATATATTGTCATTTACAAACGATTTTCCAAGGTTGAGAGAAAAACCCATTGAGTGGAACAAGTATGTGGAAAACTTTGTCAAGGTTTCGAAAGTTTTGTTGAAAGATCTAGATGCTTTGTTTGACATTGTAGTCCCGACCGATTTGTGGGTTGAATGCAAAATTGCTGTACACTGGCCGAAAGAAGAGTATCCAAGAAATCCGAAAACAGGAGCCCCGTCAGATGAAGTTATGAAAAAATATAATCAGGTTATCACCTATCTGAAAGGAAAGATTTTGCCAATAGAGACAGATTGGGTAAAAATAGATAGGACTACTCAAGAATTTAAGGAGTCAGTTCATGCATATTATGAGAGGCTTTTACATGCATTCAAACAGTATAGTGGGATTGTGAATGTTTCTGAGAAAGATATAGGACATTTATGTGTATCGGTTTGTGTATGGTTTGAGGCCAAAAACAAGTGCTATGATTCAGCAGCATTTGAATTGTTGGCAAAGTAAGTCAATTGATGAGATACTCCATTATGCAAAATACTGTGGAGATGACATTGATTCGAGTCACAAGAAGTTAAAAGAGAAACTAATGTTGGCGAAGATGAAAGCAGCAAAGAAAGGGGGGTTTATGAGTATGAACACAGATTTATCAGGAGCATTTCAGGGAGATGGTCAGACTACTACTGGAATGAGAGGTGTGGTGATAAATCCTCTGCTAAATTTGAGGCAACAAGGGAGAGGTCAAGGAGTCATGTAAAAGAAATGAAGAAGAAATTTCCGTGTCATGGGTGCAGCAAGTTCAGACTTTGGAAGCACAAGTGTAGAAATATTTTGACAAATATAGAAGGGGTACGGATGATAAATCCAGGAGTACATGGATTGAGACAGTCAGAAATGGGTAATGAAATAATGAATCAACTGAATCAGAATCAGCAGATCTCGGTAGGAACAGGACAAGGTCAGAGATTGCCTCAAGCTCCTATGGAAAATATGAATGGTCAAGTGCAAAAGTACAATACAAATATGGGTTTCCATACAAATGATCAAATTAATTCAAAATTACAGGTGTCTTCACAATATTTGTTACAGATGGATGAGAGCGATTCGGATGCATCTCAATGACGGTCCCTGAGAGGGGATGAGGAATGCGTACTTGGTGCATCCTTAGAGGTTTATCAAAGGGGTCCTTATGTGGATAGCGAGGTAAACGGAAAGTCTATTTCGTTCCTTGTAGACACTGGTGCTACAAGTTTCACTGTGAGAACTGTGGAAATTCCCAACCTACCCCTCTCGGGAGAAAATATCCAAGTTGTAGGAGTATTGAATGAATTGATCTCAACCCCAGTGACCAAACCTATGAAAGTACAAATTTTAAAGATTTACACAAATTCGTGTTGTGTGATACCAGTCCAGTTATGCTGTTAGGACGAGATTTGTTGTGCAAAATAAACTGTTCCATATTTTGTACACCAGATGGAATAGAATTCCATACGAAAGATGAAGATGTGGTGTTTAAAATGGCTCGGCAAGAGTTGGAAGTGAATAGCTTATATCCTCTATTTACAGCGAATGATTTGTCAGTTGATTTGAAAGATGCAGTTCTGCCTGATGTGTGGAATTTTTCAGTTAAAGACATTGGTTTGATGTAAGGACTATCTCCAAGTTGAATTACTGTAAAACCAAATGCAGAATTCCCGAGAACTCCAGCATATAATTTGAGTCCTGAGACAATTGCTGGAACAACCCCTTTGATTGAGAGGGTGATTGAACAAGGTATTCTGAGAGAAATATTAGGGAGTCCATGCAATTCGCCAATCATGGGCATACGCAAACCCAATGGAAAATATAGAATAGTTCAGGACCTTCGGAAAATTAATCAGATTTTAATACCTTGCTGTCCAATAGTGCCAAACCCAGCTGTGATTTTTTTTATCAGCTTCCATGTGAAGCACAATGGTTCTCAGTGATTGACTTGTGTCAAGCTTTTTTCTCGATTCCCTTGCATCCGGATAGCCAATATTTATTTGCATTCTGGTTCAGAAATCGTGTCTTGTCGTGGTGCCGCATTCCACAAGGGTATATTGAAAGCCCCTCAATCTTCAATCAGATTTTGAAAGGGAATTTAGAGTCATTGGTAATGCCTAATCACTCTGTGCTGGTGCAGTACATTAATGATTTGCTGGTTGCATCAGGAACCAAAGATGCTTATGTTAATCAATCAATCATTCAATCATGGGTTTGTTGAGCGCGACTACTCACCTGTAAGGGTCTCAAGGCACTGGGGCAGCGGGGAGGTGCAGGATCCAGTCCATCAAGGAGGAGGTCTATCGAAGAGCCATGTTTTGAGGTTTCTCGTGAAGATGGGGAGTGATGTTGTCTGTCTGTGTTGGAGCGGTAGGGCGTTCCAGGCTCTGGCCGTGAGGAAGGAGAAGGAGCGGCCTCACCATCTGGACTTTCTGGTGCGGGGGGCCATGGCTTAGGAGAGCTGGAATGATCGTAGGGTCCTTTGGGGTGCGTGGAATTCGAGTCGGCCGTTCAGGTATGCTGGTCGGGTGTTGTGGAGGGCTTTGTGTCGTCAGTGAGAATCTTGAAGGTGATTCTAGCTTCGATGGGGAGCCAGTGGAGTGTGCGCAGGTGCTGGGAGGTGTGGCAGTGTCTTGGCAGGTTGAGGATTAGTCTTGCGGTGACGTTCTGGATGTTTTGTAACTTGCGGTTGAGGTTTTTGTTGATTCCGGTGTAGAGTGCATTGCCGTAGTCAAGTCTGCTGGTGACGAAGGCGTGAGTGACGGTCTTTCTGTGTTCGAGGGGGATCCATTTGAAAGTTTCGCATAGAAGGCGGAGCGTGTGGAAGCAGGAGGATGCAACAGAGTTGATTTGGCGGTCCATTTTGAGTTTGGAGTCCAGGATGATTCTGAGGTTGCGTGCGTGGTCCGTGGGGGTGGGAGGGCTTCCGAGGGTGGGGGGCCTTCAACTGTCGTTCCAGGCGTTGGGGTGTGGGCCCATGATGAGTACTTCGGTTTTGTCCGTGTTGAGCTGCTTTTCATCCATTTGGCGACTGCTTCCATGCCTTCTTGAAAGTTGTGTTTGACTACGTTGGGTTCGTTGGATAGGGAGAGGATGAGTTGGGTGTCATCTGCGTATCAAACAATATTGAGTCCATGGTTTCTGACGATGGAGGCGAGCGTAACCATGTAGCTGTTGAACAGTGTGGGGCTGAGGGAGGATCCCTGGGGCACTCTGCAGGTGGTTGGTGTAGGGTCCGAGAGGAATGGAGGGAGTCTGACCCGCTGCGTTCTGCCGGAGAGGAATGAGTGGATCCAGTCCAGGGCCTTGTCCCGGATCCCTGCGTCGTGAAGTCTGCGTGTTAGGGTGCGGTGAGAGACTGTGTCCAGGCCGCTGGGAGGTTGAGGAGGATGAGGACTACTGTCTCTCCTCTGTCCAGCAGGGAGTGGATGTTGTCTGTTGTGGCGAGGAGGGAGGTTTCTGTGCTGTGTTTTTTTCTGGAGCCGGATTGGGAGGAGTCGAGGATGTTATGCTCTTCAGCGAGAGTGGCGAGTTGGCTGTTGATGGCTTTCACAATGACTTTCGCTGGGAACGGGAGCAGGGAGATGGGTCTGTAGTTGTTGAGGTCGGTGGGGTCCACCGAGGATTTCTTTAGGACGGGGTTGATCTCGGTGTGATTCCAGTCGTCGGGGAAGGAGGCGTTCGCTAGGGAGCGGTTGATGGTGTGGCGAAGCATGGATGCGATGGTGTCGGCGGTTCTGTTGAAGATGTGGTGGGGGCAGGGGTCCATGGGGGCCCCGGAGTGGATTGACATCATCGTCTTCAGTGTGTCTTCGGTGGTGAGGGCTGTCCAGCTGTCAATCATTGGCTTCAGGGTGTTGGGTGGTTGGTGAGGGTTCAGTGTGTTGGCTGTCTTCGTCAAAGTTGTCATAAATGTTCTTGATTTTGTGGTGGAAGAAGGTGCTGAGTTTGTCGCAGAGGTCTTGTGATGGAGGGATGTCTGTAGACTCGCTGGTGGGTTAAACGAACTCCTTGATGATGCTGAAGAGTTCTTTGCTGTTGTGCGCGTGTGTGGAGATTCTGTCTTTGATTGCTGTTTTTCTCGTATTTCTGATGAGTTGGTGGTGGGTGTTGGTGGCGGCTCTGAAGTTGTTGTAGGCTTCTGTAGATTTGGAGTTCCTCCAGGCCTTTTCAAGGCGTAGGCACGTGTGTCTAGACTCTTTAAGTTCGGTGGTAAACAATCTGGCTTTCTTGGCATGTATGTTGTTGTTCTTCAGGGGGGCTATGGTGTTGGCGCTGTCGGAGATCCATCTGTGCTGAGTTTGGGCTGCGTTGTTGGGGTCGTGGTCTTCCGCGATGCTTGGGGTGGAGTTGCTGAGTGAGGAAGTAAATTGGTCGTCTGTGATTTTGGTCCATTTTCTTCATAGGAGCAGGTGGTTGTGTGGTTGAAAGTGATGGAGCTTCCTGTTGTGAAGAGGGGGTCGAGGGTGTGCCTTGCTAAGTGCGTGGGTTCGGTCACGTTCTGGCGGAGTCTCTTGTTATAGAGGTTGTCCAGGAGGGATGTGGTGTTGGGGTCTAGTTGGTTGTCGAGGTGTAAATTGAGGTCTACCAGCAAGGTGTAGTTGGTGGACGCGATGGCCTGTGGGGAGATGATGTCTGTGATGGAGTTGGTGAATTGTCCGCGGGGTCGGTAGATGAGAGTTCCTCGGAGGGTGGTGGTAGTGCTAGCCTGTGTCTTGAAGTGTAGGTGTTCCATCAGGTCTGTGGGCTCGTCGGGGAGTGTGCTCAGCCGGAGTGTTGATTTGTGGATGATGGCGATTCCCCCTCCTGGGTGGGTGGGGCGGTCCTTCCGTGAGATCTTGTATCCTTGGAGAATGGCAATGTCTGGTCCCGAGGTGGTGTTGGTCCAGGTTTCGGTGAAGAACACGACATCCGAAGTGGTGCTGTCGAGGAGGTCCCAGTTTTCAGTGGCGTGTTCGTGGAGGGATTGTAGTGTAGTTCCTATATCCCTGATAGGCTCTGCGCATTGAAATAACATACACTATAGATTTGACATAGGACTAAGGTCAGTATGTCTCTATCGAGAATATTAAACTTTTTTCCTGGTGTTTGAATGGTTTTTGACTAGTCTGGCTGGGATCCTGCTATCCAGGACCCCAGCCTATCTGCTTACTCCCATAAATGATTGGTGTGCATATTAGATGCACTAGTGATTGGATACTCTGGTACCTTATGAGCCCCTAGTATATGGTACCTTAGGTACCTAAGGCATTGGTACTTCACAGGCCTACCAGGGGCTGCAGCATGTATTATGCCACCCCTGGGAAGCATTCACAATCTGACACCACAGGCCTGCTACTGCAGCCTGTGTGAGGTAGTGTTAGCACTCCTCACTGAGGTATAGGTTCCTATATCTCACCATACACACACATATAAACCTATCAGTCACCCCTCTAGCAGGCCCTAACAATCCTGAGGGCAGGGTGCTTGGTTTACTATGTGAGGGGGTGCTTCTGCCTGAGCAGGACCCCTCTGCAGCTAGCAGAGTCTATTCTCTACTGCTGTTTGTGGATGCGGTTAAACCATATACTCTTAAGTGCATTATAACCTCGCGGTAAATGCTAACTTTGGAATGACTGCATCAAAACATGTCGTGTTTGGTGTCAAACAACTTGGAATCCTACCCCCACACCAGTAACTGGTGTGGGAGTAGGATCCCACCCTTCTAGAGGGGACGACATGTACCCACTGTACTACACGGTAGAAATCTTCTAGAGCCCTGGCATCACAAAATGGATGCCACCAGCACAGACACCGGGCTGCCCTCCTGCTGCTGACCGAAACTCGCAGTGGAGGAAGTCCAACAAAGGGTATCCTGTCACAGGGAGGTGTTACCACCTCCCAGACAGGATTTAGTGTATTGGAGCTGGGTGGGTGCACTCTTAGAGTGCGTTTGAAGTCCTGCACTGGGGGAGCAGTAGGCTCCTCTGTGCATATGCCAGCTCAAACCGGTTCAGGGGCTACCTGCCCCTGCTCTGGCGCGAAACTGGACAAAGGGAAGTGGGTGTAACCACCCACTACCCTGACCCTCCTAGAGGAGTGGTCATAGAGCTAGTCCCTCCCATCTTTTCACTATAAGATACCAAGCATTGCCAATGCAATTCAGATTACACCTGGACGACGCTCAACTAAGAAGAATCCTGGCCCTTCGACGTTCCACTATCTCTGGAAGACTGAAGAATCTCCCTTGGAGTCAAGGAGTGACTCCCCTGCTTGGCAGGCACCAAAACTCTCTACAACGGTTGCAAACTTTACCGCTCTCGCCGGAGCTCGAAGTCCCTGCGTCCCCTGAAGCAAATTTCCTGACCTCTCAACGGCCATTTTGAGTCCCCAGCGAAGCTGTGGCATCTGGACCCCACGAGTGACGAGGAACAGCGATACCAGGGAACCGTGCACTGATTTTGAGTGCAAGCCCTAAACTACGTCCAACGAAGTTGTGCTTTGGACCACTTGTTGTCCAAGTCCCTAGCAGGTCTAGTACCGAATTTCAGCGGCCTACCCCGTCCCGAGTGACCGTGGGCTGGTGTTAAACTTTTCCTGCAAAGGCGTCTTCGTGGTTGCTTGCCCATTGGCTAGTAACTCACCTGAAGACTTCCACATCGACTTCAAGGGCTTGCCTGGTTGCTCTGGAACTGCCCTCACTTACCCTCGCTGGGTAAGTACATCAGACCTTGCTGGTCTGCACCATTGCCAATCTTCACTCCACACAAGACTTGCAGTTGCCAAGGCTTGTTGGCTCCAATCCGGGTGCCGACACCGTCAACAGCTGCAGACGTCGTGGGTCCTCCCGAATCCAGCTGCTGGTCATCGTCGAACCTTCCTGGACCTCGTGAGCGAAGAGACAAAACACCATCAATGACCTGAAGCGACGCGACAGCTGTGGTCATCCATCTTGCTGGCCACCGGTCACTGGCAAGTGACTTTAAACTCTGTCCCCTCAATTTCTAGGTCTTCTGCAACTCCAATCCATCTTCGGATTCCAGCGGACACCTCTCCAGTCGTCACAAGCAGCAAGTCTCCAGTGATCTCCATTGGAAACAGCATCGCGACCCGACACCAAAGGACACCTATGCACCCGGCTTCCCTGGGTGAGGTAACTCGTGCACTCCGGTGCCCAAGTGTGTGTTGGCTCTCTAAATACTTACCCTGTAAGTTGCTTGCCTGTTGACTTTTGCGAAGTACCCTAAAACTGTAATTTACAAACCATGACATTTGCCATTGAAACGTATAGGAAACCCGCGTGTGTGTTTAGACACTGCACGCGTCTCCTGTGGGCTGGCTAATTACCTGCTAACACTGCAGAAGTGAAGCCCCAGCGATTCCCAAGGCCCTAGGCCTCTTCATTTTGCAAGTCGAGTTTGTTATACCATTTTTTTAGTATATGGTCTGGTACGCCCCTGGGGCTACAGCCATATTTGTGCTTAATTTATTGAGAACTGTTGATCTTTTGAATGTTTACCTGGCTCTAATCTCATAAAGACATTAGTAGAGTATATTTAGAAATAAATACATATATATTTGATATATATACCTGTGTGGTGTCTTTTCATTTGGTAATTCAAGAGATTATAAGGTAAAACAAGCTGCTTTACATTCCTCAGAGACTTAGCCTGAAGGCTGCTCTCCACAGCTACCACTAGGATAGCTTTCTTTAAAGGTTGTCTTAAACCTATCTACCACAAGAGTCGAATTGGACTGGTGCAAGGTGGCCACTATAACTAGTGACCAGCATATGCCAGGCCAACTTCTCACATTGGTGGGCAGCGTGTGGGATTCCAGCTTGCCATTGTTTTACCAGAAAATCTCTATTTGAATTACTAACTGAAAACCACTAAAGATACTCAAGGTACATATAAAGTCAAGCTAGTATCAATAAGTTCTACTGAACTTAGAGCTGTTTGTGAAGGGATAAGCACACCCTTGCTACAGCTCAAGCTAGGTCCAGTAGGCCTCAACTAGTGTAGGTAGTAGAACACTGCACAACACTAGTATGTCTCACCAAGGTGGAGCCAGTGGGTCCACCCCATCTCAGTACAAAGATATAGCCTACACTGAACTGAAGGCCTTATGCTTTGAAACACAACTGAGGGTGGGCAGGAGTCCCTCATCACAACACCTGATAGATCAGTTAGTAGCAGATGACTTGAGACAAGCTCCAGGAGCAAGTGGGTCTGCATCAGGGAGTGGGTCAAACATAGTCTCTGGGTCTGATGATGAAAATCAAGATGACCTGGAGTCTGTGGTTGAAGGGCCAGACCCAGAAGGGTCTGAAAAGAACAGAGGAATTCTCCCTAAGAGAACTGACAAAGTGGGAGAAAGGCCTAGGTCCCTTTCAAGGGACTCTGACCATTCATACCACTCTGGAAGAGAATCTGTTCACCAGAGGAACTCCAACTTTCCCAGGGAGTCCTCCTCTGAAAGAAGGTTCAAGATGCTCCAGTATGAGGAAGCTAGGCTTGCCCTCAGAACCAAGCAATTGGCCTTAGATAGGGAAGCATTCGAGCTCCAAAGAGCTTCTAAGAAGGAGGGGATAGATACCCCTGGTGGCAGCAACAGTGTCCCTAGAGGCAGAGACTACATTCCAGACCATAGGAACCTGTCCAAGGTTGTTCCTCCCTACCAGAGTGGGGATGATATCCACAAATGGATAACTGCTATGGAGAGGGCCTGTAAAGTTCAACAGGTCCCCCAGAAACAGTGGGCAGCAATCTTGTGGCTCTCCTTTTCAGATAAAGGTAGAGACAAGCTCCTCACTGTTGGAGAAGAGGATGCTAATGACTATGAATCCCTGAAGAGTGCATTAATAGATGGGTTTGGCTTAACCACTGAACAATACAGGTTTAAGTTCAGAGACACCCAGAAAGCACAGACTCAGGATTGGGTGGATTTTGTAGATTGTGCTACCAAGGCTCTGGAGGGTTGGATAGTTGGCAGTAGGGTCACTGACTTTAAAGGATTGTATAATTTGATGATGAGAGAGCAGATCCTTAATAATTGTCAAAACCAACTCTTACACCAGTACCTGGTGGACTCTGATCTGACCTCTCCCCAAAAATTGGGAAAGAAGGCAGACAAATGGGTCAGAACCAGGGTTAGGCCCAAGAACCAAGGTGGTGACCAGAAGAAAGATTCCACTAAGCCCAAAGAGAAAGGTGGGGATAATAAAACAGAAAAGTCCCCTGAAGGGCCCCAAAAACCCAGTTCTGGGGGTGGGTCCCAAAATCCTTCCTCTTCCAATAAGAAACCATATTGCCATGTGTGTAAGCAAGCTGGACACTGGAAAACTGACTCCAGCTATCCAAAGAATGGCAATAAAGAAAATGTTCCTCCCACTGCAGCTCCAACACCCCCTGTTACTACCAGTAGTAATCCCCCAGGTGGTGGGAGTGCACCCAATAACTTAGTTGGGTTTTCTTGGGGAACTCAGGTGGACTCTGGCCTAACCAGGTCCCCTGCACAAGCAACTCTAGTCTGTGATGGTGGCATGGGGTTTGCCAACTTTACCATGATTACCAATATCTTGGGCAGGTACAGACAAGAGCCCATGATCAATGGTCAGAAGGCTGTGGCCTACAGGGACACAGGGGCTAGTGTCACCATGGTGACAAAGAGACTAGTGCCCCTAGAACAGCTTTTACCTGAGTTTAGCTACCAGGTGACCAATATTGATGGAATTAGGACAGACCATCCCATGGCAGTGGTAAATCTCAGCTGGGGAGGAGTCACTGGACCAAAGAGAGTGGCAGTGTCCCCAACCTTGCCTGTGGATTGTCTACTGGGGAATGATCTGGAAATCTCAGCCTGGGCTGAAGTAGACCACAATGCCCATTTAAGAATGTTAGGCATCCCTGAGAGAGTGGATGAGACCCTGAGGGCCTCACCTCCACCCAGGAGAAATTAAGGGGAGTGAAGCCTGAAACTATGGATCACTCCACACAAACAGAGAGCATAGGGGGTGAGGAACAGTCCTCCCCCCACCAGACTAAAGGTAAGGGTCAGCTTTCTAAGGGAACTGACCCTGCCCCTTGTGAAGTAACTGCCCCAGAAGTGGTCAGGCCTGTCCTGGCCACAACTCTGATGGCAGGGGATCCTTCCAAGGTGGCACCCAGTCTGGAGCAGGTACCCTGCCCCTCTCTACCCTGCCTCAGTCAGCCCAGGGCTGCAGAGGTCAGGGAGGTCAGTGGACCCTTAATGGGCCCCTGTCCAGAGGAACCCCCTCATCAGCAGATTAGGGTCACCCAGAAGAGTAGTTCTAGCCAGGTGAATATTCCTCTACAAACTGAGGGATCCCCCTTACCCCTAGGTACAGGTACCCCCCAGATGGACTTTGTTGGGCACAGGGAAACCTGGGGCATAGTTGCCCCAAACATTCCAATGCCCTCCACTACTTCAACCAGAGGGACCCAACCCCCAGCTGTAGGCAGCCAGAGGTTGACCCTTAGGGCCAGATATGACACAGTCATGGACAGAAAGGCTTCCATGGTGACCAGTGTGCTGAGGAAGTTGAGACCACCCCAAATAGGGCCTCACTTCCAGACTCAGACACCCCTCCAGCCTACTTCTGTACCAGAAAACAATACAGGTAATTTCCCTAGACTTTAGAGAAACTCCAAAACCCCTTGGGGTAGCATTTGCCAAGTGGACCATGAGACAGGGAGCATCCATGCTAGTGCAGGTTCTTCCTTATATGGCCACTCGGGAAATAAAGGCTTAACTGGGCAAGGTTAGCCTTATCTCCTTTCGTTTGAAGGGGGGGGGGAGGGTTATGTAGGAAGGTGGAATCTGACTATATGGTTGCCTCCACTTTTTTCCTGGTGTTTGAATGGTTTTTGACTACTCTGGCTGGGATCCTGCTATCCAGGACCCCAGCCTATCTGCTTACTCCCTTAAATGATTGGTGTGCATATTAGATGCACTAGTGATTGGATACTGTGGTACCTTATGAGCCCCTAGTATATGGTACCTTAGGTACCTAGGGCATTGGTACTTCACAGGCCTAACAGGGGCTGCAGCATGTATTATGCCACCCCTGGGAAGCATTCACAATCTGACACCACAGGCCTGCTACTGCAGCCTGTGTGAGGTAGTGTTAGCACTCCTCACTTAGCACTCCTCACTGAGGTATAGGTTCCTATATCTCACCATACACACACATATAAACCTATCAGTCACCCCTCTAGCAGGCCCTAACAATCCTGAGGGCAGGGTGCTTGGTTTACTATGTGAGGGGGTGCTTCTGCCTGAGCAGGACCCCTCTGCAGCTAGCAGAGTCTATTCTCTACTGCTGTTTGTGGATGCGGTTAAACCATATACTCTTAAGTGCATTATAACCTCGCGGTAAATGCTAACTTTGGAATGACTGCATCAAAACATGTCGTGTTTGGTGTCAAACAACTTGGAATCCTACCCCCACACCAGTAACTGGTGTGGGAGTAGGATCCCACCCTTCTAGAGGGGACGACATGTACCCACTGTACTACACGGTAGAAATCTTCTAGAGCCCTGGCATCACAAAATGGATGGCACCAGCACAGACACCGGGCTGCCCTCCTGCTGCTGACCGAAACTCGCAGTGGAGGAAGTCCAACAAAGGGTATCCTGTCACAGGGAGGTGTTACCACCTCCCAGACAGGATTTAGTGTATTGGAGCTGGGTGGGTGCACTCTTAGAGTGCTTTTGAAGTCCTGCACTGGGGGAGCAGTAGGCTTCTCTGTGCATATGCCAGCTCAAACCGGTTCAGGGGCTACCTGCCCCTGCTCTGGCGCGAAACTGGACAAAGGGAAGTGGGTGTAACCACCCACTACCCTGACCCTCCTAGAGGAGTGGTCATAGAGCTAGTCCCTCCCATCTTTTCACTATAAGATACCAAGCATTGCCAATGCAATTCAGATTACACCTGGACGACGCTCAACTAAGAAGAATCCTGGCCCTTCGACGTTCCACTATCTCTGGAAGACTGAAGAATCTCCCTTGGAGTCAAGGAGTGACTCCCCTGCTTGGCAGGCACCAAAACTCTCTACAACGATTGCAAACTTTACCGCTCCCGCCGGAGCCCGAAGTCCCTGCGTTCCCTGAAGCTGATTTCCTGACCTCTCGATGGCCATTTTGAGTCCCCAGTGAAGCTGTGGCATCTGGACCCCACGAGTGACGAGGAACAGCAATACCAGGGAACCGTGCACTGATTTCGAGTGCAAGCCCTAAACTACGTCCAACGAAGTTGTGCTTTGGACCACTTGTTGTCCAAGTCCCTAGCAGGTCTTGTACCGAATTTCAGCGGCCTACCCCGTCCCGAGTGACCGTGGGCTGTTGTTAAACTTTTCCTGCAAAGGCGTCTTCGCGGTTGCTTGCCCGTTGGCTAGTAACTCACGTGAAGACTTCCACATCGACTTCAAGGGCTCGCCTGGTTGCTCTGGGCCTGCCCTCACTTACCCTCGCTGGGTAAGTCCATCAGACCTTGCTGGTCTGCACCATTGCCAATCTTCACTCCACACGAGACTTGCGGTTTCCAAGGCTTGTTGACTCCAATCCGGGTGCCGACACCGTCAGCAGCTGCAGACGTCGTGGGACCTCCCGAATCCAGCTGCTGATCATCGTCGAACCTTCCTGGACCTCGTGAGCGAAGAGTCAAAACACCATCAACGACCTGAAGCGACACAACAGCTGTGGTCATCCATCTTGCTGGCCACCGGTCACTGGCAAGTGACTTTGAACTCTGTCCCCTCAATTTATAGGTCTTCTGCAACTCCAATCCATCTTCGCATTCCAGCAGACACCTCTCCAGTCGTCACAAGCAGCAAGTCTCCAGTGATCTCCATTGGAAACAGCATCGCGACCCGACACCAAAGGACACCTATGCACCCGGCTTCCCTGGGTGAGGTAACTCGTGCACTCCGGTGCCCAAGTGTGTGTTGGCTCTCGAAATACTTACCCTGTAAGTTGCTTGCCTGTTGACTTTTGCGAAGTACCCTAAAACTGTAATTTACAAACCGCGACATTTGCCATTGAAACGTATAGGAAACCCGCGTGTGTGTTTAGACACTGCACGCGTCTCCTGTGGGCTGGCTACTTACCTGCTAACACTGCAGAAGTGAAGCCCCAGCGATTCCCAAGGCCCTAGGCCTCTTCATTTTGCAAGTCGAGTTTGTTATACCATTTTTTTTAGTATATGGTCTGGTACGCCCCTGGGGCTACAGCCATATTTGTGCTTATATTTAGAAATAAATACATATATATTTGATATATATACCTGTGTGGTGTCTTTTCATTTGGTAATTCGCAATTTACAAGACGCATACATTTACATTTACATTTACAATTCAAGAGATTATAAGGTAAAACAAGCTGCTTTACATTCCTCAGAGACTTAGCCTGAAGGCTGCTCTCCACAGCTACCACTAGGATAGCTTTCTTTAAAGGTTGTCTTAAACCTATCTACCACAAGAGTTGAATTGGACTCGTGCAAGGTGGCCATTATAACTAGTGACCAGCATATGCCAGGCCAACTTCTCACACCGGTTAACTCAGAGGTCACTAGAAACTTCTCGAATATACAAGAAGGGATTAGTCTCTGACAACCGCATAAACATGACAACTTTGTTTCCTTTTAGAATCGGAACAGTCTCAGAATCGTGGAAACAATAGATAACAGTTTCACTCAGTCAATCATGCATGCTTCGTTTCTACAGAGTTGCACAGAAATAGAGAGACGGGCGTTTCAATAAAAGGGTTTATTGAACAGTCTTATGTCTCATGCAAGAGATATGAATTGCTACAATCGTAAGACAGACTCCGAAGTACAATATGTACAAGGTTAGCAGTAAGATAAAATAATACTGCAATAGCATGGTTTGTAGCTATGACATATATTAATCAAAATACATACATAAATAACATAAGCTAAAATGTGATACTCATTTGATGCTTCTAAATTGTTCTACCCCAGTGTACCTAACCTAAGTGCGGTACGAGGTTTGAAGTAGGTGCCATTTCTAAAGTATAGCTAGCTATATTTTAGTTTAGCCAAGAGTTGCCAAATGTTTCTCTAAGTTCTAGTCAGCTCCACACCTTAGAATGAGTGAGGTTGGAATCTCTTTTCTGGACTCGATAGTCTAACCCCTCGCAAGGGAAGTCAGAGAGCACTGGAGCTGGATTCTCTGCGAGGAGGATGGCAGCGTCAGGTTAGTGCATTAGGCTGGAACTCGATCTCCTTCCAAACTTGCAGTGGCGAACTGTGTTGTCTGGGTTGGATCGAATCCTCCGGGAACCACAATTTGCTTGGGCAAGTGCTGGTATAATTATACCATGAAGGTGTCTAGGAATGCCAGTATTGACGTAAAAGTTGGGCAGAGGAACGTCATGAATGAACCCCTAAGGAATAGATGTTCATGCATACTTAATGAGTTCTTGGAGAAATCAATATTCAGGCTAAGGGAAATTCCTAAAGGCCTAAGGATCTGGTTTTCCATGAATTTGTTGTGACGTGGATGGACGGATGTAGGTGGCCATGCCTGTTTTTGGTTTGTACAGACAATGTCTAAATAAGGGCCGGATTTCTATGTCCAAATAAGGGCAATATGAATTGTACCTATATAAGGGCATAAATCGGGAAACCTATATACGGAATCTAAATCTGCACACAACACCCACTCCAGTTTCGTATGAACGTTACTAAATCCTAAACGTTCTAAACATATCTTAAAACAGAGTATCGCATGGGTTTGCTAAAATAAGCCAAAAATATATCTAAAACATATGTTCTAAAAATACATTACAAAACCATTGCCATGCATAAAGTGTTGTACATATTAAAGGCAATGTTCCATTCTAAGCATAGGATCACATTGGAATGCTAAATGAATGAACCAAAATATATACATGTGATGAAATGGATCGTAAATACAGAAGAAAAAGGGGCCGAAACCATTTCATATCAGGTTACACAAGTCAAATTGTTATTCATGACAAGGTGGCATACTGTCCCTGGAAGTGTTATCAATGAATTCCGTTCTATGAATAGTTCTACTAGAAGCAGATTACTGTGCCAAAAAATGAAAAATACAATTTTGGGACGGGAAGAGAGAGAGAAAAAAATATATATAATCATAGAAAAAGTTCCAAAGTCAGTATCACGTTTGAAAAAGAATGAAGGCCAAGTTCAGAGTCTCTCCGGAACACTGTGTGCTTGAATCAAAAGTCAGTGTGTGGGGATGGAGAAAACATAACATTTTCTAAACGTGGAGACAACAATTTGTCTACCGTTGTGGGTGAGAGTTGGAATACCTCGTGTAGAAAATCAACAGCCCATAGATGTGAACTATCGCCTTCAGCATGGGAAGCATCAGCAATGTCCGGATTGGATGTTACCTGCGCGCGTGGTGATTCCTCTCGTACCTCAGCAGTAGCATGTTGCGTCTGTGAGATCTCAATAAATGCCGCCATCAGGATTGGTAGCTGCTGGGGACAACACATAGCATGGGCCGTTATATGGTCCAGCAGAGTATCGATATCCGTAGGCATGACTGATGGGAGTGTCAGACAAATGTCCAGCACACATTCTTCACCGCATAGCAGGCAGCGTAGAACAGGTAAGATGCAATCTTGCCAGATTGGTCTAAATGACAGAAACCAAGTGGTGCTTAATTCTCGTAGATGAGGTAAACCCAGAATTTGGACGATGCGCTCACGACACTTCATCTCCAATAGAGTTCTTTCCATGGTGAACTGGGTGTCGCTGGTGATTTGGCTTGCCATATCGTAGCAATAGGAGCAAAAATAGTATCCCTGCAACGAGTGCTTAAAGGAGCGGCAGTCCGCCAAACACAGAGTGCACGAAGTTTGGAAAAATTCCAAGGACTGCTTGAAAAGGTGCTAACAGTCCTGCACACACGTTCGTAAATACATGTACAATACCGCTCGTATCAGACATGTTTAAGATACGACCTAACATTTCTGAGAAATGCACAGGGCAGTTTGTATACAAAAGGGTATGTATCTCTGCAGAAGTCCTTGCGACTTGGAGATAATAGGTTTCTTTGGCAGAGGTCAAAGGCACAGTTTTTTGTAAAAGAATGGCTTTCGTTCTGCTTACAGTATCAACTCGTATAGAAGAGCTATTCAGTGAAGGCCATAAAGACGACTCCCTGACTGTGTTTATTTGGGGGAAACAAGACCTGCATACAGCAAGTGACCCTGGATGTAACCGTTACGAGATATGGGATACCTGGCAGCATGCCACAGCAGCTGTGATCATTCAACATAATGTAACTTCCATTTGAAAGTTGACTAAAGATTGGATTAATCACTGCTGCTGGTGAACCGTGCAGGTGGCAGGATAAGTTTGTAGTGGAACCGTCACAGGCCCGTGTAAGTGAATACCCTGACAAAGGAGAGAACCGCTTAGTGTGTGTTCACAGTTTTCACCGCTAAGAAACACTTCACGTCCCCCACTCCAACATCTGTGTGTGTAAGGTAAAGCCCAGGATGTCTTGATGTATTCTTTACCCAACCTTTCATATTTGCCTGCTGGTATATTTTTTAGGCAATACTGAAAATGGAAAGTCATAACAGGCAGAGTAATCTTACCATGTACGATCCACTCAGTAGCTGGTTTTTCTGCCACTGTGAATTGTAATTTCTCCAGTTTTTCATTGCTCAGCACCGTATAGTCTGCTCCCCTTTGTGCCAGTTTGATCTGTCTATCAGTGAGATGGAATTCACGATCTGTATTTTCAAGTGCCATATTAAATGCTTGTAGTTCAGCTCGCTGAGCTGTACAATCTCCTAGAGATTGGGTTTTTGTGACCATTGGTCTGAATTTGCCATCTCGCATGCGACCTTTAACGATAGCACACGCTGCACTGTAAGCTTGTTTACTCCCCGTAGCGGGCTGTGCAGATCCGTCAGTATAAATTCTAAATTCGTACTGGTCAAGAGGGAGAATTTCAGTAGGCAGAGGACATTCGTGTTCATATTGCAGGAATGCTTGTGTTTTTAAATATGGATCTAATACGTATTCAACATCAGTTGCAGCAAGAGAATTGACCCATTGTATCCATCTCAGATGTAAAGCTTTTGTATTTGGAATGCTAGCCTTTGTAACTGCCTCTAGGGCTGGTATAGGAGTCACAACCATAACGCGTTTCTCCTGTGCTAGGGCTCTTTCTTTTGCTACAGCAGTTTGAACTGCTGTCAGAATTTTTTCTGTAGAAGTGAATTTCATTTCTACTTGTGTATACAAGTAGGTTTTGTATGCAATTGGTACTTTTTCACCTTCGTTAAAAGTTAAGTAGGTGAATCCGCATTGACCCAGAATTATTCGAATCACTAAGTTGCGTACGTTTACTCGTGTTTGCAAGTATTTCGTTGCTAACATGTCTGTTTGGAGTGAACTCAAAATTTCTGTGTGTTTTTGTGTCCAATGTGTGATTTTAAAATCAGGTTTGATTAATTCGTAGAGAGGTTTAACCCTTTCTGCGTAATTTAAAATGTAAGTTCTTCCAAAATTCAGGAAACCTAGAATCGACTGTAAATTTATCAGCGTTTTTGGCGGTTGGAGCAGCGCACACTTTTCTAAAAAGTTGGCTGCCAGGCTTTTGCCTTCACTTGATAGTTCGTATCCTAGGAAAAGGACATTGAGGTGGGCAATTCTTGACTTTTTAAAGTTGAATTTGTAACCCTCTGAGGCAAAGACCAATATTATGGTGCTCACCCTGTTCAAGTGCCTATCCAGGTCATCGTCTGTCCGATATATATCATCGACATATGACAATGCCTCGTCATCATAAGTTTGTAGTAACTCTGTTACCCTTGCTGAGAATAACCCGGGGCTGTTTTTGAATCCCTGGGGCAGTCGAGAAAATTGACTCTGTATCCCCATTATTGAGAAAGCAGTTAAATATCTGCTTTCTGGTGCAATATTTTTAAAAAAAGAAACCATTTGAAATGTCTAATGTGGTTTTATATTTTTTTACGCACAGTGTTATTCATTAATGCTGTACTCTTGTGCATTTTGCACTGCAAATGTTTTGCAACAAGAATTTAAGTGTCTGTAATCCAAAACTAGACAATATGTATTGTCTGGTTTGGAGACAGGAAACAAAGGATTGTTCATTAATGAGGTGCATGTTTCAATCACCCCCTGGAATTCAAGTTGATCTAAAATCTCCCTGACATGTTTTTTAGCTTCATGCTTAACTGGGTACTGCCTTTGTGCAGTCGGTTGATTTTTTAACTTGATTTTATGGTGAGGTGAATCCTCATCCCATCCTACATGATTTTTATACAGTGCTGGGGATTGGGCTACTGCCCATTTCCTGGCTAATGTATATTTTAAATAAACTGGAACATGGTTGGAGAAGGCAGGTATAATAATGTCCTCGCCATGTGGGCACTCCCTGACAAATTCTGGTGGCCAGTCCTGTTTTGCTAGAAGTATATCATAACCCTTTGAAAGATGCTCCCAAAAGAGTGCTTTCACTTTTATTGGTATGTCTCTCTCCATCTGGAGTGTTATTTCATATAACCTATGTGGAGAACTAACCCTGGTGTCTATAGTCTCAACTTGTATGTCTTCATTCAAGTCCACTGTCTCCAGAAGTCCCTTCAGGTTCTGACGAGCTATTATAACTTCTGCTGCACTGTCCAGCATGGTCTGGGCCCATTCTCTGTTCTTGAGTTGGGTTCTCAGTATTCTCGGCATGTCTGATCTTCAGACCTGCTACCTTTTTCTTGGAGAATTGAGGTTTTGCTTTATTTTTCTGAACGTGTTGATCGTCTTTGGACTTCATGCGTTCTTCCTTGTTTTCTGACCGTCCTCTTCCTTCAGATGTCTGTGACGATATCTGAAAGGTAAGAAGAGGGACGTGTATCATTATCTTGATATCTGTCAGGTTTTCTCAAATTATCCCTATTCCTGAGGTTGTACCTCCTTTCAGAGGGCTCCTTCTGTGGAGGAGACCTGCCTCGGGAATGAGAACGCTTCTCTTTGGAATTCTGTTTGCTATTTTCCCACTTCTTTTTAGAAGAGGTAGGAGTGTTTTTAGAAAAGACCTTATCAGGACTTTCAGACAGTTGTGGTTTTACTGGTTTCCCTCCCAGACTGTCTCTGCCTAATTCCTCATAGGAATTTTCAATTATTCTGGCTAGTTCTTGAGGTTGTTCTGTTACATCAAATTCCCTTCGTTTCTGGCGGATCGCCACTGATGCTGCTTCTCCTTTAATATTAGATAATATTATTGCTGACACCTGGTCGAAATTTTTAGGTAACTTCATACCTAAATTCAGAGCAGGCTCTGCCCCGTATTCGTTTTGAATCTGTTTCAGGACATCAAGTATTACCGCCATTGACGGAACACCATGTGTTTTTGTGTAGATAGCAGCAAAGACTGTGCCCCAAGAGGTGCAGTTTTCCAGATGTGGTGTGATCCCCATTGATAAACAAATTGTTAAAATTCTGTGTTTTTCAAAAGGGGTAGTATTAGGAAATACTGCTTCGATTTGAGTAATGTTTTGAGCTAACCAGAATGGAATTTGTTCGCGTTTTGCGGGTAATTTACCCATGACTGAGTGTAACGTCTGTGGAGTAATTTTTAACGTATTCCCCTGATGAGGGGCTGGATTTTGAATGGTTAATGGTGGTTAGACTGTGAAAGTCATAACAAGAGAGGAGGTACCCTAACTTTAGATAGGGACAGGATAAGCGCAGTTCAAAAATCAAGATAGGTCCCTACTGAGAAACACAGCTTTTGCAAAAATGTGTCACAAACCACCTTGGGAATCAATACATAAACAACATCAAAATGATACAATCAAATTATTACAAAGTACGTCAGTAAAACACAGATAAAATAAAACTGAATAATATCATTAAAATGTATTCCGTTCATTAGTACAATCAAAAGTTAAAGACAGTTGTTACATATAAAAACATTTCATAATAGTATTCGAAAACAAAAGTCGACGCAGCGTTTCGGTGAGTAGACAAATGTTCACCTTCTTCAGGATAGTTTTCTAAATAACAGAAACAGTTCATTATTTACAAATTCATGTGTTACTGACGTACAAGTATAACTGCTAATCAGCATGATTAATCATTTACATCTACAGATTCACATTTGTTAAACAATCTTACAAATTATAAGATCTAGACATAGCCCAATGTCTAGGTTCTATCAATTTATAATATTTACCAAAACATCAAAAATTGACATCATACCAACAATTTATCCACTCTATTCTAAACTGTATACTCTGCATTTTCTCAATAAAAGCACAAGTGACATGTACAGTGCCATACCTATAGTATAAGGAATTCTGTTCTCTTCCTTATAGACAAGAAACGTGAATAGAATACAGGGGATCTTGATGATGTCCCACATTTTAAAACCTATACAGATGAAAACAAAGAAATACAGAGGTAGAAAGAGTACTTAAAGCTACCTAATTGAGACCTAAATCTATTGTTTACTTCATAGGTCTAGAATGATGTTACATACCATAGGCTAATGCCAAAAGGATGTAAGTTGTATTTGTTGGAGCCACCGTCTTGTAGGTGTAAATTATTTACAAACAACAGCTATATGGGCGGAAAAAGAAAACGTTTACTCCTACTTCCCGACCTGGCATTAAAATTGGTAGAGATGTTAGGGAGCAGGCAAAAAAAAATTCTTTCTTACTTTGACTTTTCGCATTGGTAGTTAGAATGGCTTTTCGCAGATCCTGATCACGCCAAAGGATGAGTCGTGACTGGAAACGTACCCAAAGATAATAAGGCAAAAATAAAGATTCACACACTATTCAGAAAGATAAAACAGTGGGTCATATCCAGGTTCTTTTTGGATTTACTGTCTAGTGTGTTTATAGAGTTATATTACGATATTACCTGAAAATGATGCGATTTTTCTTTTGGCCAAAAATAAGCTCACATAAAAGGCCTGTAAAGATAAAACACAAAGAGTGTGTCAACCTGAACCCACAGTGTGACGCACATTGTCGAAACATTTATTATTTAACACCAGACACACTTATTGTGTGGCTCGGGTACATAACTCCTTGAAAGCTCTCAATCTCAGTAGTTTCTTCAGGTGAAACAAAGCGTCGAACTGTGATAAAGTCCTAAAGCGCGGTGCCTAGACCCTGCGTCATCTAGTCCCCCACTATGGTGGAATCCTGTTCCCTACGATAACAATTAGATTGCAATTATTTTATGTATTATATGGAAGATCACTCTCACGCAAACTGTTAAAATATTATAGGGGTCTGTTTTAGGTCCCACTATGCGGCAGCCTGAGAGTTATTTCGATCTATTTATTATCAAACAAACGTACACTAAAGATATTATAGCGTGCATGTTGACTCAGTAACTATTAAGCAGGTACCAGGGTTATATTATCAATATACGTAAGGAGAAAATAAATAAATAAACTCTTTACCTCAGAACCGAGTGATACGGGACCGCGTAGGCATCACGCTTACCTGGTAATTTAATTAGGTTATTGCAATCTAATTGTAATCTTAGGGAACAGGATTCCACCATAGTGGGGGACTAGATGCCGCAGGGTCTAGGCACCGCGCGTTAGGACTTTATCACAGTCCGACGCTTTGTTTCACCTGAAGAAACTACTGAGATTGAGGGCATTCGAGGAGTTATGCACCCGAGCCACACAATAAGTGTGTCTGGTGTTAAATAATAAATGTTTCGACAATGTGCGTCACACTGTGGGTTCAGGTTGACACACTCTTTGTGTTTTATCTTTACAGGCCTTTTATGTGAGCTTATTTGTGGCCAAAAGAAAAATTGCATCATTTTCAGGTAATATTGTGATATAACTCTATAAACACGCTAGACAATAAATCCAAAAAGAACCTGGATATGACCCACTGGTTTATCTTTCCGAATAGTGCGTGAATCTTTATTAGTGCCTCATTAACTTTGGGTACGTTTCCAGTCACGACTCATCCTTTGGCGTGATCAGAATCTGCGAAAAGCCATTCTAATTACCAATGCAAAAAGTCATTTTAAATATATAAATAAGAAAAAATTATTTTTGCCTACTCCCTAACATCTCTACCAATTTTAATGCCAGGTCGGGAAGTAGAAGTAAACTTTTTCTTTTCCCGCCCATATAGCTGTTGTTTGTTAAAAATTTACAACTACAAGACAGTGGCTCCAACAAATACAACTTACATCCTTTTGGTATTAGCCTAGGGTATGTAACATCATTCTAGACCTATGAAATAAACAATAGATTTAGGTCTCAATTAGGTAGCTTTAAGTACTCTTTCTACCTCTGTATTTCTTTGTTTTCATCTGTCTAGGTTTTAAAATGTGGGACATCATCAAGATCCCCTGTATTCTATTCACGTTTCTGGTCTATAAGGAAGAGAACATAATTCCTTATACTATAGGTATGGCACTATATATGTCACTTGTGCTTTTATTGATAAAATGCAGAGTATACAGTTTAGAATAGAGTGGATAAATTGTTGGTATTATGTCAATTTTTGATGCTTTGGTAAATATTATAAATTGATAGAACCTAGACATTGGGCTATGTCTAGATCTTATCATTTTTAAGATTGTTTAACAAATGTGAATCTGTAGATGTAAATGATTAATCATGCTGACTAGCTGTTATACTTGTACGTCAGTAACACGTGAATTTGTAGATAATGAATGGTTTCTGTTATTTAGAAAACTGTCCTGAAGAAGGTGAACATTTGTCTACTCACCGAAACGCTGCATCGACTTTTGTTTCCTAATACTATTATGAAATGTTTTTATATGTAACAACTGTCTTTAACTTTTGATTGTACTAATGAACCGAATACATTTTAATGATATTATTCCGTTTTATTTTGACTTATTCTCTGTGTTTTACTGACGTACTTCGTAATAATTTGATTGTAACATTTTGATGTTGTTTATTTATTGATTCCCGAGGTGGTTTGTGACACATTTTCGCCAAAGCTGTGTTTCTCAGTAGGGACCTATCTTGTTTTTTGAACTGGACTGTGAAAGTCCGAATGACATATTGAACTAATTGTCTGTAGATTTTGATTAGCTCCTTGAGTTGAGCTAGTAATTCTACATCTGACATTTCTGCAATGTCAGGATGAGTTGTGTAGCCGGCTAAAATCGGCCATGTTGCTCCTGGTCTACCTAGTGGACCGAGCCTGGTAATGTGATTTTACTGTTTTAGGGCGCCTTTAAACCAGAGCTCATGCTCCTGGTATGTGAGTGGAATTTCAATATCCTCGAAAGGAATATATTCCTCAGGTGGTTCATCTTCTTTGTGGAAGTGAAACAAGTGTGTTACTGGATTTGATTCTGGGAATACTATCCATGAGTAGAATACCTCTGTCTGGTGAGATTCATGTGCCTCTATCACGAAAACTGCTCTACCACCTCTTGGTGTTAGGCCATGTTTTATACGTTTTAGAGTGATGGCTCTACTTAAATTTGGATGAATGTTTATAGCATCCTCGTCGGTTTCATGAAAACCTGTACGATTAAAAGCTGCTGTGACTTGGTCAGCCGCAGATATTGGTGTTTGTGCCGTTTTCGGTCATTGTTTAATGAAAGTTTCAGAGCAAGTTTCAAGCAAACAAAGATAAGGTGCACAATATTTTGGAACACTATATCCTTCAATGTTGAACAAAACCAAACAGCTAATACATAGGACTTTCGTCCTACTCAGCTATGGCGGATATTATCCCTACCCACGCCAGACGTCTTATGGAGATTTATGAGTAGGGGTCTCTGAGAAAAGCACGACTGAGTTACTTCAGTATCTAGCGTTAAATTAATGCCTTACCAAACTGTTGGGCGCCATGTAGTGTAGTTCCTATATCCCTGATAGACTCTGCGTATTGGAATAACATACACTATAGATTTGACATAGGACTAAGGTCAGTATGTCTCTATCGAGTATATTAAACTTAATTACTTGTGTGTGCCAGCTAACTCAGAGGTCACTAGAAACTTCTCGAATATACAAGAAGGGATTAGTCTCTGATAACCGCATAAACATGACAACTTTGTTTCCTTTTAGAATTGGAACAGTCTCAGAATCGTGGAAACAATAGATAACAGTTTCACTCAGTCAATCGTGCATGCTTCGTTTCTACAGAGTTGCACAGAAATAGAGAGACGGGCGTTTCAATAAAAGGGTTATTGAACAGTCTTATTTCTCATGCAAGAGATATGAATTGCTACAATCGTAAGACAGACTGCGAAGTACAATATGTACGAGGTTAGCAGTAAGATAAAATAATACTGAAATAGCATGGTTCGTAGCTATGACATATATTAATCAAAATACATACATAAATAACATAAGCTAAAATGTGATACTCATCCGATGCTTCTAAATTGTTCTACCCTAGTGTACCTAACCTAAGTGCAGTACGAGGTTTGAAGTAGGTGCCATTTCTAAAGTATAGCTAGCTATATTTTAGTTTAGCCAAGAGTTGCCAAAGTTTCTCTAAGTTCTAGTCAGCTCCATACCTTAGAATGAGAGAGGTTGCAATCCCTTTTCTGGACTCGATAGTCTAACCCCCTGCAAGGGAAGTCAGAGAGTACCGGAGCTGGATTCTCTGCGAGGAGGATGGCAGCGTGAGGTCAGTGCATCAGGCTGGAACTCGATCTCCTTCCGAACTTGCCGTGGCGAACCGTGTAGTCTGGGTTGGATCGAATCCTCCGGGAACCGCAATTTGCCAGGGCAAGTGCTGGTATATTTATACCTTGAAGGTGTCTAGGAATGACAGTATTGAGGTAAAATTCGGGCAGAGGAACATCATGAATGAACCCCTAAGGAATAGATGTTCATGCATACTTAATGAGTTCCTTGAGAAATCAATATTCAAGCTGAGGGAAATTCCTAAAGGCTTAAGGGTCTGGTTTTCGAAGAATTTGTTGTGACGTGGATGGACGGATGTAGGTGGCCATGCCTGTATTTGGTTTGTACGGACAATGACTAAATAAGGGCCGGATTTCTATATCCAAATAAGGGCAATATGAATTGTACCTATATAAGTGCATAAATCGGGAAACCTATATACGGAATCTAAATCTGCACACAACAGAATCGGATGTTGAGGAGGATGTACTGTAGGGACTTCGGTGTGGTTGTGTTCTTACGGGTGGGTTGTGCTGGATCCATGGTCTTGGCGGTGCTGCAGGTGTGGCGGCAGCAGTGACAGCTGAAGGGTTCATGGGTGTCGGCTGGTGATGCTAGCTTGCAGTTGTTACTGATACGATTGCTCTACTAAACCATTTGGCAGTAAGTGGGCATAAAGTGTCACCAGCAAAATTACACTTTTGTCAGAGAGAAGTTCTGTATTTGGGACATCACATTGAAAAAGGAGTCAGAAAAGGGTCTCAAGAACGGATCAATACCACATTGCAGATGAATCCGCCGAGTACACAAAAGGAAGTTTGAATGTTTTTAGGAATGGTTGGATATTGCAGGCAGTAGATACCAAGTTTTTCACTGGTAGCCAAGCCCATGCAAAGGTTAACATATAAAGACGTGTCAGATCCTGTACATATGGATGAAGAATGTATGCATTCATTTCATGAACTGCGAGACAGTTTGTGTCGAGCTCCAGTACTGGGAATGCCCGACTTTAACAAGTTTTACTCTATTCTGTAGTGAACAAGACGGTTGTGCACTTTCAGTTCTCGCGCAAATGCACGGAACAGCACACCGTCCGGTGGCATATTTTTCAGCCACATTGGATCCTGTGGCTGCTGCCTTACCGTGATTTCTGAAAGCTGTTGTTGCAACGTGTGTGAGTTTGGAACAGCGCAAGACGATTGTAATAGGTCATCCATTGAAAGTGTATGTGCCACGAGCAGGTTCGAGGCAAGATGGCGGCCGTAAGAACAGCCGTGTGAGTTCGCAGCTCCCAGAGACGGAATGACGGCGCAGTATTAGCTCACTCTAAGCACCAGGATATGCAGTGACTCACCGGCAGGGGTGCCGATATGCTCTGGCTTCTTGTGCGGTGGATTTCACTGCTGTTGGTGGCAAGGAGGCTCCGGACACAGGCTTGGCGTACAGGGCGGCCGTGACGCGTTAGCGGTGAGCCCGTATCAGCGGCTCTGAGGATGCCGCAGAAAGCTGGGCGTGGTAGAGCCCGAGGAACAGCGGAGAGCGAGACAGCTGGTGGTGTAGGTGTCGGCAACATACTGCCGGGAGGAAACGCCAAGGGGAAAGCCATGACTCCGGGAGAGAGGAAGACTGAAGGGGGTAAGCGCTCCATCCCCACTGTGCCTACAATTTTCACCAGCAAACCCAAGAAAAACGCTGTGCCATTACAAGCTAGTATAGAAAAAAGTAAAATAGGAGGCTCAAAGCTTCTGTCTCAGGGGTTACAGAATGGAGATTTAATTTTTGAAAAATTGTCAGAACATGTGGTCGTGGATAAGCTACAGACTGAACTGATAAATGCAGACAAAACCAGCGCTAGAACTATTTTTGAAAGTCCAGCATTAGGAGCACCATTGACTGGTGAAAATGGGGTGATTAAAGTTGGTAGTGAAAAGAACAAAGGGGACGGAGCACTCGCTGATATAATCAATGTAATGGGTACTCAGGCTCCTATCGCTAACCAAACACCAGACTACCTATTTAAAGTACCAGAGACCAGGGGTCCTTTAAATTGAGATGGTGCTAAAGACATGGACTCTGGCAATTTTTTTTCTTTATCAGATTCGTTAGATGTTGCTGACGGGGAGCTTGAACTATCAGACAGCGAAAGCTTAGTGACGAAAACAAGCGATCACCGGGCTAGCGAGAGCCAAGGGAAAAAGTGGAGTGATGGGGTAGACAAGAGTCCCCAGACTGTACGGAAAAAGGATGGTTACAGGGGGCCAATCGCTCACGTTACCTCTGATGATGATGCAGAGAAATTACACTGGGACTACTCATTTACTTCGCAATTTGGCGCGGCAGGTGCCATGGCTGCGAGCCCTCTAGATGGTGCAGAAAACGTTTCACTGGTGGATATATTCAAAAGTATAAGGGCTTATAGGGAAGAAACCAGGGCTGAAGGCCAAAGGGTGCAGGGGGCATGTCGCAAGCTACAGAACACTGTGAGGCGCATTGAAAAATCCTGCACGGAATTTACGGCTCGCTTTACGGAGGCTGAAGCAAGAATTTCCAGCCTGGAAGACGAGCTAGCTGCCCAGAAAATCACTACAGAGACCTTAAGCTCGGCGAAAAATGATACCCTGTGGAAACTAACCGACCTGGA
The DNA here is from genome assembly GCF_964204655.1 of Triturus cristatus. Taxonomy (NCBI): domain Eukaryota; kingdom Metazoa; phylum Chordata; class Amphibia; order Caudata; family Salamandridae; genus Triturus; species Triturus cristatus. Next base: position 753,294,843 of record NC_140592.1, read on the forward strand.
AAATCGGCTGCGCAGGAACAATCTACGCGTGATTGATATTCCGGAGGGGTCGGAAGGGACTGATGTGCGACAGTTTATTATAGATTTGTTTACAAAAGCCTTTCCCACCCTAACCCAATGGGACTGGAAAACAGAGATGCAGCGAGCTCATAGATTCCCTTTATCCAACGAGCTAGACCTGGTCAGAGTACCTCTCGCCCCAGAGCTATTCTAATCTCTGTCAACAACTTTCTAGCGAGAGAGGCTTTGTATGATCTAGCCCGCCCTGACCGAAAGAAGTCTGGTAAAGGTATTGAGTTTTTCGTTCGTCTTGATTACTGCCCGCTTACAGTTGAAACTAGATGGCAGCTACGACAGCTTATTATACCTTTTCATAACAAAGGGGCTCAAGCATATCTATTGAATCCCGCCAAACTGAAAATAGTTAGTAAGAATCAAACACGGTTCTTTACCTCAGAAGCGGCGGCTAAAACATTCTTGCACTCATTGTAAAGGTTATAAAGATAGGAATTCGCCGGCTTGATACTGGCACTTTATGTAGGTTTAGAGTTTCTTATTTTTTTTTTCTCCCCTGCGTATCTGGTATTGTGCTATATGGTGCTTATATATTGTTTATTATTCTGTCTCTGGGGTCTGGCTGGGGTAGCTGGGGCTCGACGCATCCCTGGGACCATTGGTCCTAAAGCCTCAATGAGGGGGAAGGAGGGTTGGGTGGGAATGGGGTCTCGGCTGAGGCCTCATTGGGGATGGGGATGGGTGGGTGTCAAGGGATGGGGGTTGGGTGAGTTTGGGTGTGGGGGGATGGGAATGGGGTCTCGGCTGAGGCCTCACTGGGGCTGGGTGGGTGTCATGGGAGGGTGTGGCTGTGGGGGTTTATGGGTAAAAATAAAAAAACAATTCAAGGTAAACTTAAAGTAGGGCACAACTTAATGATGCTTAATAGGTTTAAGACAAGGACTAGCTATGGCAGGTAGTTTTAGGAATCCAGGATTGCGGCTTTGTACGTTAAATGTATATGCCCTTAATAACTATGGGAAGCGTCAGAGGGTAGCCGCTGAGATTAGAATGTTGCAACCTGATATATTATGTATTCAGGAAACCCACATTACCTGGGGCAAGAAACATGTGCTATCAGAGCTAGGACTGTCCCTTCTGGTTTGTACACAGCAATCTATTACAAACAGGGGGGTGGCAATCTTGGTTAAGGACACAATACAAGGCACTGGTAGTGTAATGTCCGATAAACAAGGGCGTTGGGTCATAGCCTGGGTCATAGCCGGGGTCATAATAGACTCGAAGATTTTTACAACTTGTTCAATATATGGGTTCAATTTGGATGAGGTTGGTGTTTTGGAGGAGCTCAATGTTGAACTTGCCTCATGGCCAACCCCCTTGATATTCTGTGGGGATCTCAATATCCATCTGGAGCCACAAGGGTTACAAGCAGGGATAAACAACTACAAGGGAAGGAAGCCAAAGGTTTTTAAAGCACTATCCAATTTAACTTTAGACCATGGCCTTGTGGACGCGTAGGCTGTATTACACCATTCGGAACCAGGTTATACGTTCTTTTCACATCCCCATCAGAAATTGGTTAGATTAGATTATTTTTTTCTCCCCCCTTTACTGTTAAATCAGGCCTCAATGAAAGTAGCGCCAAGAATTTCAGCGGACCACGGTCCGTTCGTATTAAATATCCCAGCAGTGAGAACTTTGGTCAAAGTTAGAAATTTCACATTTGACAGAAAGCTTCTGCTAGATGACGCATTTGTATTCCATATGAAGGAATGGATCATACAATTTTTGTCCATTAATCGCAACTCCGCTCCCTTTGGGATGGTCTGGGATTCGCTGAAAGCGGGCATACAGGGGGAATGAGTGAGTGTAGGGTTATATAAACAAAAACAGATTAAACAAATAGTGCAGGAGTTATATGCCAAGTTAGTTTTGGCAGAGGAGAGATTAGCACATGGGATTGGGGCTGGATCTGATATTACGGCTTTACAAACGGAAGTTGCTCGATGCAAAGCTAAAATGAATCTTCACTGGAGTAAGGATATTGCTGTTAAACATAGGCTAAATCGCGAGAATAGTTATGAATATGGGGAGGCTGTGAGGCGCCGTCTGGCACAAAGATTGCGTGCCAAGGAAGGAGCACAACGGATAGACCACATTATCGATGAACAAGGCTTCTCAAGGGAAACTCCCACAGAAATCCTCATGGTGTTTTATAATTTTTTTAGTAAACTTTACTCAGCTGAGACTACTGATAGGCCCAGAGGGGAAGCATTATTACAAGAATACTGCACCGCTAAACTTGATATGCAAATGGCCTCGGCTTTGGATAGACATATAGCTATGGAAGGGTTAGAAATTGCAGTCAATAGTGCCCAGTGGTAAAGCTGCCGGGCCGGATAGACGGCCTCTGGAGTTTTATAAAATCTTCTTTAATGAAATAAAAAGGGATCTACTGGATACAATGCTTTGTGCTCACCAGGGGGCACCTTCCCTATCCTGGAAAGAAGCAAACATAATTGTTTTTAGAAAGAAAGATAAGCCCTCCAATCTTCCAGGATCTTACAGGCCGATCTCACTGTTAAATGCCGATGGCAAAGTATATGCTAAGATTTTGGCAAACCGGCTGTCGAAAGTTATTTCATCGCTGGTATCGACCAGGCAACACGGGTTTATACCCGGCCGAGGTACTACTAATCATATAAACAGGGTAGTCACAATGATTGATTGGGCCAACTCAAAACACTCTAAATTTGGCCTTATCCTGTTAGATGCCGAGAAGGCTTTCGATCGGGTGGGATGGGACTTTCTTTGGGCAGTTCTTTTCAATCTAGGCTTCAATCCGGGTTTTATTAGAGCTATTCAGGTTTTGTATCAATCTCTCCCAGCTAAAGTATGTATAGCAGGCTCCGAACAAAGCCGATCTCTATAGCCAGAGGTACCAGGCAGGGGTGTCCTTGTTCACCACTGCTGTTTGCACTATATATATAAATCCGTTTTTGAATATGTTAGAAGATACCCCTAGGATTGATCCTATGGTATGTGGGCAAGAACATTGTCAGGTATTAGCCTACGCAGATGACATTGCGGTTGTAACATCTAACCCAATGGTACCTATGCGTGAGATAGAACGCCTGGCAACAAATTATGGAATAGTTTCAGGGTATAAATTAAATCTAGCCAAAACGCAGATCTTGAGTCTTAATCTACCAGATAACATGGATTCAAGAATTATGACGGTAGTTAATTATCTAAGGATAAAGCTTCGCACTTGTTTAAAATCATTAGTGGATACTAATTGGGCTGGTATCACCAGCGTTATTAAAGAACAGTTAGATCGCTATGAGTGTCTCCATTTGTCTTTGGTGGGCCGTTGCAATATTATAAAAATGGTAATCTTGCCAAAAGTGTTATATATTTTTAGATCGGTACCACTGGAAGTAACCCGGGTGCAACTACAAAAGCTACAGTCAGTATGTGCGCGATTTATATGGGCACAAGGGAAACCTCGTAGAGCCATGCGATACATGACGCTCCCACGAGAGAAAGGTGGATGGGCTGTTTCAGATTTTACCCTGTATTATTATGCTTGTATGCTTCAAAACATGAGAATACTTTTATCTGGAGAGGAGGTTATGAACAAAGCGGAATTTCCATCCATTTATCAAATTCTGCTTGGTTTTGAGGTTAAAAATCGTTTTTTTTGTCATTTGATCTTAATTACTACAAAAGAACCAAATTCAAGGTATTAAATGCCGCTTATAAGATCTGGAGAGTAGTAAGGAAATCTCATAGGCTTGGGAGAATTACATGTTATACACCAACGGCAGCAACTGCACTACTCCCAGTGATATTTTGGGACAGCGTGGTAGATAGCTGGCGCAGGAAAGGAATAGTATTTATTGGGGATTTATATGTGCGTGGTGTTATGTCATCATTCTCGGTATTAGCGGAAAAACATGGATTGGCTAGTAAGGAATTCTTTAAATATTTACAATTACGTGACTTTCTCGTGAAACAGAGGGGGGAATTCGAATCCAACCCCTTGGTAGAAGCAATAAGGAAGAATGGATGTATTGGGACTATTTATAGTCTATTACAACTCCCACAGCCGAATGACCTAGAAAAACATAATCAGAAATGGAATAATAGACTGAGGACTATAGATATCAATCTGGAAGATTGTATTGAGGTGCAGGCTAAAGTGTTTTTGTCTGCTAACCTGAAAGCACAATATTATAAGACAATGTTTAATTTATATCACACACCGGCTAAAATGGCTAAATGGGGAGCTGGAAACGATGGAAAATGTTTTTGATGTTGTAGCGAAGATGCTGATATTGTCCATATTTTTTACTCATGTAAAGAATTAACTAACCTCTTCCTACATATTGAAAGGTTTCTTTATGAAATTTCGAAGATTCATGTTAAATTCTCAATGAGTGACATTTTATTAGGGATGGATTCTGGAGTTACAAGTGCAATGGCAAGATATAAAATACGGTATTTAATCTTTTTAATAACAGCGATTGCTAGACTATGTATCGCATCCATGTGGTTGCAAAAAGAGGCCCCGACATTTGAAGAATGGAGAGCTAGATTGTTTAGAATATTTCAACTGGAACATAGTTTGTATGCTCTGAAAGGTGTACAGAAGAAAAAATGGGGCTTAGAAATATGGGGTATCGTGATGGATTATATGAAGGATTAAAGAAAACTATTTTTCATTTTAGGCCACACTCATAGGAGGTATGCGACAGGATGGAAATGTATCACTTTTGCACTTTCTCTTTTGTGGTTAAATTTATCCTTGTTGCTATCAATGTTGATTTTTTACTACCTGAATGTTTTTTTTAAAAAGCTAGTCCTTCCTTGATGTACTGTAATGCACTGATACCTGTTTTGTATGTCGTTTTATGTATTTTATATGTTACCTGAATTGGGAAATAAATAAAAAAAAAAAAAAAAAAGAAAGTGTATGTGCCACATTCAGTTGAAATTTTGTTAACGAGCACACAGCATCTTATCTTTTGTTAACAAGCACAGCAGTCGCTTAACAAAATATGAGCAAGTGATATTGGGTGCAGAAAACGTGATTGTAACAAGATGCACAAGTCTGAATCCAGCTACTTTGATGCCGCTTCCAAGTTGTGAAGTGGTTGTGGAAGAAGCAGACTGCCTTGATGTGACTGATTGGTGTGCAAAACCAAGACCTGATATATAGGACACTCCATTGCCAGAATCTGACCATGTTTTGTTTGTGGATGGATAATGCCTGAGACACACCGGAGGTACCTTAAGAGCTGCATATGCGATCTGTACTGTGATGGGTGTTGTTGAAGCATCATGGTTGAAAGGAGTAAAGTCGGCACAAGTGGCAGAATTGATTGCACTCACTAGGGCGTGTTGCATTACGGAGCTGATGCGAGAAACCATAGTTACGGACAGTCCGTCAGGTTTTGGGGTGGTGCATGATTTTGGGCAGTTGTGGTCTCAACATGGATTCATGTACTCTTCGGGTTCACCTATACGAAATGGAGAGTGTGTAAAGAACCTATTGATGGCACTACAATTGCCAGCCCAAATTGCAGTGGTGAAATGATCGGCTCATCGATCTGGACATGATTATGTGTCAGTTGGCAATAGATATGCTGACGAAACTGCACATTATTGTGCTCTAAATTCATATGCGTTCAATGGGGAATCCTTGAAAGAACAATCTGATGAATCTGAATGCAGACTAATATTCTCAATTGTTGAAACATGGGAAGAGATTAAAGAGTTGCAAGATTCAGTTACTCAGGCGAAAAGGGTGGATTAAAGCAGGATTTACACGCAGTCCAGAAGATGAAGTATGGGTTTATACAGATGGAAGACCTGTATTGCCAGATAGTTTGCTGTCACCAATGGCAGGAGTCTGCCACGGATCAACTCATGTGGGCAGGGATGCTATGATGTAAATTTTTAGACAAACATGGTACAATACCAAATTCAGAGCCATTGCAGAGAGTCTGTGCCAGAGATGTATAACATGTCAGCAGCAAAATGCAGGAAGGAAAACAGTGGTTAGCATGGGTCACATTGGAAGGTTGGGAGGTCCTTTTACCTACATGCAGTTAGATTTCATAGAAATGCCTCCTTGTAATGGATTAAAATATGTCCTTGTAATTGTGTGTCTGTTTTCATGTTGGGCTGAAGCATACCCTATGCGATAAAATGACAGCCTAACCATTGCTAAACTGTTGCTTAGAGAGTTAATCCCAAGATTTGGATTTCCAGTCTCGTTGGTATCAGATAGAGGAACACTTTTCAAGAATGAAGTGGTGCGAATGCTTTGTGCCGCATTTCAGATTGAGCAAAAGTGGCATTGTGCTTATCGACCGAGGCGTCAGGCATGGTTGAGCAAATGGACGGCACAATAAAATCACAATTGGCAAAGGTATGTGCGTCCACATCACTAAAATGGCCCGATGCATTGCCTCTGGTGTTGATGAGTTTGCGAAGTATCTCAGACAAAAGAAAAGGACTGTCCCCTCATGAAATAATTATGGGGAGAGCTATGAGACAGACTAAGGGTCCCGGTGAATCAGCTTGTGAACATATCTGATGATTTGGTGCTCGATTATTGTAAAGGATTGGCTGATGTAGTGCATTCTGTGTCTCACCAGATTGGAGAAGTCACCACTACTGTCCAACAGAAGCAAACACACAACTTATGTCCGGGTTATTGGGGACTCGTCAAGAAACATGTGAGAAAGTCCTGTTTGGAACCTTGTTGGCGTGGGCCTTACCATGTGATTCTTGTAACAGCAACTGCAGTTAAATGTGATGGTCTACCCAATTGGTTTAATGCAGCCCACACTCATTGAGTCACATGTCCACTTGAAGGTGCAGAGTCGGTTGCAGGTGAACCAATGGTAGCAGTGAGACAGCCTGAACAGACTGAACACAGAGTAGAGTGGGCGCCAGCTACTGGGTCTCGAAACACTGTTGGAAGTGAGAAAGTTGATCCCTGTAAGTAACAAGGGTCAGAAAGAGAGGGAGTCAGCAAAGTGAAGTATTGATGCAAGTGAAATAAACAGTGTACCAGAAAAACGGGTGCGAAAAGGTGACCGATAGCTCAGAAGAACTGAACGATTGAAAGACATTATGACTATGGGAAGAATACCATCCTCTGTAATTGAAGTCTCTAGTCAGTCTGAACAAAGTGATACAGACAGAGAAGAGAATACAGTGCGCAGAACAAAAAGAGCACAAGTCCCAAGTCAAAGATACGCAGCACCTGAATAAACATACCTAGCTGCAGCAAATGATTGGGAGAAAGAGTTCATCAGATTCTGTTCGAAAGACAATACTCCCTATAAACCACCCTAATCGGACTGTGAAAGGAAGGGTGCTGAAAGGAAAAGGCTGAAGAAATGAGGCTGTGACCAGATGCTGGTAAAGGTGATCGACGAAAACGCAAAACATGCTGCTAATCAAAGTATTACAATAGAAAAAATATTTTAAAATGGATGTCACTGGTTCCGAGACTGAAAATCTGAATAAGATTGCTTCGCCTAGGCGAAAGCGTATAAGTGCTTGCTTTATGTGTATTCTTATCCTAATGCCTGTTTTGTTGTTGACCATTCTAACCCTACCTCATTATATTTATTCCGTTAAATCTACTAATGAATATGTGAGCACAACTACTGAATTAGAAGTCCCCGGAGAAGAGATAGACATTAAAAAGCTAACAAGTAGTGACTTACACCAAGATAATTCAATTAATGATTTCTCGTTAAATGTATTTACCAAAATCTTGTATGAGTACGTTAACACACTGGATGCAAGAGTCTGTAATGTGTTCACGCAATTACCCATGTCTGTGTCCGAAGGGGTAACTTATCATCATCTGCCTTTAACTGATTGTATCTCCTGTAAACAAGTTCATTCTATGGCAAGGAACAGTTTCAGTATTATTATTCTAATTTCGACCAAATTTTGACCTAGTGTTTTCTGAAATTCCTATTAAGGAAAATATGAATATGGTGGCAAGTGTGAAAAATGCTGAGGGAATGGGAGAATTCTTTCATACTATGAACCCTATAGATATTGTACATGCGCATAGAAACAATTGTATGTGCATTTTACATAGTGTAGAAATAGAATTTATCAACACTGTAGAAGATAGACGAGAAGAAATAAAAAGAAAGTCCTTTGAACAGAAAGCTAGAACACCTCCATGGGCTCATGGAGTAGGTGAATACAAAAGGGGGAGACGTACGTTGCAATGACTCTGGATTGGCAACACAAGGGAAAGATTTGCATACTAAGACAAAAGACTGAATATAATAATAAATGGTTCCAGTGAGTGTGAACACACCTTCCTAATGACAGGAGGTTGGGGATTAACGGGTGGCACTGACCCCGTAGTTCCAGGAGTGTATTATGTGTGTATTATGTGTGTGGAAGAAATGCTTATTATAAATTGCCTGAACATTGGTATGGGTGTTGTTACATGGGAATTGGTTTTCCTAAAATATACCATGTGAATAATGATCATGGAACCAATGAAAAGAAACTAACATGTAACAAAAGAGGAAAAAGTGCTGTGGAAATTATTGATGATATAATTGGTGCAATAATACACTCAGTGGGGTAATATTGAATTTGCATAGAATAAGAAAACTGTCTACAGTGGTTGATCCATTATCAACAGATACTGCTGGTGGTTTCTTAGTTATTGATACTGAAATGATTGCTAATAGATCTATGGTTTTGCCTTAGATGTATTATTGGTTATCAGAAAAGGGTATGACCCAGACAAAGCCACCGGGACCTGGGTAATTAACAGTACAAAAGGAAGGCGTTCCCAGTGGGACGGCTTCAAAGAACACCGAATATTTCACGCCAGCACGCATTTCAATTCTTTACACTTTGAATTTCTGTTTAATATTATTTATTCATATTGAACACCCTCAGGATGTTCAGAATCCAGCACCCATCTGGCAAAATTATTTAGCAAAACAGAGTGCCCCAAAAAAGGAAAAAGGAGAAGGGAATTGTAAGTGCAAATAGTGAGGGGGAGGAAAGTTGGTGACAATATATACATCAACAGTACTATTTACAAAGAAGAGGCTTGTTCAGCCTGCCAATTGATTATAAAAAATGTATCTGCCATTATATGTATTGAATGGGTACAGTGAACAGCACTGTTACCCCCACGACAATGTCGACGTTACGACCCCAATAATCCGTAGGTGACCTTGATCCTTACAAAAGGGGTCTTCCTCAGGGCTGTGTATGGGGCACCTGAGAATTTGATAAAGGAAAAAAACATAAAAACTATTGTGAATTTCCTTATCCGCACTAAGTGTCTGAAAAAGATAGCTGAATTACCATGCACCACCAACGGCTGGGTGGTTATATTTGTAAAAGTGGGCCTGTGAGCTCCTAGGACAGAGGGTGGATGGATGGCAACCTAGAAAAACAAGGTTGAACGCCATCAGTCAAGTAACAAAAAAAAAAAAAAAGTTGCATGTTATTATTCGGATATTAACGTATATCCAAAATAAATAAACTCACTTCTCATATATTTATCTCCACTTGTCTGTCTTAATTGTATTTCTTTCATGCAAGCCCCGATAAATCAAAAAGGTTCCAATACTCTGTGAGAGTAAATGAAAAAGAAGAGGACCAAAGACCCTAAGTTCCCTCTTGTCAACCTCGATTTGTAAAGTCAAGGGGCACAGCTTGAGCCTCACCATACTACAAGCCTGATAATAGTTTCTCTTATCCCTTTTGCCCACATTAACTCGCTCTTCACTACCTCGTTTCTGCACCATTGCGAAATGTTATATTCTTCACCCGTTCCCTGGCGCTGACAGAATCTTAATAGGGCCATGTATGCCATTATACCCCAAGAGGTGGTTCCTGTTTCTAGTCTCACTGCCTGGACCATTGAGGATTTAGGCAATGATAATACGTTTTTCAGGGTTTTTCCCTCCTCGGCGTCCCATCCATTTTTACCACTCAGGTAAGGCAGTTCCACTCCATTTAGGAATTGTGGCGGGGGTTAACTTTGAAAATTTACAATATGCCTGACATGCTGTCGGACTGAACTCTGATTTCCCTGAACTAAACTCTCCTGATTTTCCCTGTGTTTTGTCAGCTAGTGAAGCTGAAGCAAGCCAAACCTTTCAGCTGAAGGGTTATCAGACTCCTGCTATTGCACGCTGTGCTCTAGTGTCCGTCTGGGCTCACCTTGGGTTCTCCGTTCCTGATAATCTGCAACCGATACATTGGTTTGTATGATTCTTGATTGCATTCTGAAATTATGTTATGATCTCTCTCTCTCATTAGGTATTTGATTTGAAATGTATTTTACTCTGAACTGTGAAATATTGTGATTACCTGTATTCCAACGATAACTAACATTAAATGAATCAAATGTATTTTTCGGTTTTGACCATTCAAATTGAAACTTAGATAAAGATATGCTTGTTATAATCACTCATGCGTATGTAATTTCTTAGTGCTTAGTCATTGAATATTTTATGTGTAATTACGTTTGTTGGGAAGGCACTTCTTTATTCTAGGTCCTCATGAAGGAGTGGCCATCCGCCTCTAATTATCAGAGTCCCTATTGGTTCAATCAAAAGTTCCATCGGAGGACCTGGATTGGTTAGTGTGTAGGTAGCAGTTGATGTTGTAGGGTTTATATGGGCCAAACTGGATTATATTAAAGTTTGTGTTTGCTGAGTATGAAGTGTGGTGGTAAAATTTATCTCATGTATTCTGTGTAGAGACGATAAGGAAAAAGTCCCCAATTTCCACCACACTTCCGCTGCATCAATAACATGACAATGGAACGAAGGCAGGCAATAGAAAGGCAGCTGCTAAGAACCCTGTAGCAATATCTTAAAGCAGTTTCATCTCCCCATTGCCAGGTGGGTAAAGTGGATCAAGTAGGAGGCAGGAATAGATGGATCATGCTTTGGGGCACATCGATTGGAGGCACAATGCTTCTAAAGCGACAGCAGTTGAAGGGCAATTATAGGACATCATGAATGCAGCAGATTGGTCATTAGACTCGACCTTCAACAACTTGTATTTTAAGACCATCTCTGAGGCAGCATCCTTGGTGGTTAGGTGGCTTTGAACATGTATAATCCTTGCCTCTAGTCCTAGACAGAATGTAAACTCTCCTAGCTATTCAGAAGGAAACGTTCAGTTCTATTATAAAAAACAGGGGTGATGATCATTCTAATTGCACGCAGAGGGCCCCTGAAAAGAATAAGGCAGAGAGAAAAACCAAGGGAAGCAAATACTAGTACTATCTTATTGGGTGTATTCCACGCCATGTTGCATTATCTACAGCATACACATAGTCTATCTGGGGGGTAGGCCATATCCCTTATATACAGACAAGTGTATTTAATTATTTAATTGGAGCTGTATTTTGATTTCTAGCTTGTCACAATTGCCACCTGGCGCATCCCTGTTTTTACCTTGGCAGTGTGTCCCATGTCGCCCTGAGGAAGGTGTCACCTTATCCCTGGTGTTTCACCGAAATGCGCGTCTGCGCTATTTTTGTGCTATAAAGTGATCTACAAAGGAACATATTGTAATATGGTCATGATTATGTTTTGTAATCCAATATAATTTCTATGAAACTGTTTATCAAAGTTTCTCAAAACTATTGTACCATTGGAAAACTGATCAAGTCCGACCTTGAGAGAAAAAACGTTTTAATTCCATTTTATGTTTAGTGCATTGTGTATGAGAGAGTATGGGGAATTGTAGGAAGCTGGCTCTGTATATATTATATTAAAGTAAGGTATAATGTGCAGAGTCCAGTGGATCCCCAAAGGCTTACAAAAGTATAAGTAGATAATACCTTACTCTCTATTTGTAGTAGTGTGGGCGAGCAATAAGGCTTTATCAGAGGGTAGTGTTAAGCATTTATTGTACACAGTCAGGAAATAAATGATGTCACACACACAAAGTCTGAATTCAGACCAATTGTTTGCATAAAAAATATTTATTTGTTTTATTTATAACACCAAGCAGGACTTGGAACAGGTAAATATGAATGTACTTTTCAAGACAGATTGTTGAAAAGCAAGCTGGACGAATATTGACTTTTCTTACAGGTTTGTAAAAATGTGCAAATACAGTTGTAATTACTTTTGATTACTTTTCAGGATTACTTTTTCCTACTGTGACATCTCCTGTATAAAAGGTAAATAAGTCCGTTTTTTTCAAAACACAGTTTCTTAGGTTTTCGTACAATGGCCAACTCCACACTTTTTTTCCACAGAAAAACAGTCAATGCAGCTCTATGGGAGAAAATCAGGTTATCGGTTTAAAAGTGAGTAATCGGTCTTGGGAGTTGGGTTTCTGGGGTTAGAACCAGAGTTTCCCCAGGGTCAAGGATGCACTCAAAGAACACTCTCGGCTGCACTAGGGCAGCCCGGTGCAGATTTATCCAATGGGGGTTAGGGGCCTCCAGTTGGTTACTGCTCACATGCACGCTACTTGGGTGTGGGAGCAAAGCTCCTAGGGTTTAGCTCAGGGCAAAGGAGGATCCAAGATAGCACACAAACTGCACCCACAGTGGCACATGGGCGGCCGGTTGCAGGATCGAAGTTGTGAGCCCTATTGGTTTCAATGAGGAAGCTCCGGTCAGAACAAACACTGCAGGCTCGAGCACGAAAATCTTCTGGAGGCGACCACCGGTTGCAGAGGTAAGTTGGGATGACGAGGAATGCCAGGACACCGTTGGTTGGGCCACCCAAGGCCGTGGGGCATTGGGTGCAGGGGTGTACTTTCGTGTCTGGTTTTCCTAACGAGCTCCGGTCGCGGTCAAGGGGATCCCCAAGAGAGGGGCTGCAGGCGTCATCAGGAGGCTTGAGGCAGGTCAGGGATCAACGGATCCCAGGTTAGGATCGCTCAGGAGACCGCCTCGTGGTGTTGGGCCACTCAAACTCAGGCCGTGGGTGTCGGTGTACAGAAGTGCAGACTCGCGGATTTGGCTTGAGCCAGAGTCTGTTGGTGAGCAAATCCAGTGCTCACAGGAAACAAAGTTTTTTTAGGGAAGGCAGGGCAGGTCCTCCGGGTTCTGGGGGGCTGCAGGACACACTGGGATTCCACTGGAGCAGGCCGGGGTCAGGACAGTCCAGTAGGGCTGGGGCCAAGTCAGTTGGTGTCCTCCTATTCTTCCTTCAACACGGCTCTTCGGTCCTTCTTCTTCCTTCTTGTCTGAGGAGGCATGGTTAGGGGTTGCCCCTAAATACTAAATTTAGGGGCGTTTCAGGTGGGTACAGGTTGGGACCAAGAGAGGGTGGCATAAGTCTCACTCTGCTTGGCTGGGTCCCCCATCTTCAAGATGTCGGGGATTGAGAGTTGTGCTTCACCTCGCCTTCTCAACCTGAGGTGTGGGGTTGGCAAAGGTGGGCACACCTCTCCTCCTATCTTGGTTTTCCCACTGATTCTCCCGCCAAAAGTGGGGCCTGAACCAGTGGGGTCCAGTTGCTGGAGCAGCAAATGGCTGGGTCAGCTCACAAAGGTGACAAGCCTTTGAAGCTTCTCCTTCGTGGACCCTGCCCATGCTGGGGGAGGAGGCTTGGCACCTCTGCCCAGGATGTGCTTTGTTTCAGGACCCCGAGAGCAGGAGTCTCTCGACCCAGGGGTCCAGAAATATGTCTGGGGGTGGCCGCTGGTGAGCAGCCAGGACACTAGAGCTAAGTTTTTTTTTTCCAGGGGCATCACTAAGATGCCCTTTGAGTGTATTTGGCATTAAATCCCGCACTTGCATCAGTGTGGGTTTAATGTGCTGAGAAGTTTGATATCAAACTTCCCAGACTTCAGTAAAGCCATTATGGTGCTTTGGAGTTTGTAATGACAACTCTCAGACCATATACTCTTTATGGCTGAACTGCACTTACAATGTCTAAGAATGGACTTGGACACTGTAGGGGTATAGGGCTCATGCACTTGTACCCTCACCAGTGGTGTAGTGCACCCAGCTAGAAGGGTGGCTTACCTATGCCATGGCAGTGGGTTACAGGCATAGCACACAGGGATGTGTACCATGTCGACTCTTCACTTTGCTTTGCACCAAAGCACACAGCCTACAATGACTTGGTGTGTGGAGGCACAGGGCCTCTAATGGTGGGACAATATGTGCTGCAGTCCTTAGAGGCCTTCCCTGGTCACAGTGCCCTTGGTACCCATAGTACCTTTTACAAGGGACTTACATGTGGCCAGGGAGTTGCCAATTGGCTTTGCAACAGTAGCATTTTAGGGAAAGAACATACGCTCTGGTTACCTGGTTGGCAGGAATCCAGGACACACTTAATCAAAGAGCATCAACATCAGGTAAAAGGTGGGGGGCAACCATGCAAAAAGGGGCAGTTTCCTACATGTGCTTTTAACTTGAAGGGTGGCTGTACTTGTATATATGTACATTGGTATATTCCATGTCAAGTAATTGAATCTTGGAAGTATCTAGGTATATGTATAGTCACATGTTTTATGTCATAACCTATTGTGATTATTTTGTAAGTTTTATTAGTGTTAAAACAAAAAATGTATTTTAATAAACAAATCATTTTTTATTTGTAGGTTTGTGGCTCCTTTAAACCCAATTTATCTCTAGAAATCGTAAGAGTTATGCCCTATAATATTTGTTAAGGAGATATATGAGTGTTTTCTTTTGTACTTGTGATGATCATTCTACCCAGCAAACTTAGGAAGAACATTCAGCCCTCCTGTGGGAAGCTTTATTTGAAGTAAGCATTTTTCCCTAGATAATAATCAGGACCACTGGAATTATGTGATTGTGTGACAGCTGTGATTTTCAAATGATTATAGATTTGCTGCATTTGCCACATAATCCATCATCTGTCGCATAATCTGCAGACTTTAACCCACAAAATAGTTTCTAGCTCAAATGGTTCAAAAGTTGCTCAAATGCAGCAGCACAACGTGTTGCACGCATGAGAAGGCCTGTTGCATAGCAGGACTGGTCACATTTCTGTAGCTTTTTGGTATATTTGGGTGTTAACCTGGTACTGAGTTGCAACCAATGCCCGTACAGTGCTACCAGGTTTACAAATGATGAAGTAATGAAGTAATACTATTACATATTGTGCTGCATTATGCTGCATAATTTGCCTTTTCTTGCCGCCTAATTAACTCAACCCTGACGCATACCTTTTGGCCCTCTCCTTCTGCATAATTCCAGCAGCTCTGATAATCGATGAACATAATTATGTGATACGAGATAAATGCGGTAATGATAATGAATACAGTTAATGATAGGGACATGGTGAAAATTATGAAATTTAAAAAAAAAAACTTGATAATGCTTGATAAATTCCCTCCTGAGGTGCAGATTAGCAGAATGACCAATTAAAGGACCAACCGAGAGGTAACTTCATCTGACAAATGGAAGAAAAGGAGAATAGAAAGGGGCTTATATTGGTCTTTAGATGTGATTGGTGGCCACTATGGTTATTTTGTTTCATTAAAATGTACATGTTTATTACAACATTTTTTTAAAAATACAACAATGAAACATGGGGAGCCACAATAGTGCCAAAAATAAATGGTTTTATGATGTATTACATTTTACTCATTCATCTGATAGAAAGACGCATAGGGACATAAAACCTAATTATTTTAAACAAACCAAATTATCATAAATGTACATTGATGTGGCTCTATAATCCTCCAATTCATTCATTATTGTGTTCTTTCACATCAACATCATAGTTCTCATGAAACAGATGAGAAATTATTTCATGAACTCTGTCTGAATTTTCAAAGCCATTATCCTTCCACTGTCTTTCACTGAGTACAGCCCCTGGAATCGACAGCTGTTTAAAAGGAGCATTTGCAATGCAATAGATCTTGCAGTAGTGACAGTTCGAGCTATTGGTGTTGCAAATGAGAATGTTTTTTAGTTCATTTTTTTTGTTTGCAGTGAAGTGATTATTTGACCTCTTTAAAAAGATAGAACAGAAAGAGAAAACAGTGGAAGAGTAGGGGGTGGTAGGAGTAGAAGCAAAACCCAGAAAGCACATCACTCGTGTCGGAAGAGAAAAATAATAGCGACAGTTTCCACTTGAAACACCACAGTGAACAAGTCCATATAATTACATCCCGTACTTACAAAACAATGAGAGAGCGGTTTTAGCCAGAGGAAACATGGCTGGATAGGCAGGAGGGACACCAGGTGCAAATGTTGGAAATAAAATGTACTCCCTTCCTAAAAATGTTTTTGCATAAATTATACTGTGCGAGTGAGAGTGGGGAGAATATGCACATTGTGAGGCTTATAAACTGTACAGAAGCGAAACCCTAAAAGCAGATCACTTGTGTCGGAAGTGATAATTTTGACTTTAAATGGTAGGGGAAGGGAATAGCCAATATATCTCGCCTTTGGGGGGGACCTTATAAGTGTTTAGCCATGCAGCACATTATCCTGGGTGCTGTACCGCCAGAGATTGAAGAGCTATACAATTACTACACACTGGGTCATGAAATCTGTTTCTAGGTTTTTACTACAGAAATAGAGTATAGATACATTAATTTAGGGGTGGGTGGATTAGTCAAAAGGTAAGTTATTAAATGCACCCATGGGGTTGCATGTGTGTGGTGGGGTGGCCTCTTTTGAAAGGCATGCATGTTTGTGAGTGAGAAGTAGGGAGTGAAGGGGGGAATGGAGAGAAGATGCGAGAGCTCAGCAGCATGTGACTGTGCAGCATAAAAGGTGTCTTTGCTCCGAATGCAGAGATTGGTGTAAAAGATTGCTGTACGAGGAGTCGGACCCCACACAGAAGTGTCATGAACTCACGTTAGCAGCTTGATGGGGGAGAAGGGGTGCACCATTGGCAAGTGTGTGTACAACACAACTTTTAAAATCAGACCCCCCCCAGGATATTGCGGCATAGATATGCAAATTTAGCGGCACAAAAATGAAAATTTAGAGGCACAAAAATAAAGAATTTACAGCATTATTGCGGTACTTTATTTTACTCGTAATCATTCCTTTTCAGCCCTATATCAATGGAACTTGTTATAGCAGAGCATTCTACTTTAAAATAAGCATGTTTAAAGTTTCTGCAGCTCTACGGAAGCACAGCTCCAATCTACTAACCTCTTGGGAGGGGGCCATATTTCTCCCTGGGATGTTCTAGCGCCCCTGTATGCACCCCTGCTGGGACACCACTTTCACCACTCCCTGATTTTAGTCAGACAGCTCCCTTCACTCTGTGGTTTAAGTCATGCAGCCCCTTTCTCTCTCTGATTTCAGACACGCAGCTCCTTTCACTCTCTGGTTTAACCCCTTGAGTGCCCATGACGAGATGGTCTCGTCATGGGCCGCGGTTGCGCTGTGCCCATGACGAGACTATCTCGTCATGAACCCCGCCCGCTAATTCAACGCCCGGCACAGGGCGTGGAAAGGGCGGGGCACACAAGGGGTTAAGATACACAGCCCTTTTCTCTCTCTGGTTTCAGTCACGCAGCTCTCTTCACTTTCTGGTTTAAGACATGCAGCCCCTTTCTCTCTCTGGTTTCAGTCACGCAGCTCCCTTAACTTTCTGGTTTCAGTCACACAGCCCCCCTTAGCTCCCTGGTTTCAGTCACACAGCCCCCCTACGCTCCCTGGGTGCAGAGATACAGCCTCCTCTTGTGTCGCGTGCACCGACTCCTTTTTATAGGTAGTGCTGACCGGACAGACATCTTCGAATAATCATCCTTCAGAACCAGGTTCCCCAGTTACAACTTCAGCAGCTCTGGCCATGGTGTCACATCCTCTTCCCCACTGAACACCATACTGCTCCACTGAGAGAAGCTTGCACTGCCTTCAACTACAACCCAATTGTGCCACGTTATAAACACTTGGATGCGGCTCAATTTAAATTACGCACTAGACAAGAGCAATATGCTGCCTAGAAAAAAAAAGTACAAAGTGTAATATCTTATCTGTAGCGTGTCCTTGTATATGCAGTGCCTTGGGCTGTGCTACTGGTCTGCAGCCTGTCCTCATATGTGCATCGCCATGAACAGTGCTGTTTGTCTGCAGCCTGTCTGCATTTGTGCAGTGCTACGTGCTGAACTATTAGTCTGCAGCCTGTCCTCGTATGTGCAGTGTCATGGAGTGGGCTATCGGTTTGAAACCTTCCCTCGTATGCACTGTGTAATTTTCTTTGCAATTGATCTGCAGCATGTCCTCATATCTGCAGTGCCACAAAGTGCACTGTTTGTCTGCTGCCTGTCCACATATCTGCAGTGCCACAAAGTGCACTGTTTGTCTGCTGCCTGTCCACATATGTGCTGTGCCACAGGCTGTACTATTGGTCTGCCGCCTGTCCTCATATGTGCAGGGCCATAAAGTGTGCTATTTGCCTGCTGCCTGTCCTGTTCAATGCAGTGCCTGGGGCTGTGCTGTTGGTCTGCAGCCTGCCCTCGTATGTGCAGTGCCATAGCTCACATTGCTTGCAGCCCACCCTCCGTAACACCACCCGCTTATGGAGATGCTAAGAGCACTGTTTTTCTTATCAGAGGATGTTGACTTTCAAGTGGAATATTTAACCACTAGTGGTTGATAAGAGGATGTTCGCAAAGGCAAACATTTTACAGAGCAGACATTGACCAGTTCTGGGCTCATCATTACCACTCTGGACTGCCCTTGGCTCTCTTGTAGCATTGTACTGTTTCTCCCAGTGCTCACTTTGAGCTGGTGGTTGGAGGTGGAGCTACCAGCACTTATTGTGGGGCACTAGCACTTATTTTTGCTCATCACACTTTGACCCAGAGCAAAAGAGAGAAAAACACAAAAGGGTGAAAAACACAAAAGGGTGAAAGGAGGATGAAGAGCAAGATGGAACAATGACAAAGGGAGGAAGCAAATACGACAAAGAATGTGCAGGAGTGAAATAGAGGGGCAGAAAGTATTTGGTGGTGTGTTAACAATGCATGAAGGGTGGTCAAACCTATCCAGCCTTGGTATTTGGCACCATGACTTTCTGCAGCACTGGCGGCTTCTGAGCAAAATTTTGAGCCCCGGCACTTCATTTTTTTACAAATTAAGCACTGAGCTCCTGTACCCATACTCGTAAAGATGGTGCATCTGCAGTCCCCCAGTGGCGTGCTATTTCCCGTTTGACCAAGGTGAAGCCCAGCGTTGCCGTCTGCTGCTCGATCTCCGTGAGGTCCGTAGCCTCCCATATGTTAAGTAGGCCCATCTGAGGCATGAGGGCCAGCGTTTTCCCCAGCGCGGTTTGGAGCTTAGTCGTGGCCCCCTCCCATATCGGTTTGATCGCAGTAAAAAGTAGGTTCTTAATACCACCGCAAGGAATTTTTATGATGAAGCAGTGGGTAAAGGGATAGAGGGAAATATGAATGAAGGATTAAAGGATGATGGGTGAGTGGGTCTACGGATGGATCGATTGTTGGTTGTTTGGAGAGGGGTGAACAGATGGAAGGATGAAGAGAATGAACGATGCATGCAGAAAGGAAGGAACAATAGAGGTCCAAAATTGTTGAGGAAGGGCACCCTTTGTTGGATTGCGATGGCGGAGGGATGGAGGGACAGAGGGACACCGTGAGATACTGGTTGACAAATGATCGAGGAGAGGGATAAGTAAGGCAGTCAGTGGGACTGCCAAAGGTCCAAAATCGGAGGTGAAAAGCTTATGAGCACCTGACCTGCAGGAAAGCACTGAGGGAAAGGCATTATAATAACAAAGAAAATAATGGGAAAATCAGGCTGAAATGCTGGAATACTGCTTTACCAAATCAGAACCTGCTGTGGTTGGTGCTTTTGCACTGTGAGCCAGCTCTAAACATCGTTACTAAAGAGTGGCATCAGCATTTTGTGGTGCTTTGCATTCCATGTGGAGGCTGCCTAGATCAAACGGATGTCAGTCCCATGAAACTGCATACATTGCACAGCAGAAGGAACTGTTGTTCTTTATATATGGAAGACAGTTAAAGGACTATTATCCTCCAAGTCAGAAGGACTGATGTAAATAATAAAACTGGTGTTTGAATATCTAGAGTTATTGGAATTAATGATTTGTTAATTATCCTTAACTTATTTTTAAAACTGCTGTGTGCGTTGCCTCGTTAAATCATATCATAAAGGCCTCTCAGGTGCTTTGAATATTTGTGTTATTGAATGATTTCAAGTAATGAAAAATACTATATGCATTTGACAGAATATATTAAATTTATGAACTTACAATACACTTATCCAAGAGAGGAAAAATAATCTGCAATGTTTCCTTTGTGCATTTGGTTTTCATGTGTTTCTTTGACTATAAGACCAGGTGCGTAGCAAATCATAAGGTAACACCAGCATGAGTATGAATTAGGAAGAAAAAAAGGCTAACAAAGAAAGAAGTGTGGTTATAGAAAGGGGGAGAGGGAGCGTGATTCACTCAGGCTGCTTAAAATGACATCATTACTCAACAACTGCCAACCAAAGACAAATGTAAATCAACACCAGACATTTTAATGCTTTCCCACACATTGAGATTGTACTCTGCATGGTTAATAAGGGAAGTTTTAAAACGTCACTTTTTGAGTACAATGCGAAGCCACATAAGCCACCCTAAGCCATTTACAACTGCAAAAACCACTTCCAGTTGCACAGCACTTTAGAAAGTCTTTTTGTGCGAACGGGATGATTGGTGTGCATGCGTGTTTTATGACAAGTATCATGGTGTGCATATGCAGATGACATCATGCTCATTTTAAAACCAGAAGAGGAGGTGCAGGTTATAGCCTTCCAGATTTTTGATCTTTATGAGTCATTTGGCAGCTATAAAATTACTAAAAGAAAAACAGAGATAATTTTATGTGGCTGTGCATCTAGGGTGGTTCACATCCCGATATCTCTCTGTGTCTTAATTCTAATCCCAAGAGATATCTGGGGATCTTTTTTTCGCCATTTATTTCAGAATTATATGATCTGAATTTTGTTCCATTGCTGCACAAAAAAAACAGGACTTATTTGCACGATGGAGCTCTCTCCCTTTAACCATTCTTGGTCGGGTTGCCTTGATCAAAATGTCGGTGCTTCCATTGTTTAATTTTCTTTTTTCAACAATTCCTTGTGTGTTAGCTAATTCTTTCTTTATGAAAATAGAGTCAATGTTTACATCATTCCTTTGGGATAAGAAAATCCCTCGTATTATACTTAGCACTTTATATGAAAAGTTGGAAGATGGTGGCCTCGCCCTTCCCAATCTGAAGGAATATTATTTTGCGTACTTTGCACAATATAGGTATAGATTTAAGCCAGATCCACAGTTTGGTCTTTTTATCATTTTCTTCATGAATTTAATGTGTAAGGAAAATCAGATTCACTGCCCACTATCAATATTTAGATACAAGTGTGTAGACTGGTTTTTTCATAAGCGTCAGGCATTTTTTAGACGGTATTCCATTCCATTCATCAATGTCATAACCCCAATCGCAGATCTTTTTGTTTCAGCAGGTATTCGAGATTCGTTCTTATCTATACACAACTGGATCAAGGCTGGGTTTCAAAAACTTTACGATTTTTCTTCGGAATGATAGATGGTTGTCTGTGAGGGAGATGTCTCAATTAGTCCCCGGCAATTTCCTTCTCCTTGGCTCTTATAATATTATTATAAAATGTTTTAGTAAGCTTGATCTCCCTCAGATTATAGCTCAGAAACAGCTAGTATTAGACCTGCTGGCAGAGAGGGTAATGAAGAAGCCGGAGGACTGGAAAAAACGCCTAGCTGTAATCAAAGGGGCCGACTTGGCGGATAAGGCCGTAACAAAATGGGGCAACCATGAGGACTTGGAAATTTCAGTAAATACATGGGCCACAATTAATAAGCTGAATTTCAGTTCAGTCAGAGGGGCCAACTGGAGGAGGATGTTATATTTCAGCAAGTGGTTATTATATAGAACCCCTTGTTTTGTAGCTAAAGCCTACCCCAATCAATCGGGACAGTGCTTTCGGTGCCATACTCACCCTGCAGCCAATTGGACTCGCATAACATTACAGTGCCCCCGGATCCAGAAGTTCTGGAACAACATCTTTGAATATCTGGCAACAGAGTGTTTGATATCTATTGGTTTTAATGATCGTCTAATAGTTTGGGGTTATGATTCAGATCTAGGGCTTTCCATGAAGGCGATTACATTTCTATAGATCTGTATGGCAGTCGCCAGATCACTCCTTCTTCAAAGATGGCGGACTGATTGAATTCCGACTAAGATTGATTGAGTTCGGAAAATGGGTCATGTTAAAAGAAGTGAACGAAACTATGCTTCACGGATAGGAGGACTTAAGCAATTTGAGAAGATCTGGCAATTGTATTTTGACTGTGATTTTTAAGTCAGTATTTAATTGGTTGTATCTTTTTAATGGGTTTTTCGTTTTATGAAATATAGAACTTGGCATTTTCTAAAATGGAATGTTTATTTAATATAACTAGATGTATGTTTTATGATCTATTGGTGGTACTTCTCCCCCCTTCGCATGTCACTGATGGAGTGTATAGGATGTATATTTGTATTTAAAGCTATTTTGATATTGGTTTTCATTAAAAAAAAAAAAATTAACAAAAAAAAAGTATCATGGTGTGCAGTCCTCTTGCCGCTTTAAACAGCCATGCTCACACAATCATAAAAAGCAACAAAAAGAACAAACACAGTTTATATGTTCATAGTGTTTAACAGTGGCCAAGGAAACACAGCTTTTTGGAGTGCACCCTACAGTGCAGCACTTCTTCCTTACACACGTTGACTTCATGTTCACCTGGAACCAAACATCTCTCACTATATATAAGTCTTTGACCTAATTAAGGCCTGTTTGTCCAAATCCTGCTTTTGCCACTCCCTAAAAGGTCTCTTACTTTCCCTTCCGATCGTCAGCGACAGCAACACCTTCAGCTAAGTGTTACCTCTGATCGCACCTCCATTACACTCTTATAAAGCCAAACTGTGACACAGCAGAAATGGGCTGTATGCTTGGAGAACAAAATAAACAAGCATTGGCAAACACGGGTGTTGCTCTGTTAGCTTTGACAATATTCATCTGTAAATCATGCTTTAAAACAAGTAAAAGATGCAGCTTTCAAATATTTTAATCCAACATTTCAAAGTACCTATCCTGGCTATTTTTCAGTGGTAAATTCAAACTGGGGATCAGGGGCTTTTAAAAAACCCCAAGAAGAGAAGATCTACCTTTCCTGACTCCCATGACTCTCCCAGCTTCCCATGTCACTTTCTTGGTTTCCTGCTTCCAAAACCTGTACTCCTGTTTCCGCCACCCATCACCAAGAACGGCCAGAGATCTGCTTCTGCTCCAGGTTTTCCTAACCTGTCCCACTATCTATTCCACAAGACATATTAGTGTTTATGCCTATTTTTTTAAGTTTTATTTAGTGCAAACCCGACCTAAAGATACTGGAGCCCTTTACATGTGCACCAGTTACATTACAGAAGGGTACAATTATGTTTTGTAAGCAACGGGAGATGAAGTGATTTGCTGAGTAAACAAGATGTTGAGCCGACGCCAAGACTCAAACCTGGTTCCCCCAGGCCCAAAGTCGGCAGCTCTGGCAGTTACGTGACACCCTTCCCCCGTTTTGTCCTTAATACCATGTGCCACGCGCCAATCCCATAACGTTCTCACCCAAAAAAACTGAAGCATTTTTCCTTCGAAAGCAGACTAAGACAAAAAACGTTTAATTTAAAAAGTCTCACTTCCGTGGACACAGGATGAACCTTCATTCGTCAGGACCCACCAGGCTCATGTACTTAGGAACAGAAAGTCGGACATTGGCCAGGATGATTGAGTGAGCGGCCATATTGGAAAAGTGAATTGTTGTCATTTATGAGAAAATGTATTTCTAACACTTATAGCGAACACAAATGTAAAGAGAAGTGGATCACATGATCAATTTCTAAATTACATTTTATACTTGTTATTCTGAAAAATCAATTGTTGTTTTCCATTTCACTATGTCCACTGAAAACATACATTGCTACAAAAAGTGAGGCTGGGAAGGGAGGGGCTAAAACAACACAGACACAGTTGAGCATAAAATCATTGCAGCTCTGCCGTTAATAAATGCAAATGAACAGCACCGCATGAGAGGGGCTGAAGCAACACGAACACAGATACCACTGAGCCAAGAATCATTGCGGCACTGTTAATAAATAAAAGTGCAGGGAAGTTCGCACCAAAACTGTGATGTCCGCGATAACACAATGCAAAAGAATGGCATGAGGAAGGAAGGGAGGAGCTAAAGGAAACTCTGACACCAGTGAGCCCAAAATGATTGCCACACTTAATAAATAAATAAATAAATGTACACGCCAATGCTGTGTCATGAGGGGTCTGTCCAAATGATATTTCAAGCAGACGAGCCAGGTAAGGAAAGGCAGCCTGTAGTGTCTTGCCAAACCTTCTGGAATCTGGAACACCTCTTGTGCTCAAGATTCCAAGAGACAGTTTGACCCAGGCTTACTTGTTGGACGTATTTCTTTATTCTCCTGAAGAATAAATAATTTTACCTTTAATGAAGCGTGCTGAGCCGTCTCTTCATTACACTGGCGACGATCGGAAAATAAATGAATTGAGCCTGGGGTCCTGCGGCGAGCAGATCAAGCAACTGTCATTTTTTCATCTCGTGTGATCCCTGCATGGTGTTCGTGTACTTTTACAGCATCTTCCAAGGTATATGCCGAAAATCGGGCTTCCGGCAATCTTCCGATGAGACTTTTACGCATTTTCAACTATTTGTCGATTACAGC
The DNA here is from genome assembly GCF_964204655.1 of Triturus cristatus. Taxonomy (NCBI): domain Eukaryota; kingdom Metazoa; phylum Chordata; class Amphibia; order Caudata; family Salamandridae; genus Triturus; species Triturus cristatus. Next base: position 753,319,659 of record NC_140592.1, read on the forward strand.
GCTTGTCTCATTGCGCAGGCGCGCATACTCAACTAACAAAGCGCTGTGACATCATAACGCAAAAACGTATCGGCGGCCATATTTTGGGATACTATCACACAACGTGGCGGCCATTTTAGGCGTAATGTGAAATTTGGGTGTTAAGTTCTACGCGAGTCCGGTAAAACTGACTCTTCTCATCGCATGAACTGGATAACACCACATCTCTTGCCACGCTTGCATTTTGTATACTCGAAGCGCTTAATTGTGCAGCACATCGCTGATGCACACAGCAATTTTATTCAGTTTAACAATTGTGTGCACAAAAATGTGTTGCTTATGAACTGGATAACACCATCGGCCACGTTTAGCATCAACATTAAAAGCGCACTGTTAAGCTGCACGTCGCTGATGCGCACAGCCTTGTTATACACTTAACGCTTGTATGTACAAACTCTTTTACATACAATTACTGCTGATTCCTTCATTTTATAGTGCTGACAACAAATTAAAAAAAACAAAAATGATCACGTGCACAGCTGGTTCAAACATCGCTGATGTGCACAGCTTATTCACAATATTTATGCAACAAAACTTGGAATCTCTGCGCATAGCCATTTGAGAAGTCGCTGATGTGCACAGTTTAAAAAAAAAGTTATAACACTGCCTTCATATTATTAGTTGTTGCAAAAATAATTATTACTTTCCAGTTTTTCATTTTATTGGTTTTTTTATTTGTTTTTCTATTAAATGGAAGGTTTCAATGCCCCTACTCCATTTCTACCATCTCCCGGTGAACCCGTGTTGGAATGGAAACGCTGGAAAGAAGGTTTTGAAGCGTACAGTGAAGCCATAGGCGGTGAAGACTACACTGATAAAAGAAAACTAGCCATTTTAAAACACTGTCTTGGTGCTGAGGGAAGACATGTTTTAAGCCATCTACCACCTAGTACGAATCACATATCTTCATCCGAAGATGATACTGATGTATTTGAAGAAGCTATAAAAAAAATGGATAAACGTTATATAAAAAAGTTAACGAAGTAGTGTCACGTCACAAATTTCTCAGCAGAGGTCAACTGGTCAGTGAATCTGTAGATACGTTTGTAAATGATTTAAGAATATTGGCATCTAAATGCAATTATACTACTTTCCATGATCAAATGATTCGTGACCAAATGGTTCACAAAGTTGCCAATGTCAGACTTCAAGAAGAATTATTAGCTGCAGAAGACTTGACTTTAGACAAAGCTCTTGACATCGCTCATCGTTTTAAAGATATGGAGTTAGGTTTAAAAGAACTAGCTGAGCAAAAAGCATCTGACGTTAATACAGTTAAAAAATCTAATCCTGAGGAAGCCACGCCTAGTAAAGTAAAATTTAAAACTCAAGTCATTCAAGACAAGAAAGAGTATATTTGTTTTAAATGTGGTATTCCTGGTCACTTGGCCAACGACAAAAGGTGTCCCGCTATTGGTCAAGTGTGCAGATATTGTAAATTAAAAGGTCATTATACAAGGATGTGTAGAAACAAGAGCAGGTTAAAAAATAAAAATCTCGAGCAAAAGTCAAAATGACGAGAATGTGAAAGAAGTTAAAAGGTGACATCAATGATGATGAATTACTTTTAGCTGTATATGAAGTTAATAGCAATATGAAGGATGCTCCTTTTTGCACTATTGCAATTGGGAACAAGGATGTGAGGGTCATGGCTGATTCTGGTGCCAGACACACACTCATTGGAGACGAATGGTTAAAAGAATTTCCAGATGTGTGTCTATCACCTCCAGATATTAAGTTGGTTGGGTATGGTAGGAAGCCTATTGATGTACTAGGATTTTTCACATCTACCCTTAGTTTCAAAGGTAAAACCATTTCCTCCAAAATGTATGTTGCAAAAGAAGGCTCATACCTTTTGGGATGGCCTCAACAAAGGGATCTAAAGATCACTTTAGACCCTAATCATCCCGATCAAGTTCTTGGATATTCAGATTTGATTTTTCATATTGATATTGATCCTGCATCTGAGTGGGAAAAAAGATTTCCAAGTGTATTTTCATCTACAAAATTGGGACTTCTAAAAAAAATTGTACATAAAATCATTCTAAAACATGACGCTGTACCAAAAGTTCATACGGTTAGGAATGTTCCTTTACATTTAAGAGAAGCTGTTAAGAATGAACTTAAAAGACTGTGTGATCTCGATGTTATTGAGGAAATAGAATCATCAGAATGGTTAAGTCCGGTTGTGGTCGCACACAAACCTAATGGTAAAGTCCAGATTATGTGTTGACTTGAGAGATTAAATAACAGTGTATGGGTTGACAGACATTACCTACCAAATATAGGTGAGATGTTCACGAAACTTAAAGGTGCCTCAATATTTTCTACTCTTGATTTATCTGACGCTTACCATCAGATAGCTCTTCATGAGGAGAGCAAACATCTTACTTCTTTCATCACCTCTGAGGGGGCTTTTAGATACAAGAGAATGCCCTTTGTATTAATTTCCGCATCCTCTGTCTTTCAAAGGCTAATGCACAGGTTTTTTAAAAACATTGACAATGTACTTTACTTTCAAGATGACATTTTGATTTTTGCCTCTGATTCTAGTGAACATACTGACATTCTACATAAAGTTTTGTGCATACTACAAGACAATGGTTTAACTTTAACTAAAGACAAATGTAAATTTGGTGTTTCATCAGTTGATTACCTAGGCCATTCAATCGACAAACATGGCATTTCTCCCAAGCAAAATTTAATCAGAGCCATTGAACAAGCTCCTAATCCTCAAAACAAAGACCAGCTCAGATCCTTTTTAGGACTTGCTGAGTACTATGCTAAATTTATACGATTATTTGCTGACAAAACTGTCCATATGAGAAGCTTATTTAAACAAGCATTTGCAATGCAATAGGTTTCGCATTTATAAGAGTTTGAGCTATTGGCATTGTAAAATTACAATGCCTTTTATGTATGTTTTGGTTTTAAAACAAATAAAAGGCATTGTCATTTACAATGTCAGTAGCATAAACTCGCATAAAAGCAGTGTGTGGAGTGCAGCAGTGTGCGGCATGCAGCAGTGAGCGGCGTGCAGCAGTGAGGGGCGTGCAGCAGTGAGCGGCGTGCAGCAGTGTGCGGCGTGCAGCAGTGTGCGGCGTGCAGCAGTGTGCGGAGTGCAGCAGTGTTTCGTGTAGCAGTGTGAGGCGTGCAGCAGTGTGAGGCGTGCAGCAGTGTGAGGCGTGCAGCAGTGTGAGGCGTGCAGCAGTGTGAGGCGTGCAGCAGTGTGCAGCGTGCAGCAGTATGCGGCGTGCAGCAGTGTGCAGCGTACAGCAGTGTGCGGCGTGCAGCAGTGTGAGGCATGCAGCACTGTGTGGCGTGCACAGTGTGCAGCGGTGTGCGGCATGCAGCAGTGTGCAGCATGCAGCAGTGTCGTGCAGCATGCAGCAGTGAGTAATGCAGCAGTGTGCAGCAGTGTGGGGCGTGCAGCAGTGTGCGGCGTGCAGCAGTGTGCGCCGTGCAGCAGTGTGTGGCGTGCAGCATTGTTTCGTGTAGCATTGTGCGGCGTGCAGCAGTGTGCGGCGTGCAGCAGTGTGCTGCGTGCAGCAGTGTTGTGCAGCATGCAGCAGTGAGTAATGCAGCAGTGTGCAGCAGTGTGCGCCGTGCAGCAGTGTTTCGTGTAGCATTGTGCGGCGTGCAGCAGTGTGCGGCGTGCAGCGGCGTGCATCAGTGTGCTGCGTGCAGCAGTGTTGTGCAGCATGCAGCAGTGAGTAATGCAGCAGTGTGCAGCAGTGTGTGGCGTGCAGCAGTGTTTGGCGTGCAGCAGTGTGCGGCGTGCAGCAGTGTGTAATGCAGCAGTGTGTTATTGGATAGTGGAAATGCTTTTGTCAGATGCCAGATGTCTGGCCACAAGCATGGACAGCTCTAATGCCCCCGACATTACCAAATAAGTCTCTAATTGAAAATCTCATCGTCATTTTGGTGCACCTATAATGCCGGATAGGAGGCTTTGTTAGGTCTGTGGAAAAGCCAGACGAAGAATTGAAGCATTAACGTGTATGCTCTTTTGTGGCAAAAACTACAGCCAGGTACAGAGAATGCATCGCACAGTGCATAAAGGGATACTGATACAATTACTGTATTGTGCTACTCTTATGGGACAGCGGAGTCCTTCAACAGATAGTGACATGTATGCTGCACAGAAAACAGCAGGACTGGGGGAGGAAAATAAGTAGCATCAATGATACAAAACAGATTATAAACTGGCCCAAGGTTTTAAAAATGTACATGGTACAGTGCACGGATGCTTTAAAGTAAATGTATTATTACGTTTTGAGGACTTTTAGAGAAAAGAGAGTATACTAGATTGGAAATGTATAACCTACATTAAGATTCAAACAGTGCCCTGTTAAAAATAGTCCATAACCCCGAATAAACATAAAAATGCCTGGAGCTGGGACCAGTGGGAGCCTGTTTACACCAAGGGAAGATAATGATACTCCCAAATGTCATATCCTAAAGTGCACACCACCAGGATAAAATAATTGTCAGTGCAATCTGCAGACAGATCTCTCAGATGAAACGAGGCGAGGGTAGAGCTCCATACAAGACTGGTGTCAACAAAGGCTACATTTGAGAGAAAATTCGAGGTATTACAGCAGAACTGCCTGGCATACAAATAACTGCATAGGCTCAGTTTGGGTAAAGGCCCACCGAATGCTATAGCTGCAGCAAATATATGCTTGTCACATTTTGGAAACACTTGAACCACTGCACTTTGTAGTAGGAGAGCATTTCGTATTTAAAGCTGTACTGACAAGCAAGCATTTCTTGCGTTGTTAACAAGTCTTGTAGGACTGATACCGAGTAAGAGGAAAACGAAGTATAGTGTTACGTTTATGGTTTTAGCCGTAATACTGTAAAAGAGGCCGATTGTAAACTATTTGGAAAGCTTTCTAGCCCACCATTCGCATATTGGTATGCAGACATAATCAAAAGACTATTTATTAGGTGAGGCTGCATTATTAAAATATATGGTTGACTAATGAAGACAGTCATCTATATTTGGGCGACTGTTGCGATATGATCGCGGAAAACATTGTGGACTGTGGAAAAAAGAAACGAGACGCGATGGTGGAGGGGGTGGGGGAGAGAAGCGGGAGTGTGAAATAGCAGCAGGGAAGGGGGCGGAGAGGGGCTACGAGGGAGAGCGACGTAAAGCCATATGGCTGCTTTGCGCGCGTGCACAATAGCTATGGAAAAGTTATGAACTGGGCCAAAGAGGAGGTCCTGCAAATTATCAGCCTCTGTTCCTACCGAAAGAGGTGGGCAGCATACAGCAGCTATGTTTTCCAATCTATAGTAAATATTTACATTAGGATGTCAGCAGGAGTTCAGTATATAAAAATACGTTAAGAAAAAAAATACAGTAAGGTAACGGAACGGCTTTGCTGTTTCAGTGCTAAATTCTCTTGATCTTGCACATTGTAATGACTCTACTAGCTTGACTAATGGTTTCTAGGTTTAGTTTTATCGACTTCTAGCAGTGCTTTATATAGCGCAAACATGACCCGAAGGCAGTGGAGCATTTTATATGAGCACCAATTACATTACAGTTGGACACAATTTGTTTTTTAGGTAAGAGGAGATTAAGTGATTTGCCCGGAATCGCAGGATGTTGAGCCTACGTCAAGACTCAAACCTGGTTCCGAACTCAGGAGCTCTGGCCATAGCGCCACATCCTCTCCATTGCTCTGCTTCTGAGTTCACTGCTTACAGCGTGAATGTACATGCATGGAGATGAACCAAACAGAAGTACTAAAGGGAGGTCCGTGGGGTTAGAAAAAGCTTTCATGTGTGCAAAAGAGTCACCTTCATTGGTAGAGAATCCCGTAGTGATATGGGATCAAGCAACTAGTGCCAGTGCCGTGCTCGAAGGAGGTGCATGTGCAGCTGCTACACAGTTTGTCAGCTCGAGGCACAAAGTCTACTGAGCACTGCAGACCGCTGGACACCAACGGGGATGTTGTCTATAACGCTTTGCACAACGTTCGTGCTTGAAGTTCCAATTAATGTGCAACTGCTGCTTATTTAAATACACCAATGACATGTAACTTCTGCTGCTCCAACAGCAGTGCTGAGTTATTAGAAAACTCACTTCTCCAGCGCGAGATGCGATGGTGGGGGGGTGGGGGAGAGAAGCGCGAGTTCTGATAACTGGTGAACTGGTGTGAAATAGCAGCAGGGAAGGGGGCGGAGAGGGGCTACGAGGGAGAGCGACGTAAAGCCATATGGCTGCTTTGCGCGCGTGCACGCCTCGTGCACTGTTGCTCTATGCCAGGGGAAGCACTTTCAAAAACCCCCTTACAAAATGTCTCAAAGAGACAGCTTTCGCTGTCTCAGCGAGACCTAAAAAAAAACATCTAGTTTGTGTGAGATGACAATTGCATAAATGAATTCAGACAACTGAAAAGTCATATTGCTTCTGCACCTGCTTTAGCCACGTTTGACACTGCGCATGATTCAATAATTGTTTCAGATGCAAGTAATGTTGGTTTAGGTGCAGTTTTGATGCAAAATCAGAATGGTCATTTGGTCACCATTGGTTTTGCATCTAGGCCATTGAGGGGTGCAGAATGCAAGTATTCTACTTTAGAAAAAGAAACTCTTGCTTGTTGGTGGGGTATTGAGTATTTTCGTAAGTATGTGTATGGCATGTCTTCAAAGTCAGATCTGATCATCGTCCTTTAGTGGATCTTTTTACAACAAAAGGGTGTGGTCGAGCCACTTCAAGAATAGCTAGATGGCAATATAAACTACAAGACTTTCATTTTAAAGTTGAGTATATTCCTGGTGTAAGCAATATTCTGGCAGATTGTCTATCAAGGTTACCTGTAGCTGATGACAATGGTGTAGAAGATAATGATTTAGAAAATGTGATTTCTATTTGTGAAGTATCCAATGGATGTATACAAGAGAAAGAATGGAAACTTGCATGTGAAAATGACGTTGTACTTAAAAAAGTTATTGAGCATATCAAATCTTCATGGCCTAGGAAGGCAGATATGCCGGAATGTCTTTGTCCCTTCTTTCAAATTTCTCATGAATTGCCTTTAAAGGATGATATATTAATGAGAAGCTTACAGCTTGTTGTACCCACTGATTTGCAACAAACCATCTTGGATATGGCTCATGAGGGCCATCCTGGCATGACAAGCATGAAACGCAGAATTAGAAGTGAATTTTGGTGGCTAGCTATGGACAAAGCTATTGAACGTAAGGTCAAAGATTGCATAGAATGTTGTATCAGCGATAAATATCAGAAGACTGTATCCTATGATCATCTTCCTGTTTCCAGACCCTCTCGTGTGTGGGAATGTTTTCTTTAGACATTGCAGGTCCCATATGTTTAGGTCAGAATCCTTTTTACGTCTTCATACTCATTGGTCAATTATCTCAGTGGCCTGAGGTTAAAATTGTTCCTCATATTACCTCGAAAGTAGTTATTCAGTTTTTAAATGAGGTGTTTGAAAGAGAGAGTTTCCCCGAATCTCTTATAACGGATAATGGGGTACAGTTGACTTCTACCGAAATGAAAAGATTTCTCGATAGTCATGGCATTGTTCACAAACGTTCTTCAGTCTATTATCCCCAGAGTAATGGGATTGTAGAAAGGTGGATCAAAGTTTTTAAGGCAATGGCAAGAATTGTAGTCAAGCCATTAGTGAAGTTCTTTGGAGTTACAGGAATACTCCTAGGAGTATAGGTGATCTTTCGCCTTTTGAAAAAATGAGGGGAAGGAAGTGTGTGTCTAATATAAGTCAAGCATGGATGAGCGATATATTACTCAATAAGAACGACATAGCAGTGCCAGTCATCGGGCAGAGGCCTCGGTCCCCGTACTCTGAGCTTGCGCCTCGGGGAGGCCAGGCCCCAGCTCGGCTGTGTCTCGGCCGCTAATCGGCTCCAAACGCAGAGGAATCGGTAGCTGATCCCCCCTGGGAACTACCGAGCAGGCAGGGACGAGGTGACCCACGACAAAGCGCTCAGGAGCACTGAGACCGGCGATGCAGAGGAATTTGGAGGCGACACTTAAGATGGCGCCTGTGAGCTGAGATGGCCTACGGAGCCCGCGAACCTCGGAGAAGTACGGAGGGAAGCGGCCTGAAGGGAGTACTGACGCCACAGGAGTATGCGAGTGTCGAAGAGGGACCGTTCTGACACTGTGATGGTAGGGAGGAGAGCCGGGGCCCGCGGGCAGTGTGAAGCGGGCCGAGCGGCCGGGCTGCCTGGTGAATGGTGCGGTCATCAGCAGCAGTCTCGCCGGAGGGCGCTAGAGAAGTAGAGAGCCCCCTCCCAGCAGCCAAATCATATTCTTTGGTGGGCCCTGAGAGGGGTGAAGTCCTTCGAGTTCCCAGCTGGGTGAATTGGAGTGCCTGCTGAGGTGCAGCACCGTGGGAGAGTTGAAGCCTGCATAACGACTACGCAGAGCAGGGAAGGGGAGCCCAGGCCATTGATTGGAATGGGCTGGACCGATGATTGTTATTGGTGAGACCTCGCACAGGGCCTGGAAGATTTGGAGCCTCTGCGCAAGACACTAGAAAGAGCAGCGAGACCCCTGAGGAGAGAAGGTGGAAGTGCGAGGTGGCACAGGACGGTGGGAGGGGCTATCCAAGGTATATGGAAGCGACATTTAAACAATCTCCTTTGGATGTGCACGAGTTCTGCCTGGACTGACCTGTTCACCGATACCTGAGATGGTGGCTCCACTGTGGAGATGCTCTCGGTAGGAAGCCTGACGTGTGATCCCTATCAAGTGTCTTGCCTTGCAAGAGTCCTAACTGACATTTTCCTTACATAATCCTATCAGGACTGTGCCTGACCTCAAGATGGCGTCTGGAATTCATTCGGACCATGGTTTCTCACCCCCCCCCCCAATCTGACAATCTCTGAGTACTTCTGATCTCCATCATGACAGCAGAGTCCGAGCACTATGTCCGACGCCCGGTGGAGCTGCTCTGTTCAGCTTTTGAGGAGATCGGCCTTGGTTCATCCCCGGACCGTCACCTACCCAGCCGGACTTTGGGCGCAGTTTTTCTCCCAGTCTGCCTGTCTCGCCCACCCCTCCATCGTGTTTCTGTAGCTCTGCTTTTTCCTTGTCTGCTATTTATCTATCTGTTCCCATTTAGCACTCTTTCTTTCTTTGTCTTACTTCCTTTGCTCCTATCCCCTCTCACCTGAATCTTTCCCCTAGCCCGCTACACCGCTTAGCCCCCTATCCTTTTGTGCCCTTTGACTAAGCACTCCTTCTCCTCTTGTTGGGGAAAGATCCAATATTTATAATCTGGAGTCTCAGCGAACCCGCTGAGAGAGTCCACAGCACCTAGGGAGCCACTCACACTTGAGGTATGGTATGGCACCCCTTGCCAAAGCACTCCCTCTACCCTTTTTGGGGAAGGATCCAGTATGTAGGCCTTGGAGTCTCAGAGACCCCTCTGAGAGAGTCCACTGCGTATAGGGAGCCTCTCGCAACAGAGATGGGGAAATGATACCACTTCCCCTGGGATCACAGCTTACTGGACCTTGGACGCAGCTCTGACTCGTCTACCGGTTTGTGTCCCAGTCACCCTCCCCCTACTCTTTCCATGCTGGGTCTCTCACCCATCCCTCCTCTTTGCCTCCATTCTCTGTCTACTTCCCCTGCTCTTACCCCCCTCCCCTGAATCTCTCCCCTTGCCTGCTTTTTCCCTTATGTATATGTCCTTTTTGTTGGTCTCGACCTTTCTTGTCACTATGTTGCCAGGCTCTAATAACTGTGTAACCTTTGTAATGATGTAACCTGCAATTATGGTCTGATACTCATGTAAAGCGCTCTGATACCTCCGGGTCTAGCCAGCGCTATATAAAACCTTTAAAATAAAATAAAATTAAAATAAAAGTTCAAGGCTGTCTTGATAAAGTTGTCACTTCTCCTGTTAAAGTCAATGACTGGGTTCGTGTGAAGAAAGGTAGGTTTGTCAAATCTGGGGAATCTCGCTTTTCTCATCCTTTGAAAGTGGTTCGTGTTGGTCGTCAGGTGGTTGAATTGTCTGATGGAAACGTTTGGAGTTTTTTCAAAGTGGTGAAGATTCCTCAGTGGTTGTGGCCTGATAGAAGGTTTGCTGTATCTACCGATATATCGTCACCTACAATTTCTTACAACAAAACAAATTGGAGAAAGTCTATTTCTTCAAAAGATGGAATTCTGAATAATCGCCATGTACAAAGATCTCGGCAATGCCCTGTTTGGTATAAGGATTATTATGTGAGCAATTGATGTTTTCTGTATTTTTTATCATAGTTATTTATTCATGTATACTGTAAACATGTTTTTTTATTCACTTACATATGTAACTCGTGTGTGGTATTTAATGCTTACAGCACACATGTTCTCATTTATTTACATATGTTATTTCTTTAATGTTTTTCTTTTGTTTGCCAACAAAGAGGAATGTATGGTGTCTTGCCAAACCTTCTGGAATCTGGAACACCTCTTGTGCTCAAGATTCCAGAAAAGACAGTTTGACCCAGGCTTACTTGTTGGACATATTTCTTTATTCTCCTGAAGAATAACTAATTTTACCTTTGATGAAGCGTGCTGAGCCGTCTCTTCATTACACAGCCATCCTGCCTGCAACAGCTGGTAAGAGAAATTCCTTTAAGAAAATAGTGCCTGCAGACAGTTAATGAAACCTGTGGAGTAACAACCCAAGTAAATGGGCCAGTCCTCGTGGGAGGTTACAAAAAATATAAAAGGCGGTACCAAGGAGGGACTATTAAACCTAATCACGAATCAAACCCAACCATTTAGAAAGGACAGTAACAGGATCCTATTGAAAGTTGGGCGGGGGAAAGGGGCGTAGCTTCAATTCCATACCTGAATACAGCATGTCTCGAAGAAACAGCGCAAGTGATGCCTAGGTGAGACCTAAAAAAATAAAAGTGGAGAAACGCAACCTAAAAATATAAAAGTGGAGAAAGGCGTACATAAACTTCGTCTTGTGTCCTTAAAAGAATTGAAACGCTTTCAATAGCTGGGAAATTTTACATGTATTTGGATTTTTATTATTCTTTCCTGTATAATCAATGATTAGGAGTTAGGAATGTCCTTGCACGCTCGATAGAGAATTAAATCCCACCGAGTATTAAGCTTTTATAAAGGAATCGATTGTCCATGAGTAACAACCGTGTAGGCTAACAAGCAATCACATAAGCGGATACTTATTTTATTTGTGGTGAAAAAGTGTGGAGATCTTGGATTGGTTGCAGGAGCCTTTGTCATAATGCACAGAAGCTGCGAGTGGCCTTATCGTGTCCGTCGATTGGCCGAAGAAGCCTTTGCGATTTCTTGATTGGGTCAGTTCCTCTCTAGCCCGCACACGTCCTTGGCACATCATTTCGCTGTTGCTCATCCCGTAAGTGACGTCATGTAAGTGGTGAAACGCTGTCAGAATATTTGGAGAAGGTCTCTGAACATTCAATTGTATCGGTGGGTACTTTAGGGATTCATTCCTCCGACTACTCCACTGAGCAGCTTTTGTTGCGCGCCCAGAGCCACTCGGACTGTGAAATGGTCATGAGCTCGTCATCTCCTGCAACCCCCCTCCCTCCTGCCGCTCGTGAACACCACGGCTCCATGCCCGGGACTAGGCCCCACCCCTGAAAGCTACCGATATCCGCCCCTTTCGTGCGCTGTGTTTAGTACGACCACCTTGGCTTCAGCTTCCAACGACCCCTCTCTTCTGCGATATCTCCGCCTCTGTCGTTGCTTTGTATGTGGTGAGTGCTACTCGCTTCTCTCACCTGTTTAGAAGGATGCGCCCTGGTACGCGTGGGTGGGGCTGAGCTCCTGCTGAGTATTGCACCGCAACCACTCTTGTGTAGTTGTGGGGCCGGACCACCCTGCTTTCTGCACGGGGCGGGGCTGACCATTGCTCTTCGAGGCTGCGTCCGGTTCCTTCTCATGCTAAACAAACTCCCCTCTGAGGGGATGATGCCACCTTTGCATGTGTGACTTGTCTGTGTGTAGGGTCCGAGTGCCCAGTCGCCCAGCCGCCCAGCTGAGGCGTGAGGATGTGTTGTTAATGATTCAAGTCTGCGTAGATGTAAACTAACAGTACCCTATAATTAGGGCTACTGCAATGATGTGGAAGGGGAGGACCAATTTATGCGACAATAAAAGGCAAATAATACGAATCTAGCTGGTCTAATGCGCCAAATCATTCGCGTTAATTTAACCCCTATGTCGAGTAGTCTGCAATGGAAGTTAACCTCTGCAGGGGTCTTTCTTGTGGCAAGAGGCATGGTAGTGTTTTTATGTGCAACTTTTGGCCCTTTCAAGGTAGAAACATTTATGTGTTAGAAATTAATCTACAAATCTTGGACCAGATGATGAATTCTGTAGCAAATCCAGAATTATGCAGATAATTATGTGACCAGTTACTTCTATTGGCCCGGCCTACAAGTTGTCCGATAACTCCGTTTACCGATGACACCGTGTTCGATTCCTGGCTTTTCTTAACATGGTGCTTATAGTTATAGTCTTGATTCATAACAGCAGAACCAATGGGACTAAAGCAGCTGAAAACAAAGGTTTTTTAAAAGGAATGATAACTAATAGTAAATGAACATGTGACGAGGAGATAGATTTATTTGGAGAATAGCACTAGCGATGCAGCTCTGGATGAAGAAAGGGGATAACCGACAACAATGGCTTGCTCGGAGCTTGACACTATAAAGAGCTGTACTTTATGAAGGGTGACCTCATTCACCACATTGCAATCACTACTCAAGCCCGGGACAAGAACATGGGGTTCCTGTTTACGTGGAGGCATGTGGTAGCCTTACTTATAACAGTCTATTTATTTGATTATTTACTGCCATTTTTTCTGTATAGCTAAGGTAATCTAAGAGGATATGAGAGTGCTTCACATAGGAATAGGAAGCTTACCATAGGTATTTTTTTTAGTGTCCCTGAGCAAAGGAAACCAGTGTATGTGCAAGGCATTTTATCGGTACGCAAGCAGAATTCCATGAGGACAATATATATGCACCAGCTACAGATCTGGATTTTGTCCACATAGCTCGCTGCTCGAAAGGTGGGTTCAGTGGCGCTGTAAGTAGTATGTGGTTATAGTGAATGTCTGTGGTTTATTTGAAGAGTGAGTATAAGAACCAATAAGAATGTGGTCAGCAGTTCTAGAAGTAAGTGTTTAAAAAAAAAAAAAATGCCAGTGGATGCGAAAGATTTCTTGTATGGAGGCATGCCGTTCTAACTTTTCGGAGCAAACTCTGAAAAGGAGTCGGTTCGGGTGGAGGTTTTGTAACAACAAATTGTTTTTAATTTGAATTTAGTGTCTGCGTCTACCTAAGAGCAATCATTTTGTTGTTATGATAATAAAAGATGTTTAGTTTCAGAGCATGTGATTTCATTAAGTACTACTGGGAAATGGCCAAATTAACAGTGATACAGATTGGAGTTCCAATTACAAGACTTGATATTCCCAGTGCTTTTGTGACTGGTTTTAAAATGTTTTTGCTGCTGAACACCTTGTTTGATTTAATTCGCTTTAGCTTGTCTTAACAATTATTTTATTTCTGAAGATGGTAAAGTTAGTTGTCTAATACAAAAGTTCCACTCGGAGCAAAGGTGTAGAAGGCGTTCTTTTTCTGTATTGCTTTCGGACTTGGAGCTGATTTACAGGAATTCCAGTAGTCTTAGTTTTTGTCTGATCATCTAGCTTTGTATTCTGAAAAGTCATTCTCTTTAGATGTTTATCATGATACTTGTGTTAATACTTTCATAAATATACATATTGGTGTTAAGAAGAACCCAATGAGTCTTAGTTCTCAGAGAGGTTCAAGATCTAAGTCACACAAGGTTGGGGTTAACGCTGATCACTGTGGGACCCTTCAAGGCCTTTTAACAGGGTACAGGTGGAATAATTTATTTTTACCATGTGACAATAATTAGGTAGATACAATTGAAATATTGAAGAACTAACCATCCTATCCAGACCGAAGAGTGAGGCAAAAGACATAATAGTTCTCTAAGAGTTTGAGTGGCTTAATATAGTTGTTTTGGCACACAGTTCTCCAAGATTTTCACTACAAACACTAGAGCAGCAATGGGATGCTGCTTTTTGTTTCAGTTAGGATTAGCATTGGGGTGCTTGAGAATTGAGCCGATTATTCCAATTTTTAGGGTGGTGTGAATAGGGCCTTTGACAAGGGGGACGAGTTTATAATGTTCTTCCATCTGAAAGGTAGGGCGGTGATTCATGGGTGATTCCTGATTAAACTTGAGCGAATTGGTCAAATTGATAACTTGGAGGCTTAGTTGAGGTGATTATATTTTCTAGGTAATTATTGGAGTGTGGGAGTAAAGGATGTCAATTTTGTTTAGTGTTTTTGTTTAATTAGGTTTAAATCAGAAGATACCAAACAGCTGATTTGGAAAAAAAGAAAAAAACATTTTAATGACATTCTAGTTTACATGTCATATTCCACACTATTTCAGCAGTACATTGAAGGCGTATTATACAATAAGCGTTTGAAAATCATAAACCAACTAAGCAGTTCACACTAATACCATCCTAACAGTCATAGAGTCACCCATTTGGCACAAGAACCCTAGTTTGCTGCACTCCAGTCAGCACACGTTGGTTATGTATCGACTCAAAGATGCTTTGCCTCCTCCATTATTTCAACTCCGACCCAGAACCCAATAGGCAATGATCAGACCAAGTATTAACATCAGCCCTCAATATGAGCAGAGCATAAAACCACTTGATCGAAGGGTCCTAGTATCAAAGTGTAAATCATGCTAGTCCAGACAAGTACATCTTCAGCCAACTGCTCATCCCTCTGTACTTTTTTTCATATAGATTTCCTTGGCTATGGGCTACTCCGCCTTATCCCTAAGCTGGTAGCAAAGGATGGTGGCCTGCTGCTCGTCCATCTAATGGCCACCCTTGTGTTGACCAGAACTGATCCCAGTAAACTTAATTTCCTACTGAGCTTTTTTTCTCTTCTTTTTTTCCCCCAGGAATCGTGCCCAGCACGGATTGTTTCATTTGGAGGGCTATATTCCACACAGTAGCTGTGGTCAACTCATGGCCACCAGTCCTGCCAGTAGCCGCGTATCACAGGGCAGTTCCATTTAATGTGGAGAAAATAAGCCTCACTTTCAAAACCCTGAGAGCATCTGGAGGTATGGTCTGGATACTTTTTGTGCAGTTTAGGTGGAGACAAATATGTTATATGAGCATAATTATGCAAGTGCAGTCGATAACCTTTTGTTTATATTTATGTTAGATTGGTAGGGCTTATTTGTGATAACTGCAATTTCTTTTCAGATTTTATATACTTTATTATTGAAGAATTCTGCTTCGTCATTACAGCAAGTGTCTTGTAGGCAAGCAATTGTTCTGAGCGGGTAAACATCCATTACAAGGCTGCCATTACATCGCACTCCTTTTACAACGCAACTGCCTTTACATCGCATGTCACTACAACGCATGCCATGACAACGCATTATAAGGTAAATAATGGAGATTTTTTAGTGTTAGGGTGGGTATGGGTTTTGGGGTAGATGGGAATAATAATTTTTACCCCTACACTATCCAACACTTTCTCTACTGTTGCACTCACTGGAGTGGGAATAGTAATTTTTACCCCCACTCTATCCAACACTTACCCTACTGTTGCACTCACTGGAGTGGGAATTGTAATTTTTACCCCTACACTGTCCAACACTTACCCTTTTGTTGCCCTAAAAGTATTATGGATTGTAATGGTATGCGTTGTAATGGTAGTTTTGAAAAATTTGTTGTAATGGCATGCGTTGTAAAATCATGCAATGTAATGGTAGTTGTGATGTAAAAACCGTGTTGTAAAACCATGCGTTGTAATTGTTTGCGTTGTAACATCATATATTCTTCTGAGCGGGTTAGAGGTCCGAGTTTTTAATTTTTCTAATATGATTGGGGGTTTGCTTCTTTAATTTGGTTAGCTTTAGTGCTCAAGATTTTATTGCTGTTTTTTAAAACTTGTTTAGAGTTAGAGTAGGTTGCCTCCTCCATTTACTTTTTTTTTTTTAGAAATGTCTGGTTTCTGCTGTCAGTGATTAAACTTGGTGAGGGCTATCTATTGTTAACCCATTTTTTCTTAAATTCTCTTTTTTTTGTATTTTGCTGTAGGTTTGTCCACGATTGTTGAGATGGAAGAATTCTAGTTTTTATATTGGGGATCAAGGAAACTAGGGCCTAATTGTCCTAGACAAAGTGAGCACTACCTAAGGCACTCAATCTTGAGTGTATCACATATTGTAATGCCAATATTAAATACAGTTTATCAGTTTTAAATAGTTGGTCCTCATAAACATAAATTAGATGCTATAATCCAAAAGTCCAAAAAAGAAACTGAAGTTCAATGTTGGCCGATGCTTTTTTTTATTGTGAAGCAAAATTCATAAGCGATGAGAAACTTCAAAATCATAATACGGTGGCTTGACAAGCATGGAGAAAAACATTCCCGATGCATTTCAGGTGTTCAACGCACCCTTCTTCAGAAGAAATCTAAAATAAGCATATACATTGTGAATACACACATATATAGCTTCTCATTTCCAATAATGACTATGCTGGCCTTTCAATATCCGGAAGAAGAACGAACGAATGAATGAATCAAAAAATAGAAAAATCTTTGAGTAATAGAACCAAGGAAACCACTGTGGTATTATCAGAACTCTACTTTCAGGATCCCGGTGAATTAATAAAGTCAAACTGACTAAGTGGAGAAAGGGAAAAACAAAAAGACAAGGTCACTACGCCACCACTCCGGTAGATTATGCGATTACAAGTCTTAGTGAGATTAGTGGTTGTGAGGATCACTTCTGTTAGTATACACTGGCTAAAGTAAGGAGATCTGTACCTCCTCTAGTCTGATGATGCCGAATGTAGCGCAATGATTCCTTCGTAAATGGAACTGGCCTGAACGGTGATGCGCAGGAATAATGCTGCTTGTATGCTGAAAACTACACAATATCCAATTGTGTTATAAAATGCCGTCTAAGATAAATAGAAAGATAAATATCTTTTTGTTTATAAAAATCTCACCTGCCACTTTAATGGTGAGTCTATGAAGTGGTCTATGATATAAGCCGAAACTTTACGCATCAATGAAAAACTTCTGCGTGTAGCCTGCACTAAAATTGATTTGGAAACCAAACTCAAAGGGTTGAATGACATAAACCCCAGAATCCAATTTACATACACTTTGGATATACAGAGGATTTCATATTTGGACTTTAGTGTTGAATTGCATGGTACAGCTATTGCCACTACGGTGTTTAAAAAATCCACAGATCGCAACAACCCTTTACTGTTCAGCAGCTTTCATCCAGATACCTTAAAGAAACATCTTCCCTATTCTTAATTTTTGAGGATTAAGCGCATTTCATCAGACAATGAGCAGTACAGATCAGCACTTACAGAATCTAAAAAGAGTTTCCTAGACCGGGGCTATCCCATTGATATAGTGGAGGCATCCGCTAGACAGGCAGAAGAGATCCCAAGAGAGTCATTACTCGAGAAAAAAGAGAAATAAACACATCAAAGAGAAGTGTTTGTATCCACATTCTCGACTTAATTGGCAGCTATAGAAAGAATCATCTTACGTCCATGGGATCTGTTACAATCAGAACCTGACTTTAGAAATCTCTTTCAGGATCCTCCAATCTTTGCGTATAAGAGATCTAACAATCTTCGAGAACTACTTCCAAAAAAATCTTTGACCGGCTCAGAACAACACAAAGGTATGCAAAAATGCGACAATTGTTCACTTTACAATAATGTCCTTACCGAGACATCCATATCACACCCATGGTCAGGGAACCTATAGACTTGAGGTTCACCGCTAATTGCAATACTCCGAGTGTTATTTATGTGATCCGCTGTCCGTGCGCTTTATTTTATGTAGGGAAAACAGGAAGAGCATTGAGGACACGTATAACAGAACATAAAAGTAGAATCCGAACAAGAGCATTGCATTCACCTTTAGCCAGTCACTGAATAGCCGCACATCATTCCATAGCACAACTTAGATTTTCTGTACTAGAAGTTGTGACACAAAGGAACGATAGAGACATGTCTAAATACATCACCCAAAGGGACATTTTCAGGATCAGACATTTGGACACCATGATCCCCAAAGGGTTGAATGATAAATTGGAATTATCTTGTTTCCTTTAGGGTTAGCCGTGTGTATTGACACGGAGTTTTTATTTCTTTATTTATTATTAATGAATATTTCAACTTATGTTTTCCGTGGTATTATCAGATATCACTAAAAAATCTTTTCATCACCATCAGCACTTTGATTATTTGTTAATTTTTGTAGGTTCACAATGAATCAGATGGTATACTGGCAAATTCTTGGGATTATGTTGATGAATGAGCTGAAAGATGTAAAAATGATGAATAGCTCGTCCTACAATCTGTTGCATATATAAGCTTGTTTTATTATTTCAAGAGGATTGTTTACATGAAAATGTTGGAACAAATCACAATTGGATGTATGGTAGTATTTTCTGTGTCTGCTCCTATAAAAAAAATGGATTCTGAACATGTTCTATTTGTTAATATTCTTGCAGGCAAACTATCTAAATTTTTTTTTTTTTTTTAAAGTTGAAACACAACCAGGTGATGGAGATTCTGCAAACACATGTTGCTGACTAATTTAGAGTTATCACTGGAGGCATGTTTTTCATTGTATTTCTTCACTTGATAGTATGATCATTATACAACAATTGACTTGAGTGGCAGCGATTTAAGTGTTTCAGAAACTACTCGTGTATTACCATGATCGCATGTAATCGTGCAACTATGATATTTTTTTAACTTTGAGAAAATCATTTTATGTATTCAATTGTACTTAAGGATAATGTCTTTCCTTTTTCTTTCCTTTCGTTTCATTTTGGCTTATTATGCTAGCGGTAACTTATATTTCACTTTACTAACCACTAGATCTATATGGCTACCACGTTACTCAGCCATTACAGTAGAAGCGCACGTCCCCTTTCTATGTCTATTATCACAGACGCCCTCCGAGAATTTCTCGGCGTTCGCGGGAAATAAACGCCATATACTGGTGAAGTCTTAGGCACTGCCTGGTTCTGGTGAGCGGTTTTTCAAGAGGGCTGTACTCTGATCTCGACAGTTTCAAAGCAAGGAAGTTGAGAGTATTTCAAGAATTATCTTCATTTAGTCTACATGAATAGGCAACTGATAGTTGGCCTATTCTTTTTATTATGCGTACAGATTTATTCTCTGCTTGTTCAGAGTTTGTTTCATCTACCGAATAGTCGGAGCTCACACTAAGAGGTGAGCGACATTGACTAAGATCACAGTGGTGTTTTTTTGGGGTAGAGTATTCTATACCATTCACGGCACTAAGTTTCACATTGTTATTTTTGGGCAGGCTACACGCAGAAGTTTTTCATTGATGCGTAAAGTTTCGGCTTAAATCAGACTAGAGGAGGTACAGATCTCCTTACTTTAGCCAGTGTATACTAACAGAAGTGATCCTCACAACCACTAATCTCACTAAAACTTGTAATCGCATAATCTACCGGAGTGGTGGCGTAGTGACCTTGTCTTTTTGTTTTTCCCTTTCTCCACTTAGTCAGTTTGACTTTATTAATTCACCGGGATCCTGAAAGTAGAGTGCTGGTAATAACTAACTGGTTTCCTTGGTTCTATTACTCAAAGAAAGATTTTTCTATTTTTTGATTCAGTCATTCGTTCGTTCTTCTTCCGGATATTGAAAGGCCAGCATAGTCAGTCATTATTGGAAATGAGAAGCTATATATGTGTGTATTCACAATGTATCATAGATCACTTCATAGACTCGCCATTAAAGTGGCAGCTGAGATTTTTATAAACAAAAAGATATTTATCTTGGATAGCATTTTATAACGCAATTGGATATTGTGTAGTTTTCAGCATATAAGCAGCATTATTCCTGCGCATCACCGTTCAGGCCAGTTCCATTTACGAAGGAATCATTGCGTTACATTCGGCATCATCAGACTAGAGGAGGTACAGATCTCCTTACTTTAGCCAGTGTATACTAACAGAAGTGATCCTCACAACCACTAATCTCACTAAAACTTGTAATCGCATAATCTACCGGAGTGGTGGCGTAGTGACCTTGTCTTTTTGTTTTTCCCTTTCTCCACTTAGTCAGTTTGACTTTATTAATTCACCGGGATCCTGAAAGTAGAGTTCTGGTAATAACTAACTGGTTTCCTTGGTTCTATTACTCAAAGAAAGATTTTTCTATTTTTTGATTCAGTCATTCGTTCGTTCTTCTTCCGGATATTGAAAGGCCAGCATAGTCAGTCATTATTGGAAATGAGAAGCTATATATGTGTGTATTCACAATGTATATGTTTATTTTAGATTTCCTCCTGAAGAAGGGTGCGTAGAACACCCGAAATGCATTGGGAATGTTTTTCTCCATGATTGTCAAACCACCGTATTATGATTTTGAAGTTTCTCATTGCTCATGAATTTCGCTTCAGAATAAAGAAGCATCGGACAACATTGAACTTCAGTTTCTTTTTTGAACTTTTGGATTATAGCATCTAATTTATGTTTATGAGGACCAACTATTTAAAACTGATTAACTGTATTTAATATTGGCAGTACAATATGTGATACACTCAAGATCGAGTGCCTTAGGTAGTGCTCACTTTGTCTGGGACAATTAGGCCCTAGTTTCCCTTCTCCTTTAGAAATGGTGGTAGGGTGGAACCACCTCAAAGAGAGCACACCAATTGTGATTATTTTTGGAGCACTACGTTTATTTGATTAGCATTGGATTTTGAGTGCACCACAGCTGTCATCACACACGTTATATTAGGGATCAGGCATTCCCCAGTTTAAGAGTGTTTTGGTATAGAGAGCATTGCTACTCTTCCAGAGAAATGTTTTTGAGCTTCTCACCTAGTCAAATTTTCACTAAAGTTTTGATTTTGGGGGATCTTTATTCTCTTCATCACTGCCATCCAAAAGAAGTGATGCAACAGTCAGTTTTGATAGGTTATTCTAGGGGTCCATTAATAATGACACCCAGAGTGGTTTTTTTCAAGTGAGTATGTTTGTTTTGAAAGCTGAACTGAGTTGCTTCGAAATAAGAAATATGGTGTTGCTTTTACTGAAGAATTTATTCCTGTGTTGCCAAGCAGTCGGTGGTGGTCAAATCATTGAATTCTAGTAGTGTGAGATCAGTCGTACTTCAGTGATGGCGTTCTTATTACCTAGGAGGGGTATCTTAAATTATAAGCATCCAAAAGATTGGGTGTGCAGAGGTACCTGCAGTGCCATGTAATGATAACTTTGTGTCTGAGTCTACTTTCTCTAGCCTATACTTTTGCAGTATTTATATACTGGTGGAATCATGAGGTCCATGTGGGGGTGAGCTGAGTGCACAAGACAAATCTTCTTTACAAATGAGATGTCAGGCTTGTGTTCAGTGATCATGTTTGCATTAAATTCTGTATTTACTGCAGCCAAGCGTTTCAGAGGAGTGTGCTTTACTTTGGTTACAGGGCTTTGGCAGTTATTTGTAGTCACTCTGTTTTATGAGAGGTTACTTAGATAGGTTCCTCTCTGACTATTGTTGGTAATTGACTCCTGTTTCTTGGATTCTCTTTGACTGATCCTGATGAAAGGGTGTTTGTTTGGCTGTTAAACTAATGTCAGATAAGTTTGTTTTTGTGGGGTTTATTTTGTGAAGCGTAGGATTGGGATTAGATCGAATTTATTGAGGGACCCCACTTTGAGGAGGTGGCACACAGAGGATTGGTAGTTAATAAAGAGGTTTAGTCAGGCGTTTTCATGCAGTTTGCTCTTCAACTGCTTGTGCATCCTGAGGAGTTTTTGTTGCTGTAAGAAGTATTATGGTGGAATGAGTTTGTCTGCTAGAGGTTTAGTAGTATCCCTGTATGCTTTGGTTGGGCCACAAGGATTTTTGTATTCTGTTTTGTCATGGAAGTGTAAGAGGGCTTCTAGATGATCGTGTATTGGAGTGCAATATTTTTTTTTATAAACCAATATTTGTCATGGTTTTACAGCTCATACAATAAGGCTTCAGAGCGTCTTGCATGGGAGTACATTAGGTGGTATAAGTGGGTGTAGGTTGGATGAGTTAGCGGTTTTTAGGTGAAAGAGGGTGGAGCTATCCATTTCTTTTCCCCTTTTGGAGTTATTGTCAAGCAAGAGTTCAGAGGTTGTGGTGGTGGGAGTAAATTATACATTTGTATTATGCATGTAGTTAAACAGTTGTTATTGTTTTGCAGATATAATCTTGACTGTTCTTCAGAAGGTTTAATATTCAAATTTGTTGTTTTCAGAATTTGGGGTGTCACAAGTAGAATTAAATATTGTGGTCGTGATGAGTTGGGTAGCAGTAGTCTTATTGTTGAGTAAATCTTTAAGTGTCTTGAATATCATTGCGCATAGGTACAGCTATCAGATGATTGCACCATTATTATGTAAATTGATGTAGACGTTTTGGATCACCATAACCTGAAAGTAAGATGTTGTGGCCATGCCTATGTTGGGATTTTTGCTGCAAAGAAGATAACTGTTTAAAAGCGTTGTGTTTTTTATGTTAATATGTGTCTGTAATTTGAGCTTCAACGTTAGCAATGGGGGCATGATAGTCTCAGAAGTGTTTTTAGGTCTCGACCTTGCTATCGCGTAAGCGATCGCAAAGCGAGACTATTGTAAGGGGGTTTGAAAAGTGCTCCCAAAAAGTGGATTGCATGGCTAGCACGCGCACAATCACGCGCATCGTGCCGCCAT
Source organism: Triturus cristatus (assembly GCF_964204655.1). Lineage (NCBI taxonomy): Eukaryota > Metazoa > Chordata > Amphibia > Caudata > Salamandridae > Triturus > Triturus cristatus. Next base: position 753,342,551 of record NC_140592.1, read on the forward strand.
GCAATCCGCCTTTTGGGAGCACTTCAAAGGGTCACTCCCCCGCCCCCAAGCGCGCGCGCGCGCCACGCTCCACCGGGCTTGTTTATTTAACATCCATTTTGAGTAACGCTGGTGCGTGCAGCACGGATCAAAGACTTTCCACCGTTGTTTGTCCGACGAAAGATAGCACTGCGTTGTTCCAGTAGCTTGTTTCGTTTTCCTGCCACGGTGGGTCATTGTGAAACTCACCAGCTCAGCTCTCTTTCCGTGGGCCGAACTGAAGAAACTCATCGGCAGTATCGGATGCAGATGTTCCGTCAAGGACACGTTTGCCCGGGTTGGCTCTGAAGGGGATTCGCTCCAAACCTGGACGGCTGCGTTGCCATTTAATAAAAGGTATTATCAGAACCTGCTTCAGATCACGAAAGCTGGGTCACAGCCACGAGCTTGCACCAGAACACGTGTGAACCTTATAAACACGAATTTTAACTTTGTGTGTGACTGTCTGTGATTATTGCGCTGCAAAGGAGACCTTTCGAGTTCCACTCTCACAACTTTACACAAGTCGCCCATTTATTAGTGCCAGAGAAATATCACCTTCCATTTCTCCCCTCTCCCCATGACCCTCTTCTTTTCGTAAATTCACCCAAGGATTACTTACTGCATTTTTCGTAATTAGGTTTGGGTTGAGGAGGACTTGATGTCGTCATCGGAGAGCAGCGCGCGCATCACTTGGAGCAGAGGGCCGGCTCTCCGGACTGTGCATTCAGTTCCCTATGATGCATATGTGCAACGCTGAGATCAAGAGCCGCCGAGTCCGCTGCTTATTGGACCTGTCGTGGGCTCCCATCCTCCGGATGAACTAGTTATTTCTAACCGCTGTAAAGAAGAGGAGTTATTATTACCCAACGTGACAGTACTCACTCTGTCCGCCTTAGAAGGATGAACGTCTGAGCTGACCTGTCGGTATTCAAAATCATGGTATAGACTGCACCAGAAGTCAGCAGCAAGTACTGAACCTCCTGCGCTATCTTGCTATGCCAGGAGTACACCCATGAGACCGGTGGTGAGGCCAGTAAATGGAACAAAAAGCTACAAGCCACCCTACAGCCCACCGCAAACACATTTCACTCTCTTTGTACAGGAAAAATACACAGGACCCAGTAATACAATGTGTGTATACACTTACATTTGGGTTTAAGATTTATTGCATATTATACATGCCAATAGAGTAAGATTCTGTAATGGGAATGTTAGGGTATGAGCAGATCATGGCAAAATGTAAAAAGAAGCAAAAATATGAAAAATCACAGAAAATATTTAGTGTCACTTTGGCGTAGGTATTATGCACAAAATCAGACAGCTACATGTGTATAAATGACTTAATCCTTAAAGTTGAATGTGGGAAGGAGCTTGGATGCACACCAGTCTGCTTACAACATTAAAAGAAACTCCCGGTTTTTGCACAGCTCATGCAGTTGATGGGGGAGGGGTGGTGGGGTCCCAAGCCTGGGTTAGTGGGCTGCCTTCTCATCAGAGCCAACATTACGTTTTCAGGTTATCCGCTGTCCCGAGCCCCGAAGGAGGAATCAGGGCAGTGGTGTCAAATTTATTTCACCCGTGTGCTTGCCTAAGACCTTAGCGAGAACCACTTAGAAGTGTTCGTAAATCTCAGTTACAGACAGGCGCGCAACACCCATTGGACTCAAAGGGCTTCAGCCCCCCCCCTCCCCCCCCCCCCTCCGTCGTGTGTGGCAACCCGGGATGAGACAGCTTCCCGGCGCACACAAAGCCGCACCCGAGCACTTCACAGGTCTTGTTATGTTAATGAGACCTTGCCGTTGTTTCACCCCTTCTAAGAGCCCCTGCAGTTCCACTTTGCCTATGGCTTAAAAGATTCAGCCCCCCCCCCCCCGAAATGTTTTCTTACGCCCCCCCCCCGAAATTTGGCTCTCGTTGCGCCTCTGGTTACAGATAATGGGCTCTGCATGCTTTGATCTGCCCCACTCCACATGAGTTATCCACTATGTGACAGCAAGCGGTTTTACCCCACGCTTCACCACTGTGAAAAAAAATCATCAGCCGCCACTGCCTGTGGGATGATAGCATCCTATTGGGGGATATCTATTCCACTTTGTCTCTCATGCTTGAACAACCTCTTCTACCCGACCCCCTGATTGCTTTGCTAGGGTACGTTAGGCCATTACCATTAGGATTACATTTTTTTACATCTATTGCCTTACTCCTAGTGAAACAGCAGATCGCGCTTCACAGGGTTGCTTACATTCTCCGAGCTGTGTGTCAGCCTAGCTGAAAGATCTGTCCTATTGTGATACTATCTCTGAATTGTACGCTTCCCTGCATCTAGTTACTTCCAGGCCCAAAGATATCTGGCAACCCCTGTAGGACGACTTGTTGTCCATTGATAATTCGGCAGATGATAAAATGGCAAGTTAAACACTGGTTATCTGTCAACTGCTGTATAAGGCACTCTCCTGTTGTGCTCTGAAGTGCCCCGATGCGCTATGTCTGCTTTTGAAGTGTAACCTGTGTATAATTTGTTCTCCTTGCCCTTGTATTTACGTGCATCATTTTCTTTCCTAGTAAATTTTTAGTCCCACACATGCATTATTGTTTTATATTTTAGTTCTGGCTTCATTGAATGTATTTGTTGTATAAAACGATACATAAAGTTTAAAAAGAAAACAATAAAAGTATTAGAAAAGGGATGAAAGCTCATGTCAGCTATTTCATTATTAGCAGCTAAGCAGATGTATTTTTTATTCAAACATATTACTCTCTGCAGTCTATCATTAAGAAGTAGAAGTTACATAATCGAAAGTATCTATTTATGAAGTGAACTTTATTTTTTTAGTCTATTAATATTCATGGAAATATGCAAAGCAACTAGATTGTAAATCAGTTTTTAATTAATTCACAAATCGGGCTCTATTTGGCACTGGCAATTTCAAGCAAACCCTAAAGTAACATACTAACGTCTACAGTTCCTAGTGCTCCTATCCAACGTTCCATAAAGCGATGTATAAGCCTGCTTTGCCAGGCACAGACATACATTTCCACATTGGAATGTTGGGTGCCGCACTGAAGGTACAGCGGTAGAGGGTCAATAATGACTGGTATTGGCCTCCTTCATCATTTCAATATTTGCCTTCCTGTTACATTGCCGCATTCTACCCCATTGCCTGTAATATTATCCTTTGTCTCGGGCTATGCCAGACTTAAAAGTGCCCTAGATGAAGGCGCTTGCCTGCAGCTCAAGTCAGTAACTCTGGGCCTTTAAGGGCCTTAGAGCCCTCGGCAGCAAACTATAATGCTACCGAAGAGCCCAGTTATCCCACCTCCAGACAGAACACAAAACACCAAGCATCTCTCAGCTGGGGTAGTAATGTTCCTGCCTTTACATATAAATCCACTGTGCCCCTATGTGCGCAGACTATTTCGCTACTCCCATACTGATGGGCAATGAACTTTCCAGTGCCAACGATTCAAGGGTCGGCAATGTGCTTGGCAAGGATAGCAGCAAGCCGTGTCAAGGTCTCGTCATAGCCTGCGTAGAGAAACCATACAGGACATTTTACAAGACTTTTTAAAAAGGGAGATCGCACAATGCAGCTGCAATGTAGGCATAAAATTAAGACTCTGAAAGAAAGAAGGGCAACTACATTAGGCACAGACTATAAACCTTCTGGCTCCTCTTAGTAATGTTAAAGATCACTATAAACTTCCGTATCACATAGCTCTTATGCCCATGTATCTTCTTACCCATTTCTTAATCATAACATATAACTTGAACTCCATACCTTTTCTTGACTTTCCTTCACAACATTTTTTTTTGTAATCCAGGCCTTCCATATGCATCTTTACACCTGGGTGCTAGGAATGCTAGCCCCACTCTTACCTGTGGGGTACAGGATGTGGCTTAACGGCCAGAGTTGCCGGATTTGGAGCTGTGGAACCATGCTCGAGTCTGGGTATGGGCTCAAAATCCAGTGAGTCTGGGCAAATCCCTTAATCTCACCATGCCTACCAAAAAACAAGCATTTGCAATGCAACAGGTCTAGCATTTACACAAGTTTGAGCTATTGGCATTGTAAATGACAATGCCTTTTATTTATGTTTTTGTTTTTGAAACATAAATAAAAAGCATTGTCATTTACAATGCCAATAGCTTAAACTCGCGTAAATGCGAGACCTATTGCATTGCAAATGCTTGTTCTGAAATCCTTTCAAGGTAGAGCCCTTCAGAAGTATGACCACCTGTGTCCTTAATGTGCTGTATACCTGAGCCCACTTCCATCCTCAAACATCTCTCCTAATCTTGCAATATCTCTACCAAGCTCTCTGTTGTGCACACAGACCTCCCTCTGAATTTATATTCAAAGCAGCCAGCCCAATCTGCATCATTTGGATGCCTTAAGTACCCAAACCATCAAGCTTCTGGATCTCTCACCTGGTGTCTTATTAGCTTAATATCTAGTTTTATTCGGCCCCTCCCATAACACAGCACATGCAATAGTCATGCCACTTCTGAAAATAACCCCTGCTCTCCCCCGTCCACGGCTTGTTGCTGTCCTCTCACCTACTCCTTTTTTTTTCTCTGCAATTCTATGGCCTCTATATTAGATCCTGCTAATGTAGCACCTCGCCCACCCTTTCTCAAAATAACTAACGAATTGACAGAGTTCTTTTGCAATAAAGTTGATACCATCTATCACACTTTTGATAATCCAGCCATCCTTACGAATATAATTATTGGAACTATTGACTGTCAAAATAGTTTGAGTGGTTTTCAGCCTCTGGAGACCACCACGTTTTTAGCCTTATTAAGAGTTATTAAGTCGGAGTCTCCCTCAGATCTCTTGACCCTGGAAAAGTTAAACTTAATGAGTGATATTCTCTCTCCAATCCTTATTGATCTATTGACCACGTCTTTATCCTATGGCACGGTCCCAAGGGCAAGGAAACGTGCCTTAAAATGATAGATACTTAAAAACAAACAATCATTTAGAGGCATAACATTGTGCCAACTATCGCCCCATCTCTTTGCTTCCTCTTTATGCCAAGATTCTTTAAAAGCACATCAGTGTACAGCTGTCTGCATATTGGGAATCTCATGATGTGTTGCACTCTTCCCAATTTGGATATCGTCCGGAACGCAGCACTGATTCCACATTGCTAGGACTTACTGGACATCTTAGACAGGAGCTGGATAGAGGAGAAACTGCTGCCTTCGTTCTTTTGGATTTAATTTCCGCATTTGACACCGGGTACTTTTCAAGCGACCAGTAGATTCTGGCATCCAAGGCACTGCTCTCTCTTGGCTTCAATAGTTCTTGAAAGACCATTAATTTCCGGTTATTTGTAAACCCTTTTGTGCACAGGTTCCCTCACTGACTCCCTGAAGGCTCATTGAGTCTGTCATTGATAGATATATATTATCTATCCATCCGCCCCCTGGCAGAAAAAGTGAAAAATCACGGCCTGTCTCTTTACTGCTATGCAAATGACACTCAAATCGTCATATCCTTCTACTTGCCAGACAACAGTACTCCATCCAGCATGGTCCACTGTCTCAAGAATATGGCGAATTGGATGTGGCTTAACTGTGAAACATAAACTGAAGGGCGGTCTTTGGATAACAGGCCCTAGTTGTGAGGCCCTCATTGTTGGCCAGAGAATAGTACTTGGTTGACCCCTAGGGAGATAATTAAGATCTGGGTTACTGGTTGAACAATAAACTGACTATGGATTAGTAAATCACCAAGGGTGCTGCCTGCTGTTTTGGTCTGCTCAGATGCCTAAGAAAGATACTTAGGCTTTTACCCTTTGAGACCCAAAAAACAATTGTTCAGGGTCTTATAATTTCTAGATTGGACTACCGCAATATGCTATATCTGTGTGTTACTAACTCTCAGATAAAGCAGTTGCAAATTGTTTAGAATGCTCCTGCTCGCTTACTCTGCCATATTCCTCGCAGCGCCCAGTCTCAACCTCTCTGCCATATGTATAGGCTTCCTGTAGCAAAACATGTAAGGTATAACTTATTATGTTATTTCTTTAAAGCTATGCACCAGGCTGGGCCTGCATGCGTTTAGTTTCCTTTATAAATCTTTACATCCTCAAAGTGGGAGCTTCGGTCAAGCGACTCCAATCTCGCCAAAATTCCGAAAGTTAAGAGACTGGCAACCAGTGCTTGATTTGAGCCGGTGTTTTCCTGTGCTCTGCATCGTCCCTTCCTTGTCAACATTGACCCTTATGATAGGCTGCCCCATGGTGGCGCTGTTTGTCTGATTTAGAGATCAGCACACTAACAGTTGTTACGGGCTGTCAACATTCCCAACCAGCTGCCAAGACTAAGATCGCAGCTTCCTTGTTGCTGAAGCTGTGCTGGAATCTAACGTGAGCAGACCCTATGACACTGCTGGGGCTGAATGTCCTCTCGTAGACACTACCCCTTTTGGCGCTTAAACACCGGGAGCCAAGACTTACCTCGTGCAGAGACTGCTGACATTAAAGGTGTCGCTTTTGAGGGCTAACCTATTGACTTTGAGGACCACCAGTTCCAAAAACCCTGATGGTTCAGAGCATCCAATCCTCGAGCAGCTCCAAGTGGTGCTCAGTGCCCAGAAGAAAAGACTGTACATAAATTCTCAGATGGGAAAGATCGGCCCCAGAGCTTCCACCCAAGGTGTTGACACCCTACCACACAAAAGGAAGTCGACCGTTGAAGAGAATTTAGCTTCAAACCAGCTCCCGAGCATAAAAAGAGGCACACGGACAAGGGCACTAACCCCATCCACTTCACCATCTCCTCTGCCTTTCCTTCCTCCTTCACTGCCTCCCTTCCCTCCCCTGGCACCTCCAGACACTACCAAAGGCACACTCAGCCCTGGGTTCACCACAATCCTTGGCAGGATCACATAGTCCCCTACCAGGATAATGAGCCATTTGACATAACTGTCGAGCCAGGATATGGGGGAGACCCCTGGGATGATTATTCTGTAGATACTCTTGGGTACCTTGATCCAGCTATGTATCCCTCCCCCACAGATGATACAACCAAATACTACAAGATAATACAAGCGCCTCACGGGGATCAGCCAACACGGGTCCACAATGGGCCGAAAGAGTGCAGACTATGTGGCAGCAGCAAAGATAACTTCATTCACTCAGTCTGTATATGTCCCAAACTTTCAAACGCACCTGTCACTTTATTAGAAAAATGCAATGAACACCAGAAGAATAAGGACGTGCAGATCAGCCGTCATAGCTGCGTTGGATCCAACTGACACCTTAATGAACTGTCAACTGATAAAGTTCCTCAACTTACATGACCAAGTATTAACAAGCATTTGCAATGCAATAGGTCTCGCATTTACGCGAGTTTAAGCTATTGCCATTGTAAATGACAATGTCTTTTATTTATGTTTTAAAAACCAATACCAAAATAAAAGGTATAGCCATTTACAATGCCAATAGCTCAAACTTGCGTAACTGCAAGACCTATTGCATTGCATTGCATTGAACTGTTTGGAGAAGCGAGACACATAAAGAGCAGTGGGCGAGGAGTGCAGATTGGGACAGTGCGGAGGTAGAGGTGGATGGGGTGAGAAAAAACGAGCGGGTGGAGAAGAGATGGTTGGGGTAGTAATAGGCACCGTAAGGGTAGATGGGTGAGGGATCAGTGGATAGGTGAGGGACTGACGGATAGACCGATAAGAGTCCCGGTCGGGGTGACTGACGGGTAGAATGGAGAGAGAGGAGGCGAGCGGATTGGGAGAAGCAGTTAAGAATAGTGAGAGGCGGGTGAAGAGGTGAGAGCGAAAGGTGGATACCGTGGAAGGGAGCGGAGGGCCGATGGGTGAGTACATGTATTGAGGGAAGAAAAGCGGACGAGTGACTACTTGGGGAGGAATGAGCGGTTGGAAAGTGTTAAGGGGTGGGGGAAAGAGTGGAACGATCCAATGGTCGAAGGATGTGTGGGTGAGTAGACGGAGTCAAGGTGGAGCGGTAGGGCATGGCTGACAGAGGTGAAAGGGGGAGACGTCTAAGAATGTTGTGATGGGTGGAGGGGGAGGCAGGGTAAAAGTGTGAGCGGCAAAGGGCTGAAGTGTGTGGGAAGGAGTTAAAAGAAACTAGTAAGGGCTATAAGCCTCCAATGTTTGGCATTCTATAGCCCCCGGGACAGAAATACGCAGGGAAGGACACTCTTGTGAAAGAACATGCAGACCAGTTAGAATAGATACAAGCATTGGCATAGCCAATAGGTCTCGCCTTTGGGACCTTATAAGTGTTTAGTTATCTGGCACAATATCCTTGGTGCAACAACATCAAGTGTTGCATGGCTAAACACTTATAAGGTCCCAAAGGCGAGACCTATTGGCTATGCCAATGCTTGTTGGTTTTGCAGGGAGATTATGTGATTTGCCTAGAATCACAGGTTGTTGAGCCGACGCCGAGACTTGAACCTGTTACTGGCATATCTAACATAAAGCTACAAACAACATAACTTCCACTGTAGCAAAGCTCCAGCTGTATAACACTATATAACAGCAAGTATCACATATAAATGTGACAGTCCTCAATCCAAAATCGTCTTATCTTCGTACAAGGGACGATGTGGTCTACCCCGAGTCCGAATTAAAGGGGCCCTCCGGTGAAAGATGGGTAGAAATGGGAGTTTCTTCCCAAATCGTGAGTCCAAGGCTTTCTACGGACACATTTCACCACGTAAATCGTAATTGAATATGTCAGCAGAAAACAGCGCGAAATGTGGGGTGAAAACTGCCGAAATCAGTGCAGAAACGTGGAACTGAATAGTGCGTTAATGTTTCATTCAAAGAATGCCACCTTGCTCCAGTGTCATTATTTTCTGGTGCAGAATTCCCGTAACTGAAGTCAACGAGAATCCAAACGAGTGCCTTAGGTGTGTGGCGATCTCACACTGACAGCTAAGGATTTACTCCAGGTTTCTGCTGCAGAGTAGTATGCATATAGCTGGCTGCGCTCTATAAATGAAGCTATGGCCTTCCACTGAATACCGTACCCAAGCAAAGATCTGTGCCATGGTACCCCCGCAAGACACCCAAAACTAAACAGTCCTTTGTAGAGCATTTCCATCATGAATATTTACACCTAGTTACCAGGGCAGCTTTGGCAGATCAGGTCTGTTTAGTTTCATGCAAACTTTTGGTGAAGCAGCTTACAAACTCGATTTCAAGCTTGCTTGTAAAATAGGAGAGGCCAAAACCAGGGGCCAACTCTAAACAGAACACAGAGCAATTTAGCAAAACATTTCAAAATAGCACCAAGTATAAACCTCCCTGTCAAGTGCCTTTCAGTGGGTGTGCTATGAAAGAGGGTCATAAGCTACCCAGCTGCAGACAGGCTACGTCAGAGCAGACGGACGAGCTAGAGTTCTTGTGGTATTTACAGTGTCTTCTTGAGCCCTAATGTTGTGACAGTTCACGCAGGAACGTAATTTCAAGAAGCTCCGTTTCTAAACCACTTCCAAATGCGAGAACCTCCAAAATTTAGAAAAAAAACAATTCAATAAGTGGGTGGGAACCAGTAACTTCATAAAATCTAGTATGGGCGAAGAATGAGTTCAAACAGAATATCTGAAGAGGGAGGGGGAGAAGGGAGGGGGGAGTGCGAGCAGAGGAGCACTCACAGTGATAGAAGACACAAATTAAGCTGACCAGGAGGGAGGGGGTTGTGCAAGCAGTGGAGCCTGATTACAGCAATAAAAACACAGATGGCAGCTGTGGACGTGCACATGCTCGTGAACGCAAGCTGGAGGCCAGCAAAAGCCTCTGGTGGCACTTTTAAAAGCCACTTACTAAATGTCTCGAAGAGACCACGCATGCGCTGTCTCAGACGAGACCTAAAAACTGAAGTGGAAATTGTTGCCCGGAGCCTGTCATGGAAATCTTGGATCTTTAAAAGTGATCGGGAGGGGGAGTGTCCAGGATGGTGACGGAATAGGACGCAGTGATCGGAGCTCCACCGGGTGCCTATGCAGCTTGCTCATATAACTGCAGAGGTGATTTCTGACAGCATTGACCTGCATCCACACAAGGCCTACCCCAGCATCCTAAGAGTTATGGCTTTCCAACAGCTTGTCACTCTTTTTCAGCCAAATAGTAATCTATTGGTCAGAACAGTGATGCAACTCCTCCGCATGATGGCTTGATTTATCTTCATAGTACCCTCAGGCAGTTTGCACATTTGTCTGCTTTAGCAGTGGCACAGGCCTCGCAAAATCATAAAAATGTTACTAGACCTGCAGGTCTAGTGACTTAAATAATCTACTCAACCTATTTGTGATGCTCTTGACCCATGAACTGATTTCAAATGATGTGATCATGGGCAAATATTGTAATTCATTGAGCCACCATTTTCTTCATTATCACATGAGAGCACTTTCAAATGTGTGAGTTCAGCATGTCTGCTGTACAACAAACTCTTTTGTTTGATTTAATAGACTAGACCTTTTCCCCATATATAATACAAATCTAGTCGTATATAGGATACACATGACCCTTGACTTGCCTCTTAGTTAATTTACAGCATTGTCGGGGGCAGGAATGTTTCTCAAATCATGTTTAAAAGCTATCACTTTTAATAAATAAATAACTAAAGCATTAAGTGTTAGCACACTGTCATTTGTAATCAGCAGATTATACATTGAAATGGCCACAAACTTTCCCAGTGATCTGCGACTTTACTGATAAAAGTATATAGTGTACAAACAATAATGTTTGGAAACTGAGTTTTTGCAAATATGTGCAATGTGCACAACACCAAGTAAAGTGTTCTAGTGTTTTATGCCTATATAACTCTTTGTTTGCATCACACTTCTTAATTACAAAACCATGTGCTTTTGTAATTCCTGATATATTTTGAAATATTTGTAAAACCTAATTATCCAAGTAGCAATTAGTTAAAAGACAAACTGACATTTGACCTCGTTCCTTGAACAGACAGCAAATGTGTCAAGATAAAAACATCTGTTCCTTTCCAGCCTAAGTTTACTGGCCAGATGCGACTAGTAGGTGCCTAGAATAGCTCGACCTGCTAAAACTACTCCCAACTGCGAATGGACAGGTAGATTTTTCTAGGCCTGAGTGTCTTGCACCACAGTGGCCCCAACTAAAGGGTCAGATGGTGGATTTAGTGTTGGTAAAGGCCAGTGTACGTCGCTCTTTGCAGTGGTAGGACAACAAAAAATTGTTGCAGGCCCGACTTTCAAAGGCCCTTTACAGCATGTCGCCATCATCACAGAGACATCACAAGCAGGATGGTGGGCACATCTCAATCTCTCTGCAGTACAAGGATTATAGATCCCTTAACAGTAGGAATTCCACATCAAAAATCTCGGACTCCTTTGCAATCCAACTGGTCCTCAAAGCCTTCCTTCCTTCCTCAGATGCAAGACAATACTATCCCAGGCAGGCATGACATAGATGTACTCCCTACAAAATCAAGATGGCACCCTCTCTTTTTGACTTTTCGTTCTAGCTCAGACAGTCTGGACTTGGGCCCTTACTCACCACAAAAGCTTGATAGCGAAGTACTTTCCAGGGGCGGACAACAACCTAGCAGACTTACTCTGCAGCTTGCACCAAAAATACCACGAGAGGGAACGCAATCCCCAAGTACTTAAACGCTTCTTCAAACACTGGGGCACTCTGCAGATATAACTGTTAGCCACCCCAGAGAATACAGAATGCCAAACTTCTCTTCCGGGTTCCCTCATTCACAGTCTATGGGCAATGCAGTATGGATGAACTGATCAGGGATATTTGCTTACCCTTTTCCACCTCTTGCACTCATTCCACTGGTGGTACAGAACCTGCAGCAAACTTGTCAGACACTCATCCTTGTAGCTCCTTCCTGGGCCAGCTAGTCCTGGTACTTGCTTTACTGGAAATGTCCATCAGTATCCACGAGAAGCTGCCCAATAGAGCAGACCTCATCAAAAACCACAGACTGATCAGACATCGAGACCCCAAACAGTTCAACCTAGCGATCTGGCGCTGAAGGTCCTAGAGTTTGGCTGCCTACGCCTCCAAAAGTAGTGCATGGAAGTCCTCAAGGAAGCACACAGACCAACTACTTGACTTTGCCATGCAGCAAAATGGAACATGTTGTCTGCTGCTGTATCCCAAAGTATATAGACTCGCTGAACCCTGTGATCAGGACATCATATGCTACCCCCTTCACCTACAACATTCAGTGTTAGAATACACTTCCATTAGACTTTGTTTAGCGATACCCACTTACATGCAGAACAGACAACACCCTTCGTTATTCGTTATACCAGTCATCAAGGCTTTCATGGAGGGCCTAAAAAAGCAAATCCCCCAGGAGTGGGCCAGTCCCTCAAACCCAAACAAAGTCCTCATCAGACTCAAGGGTCTCCCTTTTGAGACCATGTATTCCTTCCCCCCGCAATTCCTCTCATGGACAGTTGCATTCCTAGTGGCTATAACCTCACTTAAGCACATTACTGATCTGCAAGCACACACATTAAAGGAACCCTACATTCAGGACCGCAGAGATAGAGTAGAGTAGTATTATGGACCAATCCAAAGTTTTTTCCCAAGATGGTTTCTTCTTTTCATCTCAGCCAAACCATAGATTTCCCTGCCATCTTTCTGCAACCACAGTCTGTGGTTAAGAGAGCCCTCCACACTTTAGATGTCAAAAGAGCTCCCATGTACAACATTGATAGGACCAAGTCCATTTGTAAGTCAGACCAGCTGTTCATAGCTTTTAAAAATCCCAAAAATGGTCAGCCTATTTCAAAGGCAGGTATTACTAGATGGATAATTGGGTGTATTCAAACCTGCTACCTTAAAGCCAAGAGAGGTCTCCCTGCTCCCCTTAGGGCCGACTCCATGTCTTTCCGAAGAAATATACCATTAGCTGTTATTGTAAAGCAGTTACTCAGTCAACGCCACACACATTTATCAAACACTACTGTTTGGGTATTTGTGTTGGCCATTAGGCTCTGGTTGGCCAAACAGTCCTAAGGATGCTAATTCAAACATATGCTCCATCCATACGCCAGCCACCACTTAAATGGTGCGACTGCTTTACAGTGTATGAAAAGCATGTGTATCTACAGCAACACATGCTACAAACTGACAATTTTACTTACCCTGTAAGCATCTGTTTGTAGGGTGTGGTGCTGTAGATTCACATGCAACCACCTTCCTCCTCAGATGTGTGCGGCCGTGGCTGCAGATCCTTTTCTTTTTTCTGTTCTTTACATACTTATTTAGCAATGCACATGTACCCCTCCTTCTATCACTCCATACTACTGTCCCTCGCTGGACTAAAACAATCTAACATGGGCTTGGTGCCCATGCGCAATGCACACATAAGGAGAAGTCTCCGTATACCTTGTACCTCAAGAAAATTATTCAAAGATAAAACAGTTGTAAATGTCAGAGACCAAGACTAGATGGCAGGAGTATGCAGAGCATGTGAATCTACAGGACTCTACGCTACAAACAGGTGCTTACAGGGTACGTAACATTTTCCTTTAGCAGGAATTGTTCGCGTGAAACACCAGTGTGTTTTTTTGCTATTACAGACACTGGGAGTATGTCTGAAATTCAGTGTGTACATATTGGTTAGTGTTCGTACTAGTATTGCAGGCACAGTCCATCTTACTACAACTAATTGTGAGGGTTATGGCAAACACAAGAACTAGGGTGCTCTCTACCCTTCGGCTCTTAAGGGGAAATATTTAGAGGGGGAGACTTTGGCCCATTTGAAAACTGTGGGGACTGTTCCCATGTACGTTTGTGAACTGTCTCAAAGTATTCCACTGCCTGCTTGCGCTCACTCACTCACAAAAAGCAGGAGGGGGGTCCTCTTCAGTAAATAGTGGTATGATTTTCTTATAGTTAGTCTTTTTCTGCCCATACCACATTAGAATTTGAATATTAGATGTTCTTGGCAGATGGTACTGCATCATAGATTACTGGTGAAAAAGCGATTTTCCACATGAAATCCCCTCCTTTTGCTTTGGTGGCTGTTTAATTAAAATGACAAGATCATATTTGCTTACTCGGCAGGTGGAGGGGTATGATAATGTCACTTATTTACTCTCCCTGAACTTGGTAACTCAGAAAGTAGTTATCTTGTGGTATGCTAGCTACTGTACAAAACCTAAATTACTGTCCGTGATCGGCTGATCAACTACAACTGGGAGCGTGCTGCAAGGAAATGTGCATGAGAGCGAATTCCTCTGGCGAGGACCCTGAACAAACTAACCACTAACCGTGTTGTCTTGTGTCTAGGGTCTTGTGTCTAGGTAGGATGTCTTGTCCAGTCAGCAGAGCAAAGTCAGACACCTGTCCTAAGAGACTAACTGCACCTTCTATCTACGGCTCAAGAAACCACAGTATGTTCGCCAACTGCCTATGGCTACAAACCACAGTCCCCTTACTTTCTGGACTCCGTCGCTATTGGAGCCGCTGCCTCTCAAGCACAGCGACAGGCTGGCAGGAGCAGGGTAGGAATGGTGGCAGCAGATGCACTAGTAACTAGGTTCATCTTTGAGATTGGAAGGAAAAACTCTGAATGCTATCTTTCCTGTTTTCCATGGCTAAACATTTCAACTCGCCATCTCTCAGATTGCAGTAGACACAGTGAAGCTATTGGATCTCTCTGAAGGTTCAGGTGTGAGATGGGTTAGGACTGCATTGTTTCGACCAGCATGATGATCTCAATGTTTGCATCAGTTTCTTTTTTCCATATTTCACACTGCTGTTTCTGTTAAATCTAGATGCCTCTGTTTGGATCTTTGAGCAATTTGAAAAACGTTCATTTGGTCATTACAGATTAGAAAAGAACTACTTAAAGTAAGAAGGTTGGCATTCAGTACGCTGGAAGGACATTTATGGAATCTAAGTTAAGATATTGTCTGTTGATCACCAGCCAATGTTCTAAAGAAAAATCACGCACAGTCCTATCATATTACATTTGTATAGCCAAATTCCTAAAATCTTATAGGTAAAACTCAATGTGAATGTCAGAATATAGGTGTAATGATATTTAAATGTTTGGTAACCATCTAATAGGATATGTTCTACCTAGGCTGCCAATGAGGAAACCATCTCGAAACCTGTGTGACAGAAAACCGCATCCCAATACAAGCATTTCATCTTAAGGTACGTCCTGCTACAGCTTACTGTCTTTCAGACTTTGGGTATGGTGTACTTTTCGTCTTGTAAGGTTGCAGCTCATTGAATCACTTTATTTTTAACCTCTACAAAATGCAATACAGGGCAGTGTGAAAAGTCCCATTTACTTACATTCAGAGTGTCAAGCATATTTGGAATTATTAAAACCTTGACATTTTCAAAGATGCTGAGGAGTACAAATGAATGATTCTTTCTATAAATAATATCAATCAATCAATCAGGACATTGGTAAAGAGCACTACTCACCCGCGAGGGTCTCAAGGCGCTTGGGGGGGGTGCTGCTATTGCTCGAAAAGCCAGGTCTTGATTAGCCTCCTGAAGGTAAGTAGGTCCTGGGTCTGCCGTAGGAGGATGGGGAGGGTGTTCCAGGTCTTGGCGGCGAGGTGGGAGAATGATCTTCTGCCGGTGGTCGTTCTTCGGATGCGGGGGACGGTGGCGAGGGCAAGGTCGGCGGAGCGGAGCTGGCGGTTCGGGGTGTAGAAGGAGAGTCGTCTGTTGAGGTATGTCGGTCCGGTGTTGTGGAGTGCTTTGTGTGCATGGGTGAGGAGCTTGAAGGTGATCCTCTTGTTGACGGGGAGCCAGTGCAGGTCTCTCAGATGGAGTGTGATGTGGCTGTGGCGAGGGATGTCGAGGACAAGGCGTGCAGAGGCGTTCTGTAGGTGTTGCAGACATTTCAGGAGTTTGGCCGAGGCTCCCGCGTAGAGGGCGTTTCCGTAGTCCAGCCTGCTGCTGACGAGGGCCTGGGTGACCATTCTTCTTGTTTCGGTGGGGATCCACCTGTAGCTCTTGCGGAGCATCTGGAGGGTGTTGAAGCAGAAGGATGAGACGGCGTTGACGCAGAAGGATGAGACGGCGTTGACCTGCTTGGTCATGGAGAGTGTTGAGTCGAGGATGATTCCCAGGTTTCGTGCTTGGTCGGTGGGTGCCGGTGCTATCTTCTCTCCGCTCTTAATTGCAGCAGCTATTTGTGATCTTCGAGGCACTTGAAAGTCATACTATTTTGGTGGGGTTGCACCCTTAATCCTTCACAAATTGTACACTAGGACATCTCTAGTGGTGTGCCCCAAACCAAGTAGAAAAAAATCCTGGGAACTAGTACTTCTTAGAGTTACTGTTAAAGATCATATTTTTACTACTCTTAATAATTAGCTAAAGAACAGCATTACTATTTATTTTATGTTGCAGTGTCTGAAAAACATTGCTGTTACTGCAGTACAATTTGTGGTAAACCAAATTGCATTTTTAGGTCGAGCCTAGAGCAGCACATGCACTGCTTGCTCGACTTTAGTAAGGGGCTTTCCGCCTCTCCAATGATTGCTGCGTGCGCATCCCTCGCGTGCTTAGCACGTCATCACGATCACTTTCGTTTTCATCGCGATGACGTGCTAAGCACGCGACGGATGCGCACGCAGCAATGTCCCCTGAAAAGTAACATTTTAACAAGTGAATGTGCACTTGCCTGATAAACGTGTATCATGATCACCAGGAGAACTTCTAGATAGTGGCATCTTTTGCAGTTTTCAAGATTAAACTCTTGTGAATTCCTTGTAGTCATATATCTGGACTTAAACATGGTGATGATAGACCTGCGTTTGTACGAGTTGGTTTTTTTTCACGTGACTGTGTTTTTTAAAATTGTTTACATATTTACCATACCGATCTACATTTTTATCATACCGATCTTATGTGCGCATTTCTTAAAGAAAGGCAGGTGCATGTTAAGTGAGTCACACATTTTTACTGAATGTAATATCACTGGGTTGCACGCTCAGGTCATAACTCTGATAAATGTGCTCAAGGTTCCATTTTGGGCCAGTGGGCATCGCTTCATACCACCCTAACCAGACAGCAGCAGACACGGCAGTTCCATCCCCGGCCAGCAGGTGTAGCTGTTCAATGACCGGCCAACAAGTGCCACTGTAAAAGCAACACTGCCTGCCAGCAGATGTCACTGTGAGAGCCAAAATTCCAGCTCCAGCCAACTGGGTCAGCATAAGAGCAGCACTCCTAGTCCCGAGCTGCAGGTATAGCAGTAAAAGCACACGCTAGCTGTTGGGTGTCAGTGGCTGAGCAGCACTTCCAGACTTGCTCCGATGATATTAGTATGAGAGAGAGCCCCTTCTCTGGCCCCCAGGTGCCACTGCAGTGCAGCAGTGCAGCACTAATAGCCACTGCAAGCAGATGCTACTGGAAAGGCAGCACTTCCTGCTCAGGTCAGCAGGTGTCACTGTGTAAAGGCCATACTCCCAGTCTTTGCCAGCCATTGCCTCAGGAGCCCTCCTGACAGCAGTAGCAGAGATCCAAATCCCTTACCACAAGTGAGTCACTCGAAGGGCAGAGCTGCCATTGATTGTTAGTAGGTTTTGCTGCAAAAGTAGGTCTTGCAGCCCTCTCCAGCAGGTACCACTGTAGAGCAGCACTACAAGCCAAGGCCAGCAAGAGTCATCGCAAGTGCGTCACTCCCAGCCCTAGCCAGTAGGTGTCAACGCCTCAATTCGCCACCCCCTTATTAGTGAAGAAAATATAATTAGGAGGCAGAAAGCATGTGCAGGTCACACCTGTTTTAATTTTGCTTCTCTGGTATCCTTGGAGTATCACATGCAGTTTAAACACACCTGCCTTATTCGTGAGGAATAAAACATAAAACAACATCCATAGCATTGGCATAGCCAATAGGTCTCGCTTTTGGGACCTTATAAGTATTTAGTTATGCAGCACAATATCCTTGGTGCAACAACATGAACTGTTGCATGGCTAAACACTTATAAGGTCCCAAAGGCGAGACCTATGCTCGCTCCCGCAAGGCGGATGCCAGCACAAGTGCATTTGCCTGCTCTTTCGCAGCCGCGGGGCCGCGCCACGCTCCCTCACGCTTGTTCATTATTTTCATGTGCTGCCAAGAACTACTTTTGAGAGTCCACTTTTCATTATTTGTTTGATGTGCCACCAAGCAGTTCCAGCGCAGCACACCATGCTTTCAATGCTCTTGCAGCGCCCGTTTCATGAGTGCTGCTCTTATTCTTTTCAGTACCAGGCTCTTTTCAAAACAACCTCGCCTTCTTTTTCAGACGAGGGCTTATTTATCTATGTCTGCCCTGTTGTAATTACAGCGTGTGATGCCAGCATGTAACGCTGCCTTCTGAGCATGCTGCAGGAAAGAATGTGTAACAGTAAAACATGTTTATTGTCTTTCATGGTCCTCCTTTCTTTAGTAAGAGCACGGTTAACGCCGCAACGTGAACAGAGAGCAAATGTAGAAGTATCCCTAGGGCCCCCAATCCTTGGTTTTTATTTATTTATTATTTTTTTTTTTTTTAAACCGTTTATTACAAAATTCAAAGAATATACAAAGATGGGCCTACAACCTTCAGGCCGGCCGCTAGCAAGCAAGAGGAGCATGTGATACGAACAATAGCGCGCGTGCCGCGGCAAAGGGAGATGCACAGGAGTTAGAAGCGGTGGTAGCCACACCATCCGGACCCCACATAACGGTTTCATTTTAATATAAATAACAACAAAAAAACAAATCCACAAGGCAATCCACAATCGGAAACTGCAGCATGCGCTCCCCTAGAGGGGGGACCCTACCAATCCATAGGAGTATCAAGGGGGGGAAAAGGTCAGGACGGGGACTAGGTGGATTCAGTGCCCGGAACCGGGGAGATAAACTGGCTAAGGGGACGGGGCCGGTGACGGATCGGGCAATAACGGCGGGGTACAGATTCCCCCGCGGTAGGCGTTCCAGGTCCCCCATACTTTCACCCATGTCCCAGGCTTACCTCTCGCAACATACACTACCTTTTCCCGAAACATGCACCAATCCATGTTATCCTTCCATGCCGAGACAGTCGGCGACCTCTGGGAACCCCACAGTTGAGCAATGTCGCGTTTGGCCACCATATATCCCAGAGTCACCCACCACGTCTGCGGCACCGAGTAGTCGGTTGGCTCCCACACATTCAGAAGGCATCTCCTCGCTTCGGGCAGCAGCGACACACGCGTAACCACCCGCAGGACCTCATGCACACCACGCCAGAATCGCTCCACCTCCGGGCATTCCCACAAAATATGGAGAAAGGTCCCCAAAGAACCACACCCACGCTTACACAACCCGTCCACAGCATAGCCCATACGCAGTAGCCTTGGCCCCGTAACATAGACCCTATGGAGTAGCTTGAGCTGGACGAAGCGAAGGCGGGCCGGTATGGCCACCTCTTTCGGGGAGGCCACCGCAGATACCCAGTCCTCGTCATCCAGCTCCAATCCATCGGCAACCCATGCCTCACGAAGGTTAGTCAGCAGTCCCGAGCGGTCATTGATAAGTTTTTTATAGATTAATGAAATCGTGCTGTCCGGTACATGTCCATCTAGCACTCTATCCTCCAGAGGGGAATACTCCGGAATGGAGGCAACGTCCGGGAATACGGAGCATAGCGCGTGACGGATCTGCATATACCGAAAGTACTCCCTGTCCTGCAACTGGAATTCTGTCTGCAGCATCTCGAACGTTTTGAATCCCCCCCCTCGTCCAGAGATCACCCACCCTGCTGATGCCCATCATGTCCCACTTCTCAAAGCCCTTCGAGGTCCACAGGGAGCCCAACTGCTCAGATGCGTATAGTGGCGATGCCCGGGTCAAACGATCTTTCCACCCCATCGCCACGTTAGCCGCGTGCCACACTCGTACCATGACACGCGTGGGGCCCGTCAGACGTGCGTCAAGCGAGCTGGAGTAAAGCGCTCGGTTATAATCACCACCCGGCAGTAACATCTTATCCATTTCAAAGGCCGGGTTTAGAGCGGGCCCGTACAGGCCGTGATTAATCGCAGCCAGCTGGGAGGCCCAATAATACCGTTTGATATCCGGGAGGGCAATCCCCCCGTCATACCACGGGAGCGTCGGCTTCGCCAGGGCGATACGCGGTCTACCTTCCCAGAACAGTCGGCGCTGCAAACTCTCCACCTCGCGAAAGTAGCGCGCCGGGACGACGTCCATTGTGTTCTGCAGAGCGTACAGGAAACGCGGCAGCGACATCATCTTAAACAATGCCGCCCGGCCGAGCGGCGAGAGCGGCAAGCGCCTCCAACGCGCGACATCCTCCTTCAGGCGCTGGAGGGGGGGAAGCAAGTTCTGACTATATCGGGCCTCCGCGTCCAGGGTAATGAAGACACCCAGGTACCTAAATCCCCGCGGGGCGATCTGGATAGGACAGCCCCGCGGAAGGATAGGATCCTCCCCAGAGAGAACATACACGCACGATTTAGCCCAGTTGATGACAAGGCCGGAGTTAAGGCCAAATGAATGCAATACATCAACCAGTACTATCAGTGATTTACGTGGGGAAGCCAGGTACAGGAGAATATCATCAGCGTATAGAGATACGCGGTCCTCATACTCTGGGGACCAGCGGAGACCACGAATAGAAGGTTCCCACCGCAGCCACTCCGCCAGGGGCTCCAGGGCAAGCGCGAAGAGGAGCGGTGATAATGGGCAGCCCTGTCGCGTGCCCCTGCCCAGCTCAAATGGAGCCGACACTCTACCGTTCACAACCACCTGCGCCAGCGGGCCAGAGTACAACAATTTTACCCAACCGATGAATCCTGGGCCAAACCCAAACTTCGCGAGCGTCGCCCAAATATATGGCCATTCAAGTGTGTCAAACGCCATAGTGGCGTCCAAGGACGCCAAAATGGCCGGCTCCCGCATGAACGGGACACGTGCGAGCACCCCATGCAAACGCCGCAGGTTAAGCGCTGTGTTGCGATGAGGGATAAAGCCGGACTGATCCTGGTGAATCAAGTCGCACACTACGCCGACCAGCCGATTGGCCAACACCTTGGCGAGAATTTTGGGCTCCGCATTCAATAGCGAAATAGGCCGATAGGATGTGACCCGGTCCCGTGGCCTCCCCTCCTTATGGATAACCACGATAGTAGCTAGACGCTGGTCTAGTGGGAGAGAACCCGCCGAGTGGGCCGCGAGGAACATAGCACGGAGATGCGGCGCCAGCGTATCCGGTCGCAGTTTATACAACTCGATGGGAAGACCATTAGGACCCATGGCCTTGCCGGAAGCGACCGAGCGTATGGCGAGGGCAATTTCTTCAGAAGTTGGAGCGGCGTCCAACGACACTCTGTCCTCCTCCGAAAGGGAAGGCAGCGCGATATCCCGGAGCAGGGCATGGGAATCCTCTTCAGAGCGGGAGGACACCGGGGAATACACCCCACGGAAATAGTCTGCAAAGCAGGAGACAATTTCTTCTGGTTCAGTGACACACACACCATTCTTTTTCTCCAGCAACGGGACAACTCGACTCGCTCTCTCCTTTTTGTCCAGCCACGCAATCAATTTACCAGCCTTATCACCCACATCATACAGCCTCCCCTGTTGCTCTCTACTGAGGCCCCTGGCCGCCTCCGTGACGAGGGCATTATAGGCCGCTTGCTTGAGTCGGAGAACATGTAATTTGTCATCCGTCACCCCACATTCTAGATCACCCTCCAACTCGGTTATCTCAGCTTCAACACGGGTCACCTCCTCCCGCTCGCGCCTCCGGGAATGGGAAATAAGGGACAGGGCCTCTCCCCGGAGTACCGTCTTGAACGCCTCCCACAGTGAGACCGCCGATGACACAGACCCCACATTCTCGTCAAAGTAGCGCTTAAGGGATTTAACCAGCTCTGCGCGAATGGTGGGGTCACGCAGGTACCAGGGATTAATCGGGATCACCCTACCCTCTCCCCTCGGAAGAATATCAAAGTGCAACAAGAGCGGGGAGTGGTCCGAAATACCCCGTGCCAAATGGCGCACCTCCCCTATCCTCCCCACATGCGCCGCCGGAACCAGGACATAATCTAGCCGTGAGAGACTACCATGAGCCCCTGAATGGAAGGTGTACTGTAGCTGCATGGGATGTTTCAGACGCCAACAATCCACCAGCCCCAAGGTATCCAAGAGGCCAGACAACCACGCCTGGGCACGGGGGAGATCCCTAGGGGGGTGACGATCCACAGTTCCGGAAACCACAGCATTAAAATCCCCCCCCACCACTAGAATCCCCTCCGCAAGGCCAAGGAGGAGGCGCCCCAGATCCGCAAAGGTGGTCGTCTGCAGCCCCGGCGGGACATAGACAGACACGAAAACGACCACTCTGCCCTCCAGTCTACCCACCAAAACCGTGTAACGTCCCCTGTCGTCATGGAGCACCTCATCAATCTCCAACGGGAGCGAGTTCTTAACCATAATGCCCACACCCCTTGAACCAGACGTATAGCCCGAATGGGCCACAAGGCGGTAGCCCCGTCGATTCATAGCACAAAAGGAGTTGCCAATGAGGTGCGTCTCCTGCAGAAAAACTATATCGGGCGAAATTCGCTTCAAGAACTGCAGGACCACACCTCGTTTTATCCTGTCCCCCAATCCATTAACATTCCAGGACAACAGACTCAGTCCCCTACCCCCCATCATAAACATAAGCCATCACTCGTCCCCCAGAGAGCACTTTAGAAATAACACAACGATACTTTTGCCTTGTGGTGTAAACAAACAACACCCCACCCCCACCCACCCGCCCCAACAAAACTCCCCCCTCCCTGCACCCCTGCATGAGCCCAGACAGCCCCCCCCAACTTGCAGTGTGCCTGTCGCCCCTATATAATGAAACTAGCTAGACCCCCTAGAGGAGGAAAGAGTACCCCTTCTAGACCCCACACAACCTCCAAGGGAGGGGAAAGAACAAAGACAGAAGCTTGGTCGAAAGTGGCATCATAGTCGTCCAGAGTGAGGCCCAATATCAACCCCTCAGTCCCGATCCAGTGGGCCGTCTCCTCCCGCCGCCCCCCCCCCCCACCATCTCGATCACTACCCCCAGACAGAGTGTCCAGCCAGTCCCCGGCCGCTTCGGGACGATCAAAAAAGTGCGTGCGACCATCCACCTCCACCCGCAGCTTGGCCGGGAAGAGCATGGCGTATTTTAAGTTCATGTCCCGGTGCCGGCGCTTGACGCCCAGGAAACTCAGTCTCTGCTTCTGGACCGCTTGGGTAAAATCAGGATAAAAGTTCACCTCCATATTTTCCAGCTTAATCGGCCCTTGCAGTTTGGAGGCTTGCAAGATCGCGTCCCTGTCCCGAAAGTTAAAAATCCGGGCAATGAGAGGCCGCGGAGGGGCCCCGACCTTCGGCCTTCCCCCGGGAACTCTGTGGGCCCTCTCCACGGCAAAGAATTTACTCAGTCCCCGAGGCTGGAGATGGGTAGCGATCAGGTCCTCTACAAAAAGATCCGCCGCCGCCTCCTCCCGTCCCTCGGGTACTCCGATGATGCGGATGTTATTCCTCCGGGCCCGACTCTCGGAATCCTCCAGGCGCCGATCCATAAGCGCACTCGCCTGACTAAGTCGGTGCACCTCCGTTTGGAGGGTCGCCACCTCAGTCGTGAGGCCCGACGCGGTTTGGGCCAAAGAACCAACCCGGTCGTTAGTCTTGGAGAGATCAGCCCTCACCAGGCCGACATCCACGAGGACCGCGTCGATCTTATGCGCCAAGGTGTCAAACCGCTGGCCCACCGAGGCCTTCATCTCAGCAATGGCGCCCATGACGTCTTGCAGAGTCAGGTCCGCGGGCAAATCTGGGGCATCAGGGGGGCCCTCAGAGGACTTGTGCGGTCCGCCGGGAGATCCCTTCTGGAGGGTATAGCGGTCCATGATGTTGGCCTGATGTACGGCGCCACGCCGGGTCGACTTGGTCTTCGACCGATCTCCATCTTGTTTCGTGGCCATCGCCCCGGGTCTCACACCCGCACCAGCTACGCCGTAGAGGGCAAGCAATCAAGGCCACGAGCTCCGGGGGGCCACCCCAGGTCGGCGAGGTGGGTCACAGCCGGCAGGCAGGCAGGGTCTCCCAGCGAGGCCACACCAACACAAAGAGCTCCGCGATCTCACTTGCAGAGACGGCAAGGGGGTGCGAAAGTGAAAGCGAAAGTGCGGGGTACGCGACTCGCCAGGCCCAGTCCGCCGTTGTTGTTCACTTTGCCACTGGGTCACCCCCCAGCGCAAATCCGGGGTCCGGCGAGAAGTAGGCCGCAAACTTCAATCGGTGCTCACTCCGGTACCCGAAGTCCGATTCGAGAACGGGGAACGGGTACCACCTCGGCTCAGGCTCACCGACACAGTCCCCTCAACCGAGGCAGGATGAAGACAGGATAAACGTAGGAGGTTGCGGAGGTCCTCGGGAGCCTCGCACCTACGCGGTCATCTTGGTTGCGCGCTAGGCTCCTCTCCAATCCTTGTTTTTAATCATGGATTCTTAATATTCTGGTGCTCACTGTTGCATGTTTTCATTATAGTGGCTTCAGACTGAATTGGCCATTAACACAACAACATTTTTACACACTTCCAGGATCACACACACATTTATGTGACTCAGTTTACGCCCCAGTTGCATAATGAATGTGTCCACAAGACCACGCGCCGTTCCAGTTCGCCGCCGCTGCTCCTGCACCAACTTTAGACACGTCTGCCTCATTAGGCTCATTTATTTATTTTAAACAGAAAGCAGGAAAAAGGCAATGTAGCTGGACCTGCTTCTGCTGACAGTCTGTCAGATGTTGAAAGTTAAAAATATTCATTAGAAAAAAAAATACCTACTTTTCAAAAGGGCTGCATATGCTGGAGGTTCTATAGATCTAGTTGAAGTCCTTTTCCTTCCTTGACGATTGGTGTCTCCACGTCACAGTAAGGCTGACAAAAGGTACAGTTCTAAAAATACAATTAATAATGATTATTATTTGAGAGGTCTGTGGAGGTTTGTAGCACATTTCAGTTTCTACTCTTGCACGTATGTCAAGTGCTGTTGAGTTTGTATTTTAAGAGGCAGGGCGATTATGCCATTTACTGGTATATATGTAGAGCACAAGCAACGGGGAACTTTGCATAATGTACTTTATATATGACTAAAAGATACATTTCATTCGGCAATGCAAACTTGTAATGGAATGTATAATGTGCTGAATGGCTAAACACTTATAAGGTCCCAAAGGCGAGACCTATTGGCTTGCCAATGCTTGTTTTTGGTAGGCACGGGGAGATTAGGTGATTTGCCCAGGATGTTGAGCGTTCCTGCCAAGACTCGAACCCGGTTCTCCAGCTTCGAGGTCGACCGCTCTAGTCCTTAGGTCACATCCTCTCCCCTTGTGGTTGCTTGTTGGTATTCGGTTGTAGAGAGCTGCATCATGCTTTTATGAAACCTAGGATTAATTAAACGGTGATTGGTAGTAGAACCTGGTTATTGACTGCATACAGATTAAGCTTTAAGGCATATGTTTTAGGAATGTGATTACAATAAGTAGTGAATGAAACTATGTGAGTTATTGCTATCTGTTACAATATTACCTCACTGTAACACACGAGGCGTTAAAGAATCTCAAACAAGCATGAAATTCTGTGGGCATCTTAGATTACACTGGTGTGCATCACTAAATAATTTGATGTGTGGAAAATATACTACATAAAAAATAAGGAATTGAACACTAAAAAAAACCTTTAATGGTGTAAACAAAATTGTTGATCCCGGATGCAACAGTGAGTGCACATCTGAAAATGGTGCAGTGTAAACGGGTAATTTCTTCTACAGTATGTGTACATGCCTTGTGCCTGGGCACGTGGCTATTGCACTTCCAAGATATTTGAAACTTAATGAATTTCCAACAACTGTAACATACCTATAGGCTGTGTGTTGGTGGACAAAACATATAAGATTCCCGAGCATGACATTTACTTGCCTAAACCTACCCACCAAAATTGAAGGGGTATGGGCCCAGAGATGCAATAAGAGCATTGCACTCTCTGGAGGCAAGAGGAGTATGGACAGATTTAAAAAAAAAAAAAAGCTTCTATGGACTTTCTCTACTGAGACTGAATCCGTACATGTCTGGTGCTGTTCCTAAAGTTAAGAGCAGGCGCAGGCACCTCGCCCCTCAGAGCTGGCTTTGATTATCAGGCTTTATCCTAGTCATACCATGGTGGTAAGGTGGTTGCTAGAAGGATGTTATTTATTTCTTCTGTCCACTACCATCATTGTTTCCAGATAACCGTTAATGCCTAGGTCTTTAAGTGGTTCCGTCTCCAGCTCCCCTGTACATACCATCTCTTCACCATTCAGCATCCCAAACATTTCTTTAGTAGGCGTATCGGTGATGGGCCAGTCCATTCCTTCCTCTGAAAGTAGTGATGGATATTAAACCTGCAATTTCCTTGTAAAGAAAAATGGTGGACAAGTCCCCTGCTTCCTAAATATTTACTAGCTGAACATTCCTCTCTGCAGAAGGTCAACCTGCAGAAATGGTCTTGTCAAACAGCCAACAAAACCACTGGCTGTGCTTGGTTGACCTATAGAACACCTACTATCAGTTATCTGCCCCGTAGAAGTACCTCAGTTTTTCAGTGTGAACCCAACACTGTCCGCTCAGGATGCAGACCACTGGTATAAATGCTGTACATTAGTTCTTCGCCCAGATCCTGACCTCTGTTTCTAATTCACTGACGAACCCCTGCTAGCCTTACATGGATGACCGCTGCATCAGGGTGGAAAAATAGGAAGCCACAGAGACTGAATTGTTGCTTTATTCTTGTCTCTCGATGAACTACTCCAAATTGTCCATGGTGCCCTCCAAAAGGATTTGGTAATAGTAGTAAATCTAGAGTTGAGCCTGGTAAAGGCCTTTCCTTTTATTATTTAAGCACATTAAGCACAGATCATTATCAAACTAACCAGTTTGTTTCTTCCTGGTGGTTTCAGAGGTCTCTGAGCTTATGGGTGGATCGCTTTGCCTTGGTCCATGTGCAGTTCCTTCAGCTTCACCTGGAAATATTTTTGGATCAGCTGGTGGGCAGCCAGACAAGGTTTGCCAGTGTCCTTCCACCCTTGCTTTCAACTTTGTGATGGGGCCGTCTACCCAAACTCAGTGGGGTTCCCCTTTTACCTGTCAGTCGGTAACTCAGGACCACGATCAATTCTTGAGAGTATGGGTATAGACTTCAGAGGCAAACTCTCCTTTAGTACCGTGTGGGAGAGATGAGGTATCTCCCAGATTAACATGTTTATCTGGGAGATACCTCATCTCTAGCAGAAAGTAGTCATCCTTGTAATGGAAGCCTTCCTTTCAGTGGACTATGCAGAAGATCAGGGGCAATTGCACCGTAGGCACCAGCTTTGGTTCTCAGACTTACATCATCTACCTCAGAGGATTACATTCATCTCTGCAAGAATAGGAGCCTCTCTACATGGAGGTGGAGATAGTGCTGCACTCCTCACATCCTTTGCTCAATTCAAGTGCATGCTTCTGAAGATTTAACCTTCACCTCAGGCCCACTGAGAACCTGTTTGCTAGATGACTCATGGGCATTATCATAAGAAGATTTTGATGATCGACGCCTCGACACCGTGGAAGGCTGAGTTTTTCTGACCTTGAGGATGGTGTGGCCCAGTCAATTAACGTGTGGAGCGCATGGAAAGACTTCTAAAGGAAGTAGCGAAGATTTAGAAGCGCGCCGTCGCCGCAACAGTCTTCACATTATTAGGGTCACGGAATCGACCAACACAGGATCAGTTTGTGGAATCATTGCTCACTGACATTTTTGGGAAAGAGGTCTTACCGGCTTTGTTGTGGAGCGTGCTCATCGCTCATTAGGACCTTGTCCAAACCCTGGTTGCCCGTCGAGGCCCATCATCGCGCGCATAATAAACTTTCGC
Source organism: Triturus cristatus (assembly GCF_964204655.1). Classification (NCBI taxonomy): domain Eukaryota; kingdom Metazoa; phylum Chordata; class Amphibia; order Caudata; family Salamandridae; genus Triturus; species Triturus cristatus. The sequence continues at coordinate 753,370,520 of NC_140592.1, forward strand.
GATCGAGACGCTGCGCTACGCCTGGCCAGGGAACAAGGAGCACTTACCTGGCAGGGCTCCACAATAGTGCTTTATCCGGATTTCACAAATATGATTCAAGAGGTGTGGCACTAATACTCCGGTGTTAAATCTACGAAACCTGGGCCTCCGGTATGGCATGCTATATCCTGCATGCCTACGAGTGGACATTAATGATCGACCCCGTATTTTTGACACACCTACCGAGGCCCAGGAATTTTGCAGATCCTACAAACACTCTAACAGTCAACAAAAGGACGCTGGTGTTGGCTCTTCTCTCTCCCCCCCCCCCCCAACAGCGGCTCTGTTGCCAGCGTCTATCTTTTTTCTCATGACTAACCTCAATTGTCGGCTCGGAATAGTTGTTTCATGTGTTGAAAGCAGCCATCCAACAGTTGAGACCGAATTAATGTCCTATTTCTTACTTTCTATTAAGCTGGGCACAAGAGAAGCACTTGCCAAAGTCAGATGCCACACACTTTGCAGCCAGCTGGGGCCTGCATAGTCTGTTTTTCCAACTACAGTACGTGTGCCCGGAACACTGCGATATTGATACATAAGAGACTCCCTTTCTCGCTTCTCAAGAGCCACATAGATAATGAGGGTAGGTCCTGTATAGTAGTGGGGAAAATGATGGGCCACGTTGTGACTCTTCGGTACAAAAGGGGGTGGTGATGGACGGAGCATCTACACCTATCTACTTCCCCCATTTGCCCTGAGCAAGTGACCAGGAGCCCAGCTCCCACAGCCGCGTGGCCTGCTAGTCAACAGCCACCAACCAAGGCCCCCCCTACCTCTCATAGGATAACATTGGGCCTAACTCTCTCTGCACCCGGCTGCCCCTGTGCCGCTGAGGGTGAAACAACTGTACCTACCTGACACTGGGAGACCCCTGAGTCTATGCCCAGAACCTTAACTCTGCCAGTCGAGTACTTACCTTTAAACCGATAACTCAATTTTCTCCATAGGGTAACATTGACCGGTTTCTTCTGAAATTTCTTCTAAGTGTGGAGTTTTCAAAACTTAAAATATTCACCAAAAATTAGCCGAGTAACAAACACTCACCTGCTATTAGATGAGCTCCCAGTGCTGGATCTTGGTGCCCAGCACTGACTCTGAAAAATACTTACAACTGTACTTACCAGTAACCCAATTTTCTCCCATAGGAAATCATTGACTGTTTTTCTGTGAAATTTCTTGTCAATTTCTGCAAACTAAATATTCTTTAAAAATCGTATAATTTCTGAAAACGCAATTACACACCTGTTTTGGATAAAGGTCCCAGTACTGAGGCTAGGCACCCAGTACTGGATTACAAAAGTAACAAGAACATACTATAACTGCAACTTGAATTTTCTTCCATAGGGAATCATTGACTGTTTTCTATGAAATTTCTTCCAAGTGTCAACTTTTAAAATGGCAAAATATTACAAAAAAATCCTAGTAGTAACCAAGTCGACTTTTATCACTTGTTTCTAAGAACTGTCCCAGGACTGAATCTAGGACCCAGTCCTGGAATCTCAAAAGTAATCTATTGCAAATAACTTAAAACTTCGATTGAACTCAATGCATTGTTGTGTTTTAAACTGTGTTGCCTATTGCAATAACTTGTAACTTTCTACAAAAGCCAATTGCCTATTACAAAAGTATTTATATAAAGCATCTCATTCTGAGAAAGTATATTTTAATTCCTATTGTTGGTTCTAAAATAAATCACATATATTTTTTATATAAACCGTTGGCCTAGAGTTCAGTTATTGAGTGTGTGAAATCGTTTTGCTAACTGAGTGTGTACAACAAATGCTTTACACTGTCCTCTGATACTGCCTTACTGCTCGACCAAGCCACCACTTTAGAGAGTAAGGTTATATCTAACTTTAGCCTCTGCCAAACCTCTGGGGACTGTGGACTGTGTACACCCTGTACCTATTTGGGAACACTATATACAGAGCCACTTTCTCACACAGGGAACCAAACTTCTTGAGTGACTTCTACGGCCAGTAAACTTAGGATTATATCATGGAATGTCGCAGGCTTTCAAAATAAACTTTTACTCCCTCATTTTAATTAATTTACTGAGGGATTTGATGTATGTATTTTTCAAGAGACCTGGAGCCTGGTACCATTACATAAAATAGGATATGCGTGTTATTGTATTCCAGCTACTACTGTGGGGAGAGGGCGTCCCTCGGGAGGTTTGATTGTCTGGGTAAATATTGCCCTAGGCTGTCGTGTTCTCATGCATCTATTAGCGGCCCAAAAGGTGGGGACATCTTAGATTTGTTTAATGTCTATAGCAGAGGAACTAAGGGGGGCAATCAATCGCCTACAATCACGCTTTTAGAACAGGCCATTTCCAGCTGTTCGTCAGGAAATCGTATTATGGTCGCTGGCGACTTAAATTGCACTTTTGAGCCCTTGAGCTCAGATAATTTGCTGGAGCATGACAGGGCTGTTGATAAATGGATAATTCCTCGTCTTAACTTACCCCCATCAAAAAATGGACAAGCTTAGCTATCCAACTTAACGCGCTGACCGCAGAGTTTGATCTTAAGGCAACTAATGGAAGAACTCCCTCTGACACACAGGGGGCAAATACTTTTAATAGAGTTGGCTGTTGCTCGCGAATTGATTATATTTTACTGGATGTAAATTTGTGGGATGAGAAGACTGATATGTTTGTAGGTACCACGACTGACAGTGACCACAACCCTTTGTGTATGACTATGACAAACCCGTGGCCTATTTTAAGTCCCATGATTAGCAAGGCAGCAACTTGTATTATGAACATCATACCCTCCAATTGTAAGAGGCGTCTAAAGTGGGAAAAGGTATTATGACCACGTGTGAGAAGTTGGCCTGATGTATGATGTCACTAGTTCTAGTGTACACCTTATATCAGTCCAAATACCCTTATGGTGATTGGTTGTAAAGTCAACCTTATAGACCAGCTATCCTAGTGGTAGCATGGACAAGAGCAGTCTTAGGCTAAACTCTGAATGGCATGTGAAGCCAGCTGTGATACCATATATAATCCCTTGAATACCAAATGAAAGGACACCACAACAGGTATATATATAAAATAAAGTGTATTTATTCTAAGCAAACCCTCAGCACTCTTTATGAGATTAGAGGTAAGTACAACACAGTCTTATTTAAGCATACATTAAGTCACACAGGTAAGTAATACAGTTAGGCCCTAGGGGCCACGCAAACCATATACTAAGTAAGTGGTATAAGAACCACTGTCACGGAAATAGAATAGGCCTAGGGAATCGCTGGGGCTACACTACACTAGCGTTAGTTAGGAAGTGGGAGGCCCACGGGATTCGTGTGCAGAGTGGAAACACTCACGCGTAATGCGTAAAAGTCAATAGCAATAGTACAGTTTAGAAAACGGTAGATTTAGGACACTTCCGGAGTAGCTAGGAAGTTGAGACTTGAAAACTAGACACTAGGATCGTCACTATCCTGATGAGCACCGGAGTACCCAAGTTACCTAGCCCACAGGCTGCGGGTGCATAGGGGTGAAGCTGTGTCGTTTTCGTCGTCGACTCCTATGGATGCCTGAAGAAAGATGCTGACAGGCAGTCAGTGAAGAGTGTCCGGTGGATCCCAAGGCTGGGATCAAGAGAGAAGAAACCTGCAAGCAGAAGGGACAGAGTCAAGGTCACTAGCCAGTGACCACGTGGAACCAGGGAGGAACCAGGCGATGTCGTGAAGATTGCAGGTGAAGGTGAAGCTTGTCGCTGCAGCCAGGAGGACCAGGAAGCGTCGAGGACGACCAGGACCAGGAGGCGAGCTGTCCCACGAAGGCTCTTGCTGTCGGCGGCGTCGAAGTTGGACTAGGACTCACCAAGCCTTGGCAAGCGGAACCCACGAAGAACGAAGGACTTGCTTCTGGTGCAGACCAGGAAGGTCTGGGGTGCTTCTTCTTTGCAGAGAAGCGGGAGCCAGTCTGGAGGAGCCAAACCAGCGCAGAAGATTTCAGGGAGCGTCGTCACAAAGGCCACTAGCCAGCGGGCAAGCAACCGGACAGACGCGGCAAGCAGGAAAATGCTGAAGGGCCCCACGCAGGACTCGTGGAGTGTGGGGGGCTGATCTTCGGTGCAGATGGTGCTTGGGGTTGGGGCTTCTCAATCCCCGGTGCACAACTTCGAGGGGACCTCAGAAGCTGCGCTTTAAGTTACTAGCCACTTTTTCCAGGTAGCCGGTCCCACGTCGCTCGTCGCCTCCACGGATCTCAGCTTTGCTGTGGATGTGGATCAGGGTCGGAGAAGTCTGGAAGTCAAGGCTCTGGTCGGGCTCTGCAGTCGGTTCCTCGTAGAACGTGGGCAAAGCAGAGGGTAGTCTCTTGATGGTGCCTGTTTGCACAGGGTAGCCACTCCTTGGCTACAAGGGAGATTCTTCAGTCTTCTTCTTTCGTCGAATGTCGAAGGTCCAGAGTTTCTGTTCAGTTTTGCAGGTTCAGGATAATCTAAAGTCTTGAGGCCCAACTCCCACTCTTATACTAATCTGGGGGGCTGGGATACCTGCTAGGTTACGCCTTATGGGTGGGACCTGGGAGGGGGTGGTTACACCCACTTCCCTTTGTCCAGTTTCGCGCCAGAGCTGGGGCTGGAGTGCCCCAGCGCCGGTTTGAACTGGACTATGCAAGGAACACCTTGTGTGCCCCAGGCATGTCTCATTCCTTTCAGCCCACCCTGCCCCAATACACTAAAGGCTGTCTGGGGAGGTGCTAGCACCTCCCCAAGCAGGAAACCTATTGTCCAGGCCTCCCTGGCTGGGATCACTCCCAGCTGCAGGAGGTCAGACTTGTGTCGTGGCAGCAGCATCCATTTTGTGATGCTGAGGCTTTGGTCAGAGGCTAACAGTTGAAGTATGATTTTAACATGTCTTTCCCTCTAGAAGGGGGGAATAATATTCTCATGTCCAGAAATGGCATGGGGGTATTATTCCACAGTGTTAGACACCTTACACGACATGTTTCGATAAAGCCAAACCATAGTTACCATAACCGTCTAAGATTATAAGGCACTTTAAGAGTATATGGTAGGCTATATCATAGAACAGCTATAAGGACAAGGTTCCGAAAGCTGCAGACAGGCTCAGCTCATGCTAGAGCACCATCTCACATGTTACCAAGCACTCTGCCTCCAGGATTGTCAAGGCCTGCCATAGGAGTGACTGATAGGTACACATGTGTCTATATGTAAGTTAGGTATAGGGATACTACACCTAAGCAAGGGGTGATTACACGACCTTGCCCCAGCTGAGTGATCAGCCAGTTGTGTCAAAATGGAAGGCCAGGCCAGGGGTGGCATAATACATGCTGCAGCCCCTGGTAGGCCTAGGGTACACCTATGCCCTGGGTACCTAGGGTACACTGTACAGGGGCCAATAAGGTGATCCTATCCAAATGGGTTATGCACCTAAAGTACATAGTATTAATTTAGAGAGAGAACAGCAGGGCTGTGGGTCTGATTAGCAGGCCCACAGCCACATCTAAGTCGAAAACCAGTAAAGCAAAAGCAAAAAGTGGGGATGAACATAGAAAGCAGACCCTACTCTCCTACACCACGGATAAATCTAAGGGTGATATGATCCCTAAAGCTCATGCTAATACTGTGGAGACACTAAGCTCGTATTTCCAGGCTCCACGTAAGGATGGGACTTTGGGGGCTCGCAAACAAAGGAAAAATTCATGGTACACTTCAGACTGTAAGCTTAAAAGACAATCACTGATCCTAGCAGTTAGAACTAAAAAAAATTCTAGGGTTAAAATGGCTAGAAAAGACTAAGGTATCTCTACATAAAGCGAAGACTGAGTGGGATGAGCGACACTGGTCAGAGCTAAAAGATGTTAGCCAGGAAAAGAACAAGAATCTCTTCTGATCTTTAGTGAGTCGTGGAGCCAATAGGGATTTAAATATTGTGCCAAATCATATCACTGGATATGTTCGGCATAACCTCTTTACAAAGTTATATTCCTTTATTGAGGACGGAAGTCTGGAGGAGCTATGCGGCATCACAGATGTTCCTCCTTTGGGGAATGATAGAGACCCCTTTTCGCGGGTCGAAATAGAGTCTGCAATTTTAAAATTAGTTCCTGCTAAGGCCCCTGGACCGGATGGTCTGCCAGGAGATTTATTTTTGTTTGACTCTAGAGGGTGGTCAAGTTATTTTTACTTGTTGTTTAACCCCTTGTGTGCCCCGCCCTTTCCCCGCCCTGTGCCGGGCGTTGAATTAGCGGGCGGGGTTCATTACGAGATAGTCTCGTCATGGGCACAGCGCAACCGCGGCCCATGACGAGACCATCTCGTCATGGGCACTCAAGGGGTTCATGCCATTGCTGCAGGATGCCCAGTACCAGATTCCTGGAAAGGCACTGAAGTAGTTCCCATTTACAAAAAAGGTGATAGGGAAGACCCTTCAAACTATAGGCCCATAAGCCTGACTGATGTAATGCAAAAGGTGCTTGGTAGGGTTCTCCTGCAGAGAATACAATCATGGTGTGATGATGAACATATTCTCTCACAATACCAGGCGGGGTTTAGGGCTAATACTGGGACAATCGATCAGGTTTTTAGACTAATGCTCAAAATCGGGAAAGGTAGCCTTTATATGGCCTTTATCGATTTAAAAACAGCTTTTGATCTGGTACTGAGGGCTAATTTGTGGCGTATTCTAAATGATATGGGCATTCCTCCACTTATTCTTAATTTGTTAATCCGTCTTCATGAGGGTAATTATGCTCAGGTGAGATGGGGTGCTCAGGGTCGGCTAACGAAGCGGATTTCTGTCGACAAGGGAGTGCGCCAGGGTTGCGTAATGGCTCCCACCCTGTTCTCCCTGTATGTGAACGGGGTGGTGAGGTTTCTACAGGAGAACCCAGCGGATGCGCCTATTTTAGTGGGTAACAAAGTGTCAACGCTTCTATTCGCTGACGACACCCTGTTGGTGTCTAAGACTCCAGTTGGGCTTCAAAAATTGTTGTTCAGATATCAATCCTTTTGTGATGCACGGGGCCTAGTTATTAATACCACGAAAACCAAGCTTATGGTTTTTAACCCCCCGAAATCTTTTAGGAATTATTTTACATTCAATGGTACCCCTCTGGAAAGAGTTGGGAACTTTGATTACCTCGGCATACGCCTCTCCGACAAAATGCTCTGGAGGCCCCATATATCCAAAAGGCTTCTGAATCACAAACGCGTGACTGGGGCACTAAGCAAAGAACATCGCTCCTCGTACAGTAGGCCAGTTGCCCCTGCGTTAGCAATTTATGAAGCAAAGGCAGTTAGTTCAGCCATGTATGGAGCCGAGATATGGGGGTTTGAAAACGTGGACGAAATAAGTAGGTCTGAGCATACATTTGTGAGGGAACTGGTGACGCTCCCCCCGCAATACCCCTTTAACACTGCTAATGTATGACATGGGTAGGCGTGCGTTTAGAGCAATCGCTAGGTTGCGACCATTGCTCTTTTGGGCCCGCCTTTGGCGCACTGTAGAGCTTACCAATCATGCTGCAGCTCTAACGGAGGTAATGAAGTTGGATGTTAACTATAAGGTCAAATGGTTATCGTATGTAAAGAAAGTTATGATGCAGCTTGGTCTGAGAGATGCATGGGACAGTCAGGTTCCCCCTAGTAAAGTGGAACTCAAGAGATACTATTGGGATTGGATTGACAGGCAAGAACTTTGCAAGCCAATGTTGGGCAGACTGACAGAGGAGTTCCTCCTGTTCAAACACACTAGAAGCATGGAGCGTTATTTAGATGTGATCCAGGTCCCACGAGATAGGACCCTATACGTCCAGTTTAGATACGGCACGCTCCCTGTTAATATTCGAAAGGCAAAGTGGTGTAAAGCCGAGGACACGACAGAGAGCTGCCCATGCTGTGGAGCTCCGGTGGAGTGTGATGCCCATGTCCTGTTTTCCTGCCCTGCCTACAATAAAGCTAGGAGCAAATGGTTAAAACCAATTTGTAATGGCATGGGCACCCACGATCACCGGTCTGCTATGCGTATTTTAAAATCTGATCCCAGTGTCTTAATTTCTTGTGGAGTGGCCAAATGTTTAGGCCAAGCTTGGCAAATTAGGATTAGAGCCCAACGAGGTGTGACCCTATTATAGATATTTATGTCCCATTATTTGTGATTAAAATCATTTACCATTATGGAATGTTTTACAATTTTGGAATACTGTTAATCACATATGTAGCACTTGCACTTTACACATTGTCTACTGTGAGGCATTATGCCACTCTATGTATATAGCGTTTTAGATCTAAGTCTAAGTCTTTTACAAAATTGGTTTTATGTCCTTTTTGATCTCATATGCTGTTTTTAGGTCTCGCCTGGCGAACACAGCGCGAAGCGCTGCTGTCGCCAGCGAGATCTATTGTTGCTGACTTGCCTCGGAAGGGGGACAGGAGATGTGCACGCGCAGGCTTTTGGCGGATTTGAGTTGGTGTACGCGCCTACAGCCACGCGGCGTGCACATCTCCTGTCCCTCTTCCCTCGCAAGCCAGCATTTAGTTTCACTTTCGACATATGGAGAACTCACCCGGTCTGCGGGGGGAATCCTTCTGAACGGCGGCTTCCGGAGCACTCCAGCTCCACTACTGCCAGCACGACGCGGGGCTCTCTCCTTATGCATGGGAGCCCCGCACTGCTATCTGCCGCTCTTCACCCGGGCCCCCTCCTGGGACCCGGGACTTCAGCTCCCACACCGGCTGCACGCGAAAGTGACAGGTACTGCGCATGCGCGGGCAGCCCTCCCAGGTCTCCTCCCCAGCCCGGAGCTGCTTTCTTGGTGGCTTGCAATGACGCGCCCCTCAGTGCCTGAGATCTGCCGACTTCGTACGCTACCGCAACCACTACCACGGACGGCACCGACTATAGGTGAGGAGGGGAAGCGGGCGTGCTCGGTAAATTAATATGTATTTATAATCTGATTTAATGAACTGCGTCATAGTGCAAGGGTAAGGACTCAATTGGACGTGTAAATCGTTCCCACAGAATCATCGCAGCTATAGGTTGAAGCTGTTAAAATCAACTCTCCTCATTAATACTTTTGCTGCAACATACTGAGCCCACCCCTATTTCTCTGCCCCCTTGTCATCACCTCATACTCCTGAGCTTCCTAACTGTAGTTAGTCATCAATAAAATCATTCATTCTACGATTACAGGCTGCGTGCAAACTAAATAGAACACTGAAAACACTCATTCTGAAATGTAACGACACACCACGCCTTGAATTAATTTAAATAGTGAAACACATCAGTGTAAACAGACCGACCACTCCATGGAAACCTCTTGAAAACTCACTTTTACACACTCCACCCAACAGCCGGACTCCTAGGACCTCTTACGCAATCACTCACATCAAGTTCACTTATTAAAATGAAATACGTTTTGTCATTTTAGGCGCTCACAGGGGTACAGCACGCTTCAATTTGCATATGTATTGTTTTAGTTGCTCCGCCCGCCCTCCCTCCCATTATCCGTGCCTTCTCCCCCTCCTTCCCGTTGTCCGTCATCCCTACCATTTGCAATCCAATAGGTCTCGCATTTACGCGAGTTTGAGCTATTGGCATTGTAAATGACAATGCCTTTTATTTATGTTTTGGTTTTTAAATAAATAAAACGCATTGTCATTTACAATGCCAAATACTTAAAACTTGCGTAAATGCGAGACCTATTGCATTGCAAATGTTTGTTCATTTTATGTCAAGTTTATTTTTTTGCATCCATCTGTATTGTAGATTTTATCAAATACTATTTGAATTGATATGCCACAGCTCGCAGATACGAGGGTGAGAGACCGGGACGCACCCTGTCACAACTACTGAGACCCCCATATGCCAAATTATACATCACCGGGCATCTTTTAACGGATACCTCTGAGATCCGCAATACATTCCTTGCGTATTACGAGACATTATATGCGTCCAAAGTGGTGCACGATTCTGCAGACCAAGAAGAGATTGCTTTGGTCTACATGGAAAAATACATGCAAGATTTCCTTGCTGAACCATTCTCCTCAGCGCAATTGATGCGTTGAATGGCTCCACTGCCCCTGGCCTCAATGGCTTTACAGGTGATTTTTATAAAATGTACAAAGAAAGATTGGTCCCTCCTCTTCTCCAGGTTTATAATGAATCACTGGAACAGAAGCAACTTCCTCCCACTCTTAGAGAAGCAGTGATTGTTCTACTGCCCAAACCCGGCAAAACCCCTTGTTATACGTGTCTTATAGGCCATTGCCATTGCAAAACTTAAGGCTACAAAATTTTAGCAAAAATGATTGCACTGCGGCTCGCCCTACTATTGGACAAGATAATATCCCCAGTTCAATCTGGTTTTGTGCCCCATAGATCTACTTCCTTTAATTTACGCTCACTGTTTACTGTAATACATCGAATTAACTCAGCGGTTCCAGCTGCAGCAGTCCTGTTGGACACCGAGAAAGCCTTCGACTCCTTAGAGTGGCCCTTTTTAGGTCTCACCTATGCAACACGCATGCGCTGCATAGGAGGGCCTTTAGCCGTCGCTCTGCTCATTGTCAAGCACACACTCGTGCTTGTGTCGGCATTCACCTTGCTGGAGCGAGCAGGGGCGCACCACAAGCACGAGTGCAGTGCTTGAAAATGAGCAGACTGTGCGCGCACGCAGGCACCACTCCCGGGCTCACCTCCTGCTCCCCCTCTCTCTCACGCGCATTCCTTGTTTTGTCATCTTGCGGATGACTCATCTCCCCGATTTAACTTTATTACTGACAGCACTTTTTAATCAATTCCCTCTGGGGAAATTAGAAGTGAAAGCCCTTAATTTTTCCAACAGTCAAAATATTTTAAATGTGTTTCATTTATATGTGTCTTTTTAAATAGCATCTGATATTTCACTCGTACAGTGGAAGTTTTGTTGTAGCAAATGTCCTGTATCACCATGCTGTATGGATCTTAACGGCAAATGTGCCAGCTATTTGACCACCACGTCCACCACCACCACGTCCACCACCACCACGTCCATCACCACGTCCACCACCACTACCATGTCCACCACCACCATCCTGTCCACCACCACGTCCAACACCACCACGTCCAACACCACCACGTACCACCAAATCCACCACCATGTCCACCACACCACGTCCCCCACCACCTCCTCCACCACGTCCCCCACCACCTCCTCCACCACGTCCCCCACCACCTCCTCCACCACGTCCCCCACCACCTCCTCCACCACCACCTCCACCACCTCCACGTCCACCACCTCCTCCACCTCCACGTCCACCACCTCCTCCACCACCACGTCCACCTCCTCCACCACCACGTCCACCACCACGTCCACCACCACTCATCCACCACCACCAACGCATCCACATCCACCACCAACGCATCCACATCCACCACCACTATGTCCACGCCCACCACTATGTCCACCACCACTATGTCCACCACCACCATGTCCACCACCACTACGTCCACCACCACCACTACGTCCACCCCCACCATGTCCACCATGACCACCACCAAGTCCAACACCACCACGTACCACTAAATCCACCACCATGTCCACCACACCTCCTCCCCCACCTCCTCCCCCACCTCCTCCCCCACCACCTCCCCCACCACTTCCACCATGTCCACCACCTCCTCCACCACGTCCACCACCTCCTCCAACACGTCCACCACCTCCTCCACCACGTCCACCACGTCCTCCATCACCACGTCCTCCACCACATCCACCACCACCACATCCACACCACCACATCCACACCACCACGTCCACCACCAACGCATCCACATCCACCACCAACGCATCCACCACTAATGCATCCACATCCACCACTACGTCCACCACCACCACAACGTCACCACGTCCACCACCACCACGTCCACCACCACGTCCACCACCACCACGTCCACCACCACCACGTCCACCACCACCACGTCCACCACCACCACCACGTCCACCACCACCACCACGTTCACCACCACCACCACGTCCACCACCACGTCCACCACCACCACGTCCACCACGTCCACCACCACCACGTCCACCACGTCCACCACGTCCACCACCACGTCGCCCACCACCACGTCGCCCACCACCACGTCGCCCACCACCACGTCGCCCACCACCACGTCGCCCACCACCACGTCGCCCACCACCACGTCGCCCACCACCACGTCGCCCACCACCACGTCGCCCACCACCACGTCGCCCACCACCACGTCGCCCACCACCACGTCGCCCACCACCACGTCGCCCACCACCACGTCGCCCACCACCACGTCGCCCACCACCACGTCGCCCACCACCACCACGTCGCCCACCACCACCACGTCGCCCACCACCACCACGTCGCCCACCACCACCACGTCGCCCACCACCACCACGTCGCCCACCACCACCACGTCGCCCACCACCACCACGTCGCCCACCACCACCACGTCGCCCACCACCACCACGTCGCCCACCACCACCACGTCGCCCACCACCACCACGTCGCCCAGCACCACCACGTCGCCCAGCACCACCACATCCACCACCACATCCACCACCACTGCGTTCACCACATCCACCACCACTGCGTTCACCACATCCACCACCACTGCGTTCACCACATCCACCACCACGTCCACCACCACCACCACGTCCACCACCACCACCACGTCCACCACCACCACCACGTCCACCACCACCACCACGTCCACCACCACCACGTCCACCACCACCACCACGTCGCCCACCACCACCACGTCGCCCACCACCACGTCGCCCAGCACCACCACGTCGCCCACCACATCCACCACCACTGCGTTCACCACATCCACCACCACTGCGTTCACCACATCCACCACCACTGCGTTCACCACATCCACCACCACTGCGTTCACCACATCCACCACCACGTCCACCACCACCACCACGTCCACCACCACCACCACGTCCACCACCACCACCACGTCCACCACCACCACGTCCACCACCACCACCACGTCCACCACCACCACCACGTCCACCACCACCACCACGTCCACCACCACCACCACGTCCACCACCACCACCACGTCCACCACCACCACCACGTCCACCACCACCACCACATCCGCGTCCACCACCACCCCATCCGCGTCCACCACCACCCCATCCACGTCCACCACCACCCCATCCACGTCCACCACCACAAAGTTCACCACCACCGCGTTCACCACCACCGCGTTCACCACCACCGCGTTCACCACGTCCCCCACCACCACGTCCCCCACCACCACGTCCCCCACCACCGCGTCCCCCACCACCGCGTCCCCCACCACCACCGCGTCCCCCACCACCACCGCGTCCCCCCACCACCACCGCGTCCCCCCACCACCACCGCGTCCCCCCACCACCACCGCGTCTACCACCACCACCACCGCGTCCCCCCACCACCACCGCGTCTACCACCACCACCACCGCGTCCCCCCACCACCACCGCGTCCCCCCACCACCACCGCGTCCCCCCACCACCACCGCGTCCCCCCACCACCACCGCGTCCCCCACCATCACCGCGTCCACCAGCACCACCGCGTCCACCAGCACCACCACCACGTCTACCACCACCACCACCACATCTACCACCACCACCACCACCACCACGTCCACCACCACCACGTCCACCACCACCACGTCCACCACCACCACGTCCACCACCACCACGTCCACCACCACCACGTCCACCACCACCACGTCGTCCACCACCACGTCCTCTACCACGTCCTCTACCACGTCCTCTACCACGTCCTCTACCACGTCCTCTACCACGTCCTCTACCACGTCCTCTACCACGTCCACCACCACGTCCACCACCACGTCCACCACCACGTCCACCACCACGTCCACTACCACGTCCATTACCACGTCCACCACCACGTCCACCACCACTACCACGTCCACTACCACGTCCACCACCACTACCACGTCCACGTCCACCACCACTACCACGTCCACGTCCACCACCACTACCACGTCCACGTCCACGTCCACTACCACGTCCACCACCACCACCACCACCTGTGACAGGTAAAGTGTCAACCCCGGCTGTACATGGGACATTTTAAGGATGCATTGGGTGCGAGAAGACGGGAATAGGGGCTAGAAGTATTACACCAGACCCAAGATGCATTTTGAAGAGGCGCAATGTCACAGGGGCTCATGTAAAAGCACTCGCCGCATCTCTACCTCACATTGGCATACCTGCATGAGCCACTCACTCAAAACAAGCATTGGCATAGCCAATAGGTCTCACCTTTGGGACCTTATAAGTGTTTAGCCATGAAGTTGAAGGTGAAAGGTATTTATTTAGCGCTCGATCACCAAGCGGTTTCTTGGCGCTGTAGGAAGGAAACTAAACCTGAGAAAGGAAGGGAAGCAAATTAGGAGGGGTAGGCTAGGAAGAACAAATGGGTTTTGAGTTTAGCTCAAAAATCTAAGTAGGAAGGAGTGGATCGGATCCCGAAAGGGAGTGAATTCCAGAAAAGAGGGGCAAGAGTAGAAAATCTGGTGCCACCGGATTTCTTCTTTACGAAAACGGGGGACCTTAAGAAGAAACTGAGTGGAGGAACGAAGGTCTCGGCAAGGGACATATGCGTTTATTTTAGATCTGATGAAAGCAGGGGCAGTACCAGTAAGGGACATGAAAGTCAAGCAACCTATCTTGAAGAGCGAGCGCTCCCTGATAGGGAGCCAATGCAGGGTCCGTAAGACAGGGGTGATGTGGTTAGATTTGGGGAGCCTGTAAATGAGGCGGGCAGCTTGGTTCTGAATAAGCTGCAGGCGACGATATTCATAAACGGGAATGCCTACGTAAAGGGCATTGCCGTAATCCAAGCGAGATGAAATAAGCGCTAAGATGATGAGTTTAAGAGCTTCAGTGGAGAAGTATCGTGAGATTTTGCGAATGGTCCTGAGGACCAGGAAGCATGAAGAGACTACGGAACTAATCTGGGGGCGCATAGAGAGGTCTTGTCTAACTTTAATGCCCAGGGTTTTCACAGAGGCGGAGGATAAAGGAGGGGGGCCAAAAATGGGGGGCCAGAAAGCTGAGGACCAAGGGTTAGAGGGACCACCAAAGAGAACCAACTCGGTTTTATCAGGGTTCAATTTCAATTGGTTGAAATTCATCCAGTTGAGTATGAACGTAAGAGTGGAGTGCACCTTGAGGCTGGAATCAGAGGAGGGAGAGAGGTTGAAAACGAGCTGGAGGTCATCGGCGTAATTAAACGCCGTGACCTCCATATCCTGAAGAGCAGCAATAAGGGGATGAATATATAGATTAAACAAAAGGGGAGATAATGATGAGCCCTGAGGTACTCCACAGGTGACGGAGTTGATGGGAGCGAGAAACCACCGCGTTCACCACATCCCCCACCACCACGTCCCCCACCACCACGTCCCCCACCACCGCGTCCCCCACCACCGCGTCCCCCACCACCGCGTCCCCCACCACCGCGTCCCCCCACCACCACCGCGTCCCCCCACCACCACCGCGTCCCCCCACCACCACCGCGTCCCCCCACCACCACCGCGTCCCCCCACCACCACCGCGTCCCCCCACCACCACCGCGTCCCCCCACCACCACCGCGTCTACCACCACCACCACCGCGTCCCCCCACCACCACCGCGTCCCCCCACCACCACCGCGTCCCCCCACCACCACCGCGTCCCCCACCATCACCGCGTCCACCAGCACCACCGCGTCCACCAGCACCACCACCACGTCTACCACCACCATCACCACATCTACCACCACCACCACCACCACGTCCACCACCACCACGTCCACCACCACCACGTCCACCACCACCACGTCCACCACCACCACGTCCACCACCACCACGTCCACCACCACCACGTCGTCCACCACCACGTCCTCTACCACGTCCTCTACCACGTCCTCTACCACGTCCTCTACCACGTCCACCACCACGTCCACCACCACGTCCACCACCACGTCCACCACCACGTCCACCACCACGTCCACTACCACGTCCATTACCACGTCCACCACCACGTCCACCACCACTACCACGTCCACTACCACGTCCACTACCACGTCCACCACCACTACCACGTCCACGTCCACCACCACTACCACGTCCACGTCCACTACCACGTCCACCACCACCACCACCACCTGTGACAGGTAAAGTGTCAACCCCGGCTGTACATGGGACATTTTAAGGATGCATTGGGTGCGAGAAGACGGGAATAGGGGCTAGAAGTATTACACCAGACCCAAGATGCATTTTGAAGAGGCGCAATGTCACAGGGGCTCATGTAAAAGCACTCGCCGCATCTCTACCTCACATTGGCATACCTGCATGAGCCACTCACTCAAAACAAGCATTGGCATAGCCAATAGGTCTCACCTTTGGGACCTTATAAGTGTTTAGCCATGAAGTTGAAGGTGAAAGGTATTTATTTAGCGCTCGATCACCAAGCGGTTTCTTGGCGCTGTAGGAAGGAAACTAAACCTGAGAAAGGAAGGGAAGCAAATTAGGAGGGGTAGGCTAGGAAGAACAAATGGGTTTTGAGTTTAGCTCAAAAATCTAAGTAGGAAGGAGTGGATCGGATCCCGAAAGGGAGTGAATTCCAGAAAAGAGGGGCAAGAGTAGAAAATCTGGTGCCACCGGATTTCTTCTTTACGAAAACGGGGGACCTTAAGAAGAAACTGAGTGGAGGAACGAAGGTCTCGGCAAGGGACATATGCGTTTATTTTAGATCTGATGAAAGCAGGGGCAGTACCAGTAAGGGACATGAAAGTCAAGCAACCTATCTTGAAGAGCGAGCGCTCCCTGATAGGGAGCCAATGCAGGGTCCGTAAGACAGGGGTGATGTGGTTAGATTTGGGGAGCCTGTAAATGAGGCGGGCAGCTTGGTTCTGAATAAGCTGCAGGCGACGATATTCATAAACGGGAATGCCTACGTAAAGGACATTGCCGTAATCCAAGCGAGATGAAATAAGCGCTAAGATGATGAGTTTAAGAGCTTCAGTGGAGAAGTATCGTGAGATTTTGCGAATGGTCCTGAGGACCAGGAAGCATGAAGAGACTACGGAACTAATCTGGGGGCGCATAGAGAGGTCTTGTCTAACTTTAATGCCCAGGGTTTTCACAGAGGCGGAGGATAAAGGAGGGGGGCCAAAAATGGGGGGCCAGAAAGCTGAGGACCAAGGGTTAGAGGGACCACCAAAGAGAACCAACTCGGTTTTATCAGGGTTCAATTTCAATTGGTTGAAATTCATCCAGTTGAGTATGAACGTAAGAGTGGAGTGCACCTTGAGGCTGGAATCAGAGGAGGGAGAGAGGTTGAAAACGAGCTGGAGGTCATCGGCGTAATTAAACGCCGTGACCTCCATATCCTGAAGAGCAGCAATAAGGGGATGAATATATAGATTAAACAAAAGGGGAGATAATGATGAGCCCTGAGGTACTCCACAGGTGACGGAGTTGATGGGAGCGAGAAAGCCCTCCAGGCGAACAGCCTGTGTGCGGCCAGTTAAGAAGGAGGCGAGCCAGGCCAGGGCCGAACCCCGCAGGCCGGCGCCCTCGACACGGTCGAGAAGAATGGAGTGGTCGACCGTGTCGAAGGCGGCAGAGAGATCGAGATGAACTAGGGCCTGAGGGGAATTAATATCGGCACTGCGCCTGAGCTCATCTACTACAGAAAGGACGACAGATTCCGTAGAGTGGGCTGGCCGAAAGCCAGCCTGATTAGTTGCTAGGAGGCGATGAGTTTCAGTGTGGTGGGAGAGTGAAGTAGTGATGTGACTCTCCAAAATTTTGCTTAAGAGTGGCAATAATGAGATGGGTCTGAAGTTTGACGGGACGGCAGGATCGGCACCGGGCTTTTTGAGGATAAGAATAACAGTGGCAGATTTGAACAAATCCGGTACAATGCCGAGGGTGATGGAAGTATTAAGAAGAGTGATAGGGGGGGGGCCGGCCAACGGGAGAAAATATCTCTTAAGATATGTGCTGGGCAAAGATCAGCAGGGGATCCCGAGGTGACTTTGACCAGAAGAGTGCGAAAGGCCTCTTCAGAGATCAAGGGAAATTGGTCAATGAAGGAGGAGGATGGAGATAACGGGGGGCAGGTAAAGAAGGCAGGAGCCGAGGGAATGTTCTGTTTTATAGTGGCAATCTTCTCAATAAAGAAGTTATTGAGGACATTGCAAAGGGTTTGGGAAGGAATAGGCCTAGAAGCGGCTCTATCCGAAGCGGAGAGTTCGTGCACAATTGTGAAAATCGCCTTAGGTTTATTAGCTGCCAGCTGGATTTTCTGAGAGAAGTATTCCTGCTTAGCGGAGAGGATGGACTTTTTGTACGCCTGCAAAAGGGTAAGGTAATGAAGCTTGGAATCGGGACAATATTTGCGGCACCAATGACGCTCCTCCTGAAGGAGTACAAGTTTCTGAGATTTAAGGGTATTAGAAAACCATCTGTTGGCATCATGGGGGCGACAGGTTCTGACGCATCTGAGAGGAGCGACCTGATTGCAGACTTCTGAAAGCCAGGTGTTAATGAGGGTTACCTGCTTGTTTGGGAGAGAATCAGTCAGGGTGGAGGCCGAAGAGGCTAAAGAGAAACCTAGGGCAACCATGTCTACTCTGTTCCAATTGCGAGCATAGGTGTTTTTAGGGCAGGGGGGAGGGTTAACCTCTGCCAGGGGAGCAGAGAAGGTGATCAGAGAATGATCTGACCAGACACGGGGATATGTTAGGTGTGGAGATGGGTAGGTTGACGGCCCACACTTGGTCGAGAATGTGACCGTGGGTGTGAGTGGGAACAAAAATGTGAGGGGTGAAATTAATGCTATGGAGGGTGTCAGAGAAATCTTTAGACAAGGAGTCTTCACGCGGATCCCCTGGACAAAAATTGAAATCCCCTAATAACAGAAGAGAGGAGTTGTTAACGACCAGGGTGGCTAGAAGGTCCTGCATAGCTGAGATAAAATGAGGCGTGGATTGCGGGGGACGATAAAGCAATACAACGGTGAGAGGGATCGCAAGATTAGTCGATCGAACCACCAAAAGGTCGACAGATGTGATAGGGAGAAAAGGGAGAGGTTGAAATAAAAGGTTGGAGCGAATAATCATCGCCACTCCCCCGCCCGTCTTACCCTCAGGGCGGTCAGCGCGGAGGATATAATAGGAGTCTGGGAGAGAGGAGAGAACATCAGATAGAGAGTCGGCGGTGTACTAGGTTTCAGTCAGGCACAGGATTTCAGGGCTGGAAGTGTTGAGAAAGTCGAAAAGCTCCAATTGGTGCTTGACGGCGGAACGAGTGTTTAGAAGAGAGATCGAGGCTGAATAAGGGGGGATACCCGATGGTTTCGGGGAGAGAGAGGGGGAGGAAGGGGATGATAGCAAGGCATGGGGCATAGGTATGGAATTAGAAGAGACAATGGGAACGGGTCGCGCAATGTCTAGAGAGTTAATCTTAGCCAAGGTAGGTGGACTGATGGGCCAGGTGACGTAGCAGGCCAACAGTTGAGTAGAAGAATATGTGAGGATACCGACAGGGTCAGGGCCCCTGGGCCCGGCCAGGCGCTGACGGGCGCAGACGGGCTTGCCTTTAGCGCGCCTTCGGCGCGCTGGCGGTGCGCCCGCTGCGCGGCCAGGACAGGCACATCGTTGAAGTAGGGCCTGGGAGGGCGTGGCCTAGCGGTAGTGGGCGTGTCCTCGGCCCAGGGATTCCCCAGCAATGGCGGCAAGGCAATCTCTCGCCCTGCGGCAGCACCTTAATCAGCTGCGCGGTCAGAGAGACGAGGGGTGAGTGAACACAAGTAAAATATAAGGAAAACACAGCACAGGTATGTCAAGACACAAAAATTCAGCTTTAAAAACAAGGACGAGCGCTCCCGGCTTCCGCCTCAGGAGTACGTTCCAACCTAGCCATGCAACACTTGATGTTGTTGCACCAAGGATATTGTGCTGATTAACTAAACACTTATAAGGTCCCAAAGGCGAGACCTATTGGCTATGTCAATGCTTGTTACTATTTACAATGCGCAGACTGGGCATGCCCAAAGGGGTTCATTGATCTCACGGCCCTCCTATACTCCGCTCCCACTGCCAGGATTCGCATAAAAGACACACTATCTCGCTCCTTCACTTTATCTCGAGGCATCCGACAGGGTTGCCCCCTATCGCCACTCCTGTTCATACTGGCAATGGATCCACTTGTCAGACAGTTTCAGGAACGCCATCTGCAGAGAGGCTCCAATTTAACACAGGGCCCCTTCTGGTGTCATTATACGCAGATGACATTATTCTCTATGTGCGTGACCCGCAGATTAACTTGGATCCGTTAGTCAGAGAGATTATTCGATTTGGCAGATTCTCTGGCCTTGGGGCAAACTGGCACAAGTCAGTGATATTTCCCCTTACTGAAAGCACCAAGAAATGTGAATGCGAGTTCACACTTGCCTGGGGTACGGATTCACTGAAATACTTGAGGATTAATATCAATTTGGACACCTGAAATTATTAAACTAAATTATGGCAAGGCTGTACACTCACTTGAAATGCAGGTTGACAGATGGCTACGACTTCTACTCTCAATTCCAGGACGTGGAGCACTGATTAAAATGATTGTCCTCCCCAAATTCCTATATCTATTGGACAACATCCCTATCCCACTAGCGAATAGGTTCTTCAAGACATTACAAACCCATCTCATCCGACTGACTTGGGGATGCAAACGATCTAGGGTCCGCTGGGAGTTATTGACTCTGCCTTACTATAGGGGAGGGTTTGGAGTTCCCAATCTTCAGCTATACTATTTAGTAGCTGTGAGAAAGTGCCATCTTTCTTGCATTATATGCCCCACTTTTTGCTGAATTGCTGAATGTACTTTGACTGAGTGTGCCCTGGACTCCTGCCAATCAGGTGCCCAGGGCCTATGTTCCTTCCCTAAAACCTCAAACCCAAATTGGCAAACCCTGGCCACATTTCAGCCCCTGGTAAATGGTACCCTAGGTACCAAGGGCCTTGTGACCAGGGGAGGCCTCTAAGGGCTGCAGCACGTATTGTGCCACCCTTAGAAGCCCTGTACCCTAACACAAACACACTGCCCTTGCAGGCTGAGTGTCTGGGTACAAGACAAGACAAAGAGTCGACATGGCACACATCCCGGTGTGCCATGCCCACAACCTACACTGCCCTGGCATACATCAGCCACCCCTCTAGCTGGGTGCACTATGCCAGTGGTGTGGGCATAGGAGCATGAGCCCTGTGCCCCTACAGTACCCAGGTCCATTCCTGGGCACTGTAAGTGCAGTGCTGCCATTTAAGAGTATATGGTGCTGAGAGCTTGTCAAACACAAACTCCACAGCACCATAATGGCAACACTGAAGACTGAGAAGTTTGGTATCAAACTTCTCAGCACATTAAACCCGCACTGATGCCAGTGTGGGTTTTAATGTACAAAGCACTATCTTAGAGATGCCCTCTGAAACCTAACCTACAATCCACGTCTGGTCTGAGAGGCTGCCTAGGCTGCCACACAGCAGACATGTTGCTGGACCCCTGGGTGGAGATCCCCCACTCTCCGGGGCCTGCAACAATGTACATCCTGGGCGAGGTGCTAGGTCTCCTCCCCCAGGATGGGCAGGGGGAAGCTTCAAAGGCATGCCGCCTTTGTGAGCTTCTCCAGGCCACTTGCTGTACTCAGCAACTGGCCCCCACCGGTTCTGACCCCCACTCTGGCGGGAAGACTGGCCGGAAACCCCAAGTAAGGACCGGGGATATGCCAGCCTCTGCCAACCCCACCCCTCAGGTGGGGGAGGCGAGGTGAAGCACATCTCCGGGCTCTCGCCATCTTGAAGATGGGACGCCCTGCCCAATCAGGAATAGGCTACTGCCTCCCTCCCACAGGAGAGTGGCAGGATAGGGGGTGTACCCACCCCAGGGCAGGGACCCATTGGTCCCTGCCCTTTACCTACCTGTAACGCCCCTAAATCTAGGCATCCTTAGATTCCAGATTCTGAAAAAGCAAAGAAGAGCAAATAGAAATAAGACCTGCCGTGCAGCTGCTAAGAAGAGGAAGACACCAATTGCTTTGGCCCCAGCCCTACCGGCCTGTCGACCCTCGATCCTGCTAAATCCCGGCACCTCTTGTGGCCAGCAACCTCACAAACCCCGGAGGACCTGGCTACCTTGTGACTCTGAGCATCTGGGACTCCCATGAGCAGTGGCTCTGCTCAAAGCAAATTCTAACCCCTGGCATCAGCCCGGAACCGCGAACCCTGCACCCGCCAAGTCCGGCGTGAAAAAAGACCTCGAGGGCGTCCCCCCGGCGACTGTGACCTCGATTCCGGCACCCAAGGACCCATCTCGACGCTCCTGACGACGCCTGCAGCCTCAGAACCAGGTACCACCCCAACCGCGATCAACAGAGGGTAAGATTTCCCGACATCAAAAGGCGCCCTGCGGCCCCCTGTGCCCAACTCCTGGGTACCTACCTATCCTCCAACTACCCAACTTACCTGTCACAGTGGTGGTGGCACCTGAAGAATCTTCGTCCCCGAGCTTGCAGCCTTTGTTCATCCTTGAGCTTTCCCATTGAAATCCATTGAGCGCCCGAAGGCTCAAAAGCACCCTGCACCCAGGCGGCCCTGGCAGTGTAACTTCTACTCCTACCTACTTCCCCATTTTCCCTGAGCAAGTGACCAGGAGCCCAGCTCCCACAGCTGCGTGGCCTGCTAGTCAGCAGCCACCAACCAAGGGCCCCCTGACTCCCATAGGATAACATTGGGCCTAACTCACTCTGCACCCGGCTGCCCCTGTGCAGCTGAGGGTGTAACAACTGTACTTACCTGACCCTGGGAGACCCCTGAGTCTGTGCCCAGAACCTTAACTCTGCCAGTCGAGTACTTACCCAAAAGCCGATAACCCAATTTTCTCCATAGGGTAACATTGACTGGTTTCTTCTGAAATTTCTTCTAAGTGTAGAGTTTCTAAAACTTAAAATATTCACCTAAAATCAACCGTGTAACGAAAATACTCACCTGCTATTAGGAGAGATCCCAGTGCTGGATCTTGGTGCCCAGCACTGAACCTGAAAAGTACTCACAACCGTACTTGCCATTAACCCAATTTTCTTCCATAGGAAATCATTGACTGTTTTTCTGTGAAATTTCTTCTAAGTGTCGATTCTTGCAAACTACAAATATTCTTTAAAAATCGTACCAACTGTGAAAACGTAATTACTTACCTGTTTTAGATAGAGGTCCCAGTACTGAGCCTAGGAGCCCAGTACTGGATTACAAAAGTAACAAGAACATACTATACCTATAACTTGAATTTTCTCCCATAGGGAATCATTGACTGTTTTTCAATGAAATTTCTTCGAAGTGTCAACTTTTAAAATAGCAAAATATTGCCTAAAAATCACAACAGTAACTAAGTCGACTTTACTCACTTGTTTCCAAGAACTGTCCCAGGACTGAATCTAGGATCCAGTCCTGGAGTTAGAAAAGTAATCCTGAAAGTAATCTATTGCAAATAACTTAAAACTCCCATTGAGCTCAATGTATTATTGTTTCTGATGGATACATCTGCCAGTGGACTCCTCACCTTGGTTCGTCACGTCTTACGGACGTGGGGAACTCCTCAGGTGGACCTGTTTGCCACTTTTGAGAACGCGCACTGCCAGTCATTCGGCAGTCTCCAGTATCCGATGCAGGGGGCGTTGGGGGACGCGTTTCAGTTGAGTTGGGGCTCACAACTCCTTTACACGTTTCCTCCCATACCCTTGTTTCCTCGGGTTCTGAGGAAGATTCGCCAAGACCGGGCCCAAGTCATATTGATCGCCCCGGATTGGCCAAGAAGGGTGTGGTACACAGATCTTCTCCACCTCTCCTCGTGCCTTCCGCTCCGTCTCCCTCTGAGGGCAGACCTCCTCTCGCAGTCGGAGGGGCAGGTTCTTTCTGCAGGCATTTTCTGCTCTTGCTTACTCGAAGCAGAGCAGTGTTTGCTATAGCTTGGCGGGAGCAAACTTCAATGTCCCAGGGTTGGTCATCCTGGGACATTGTGGAGCTGGCCCTTGGGGGTAGCGGTCCCCAGCGCCATCTTTGGCTTCTGGAGGGGGGCCTTGCGGCCCCTCACCAATGCAGAACACAGTCCTAGGGAGGTGGTGGTCCCCGTGGCTGCGGGTGGCCATTTGTGCCCCCCCAACTTTAAATGTTGTAATTTGTCCCAGGGAGATGGTGGTCCCTGGGGCTGGTCATTCTATAATAATATGCCCTGGGGAGGTGGCGGTGCCTGGGGCTTTAATGCTCCATGTTGGGGGGCCCGTGCACCCCCCTCCTAAGTATATACACTTTCCCCCAGGACCTTGCCCACCCGGGGGCCGATTCCAAATGAAGCGCGCGAGCCATCGCTTCATCTTTATTTTTTCAGCAGGAGTTGCAGATCCAGTGCAACTCCCACCTAAAATTACAAAAAAAGCTTTTTTTTTTATTTATTTTTTTTTTTTTTGCCCCCGGGGGTCCCAGTAGTACCCACCCATGGGGGTCAGGGTGTTTCTACCCTGCCCCCGTTTCTTTACTAGTAATGTTTTTTTCCTGTGACTCGGTTCAACTGAGTCATAAATGGCTGCCAACACTTCCTGGTTTAAAGTGTTGGCAGCCAATCAGATCTCAGCACGAGATCTCGGGTAGGGTCGCGGATCCTCCACATCCCCAGTTGTATATCTGAAAAACCTTTAAATAACACCACAACTACTGAATAGATTTACACCAAATCACAAAGGCTCTTCCTTGAACCAACATCTACCTTCCTGCCAAATTTGGTGTAATTCTGTTCATCAATTTTGGGCTGTAGCCGTGTCTAAAGGTCCTACGGGAATTGACATGGGAAAACGCGCTTTTAAGCACCCCCTGGTTCTCGGCCCCCAGAACATCCCGAAACGTTCAAGATAGCAGCTGAAGTGAGCATCATATCCGTTTTGAAAACGTTGTGAAGATTTGTCAAACTGTGCCAAAGTTGACGGCAAATGAAAAAACGCTCTTCCTATAGAAATTAGGTCCTAACTATAACTACCTACTGGCGAGCGCCAATACGTTGTTATAGTTAGGACCTAGTTTCCATAGGAAGAGCGTTTTTTCATTTGCCAATAACTTGGGTGCTGTTTGACGAATCTTCACGAAAAAATATTATTATATATATATTTTTTTACCTTCTGGCAGTCCCCAGTAGGTAGTTATACTTCAGACCTAGTTTCCATAGGGAAAACGATTTTTGACTCGCTTATAACTTAGGCGCAGTTTGACGAACCTTCCTGAAATTTCCCCCATAAAAGTGTCCTCCTGATTCTAGTTGTGCATGGAAAATATTGGAGTGATCTGTCAGGCAGGGCCGAGAAAAGGGAGGGGTGGGGGGGGTAAAGTGCTTTTCCCATGTTAATTCCCATAGATATTTTTTTATACACTACTACAGCCCGAACTGCTAGATGAAATTACACCAAATTTGACAGAAAGCTAGCTCTTGCTCCAGAAAGAACCCTTTTTAGGTCTCTCCTGAGCCAGCACATGCGCTGCTCTGGCGAGCCATTTAGTGAGTGGGCTTTCAAAAGTCCGACCGGGTGGCATAGAGCGTTCGGTTACGCGCACAATGACGAGCAGGGGCGCCATCTGACTTTCTTCTCTCGTCATGGTGCGTGCACATCGCACACCACTCGCCAGCCTGCTTTCACTTTTCCCGTCGCGCGCGCGCAGCATTCGCGTCCCTTTTTTTTTCTTTTAGCGCGCACTAAAACTCTCGCCCTCCACTACTCATGGATGTGCTCTTTCCCACACCTTGTTTCACTACTGCTTCCAAATGACTTTGTGCAGGGGGCAGTGCAGTCCTCAATACGCGCTGCTGCGAGGCCCACCACGTGGTACGTGGGCTAAGCCACCGGTGCAGCCGTGCCCTGCCGCTCAGCTTAGATGTAGAACACCCCCTTCGCCCAAGAGTACCCGGACCCCACCTACTTTCATGCGCTGTTACTTTGGCCTCCTAGCCTCCCTGGACTGCATGCATCCTCATCTCCGTGTGTCCTTACCGCCCTCCCCACCAGGGACCTCTACCTATCCCAAAGGTGACAGTCTGCCCCCACCTGAGAAAACTACCTCCACACTTTCCAGGATTCCTCCCTCAGGAATGGCTGTTTTTCCTACCCAATTCGACTTTTGGGCAGGACTCTCGAGAAGAGCTCTACACACAAAATCAACATGAGCTCTCTTAAAGTTTGCTGCTGGAATTGAAATGTGTGACCTGCAAGTTACAATTTGTACAAATATATAATCTCTCTGTTCACACTCTTTTCTCTCTCACTTTCACTTTTCTGTATTTGCTTCTTCTACTCTTGCCATTAGACTCTCCCTACCACATTTTTTCTACCTCACCTTTTTGTGTGCCTTCTACCTGTTTCCTCTTCGTCCTTCTCTCTTGTACCCTCATCATCTTTCTGTATCTGTTTTTCGCCATCCATTCTCTCAGCTGGCGGACCCTCACTTGCTTTTCTCAGTGTTCACTCTCTTGTTCCAACCTTCTGTCTCTCCCTCTTCATGTATATATCCCTCTCCTTCTTTCCCACCACTATGTCACTCTCTGTTTTACAGACTGAAGTAAAACTACTGCCTATGAACTGTAAGTCTACGTTCAGCAACAGAGCACTGCTTCTGTTACTGTTATTTATGGTAAGGGATTGGAATTGTGAAAACTATACCTGATGTTGGCTGTCAATCAATAAGTCTTTATGCCACCAAAAACGGTCCTAAAAGCACATACATTAAAAACCATAATCACATTTAAAAGTACATAACAGAACCAAAAATACAATATATAAAATATATAACCGTCTTTTCACAGACTACAGTAAGTTCATGTTTATAACGAGAACATTTCATATGTTCACTAGCAGCAAGATATGGTCGTGCAAAATACTAGGCAGTTCATAAAATCAATGTGGCCTAAACCATCCATACAGCGGGTAGATTAAAATACAATGCGCAGTTGGGATAGCAAAACAGTTTGCTAAGGTTAGTAAAATAACAGTCAAATATTTGGAATTCCTCTAAGAAGATAAACAAGCATTGGCATAGCCAGTAGATCTCGCCTTTGGGATTTTATAAGTGTTTAGCCATGCAACACTTGATGTTGTTGCACCAAGGCTATTGTGCTGGATAACTAAACACGTATAAGGTCCCAAAGGCTAGACCTATTGGCTATGCCAATGCTTGTTGTTATTTGGTGTAAATCCATTCAGTAGATTTGGAGATATTTAAAGAAAATTAAATTTGTGTATCTGGGCGGAGCCTAAGCACAGATCTCATGGTTAGATCTGATTGGCTGTCAGCACTTCAACCAGGTAGTTGTGGCAGCCATCTTGGAACCAATATACATGATGGCACCCCATTGAAATGCATTGTAGTGAATGCCAGGTTTTGAGGGCCACAAAAAAGAGAACGTATAAAGGGTGATAACGGATTTTACTTACACTATAAGTTGGTGGTATCATACTAATTTTAGCAATTGTGGTGTGATCTAAGGTGATTTTACCCTGTGTAAAATCCTTCTGCTGGCTGGGATTTCATGACTCCTGATTTTCCTATAGAGATTATGGAACGTGCTTTAGAAGCTAAAATGAGAATCCTTTTTTCTTTTTTTAGCTAACTGGTCTAGAATTTTCAATACTATTAAGGATTCGGAATTGAGGATTATGCTTTCTCTTTCTTCGCTGTTTATTAACATAATTTCACAGCAGGCAATTCAAATTCATCATTTAAAAAAAAAAAAAGAAATCCCAGTAATACACACGACTTTTTCCTCAAAACACCCAATGAGGTCATGCCTTTGCCGATATAACGCTGGGACGCCATATCTATTCCTCTTTCTTTGCCAGCGATGGCGAACAGTCTTATGAACTTGAGTACTCTGAGAACCGGTTGATCTGAACAAACACAATTGACCACTCTGTCAAACTGGAGCGGAATCTGAAAACTAGAACCCAGGAACATCCCACTGGAACACTCTTATTGCATATTCTGGTCGGAACCTGGCAAAAGGAAAAATTTATAATTTCTAAATTGCGAGAAAAAAATCTCCACAAATCTCGTTGTCATGATCCTTCAGCCATCAATGAAAGATCGGAAACAATGAGGTTTATCAAACATAATGGTGGGCAATAATACATAATGCAAAAAACCAACAGACATAATTTGTAAAATGAATCGGGTGGGATAATCCTCGCATCAGATTCCTTAATAAAATAGAAAATTCTAGACACTTTAGAATTAAAAAAAATTCTCTGGCAGGACCGGAGGCTTCGGATTATGCTTATTCAAAGCTGATTGAATACCACCGAGGTAAAACAGGTTTGCAGTAGATTTTTTTTAAAGTAGAATCTGAGGACCAATCAGTGGCCCTCATAATGTCCTATAGTTGAGAACCCAGGAGAAGTGATTTGGAGGCCATTGCTCCTCTGACCGAGTGGGCCCCAAATGTACTGTTGTCACCAGGTGCTTCTCCTAAGAGACCTGTTACAACGTGTTTTCCTTTACCAATTTATAATATGCGCATTTATTTTGTATATTAACACTTGGTATGTTCCTCCTTGCTCACCCCTGTTTCGTATTGGTTCGCTCCTGGTCTCTGGAGGCGACCTTAGAATGTTGAGTGTGGAGTCTTAGGAATACTGGTGGAGAGAGGAGTTGGGAAATAAAGCTCTACTCTTACCTTCTGGAGATTACGTCTTTTAATCACTGGCGACGATCTGTGCAAGGGGACATATGTATCCTGCTCCTCCCCTTCTGTGTGCTACTCCACCAGCTGTTCACGAGGGTGTGGTGGCCAGCAACCTGTGAGACTTCCGCTAACTCTTCATGTATGCCACCTGTGATGCCATCACTCCAAGTCTGGTGAGGTGACTTAAACAATTTGGGGGGCTGCTGACGTTCTATAATCGTCCGTTGAATTAATAACACATTCTTTGTCAAGCGCTTTGAGTGCAGCTCTCTTCTTTTTACCGCTTCATTAACAGAAGAGAGGAAAAACTATTCTTAGCGTAACTGGATGTTGCTTTATGATTAAGCTTTGCCTTGATCCCAAGGGGTTTTCCTCTAGCGCTGCGCTTCTAAGACTCGCATTGTCATTTCCCTGTCTGGCTCTATTTACAAGCTTGCAGCACCGCCAACACTGTTGGGCATGGAGACTCGCATCTATTGATTTTGGAAGTTGTGTTTGTGCTTTCCACCAGGCGGACATTCAGCTTGGGAATCTTGACCTTTCCTGCCCCTCGTGCCGGAGCTCCTGTCTACTGTAGTGCTGTTGTGCGATCGATGACCGCGTTTCCTACAGCTCTGGAAGTGCAGTTACTGATGTGTTTGCCTTCGAATTTGTCCTTCTGAGGTCGTTTCGCCGAAGTCAGTGTTCCTGTCAGGAACGCCTCCGATGCTCCTGCCGCTTCACAGCCGACTTCCTCTCGGCGGATGCTTCCGACGCACCAGCTACTGTGGGGCCGTACGTTAAGGGAACTAATACCTTCAATTTCTTGTTCGGAGATACGCACTCCTTAGCGTATCCATGCTTCGTTTCCACGGTGACACGCACACCTTTAAGAATATAGCGTGTTGGAAATAATTTCACGGTGACACGCACACCTTAAAATAAATGCATATTACAGTCGCTTAGCTTCACAGTGATTGTGTGTTTTACCTTCAGTTACGGTGATACACACACCTTCAACCTTATAAGTACAAGTAAACCTCTCTAATTGGAGTGTCGAACTTGACTTCACGGTGACACGCACACCATAAATAATTTGCATATTAGAATAATTTATCCAAGGCAAACGTTTACACTGTGTGTTCCAACCTTATTTACGGTGATACACACACCTTCAACCTCGTTGTTTAAGGTGGCATTTGCTACTATCTTCTGGTAACATGGATAAATGCGTAATGTTATATTTAGGAGTGTGCAAAATGTTATTCCATATTGATATCTGAATTAGACATATTATCACCAGGTTTTCATCTCTATATCTTTAAAAGTACATAATTGTTTATGCTTACAGGGATCATTTTTAATTTTCATTTTATGTACTGATTGTTGGTGCAAGGCACTTCTCTTATATTTATCATTTTGAGCGTACCTTGCTACAAACTACAAACGGTGATACGCTCACCAGTACGTTTTCTTAGTTCTCTTCCATTATGGCAGCTGCAAGCATGTCGCAACCAGCGCCATTTCTGAATGAATTCGGAGAACCCAGCATTCCATGGGAAGATTGGGAGAAAATCTTTGAATCTTATCTTGTAGCCATAGGAGGAGAAAATTCAGTGCTTTCAGGAAGCAGCACATTGGGTTCAAATGGAAGGAAAATATTTGAATCACTACCGGAACCAGAAATAGAGGAAGAAGATGAGGATGTCTATGAAACCACTTTAGTTAAGTTACGTATTCATTTTGGGGACAAAGTTAATATAGTTTTGGAAAGACACAAATTCTTCAGTCGTTCACAAGGCAAGCAAGAGAGTGTGTCCACTTATGTTGCTGTTCTCAGAGGTCTCAGCAAACTATGCGATTTCAATGATCTCAATGATTCATTAATCAGAGACCAATTGGTACGTTGTACAAACAATAAAGAAATTCAGAGGAAATTATTAGAAAAACAACCAGATCTCCAGGAGGCAATACAAATTGCCAAATCCTTTGAACATACAGCGATTTGCATAAAAGAGATAAAGTCATCAGATTCTAATGATAAGGTAAAAGAAATAACCAATCTAGATGAAGAATCCGAAGTATACAAAATTAAAAATGAACCATCCAAAACTAAAAATGACAATTGGCGTAATCAAACGGAAGATTCGGAGAATTCAAAACTGAAATGCTATCGTTGTGGGAGCAACAATCATTTAGCAAACAACCCCAACTGTCAAGCCAAGTATGCTTGGTGCAGAAAATGTAACAAGAAAGGGCACCTAGCAAGAGTTTGTGGATGCTTTCCAAAGAAGATGGGGGGAAATTGGGTCATCGATGATAAAACGCAAGTCAGGAAAATTATTCTACAAATGAATGAAGTCGCAGTTCACGAACAACAAAGCTATTCTGAATGTAACGTCTCCATTGATGGGAAAAATGTCAAAATGTATGCGGATTCTTGTTCGCCTTTCACTCTTGTGAACTTCTCGGACTTTCAATCCATCTTAGGAAAAGAGCAAGATAAACTTTATAAGGCAGACATAGCTCCCAGTGGTTATAACAGAGACCCCATACCTATGAAAGGAATGTTTAAATCTCTTATTTCTTTTAAAGACCGTTCCACTGTAGGTAAAGTTTACGTTGTAGAGAATGGGTCAAATTTATTAGGATAGCAACATCAAAAAGAACTAGGAATTAAATTCGACCTAAATAATCCCGAACATGTCTTGGTGGTAAATCCTTCAAATATCAGTGAACACATCGCAAGTGAGTTCCCGGAAGTTTTTTCAGAAAATTTAGGTGAATTTCAACACAGAATTCAGTTAAAACAAAATGCTAAACCAGTGATCCACAAAACTAGACCCATTCCACATCTGATGTGGGAACCTTTAAAAAAAGTTAGATAGATTAGAAAAACTCAACATCATACAACCCGTTGATTGTTCCGAATGGGTCGCCCCCATTGTTATTGCAAAAGAAGGGTCATAGTCAAGACATTCGAATGTGCATTGATCTACGCGACCTAAATAACCACATACTAGTAGATAGATATCCTTTACCCCGCATCCATGAGATGCTAAGCACCATGGGTGGAGCAACTTATTTCAGTGTCCTGGATCTCTCCATTGCGCACCATCAAGTGGAGCTGCATCCGGACTCTAGAAAACTCACTGCCTTCACTACACCGATGGGAACCTTCATGTTCTGTCGCATGCCTTTCGGATTGGCCTCTGCGGCAGGGGTATTTCAGAAAATTATGCGACATATCTTAAAAGATGTACCAAAGACGCTTTGCTTTCAGGATGATGTTCTAATCTATGGTGCTAATATTGATGAACATAACACTATCTTAAGACAGGTTCTTTCTAAATTCAGAGATGCTGGACTTACACTTAAAAAAGAGAAATGCCAATTAGGTGTGGAGTCTGTAGAGTACCTAGGACATTGTATCTCTAAGGAAGGGTTTAAACCCAAACATTGTCTCATTGAAGCGGTAAGGGATGCTCCTGCACCTACCAACAAAGATGAACGCAACCGTCAGACTTTTCTCACTACAGATGCGAGTGGAAAAGGTTTAGGGGCTACCCTCTCGCAAATTATTGATGGCAAAGAAAGGATTGTTGCATGTGCCTCACGATCCCTTACCAAAGCGGAAAGGAACTATTCGGTGGTGGAAAGAGAAGCGCTGGCTTGTTTTTGGGGAGTGAAACATTTCAAATTCTTTCTTTGGGGAATTCAATTTTGCTTGCGTACCGATCATAAATGCCTAATTTTTATGTTTAAACCAAAAAATAACTCTTGTAACACTCCCCGTATAGCTAAGTGGTTACTAGGCTTGGAGGGTTTCTGTTTTACAATCAAATATGTTCCAGGTATTCAAAATTCTGCAGCAGATTTCCTGTCTAGAAGTCCCATTGACAAGGAAGAACAATTTGAAACTCTTGAGTACCCTGTCTTCCAGCTCAACCTAAACACCATCACTACACAAGAATGGCTAGATTGCATGAACTCAGACAACACTATGACACAGATCATTTCTTACACTGTACAGGGTTGGCCCAATTCTTCTGATCAAATAAGTGCAGATGTGAGGAAGTTCTGGGAGGTACGTTATGAACTCAGCATGGATCAGGGTATTTTATTCAGAAATGATAAAATAATCCCACCAGAAGCTCTTAGGAATAAAATAAGCGACCTTGTTCATGAGGGCCACTTAGGCAGAAGCTTAACTAAAGCAAGGTTACGTGAAAGGTATTGGTTCCCCAACATGGACTCGTTGGTGCAGACAAAAGTAAAAGATTGCCTTTTACATGTGCCAACAGTGACAAATCTAGGATAACCAGGAAATCCCCCAGCTCCCCAATATCTGTACCTGATAAACCATGAGAGAAGATTCCATTAGACATTATAGGTCCTTTCAATTTCAAGGGGGTGGTAAAACAGTTCGCACTGGTCTTAATTGACTTCCATTCTCATTGGACTGTGGTCAAAATGGTCTACCAAGTAACAACCGTATCTGTCATTCAGTTTCTAAAAGATACATTTGTTCTAGAAGGCATACCATCCTCCATAATCACTGATAATGGAGTCCAATTTACTTCTCATGCCATGACAGAGTTTCTTGGAAAACTTAATATATCACATTTGAGAACGCCTCTATACTGTCCAAGGGCCAATGGTTTAGTGGAAAGAATGAACCGCATGGTCATAGGTTGTATACAATTGGCGGTTGTCAATAGAATTCCCACTGAACAAGCGCTACAAGAAATGTTGTGGGCTTATCACACCACTCCAAATTCAGTTACTGGTATGTCTCCTTTTTCGGCTTTAAGAGGAAGGAAACCTGGCACAAAATGCCAGGAATGACCCTGTTGAAGGTGTCGGATCTTTAGGCATTGTAAAGCTTGATAATGCAAGGGGGCTGGCAATATTGCCTGTTTGGCGGAAGCTAACAGACCCACAATTCTTGCTAGAACCCTCAGAGAGAGACTGTCTGCGGGAATAGCTGAGCGAATTTCCTTCTGAACCAGTTTCAACTTTGGACGGGGAAGGGACAGGAGGGTTAACACTGAGTCTATTTGGAAGCTAAGGACTTCTATGCACTGGGAGGGGCAAAGACTGGACTTCTTTTGATTGACCAGAAAGCCCAAATCCTGGAACAGTTGAATGGTCCATGAAAGATGGGTTAGAAGCAGGTGTTTGTCCTGCGCCATCAAGATGTCGTCAAGATATATGATGAGACAAACTCTTCGGGCGTGGAGTTTGTCCACTACCCGACGAATCATCTTGGTGAAGCACCACGGTGCCGAGGACAGACCGAAAGGAAGGGCCTTCAAATGGAACCATTGACCCTCCCACATGAATTGGAGGAACTTGCGATGGGGGGAAGAATGGAAATAGATATGCGTCCTTCAGGTTGAGATGGACCATCCAACCTCTGTCCTGTAGGAGGCCTCTGAGGAGATGAATACCCTCCATTTTCAAAATGGCGATAAAGAGTCCGCGAATTTACCTCCTTCAAGTTCATGACCAGATGGGCACTTTTCCCTTTTAGGGACCACAAAGATGTTGCTACAAAACCCCCGGGGTCAGGGTGGCAATGGCAGATCTGCCCTTTCTGGCGTAGTTGGGTCAGTCCGTCTCAAATAAAAGTTGGATCTTGAAGGGAAAAAAGGGGTCGTGGGAGAGGGGTTGATGGGCTGTCCCGAAAAACTCAAGTTTGAAATTGGAGAGTTTCCAGAACCCACGGATCCTGCGTGATGGACTTCCAATTGTGGGGGAAGAGCTGTGTCCTGTCACCCAGTTGAACGGATGAAGAGGAAATAAGTCTTACCTGAGGCGCCTAAAGAGGGGTTGAAATTTCTTCAGCCTCAGGGAAGACCTCGGTGGTAGCAATAGTGCCCTCCACGGCTTCTGGAAGGGTAGAACTTGGGATGCACCTTAGCGTCGTAGGTACGGCTTATGCCTTAGTATGTTCTGGACGGGCTTGATGTGTATGGACGTGTTCTGGAAGGGCCTGATGTATACGGACACCCGGTCGAACGCCCTCTCTATCGGCCAGCCCACCCAAAAAGGCGTTGGTTGCGGAACACATTGTGCAGCGAGGACTGCACTTTGTCGAGCACTGTAAAGGTTTGCACCAATTTCCCAATATCTTTAACAAATCTGTCTCTGAAGAGGAGGGAGGGTCAGAATCTGTGTGTCATATGAGTGGAGAGCAAGGGGATTGCCTCCTCTGGTGACACGTTGTGTGCAGAGTACACATGATCAGAGTTAAAGGTGCTGGAGATGGGGGTCAAAATCGCAATGTGGGGCCAGTCATTGGAGAGCAGGTCGTTATCTGCGTGGGACGTGCTTGATAGAGGGGCGGATTGAGGGTATACCACTGCAGGTGACTTTTAAAAAGGCTGGAGGGCAGCTGCTAGCGTCGGGTCACAGAATGTGTTATTGAGGCATCTATAACCTCTACCAAACTCTCCTCAAGGAGGTGTAGACCATCCTGCATGTCAGGTTGGTAGGCGTCCTCAGCAATAAACTGACGCCCTACCATGATAAAGTCAGCCCGATGATAACAAAGTGATTAGGGAGACCAAGAGGCAAACCTCAAGTGGCACCAGCCCATTAGCCAAAGCCTGTATTATCTGTAATCGCAGCTACGGAGATGCAGGTGCTCACTTTTGGAGGCAGTGTGGCTCGCTCTGCCCAGTATACCAGGACTTCTCGCAGCACGCAGATGCGAGCTAGAAATAGAACGAGGACGTCCGAGTGATAAATGCTCTACTTCCGCTTCCTGAGCACCCGTGTCGGGTGCATGATATGCAGTAAAGCACCCACGATGTGCTTGTGATAATGTTCTAAACACTGTAAACACAAGAGCAAGAATAAAGTTCAGAATAAAGTTCGGAGGTACCTATCTCTGTTGCGAAGCACCAAAGAAAGAGGAATAGATATGGCGTCCCTGCATTATATCGGCAGAGGCATGACCTGATTGGGTGTTTTGAGGATGACATCAAGTGTGGATTACTGGGAAATGTAGTTCTTTGAAATTATGAATTTTAATTGGCTGCTGTGAAAAATGTTAATAAACGGCAAAGAAAGAAAGCATAATCCAAAGCCTCCGGTCCTGACATAGAATTAAGTCTAACATTCTCAGTAAAACGTTTACTTCCAACAGGAGCAGTCTGCCAGTTGATTCCCTTGTGTTCTACTGCAGCCTCCCAAAGCTTTTTAAAGAGCAACTAGAGCGCTAACAGTTTAATTTATGACAGAAATATGGCACACCTGAAGCCATCTTGATTGAATCAAACTAGTAATACTTAAAACATTTAATTTAGAAAGGGACAAAATGAGAGGGTTCGTTTTGTCATGGAAATTATGGTTAGTGCTGTAGAAAATAAAATGAGGACCCGTTTTAAGTGAGTTCTCAAATATCTTCCTCTTCTATTGCATTGAAACATTCTGACATGCAGACTGGCACATGCACTTTCAACGTCGGCAGCAGACTGCAGTTAACTCCCTGGTGATCAGCAGCTTTTACTGTGTTCTAATGAGCAACAAGTGTGCTAACATTCTGAATTTATATCAAAAGTGTGGCACATCTGATCACCATCTTGATGGAATTGAAGTTGAAAAATGAAAGCATTTTAAACCAAGGGTACTGCAGTAAATGAGGAAACAAGTCTCCCAAGATGGCCACTGGAGAAAAAAGAGCCAAAATGATGTACAAATGCCACCCAAATGTAGCCCAAGTATAGCCTAATGACAGCAGTGTGCAAAACACTTGCATTGTTGGGTTTTTTTTGTTGCAGTTTTATATAGCATAGACTTGACCCGAAGGTATCGAAGTACTGAACATGATCGTCAATTACATTACACAATGACACATTCATTTTGGTTTTAGGCATGGGGAAATTAGGTGGTTTGCCCAGAATCATTGACTGTCGCGCTGATGCCCGAAACTCAAACCTGTTTCCCCAGTTGCAAAGTCTGCAGCTCTGGCCATAATGCCACATCCTCTCCCCTAAGTGTAACATAATCAAGTGATCAACTGTATAAATATATATATATATATATATATATATATATATATATATATATATCAAATAATTTAAAAGTGCATTGTTGCTATTTAAGAACTCCGAAAATATGGCCTAATTTTAGTTTTTGAGAGCACTAACCATAATTTCTATGGGAATGAGACCCTCTCATTTTTATAATTTCTAAAGGAAATATTACAGTTTTGATTACATAAGGATGACGTCGGCATGTTACACTTACGTAATAAATATTGAATGTTAGCTAGTTGTTCATTAGAATACTGTTGGGAGGCAGAGGTAAGAGCCACGGACTCTGATAATTGCTGCAGACTTAGGAGGCAGGGTAAGGATACCTTGATCCTCTAGTCCCGGTGATGGGGACCCTGCCTGGGGCCAAAACATGTTTTTTTATTTTTGTTTTTTTTTTAAACTGAATGTTGCCACACATTCACTGAAGATCCACAAATCTAAAGTGAAATAAAAAAAACCCTGCAGGCTCCAGCAGATGCAAAAATAAACCTCACTCTGAGCCTAAAAAAGGCCCCGGGAGACTCCATTGCTTGGGGCTGAGTAAATAAATGGTGGAAAGGGAGCTTGCAGCCTTCTCAGAAGCCTAATTAGGCCCCATGGACCCATCCCCTGGGGCCACAATGTATAATCGAAGAGGAGGGGGCCACACACCCCTTTACTGTGCCTGAAAAAAGCCCTGGTAGACCCCGTACCCTGGGTCCAAGCAAATAAATGGAGGGAGAGGGGTATGCGGCCCTTCTCCCAAAGCCTAATTAGGCCCCAGGAGGGACTCCATATCCTGGGGCCAAAATGTACAATAAAAGGGGAGGGGGGGGGCCACAAGCCCCACTAGAGCCTTAAAAAGGCCCCAGGACTCCAACCCCGGGCCGTAACAGTATTTTAAAGGGAGGATGGTCCTGTGGCTCTTCTCCTTGAGCCTTTAAAGGCCCCTGCGACACACACCCAACCCCCCCCCACCCCCACCCCCACCCCCACCCCCACCCCCACCCCCACCACACACACACACACACACACACACACACACACACACACACACACATCCCCCAGGCCGGCTCAATTACTGTGTCCAGGGCTCCGAGACACAACACATGTTTGCTTTTGCCTGGTGGGAGCATTATGAAATCTCTTGTCAGAAGAGGTCAAACATGCCTTCCCTGTCTGCAGGAGTGGAGGCATAACTTAACATGTGTATTTGTAAAGCGCATTTATCACCCATGGGTCTCAAGGCGCTGAATAACAGATGTTTATTGTTACCCAACTCAGTGGTACTCGTTTTATCGACCTCAGATGGATGTAAGGCGGAGTGGACCTGCTGGGATTTGAACCTGTGACAATGAGGTCGAACACAGGCTTCTGCAGTGGATGCATTAGTTCACTGAGCCACCAGACCTGACCAGACGAAGGCAAGTCTGCTTCCAGCCAAATGACATTTAAGCATGCGCCCACCAACTGAGAGCCGACTTGTGTTCTGTTTCCGTGCCCGAAAAACAGATACTCTGCTAACTGTGACTCACGCCCTTGCTATGCACTGCTAATTCTCACCTATGTTACTCTAACCTTTGTTTTTTTTAGTGAGATATATATCAAAAGGTGTCGGCTAAAGTCCGACTTGAAAATTAGCACTGCCATGAATAAAAGTAAAGCATATAGACAGCAAAAAATACATTTTCAGTAAAAGTGTCATATCAGATAATGGTAAGTTGAGGAAGGAAATGTCTGGAACAGAACCCCAGCTCTGAATACGTCATCCCACAAGGTGAGGTAAGTTGGTTGGGAGAGGGGAAGGAGGGTAAAGGAGAAGTTGGCAGGTCTAAAGCAAACCGGAAACCATTTCAAATGATGTGAGGTGAAGCTGTGGGCTCTGGTGAAGGACCAAGTACATAGGATTAAAAGAGCATCATACGGACTCATTTACAGAGGGGCAAGGGTTGAGGTGGTGTCCCCCTGTAAAAGAGAACAATCCTTGCAAAGCCAGTATGTCTTATCTTTATAATGAAAGTGCTATGATATTGGCTTTACCAATGTTTGAAATTCTAAAGGAACAAGGGCTCCTTAAGTGAGGAATGTGTCAAATGAGTTATACATAGAGCTACAATGAAGTCTACGTATGATGTAGATATGAATACTAATTTATATTTTTTAAAACAAGGTAAAAACATTGAAGCAGGAACACAAACAGAAGGAAGGTCACATAAAGCTTCTAAACTAAGGCATATCAATGTGACAAGAATGAGAACACAATAGTTAGTTCACAAACTGTAAGGACCAATGCTCACATGTAGTAATGAACAATTTTAGCATTTGAGTCAAGGTACCATAGTCGACAACATTTTGAACCCTTAGTTAGATATAGGGATCCTCATCAGGACATTTAAGGTTGTGCCTGAGACAGTATATGGGTTGCGACCTATGTAACCTCATGCCAGCTAAAAGAGAAGAGGCAGAGGGGAAAACAAAAAGGAAAAAAGAAAGGAGAAAATACATTACATGTCATGAATAAACAGGCAGGGTACGACCATCGGTCTAAACATGAAGTATGTGTTACGTGCCTAGGTACATCCATGTATGTGACTAAACACATAAAAGTCGTTAATTGGATGTGATTGGAGTGAATCTATAAAAACATGCATAATAGTGTTGGCAGCACAAAAATATCAGTGAGAGGTGCGAAGTAGTGAAGAGGCAGTGATGATATGACATGAGCGGCTGGAGGGAAAAAAGTGAACTCACCAAGAAGGAACCAATTGGTGGTCCTTCGAAGGCAAAACTGCACAAAATTTCTGATGTAAGGCACAGTAGTAGTCTGGGCGGAGATGCGTGAAGACAACCTCAGGCCAAATGGGTTCCAAGCATCATTAATGGGGTACTGTGCAGTGGAAAGAAAGATAAATTGAACATTGAGGAAAGGAGTACAGCAAGTAACCGAGCACTACTAATATACCAAGCAGTTACCTGGGATTCCTGTCACATGGACTTGAATGTGGGGAATTAGTATCTGGGAACTAAAGTGTGGGACACAGTGGCCACACGGAAGGGAACTGCTTCCATAGGTAGAAGACGGCCCAATAATACAATTAAAATAGGTGAAGTGAATAAAACAAAAGTACCAGGTGAGAGAGACACACCGCCATGCACATGGATAAGGCCTTTACCTTGATGCGAAGGACTGGTAATAGGGATGAGAGGCTGTATGATCTCTGGTTGAACTATTTACAAGATCTAAGTCATGTCATATTTGTATGTTCCCCCTCCAACTGAAACAGACTGCTCACAAAATGTTCAAAAAAAAAAAAATCAACAATTTTATAATATTTGTTAAATGTATTCATATATTGCTTTGTTTGCATCTACTGTTTATTGGTATTGTGTCTGTTTGATGACGGTAGTATAGGTTCTTTGTAATTATCCCTTGAAACCATATCTCATATGTTGGATGTTTGATAGGTACCTACTGAGTTTGCACTGTTTATCCTGTTCCTGTATTAAGTATGTATAGTTCTTTGTACTATTTAAATATTTCACCGTAATGTTGAATCGAAATCCTCTTTGCATTTGCACTTCGTTGGTATTTGAGCTTTCTTGGTAGAGTATGGCACTAAGATGATATGGCACCCTCTGGATTTTATACATCTGTGTATAATTTGACTGTAATCATTCTGCATTGGTTTCTGCACAATATGTTTGTAGTTATGTGGTCCTCCTGGGAGTGCCAAAACATAATAAAATATTTAGACTTTTTTTTATGACACTTAAATGAACATGAAATGTAGGTCATTTAAAGCTATAACATTGCAAATTCATTCCAGAATAAATGTTAGTACAAAATATATCCTTACTCACACCTCGGCTACTAAAATAGAGAAAGTGCTTTACTTTATTCATACTTGGTATAAAGCAGAAAAGGCCATTTTTGAAGGTCTAATTCCTTCTCTGATAAATGCTGGAATTGCAGACCTTATCAGTCTGTAATAAATTAATACTGAAATATGAAAGGCTTCCGGCCTAATGGAGGTGCGAAGTTGACGGTCAGTGTTGGTTTCTGTTGGGTTTTTTGAATGGTGCTATAAGAGACCCACCCTTGAGTCTTGACAAACCAGAGATGCTTTTGTTAAATGAAAAACTTTTCAATGATCCATATTTATGTAATAATGGCTAGATACTTCTGTCACTTCATTTAAGTACTGCCAACAAGTTCTAGGTACTGACTATTGTTACAAATATGTACAGATTGCTTCCTTTTCCTTTTTTTACCTCTGTATCTCAGTGTTTTTTCTCTTTCCGTTCCAGCATGCT
Organism: Triturus cristatus; assembly: GCF_964204655.1. Classification (NCBI taxonomy): domain Eukaryota; kingdom Metazoa; phylum Chordata; class Amphibia; order Caudata; family Salamandridae; genus Triturus; species Triturus cristatus. Next base: position 753,411,651 of record NC_140592.1, read on the forward strand.
GTCCTTCTGAATCTTCCTATCCAACATGGAGTTCCCAGACCATAGCAAGCAGCTGCTGCAGAGCCTGAGGGAGCAGCGAGACCAGGGCTTCCTCTGCGACTGCACAGTCCTGGTAGGCAACACCCAGTTCCTGGCGCATCGGGCCGTGCTGGCCTCCTGTAGCACCTTCTTCCATATGTTCTACAAAGAGCGGCTGGACAAACGTGATCTGGTCTTCATCAATAATGAGATTGTCACGGCCACAGCGTTTGGATTGCTGCTGGAGTTCATGTACGAGGGGATGCTAACCTTTAATGGTATCCCTGTGGAAGATGTGCTTGCAGCAGCCAGCTACCTGCACATGAATGACATTGTTAAGGTTTGCAAGAAAAAGCTACAAGCTAGGGCCATGGCAGAGGCTGACAGCACCAAGAGAGAAGAGCAGCCACCTGCTGGCACTGCAGAGGCCCTGCCAAGCACATCCCGTTATCCTGCACCTGCCAGCACTGCAGAGGCTCTACCAACTTCTTCACGGTATACCACGCACACTAGCACCACTGAGGCTATGTCTGCTCCCTCGCGGTACACCATGCATGCCAGCACTGCCCCAGCCTTGTCTGCTGCCTCACGGTACACGACACACACTGGCTCTGCTGAGTCCTTGCCTGTTACCTCCCGGTTCACCACACATGCTAGTAACACTGAAACTCTCCCCACTGCCTCCCGATCTAATGCACTCACTGGCAGCACAGAGGCTATGTCCACTACCTCTCGCTACACCACACATGCCAGCACAAGTGATGGTCTCATTGCTGCGTCACGGTACACCATGCATGCTGGCTGTGGGGAAGCCATTTCTACTCACACACGGTACACTGCACACACTGGCACTACTGACACCTTGGCTACTACTTCACGGAACATTACAGCCTCTAGCAACAGTGAGGCTCAGCCCTCTCTTTCCTCTCGGCAGACTGTTCCAGTCACTACCTGCACTGAAGTTCTTCCCACAACTTCCCAATACACATCATCTGCTGGCACTACTGAGACCCTGTCCACCTCCTCCCGATTTGTAATGCCTGTATCCATCGCTGAAACCCAGTCCATCACATCACGATATTCTGTGCCCAGCCAGGAGCAGGCACTTCTCTTCTTTGAGGGTCTCCGAAGAAGAAAAGAGGAAATGGGCTCAGGCAGCCACCAGAAAGCTGACCAGCAAGGGCAGACTGTTCCTACACCAGATGTGGCTGACACCACTCAACCTGGCATTGATGGGGATTCTCCAAGGCTCTCTGCCATGAAAGCATCGTTTGTGCCAGAGGGATCTCTCTCGAGCCCTAGCAGCTCCACTGAAGCTATACCTCGTTTGTATTATCCACCAGAAAACGCTGCATCCTCTCCACCATCTGAAGATACTGACTCCGAGAGTAGGGCATCAGAACATCAAGTGCAGAGCCTGCCGAGGTTCTACCATAAAGACATGGAGCGTGGTGGTCCTGTTAAGGTGAAGGTGGAAGCCATTGTCATCTCTGATGAGGAGTCGGAGGCTGCCGAGCAACGCCGAAACCGGAGTATGGCCTTGCGAATGGAAGCCATGTTCCAGCCATTGGCTGGGGACCTTGGGCACATGGCAGGCTGTGGCCGCCCACGGGAGGGGTTTGATGAGGGGGGAGCCTCAAACGAGAGCACTTCACAGGAAGGGTTTCTTCCACATGATCACCTGCCATATCACATGATCTCAGTGCCAGGTACTCAGCCATATGGCACCATGGTGTCCCCGCCCCTCCAGGAACAGATCTACCTCCAAGATTATGAAGCCCACCCTAATTTTGGTCTCTTTGCGGAGGATGTGCCAACATGCAAAACCTGTGGCAAGACTTTTTCTTGTTCCTACACCCTGCGGCGCCATGCCACTGTGCACACCCGCGAGAGGCCCTATGAATGTCGCTACTGCATGCGTAGCTACACACAGTCTGGGGACCTGTATAGGCATATACGCAAGGCCCACAATGAGGACATGCAAGCGAAGAAGAGCAGGTCTGAGGATGAGGAGGGAATTAATCTGATTCCACACCCTGAGCCGAATACTAACTCTGTTCCTGACTCTGGTCCAAATTCTGATCACAACCCAAACACGCTGTAGGGTCTCACTCCTTTGAGGAATTTCTGTGCTTTCACTTGTGTTGTGCAAGATGGGATGTGGGGCTCGATGTAATCGGGATAGAAAATGGACTCCGTTTCCAGGGGATGGAAAGGAGTAAAACGTGAGTTCCATAAAGAGGAAGTTCAATCATTCACGGACAAAATTGGCAGCAGTTGGAGAAAATTCCAGAAGATCTCTGCAGAGTGTTTGTACTGACCAAAAAATCCAACCAACCCCACCTTCTTAATGAAAGCCTCCCCCCCCCCCAAGTAGGGGGAAAAAACAATTATTTATATATTGGGCTTAAAAAGACCCGCTAATTTTATTGCCATTTTCCATGTGGTAAGTGTTTTGCGTCTCAGTATCTTAAACTATTTGTAATTATTTTCTTGTGCAAGACATTAAAAATGTTGTTGGCAGACGCACATCAGCAAACTGGTGTCTTTTTGGTTTGGAAATTCAAAACATTTGTTATTGTTATCGCCTTCTTTGCAATTCCCATTGCAGAACTTCTCTAACCACTTGCTACGACTACAGTGCTTATTTCAACCACTCAATAAAGAGCCGGTCTGATGTTTCAGGACTACTTATCAAAGGCGGTGGTGGATGTTGATTTCCAGTCAGAAAAAACTGTTTTTGTGCCTGGGAAGAGGAGGAGGTCTATTAAAGATGCAATGTGTGGGAAAAAATCTGGTGTACAGGGATTGTCATGAAGTTCTAGGGCATTTGACAGGAAATCCGTTTCTATTGGGATATTTGTGATATGATCTAGCAGATTCTGGATTTTTGTCTAGAATGCACTTGCCATCTCGCATGTAAAAAACGTATGGAAGATCTCCTGGGTTTACCCCCACACCGCCAGCAAATGGGCGAGTCCCTCAATCCGAGTTTGTGTAGTCTAGCTGGGGTCTAGTATGTTTTTATGAATAGACCAGAACCTGGCTTGTGCTGTAGTGGGGGTGATTCTGGTATCAAAGGGGGATTTTGAGATGTTTTGCCAAGTTGTTTCACAAAAATGTAAAGTATTGGTTGCTTGAGTCTGGGATTCCCATTTTCTGGTAAATAATCTCAAAAATTGACCATTGTATGTGTCAAGGAGTTTATACAAGAGGGAAGCAGTGTGGCCTCTCTTTTTAAGGAAATTTAACAGGGTCGGGAGGTCTGGTTCGTGAGGGGGTTTCTGTTTACTCCGTACACCTTTGAGTCGTAGACAATATTAGGTAGGTCAAAGTTTGTTTGTAGAGTGGAGCAGGGAATAGGATTGGCACATGAACGTAGATTGTGTATAATGTTTATTTCTTTATGAGCCCATGGAACCCAGAATAGCGTCTTCCCATCAAGTTTAATCTGGCGGTAAGAATTAAATCTTTTTTATTGGCTAAGCTAATAGAGAAGCCAATACACAGCATTTCGCCTACCACCCTGGTGGGCCGGCTGCGAAGGCAAATCCGGTGTGTCAAGCACACTAGCCATTCTATTGGTTCATACAATTAGATAATGGTTACACAGCATGACCCCTACAACCTATCGTGGGCCGGCTGCGTCTCAGAAGGACCCCCCTATGTGCCCATATACATGCCAATTAATGAATAGAACCTGGTGCCGTCGCAAGGTAACGCCAATGAGGTGCCATTTTACATGCATAACTGCTAGGACAGCCAAGTTAAAGAATTCAAACCCAAAACAAGATGAAAATTTCCCCCGAAATCACGGGCAAAAACCACAATACCCCAACCACCCCAACCCCATCCAAACGAGCCACTTGCAAAGAATTATCTAAAAGAGACTTAGAAGTCATAGATTCCTTACCTTAGAATTACCCCCAGGCGTCAGACTGAATCCAGAGAATTTTTCTTCAGCAGTACCTCTGCGCATCAGTATGTGACGTCGGTCGACTCCGCATTCGTCGTCGGCGTTGTGATCGGCGGAATGACGTTGCGGTATCTACTTAGACGCCGCCCCTGCGCGCTGACGTCCGTTCTTTCTTTTGGCCGCGCCAGCCAGAGCAGATCCGGAGAGAGCGGTCCCCCTAGTCACTTTTTGACACTTTTTCGCCTTTGGTCGCCATCTTTTTTGAGTCGTTCGACTCCTGGTGCACATAGGGATGTCCCATCGTCAGACCAGCTTCAAATCTTGTGACTCCTGTCACAAGTTGATGTCGGTCACGAACCCTCACCTTGTGTGCCTCTGGTGCCTGGAGCGTGACCACGACCCGAAGTCGTGCTCAGACTGTCGTGCCATGAACCTGAAGTCTTTGTGGGAGCGGTCCCGAAAGCTTCTGGAGGCCCGCAGTCAGCACCGCGCCAATCGAGGTCCTGGTCAAGTGGGAGGTCGCAGGACCAGTCACGGAGTCACCACCACCTCTACTCATTGAAGTTTTTGTCTTCGGTAAGTTGAAGCACCGTTGCTCTTCGCCTTCTCCCCGCCTGACGTGACGCGGGATGCAGAAGGTAGTTGTCCTTCGGCTCTGCTCGCGGAGCCTGCTGGGACGGATCCAAGCTTCCCTCCCTTTCTGGGAGCCGGAATGTCCCCTGCCCGGCTTTGTGCATTTTATGGAGCTCTCCACTCCGTCTTTGGGCAGCCCGACTCCACCTTTGGTTCCCGCGGACTCGGCTGGGGGCTGTAGGCCTTTGACGCCTGTGGCTCCGGCCTCGGCGCCACAGGTTCCCCAGGGGTCCAGGCGTGGATCCGGATCAGCACCGGTTGACCTCACAACACCTCCCCCGGCACCGATTCCTCTGACGACGCCTCCGCCACCTCCGACGCCGGTTATGTCCACGGCCGGCATCGATTTGGACACTGAGCTGGACCTTCGTCGATCTACATGGTACCGGCGCCGGGCGGTACTTTTGTACCCCTGTTCTACTGGGAGGGGTCTGTACACCCTCTGGCAGACCATCTAGAAGAGCCAGACTGGAGAGAGGAGTTGGGTGATGCCAGAGGTCTGGACACCTCCCCAGACCTTGGTATCCTTTCTCCCTCTACCATGGCCACGGAGGACGGAGCCTCCTACGCTGTGGTGTTGAGTTGGGTGGCTGAGGCCTTGGCCCTTGAGCTTCCTACGCTGGCAGTCAAGACTAACCTCCTGACTGAGGTGCTTTAGCCAGCAGTGGCCTCTTCGGAGCCCCTGCTGCCGTTCAACAAGGCCATCACAGACATCCTTCTGGGCACTTGGTCCAAGCCTAGCACAGGGGCTCCTGTGCATTGGATGATTAACTGATGCAACCACCTGGCCCCGGGCGACCCAATTTTCCTCTCCCAACACCCAAGCCCCGAGAGCTTGGTGGTCCAAGCCTCCACATCCAAAGGCGCCTTCCCTACTGCTCCCCCCCAGATAGGAAATCCAAGAATCTGAACCATCTTGGTAAGGAAATGTTTTCTTTCGCCAGATTAGGACTTTGGTCGGTGAACACCGCATGTCTCTTGGGCCGCTACACCCACTCTATGTGGGACACGGTTGTGAGAATACTGCCACAGTGCCCAGAGGAGGCCCGGACTGTACTCTCCCATACAGTTGCAGAGGGTAGAGATGCAGCGAAGTTCATCAGTCGATGTGGTCTGGATACTGCCGACTCGCTAGGTAGAACGAATTCTACATCAGTAGCCTTGAGGCGCTACGCCAGGATGAGGTCCACTGGCTTTTCCGGGGATGTCCAATCGATCCTTTAGGACATGCCCTTTGATGGCCGTCGCCTGTTTGGCCCCAAGGCGGACAATGCTTTCGAGTGCTTCAGGGACTCTAGGGCTACGGCCACATCCTTGGGCCTCGCTGCCACCTCTCTAGTCCCTGTGCCAGAAATAGGTTGTGGTTCTTATTTCCACTACTTCCTGGTGTCCAAGAAGGACAAAGGCCTGCGTCCTATCTTGGATCTCAGGGATGTCAACCGCTTTCTCCGGAAGGAGAAGTTCAAATTTTGATATTGGCTCAGGTCTTGTCTGCCCTCGATATTGGAGACTGGATGGTAGCGTTGGACTTGCAGGACGCTCATTTCCACATCCCCATCCTGCCGGCCCACAGACGTTACCTACGGTTCACAGTAGGCCAAGAGCATTTTCAGTTTACAATGCTCCCCTTTGGCCTTGCAAGTGCCCCTCAGGTGTTCATGAAAGTGATGGCAGTGGTCGCAGCTCATCTGCGCAGATCAGGGGTTCCAGTCTTCCCCTTTCTCGACAACTGGCTGTTGAAGTCGAGCTCGCCCCAGGCTGTCATCTCCCACCTCCAGACTATGGCGGACCTCCTGCACGCGCTGGGGTTCACTATCAGCGTGCCGAAGTCACACCTGATTCCCTCTCAGAAGCTCCTTTTCATTGGAGCAGTTCTGGATACAGTGCAGTTTCAGGCTTATCCTCCCGAGCAGCGAGTCCGAGCTATGATACCGATGTTTCAGCCTCTATCCCGCATTTTGGTGAGAATGGCCCTGAGGCTGCTGGGCCTCATGGCCTCCTGTATCCTGCTGGTCGATCATGCCAGGTGGTATATGCGGGCACTGCAGTGGGACCTGAAGTTCCAGTGGGCGCAACATCAGAGGAATCTTTCCAATTGTGTCCAGATCTCGGAGGGCACTGCTCACCAATTGCAGTGGTGACTAACGAACCAGGATTGGGTCAACTGCAGATCCCTCTCCCTTCCCCAACCAGGGTTCACAGTGGTGACAGATGTGTCGCTCCTGGGATGGGGAGGCCACATGGGGGAGGCAGAGATCAGCCTCTGGTCTCCGGCGGAGTCCAGGCTCCACATCAACCTACTGGGCTCCGGGCGATTCGTCAAGCACTGAAAGCATTCCTTCCTTCTGTCAGGGGAAGGGTGGTGCAGGTGTTCACGGACAACACCACTGCCATGGGGTACTGCAACAAACGGGGCGAGGTGGGGTGTGGACTCTGTCAGGTGGCTCTTCGCCTTTGTACGTGGCTGGAGTATCAGGGCATGTCCCTGGTGGTTCAACACCTGGCAGGGCGGGCGAACTCAGCTGCTGGTGCATGATGGATCACAAATGGCGTCTTTACTCGGTGGTGCAAGGTCTCTTTCAGCAGTGGGGAGAGCCATGGTTAGATCTGTTGGTCACCGAAGAGAACACGCAATGTCAGCAGTTCGGCACGTTGGAATTTCCAAGGCGGCACTCGCTCGGCGACGCTTTTCGTCATGAGTGGAATTGTGGTCTTCTATATGCCTTTCCGCCTATTTCACTTCTGCCCAGAGTGCTGAAGAAGATCAAGCGCAACCAGGCCCAAGTCATTCTTGTGGCTCCGGATTGGGCACGAAGAGTCTGGTATCCTGAGCTCTTAAACATGGCCATCGATTCTCCGATCAGACTGTCTCTTTGGGAGGATCTTCTGTCGCAGCAGCAGGTGACGGTCCTCCACCCGAACCTGCCCAGCCTCCACCTCCTTGCGTGGCGATTGAGCAGCGGCAGTTGACAGCTTTCGACCTTAAATGTTATCCCTCCGCTAAGACGGTATACACCTGTAGATGGAACAAATGTGTGGCATGGTGCACAGCAAAGGCTGTGTATCCCCTCTCTGCCCCTCTTTCAGAGGTCCTCCTCTTCATTCTTTCTTTGGCCCAGCGGGGCTCTGATCTGGGCACCCTTAAATGCCATCTTACAGCCATTTCGGCCTTTCTTCTCCTTCCTGATCAGCATCTCTTTTCAAGTCCCCTATTGTAAATAGATTTCTTAAAGGCATTACTCACCTTTTTCCTCCTAATCCTTTCGAAATGCCCCAGTGGGACTTAAATCTTGTGTTGACTCACCTTATGTGTGCTCCTTTCGAGCCACTGCATAATTGTCCTCTCCGACTTTAAAGACTGATTTTCTGGTTGCCATCACCTCTGCTCTCAGGGTGAGTGAGCTTCAGGCTCTGTCTTCTAAACCTCCTTTCTTTGCTGTCCATCCGGACAAGGTTGTCCTCCGAACTAGGCCTTCTTTTCTTCCCAAAGAGGTTACCTCTTTCCACATAGGACAGACCCTCACTTTGCCCACCTTCTTCCCACCCTGCATCCTTCCAAGGAGGAGGCGAGACTCCACCGTCTGGATCCGAAACGTGCATTATCATTTTATCTGGATCACACACAACAATTTCGGGTGGGCGAACAACTCTTTGTTGGCTATGTGGGTGTCAAGAAAGGTCGGGCCGTGCACAAACGAACCATCTCTAGATGGGTCGTTCTTTGCATTAAAATCTGTTATTCCTTTGCGAAAAAGGAGCTTCCACTAGTGAGTGCTGCGTGCCATTTTCACCAGGGCGACAGCAGCCACTGCTGCTTTGTGACGTGGAGTCCCACTCAGTGACATCTGCCAGCCAGCCATGTGAGCATCTCTGCACACGTTCACTAAGCCTTATTGCTTGGATAATCCGGTCGGGAGAGATGGCTTCTTTGAACGTTCAGTTCTCCAGGACTTTCTGGTGTGAACTTAGTTCGCAGACCCACCTCCTGGGTTGGTATTGCTGGGTTATCTATTCTAAGATAAGGAATCTATAACTAATAGTCTCTTTCAGATGAACAAGTTACTTGCCTTCGGTAACAATATATCTGTAAGAGACATATATTAGTTATAGATTCCTTCCTGCCCCACCCATCCTCCCCGTTCTGCGAACTGACTTCTGGAGTAAGGGACTCCCTTTCAGGGCCCTAGTTTTGTGCACCAGTGGCCAGTGTCTTGCATGGCTCTGCGCTTCTGGTGTGGAATATCGTGTAAAGAAGTGATGTCCGCACGCATGGGTGATGTCTAAGTAGATACTGCGACGTCATTCCGGCGATCACGACGCGGAACACGGAGTTGACCGACGCCACCTATGGACGCGCAGGGGTACTGCTGAAGAAAAATTGTCCGAATTCAGACTGACGCCTGGGGTAATTCTAAGGTAAGGAATCTATAACTAATGTATATCTCTTACAGATCTATTGTTACTGAAGGTAAATAACTTGTTTGTTGCAGTCAAGGGAGAAATCATAGGTCTAAGTTTAACCTAAGTGCTATCCAGAGATTTATCCCTTTCTTGGGTGTCTGTAATTAGCTTCAAGATGCGTAGGTATTTAGGACAAGTCTGCTTCCAAAACTCAGAAGAAAGGAGAGAGATGAAAGGGGCCCAGATTTTAGTGTATGCCGACTTATGTGTATGAGTTGCCATCGACAAATGTTCCATACCTAGCAGCGACCAAAGCTGGTGAAGCCATTGCTGATGGTCCGGGATTCTGTCTGTGCTCCAGCTGGACAAAAATACTTGGTGTGTGACATTGAGTGCCAGGGCCATCTGCCTACCTTTAATGGAGCGGAGTGGGAATGCGAGTGCGTTGGGTAGTCCTAAGAGCATGTATGCTGGGAATTGTTTGGTTTAAAGCGCAATCAATATCATCCGGGATCTGGTCCCAGAACCTGGACAACTTCGGGCAGTGCCCCAGAAGGTAGAGTAGCGTGCCAGGGTTGCCTAACCCCTCGCCAGCATAGGCTGTCATATTGAGGAATCCATTTTTTTATCCAAGAGGGGGTATCGTACCAATAGGATGCGATTTTGTAGGCAGATTCTGTGTTTCCTGTAGTGTGTGCCGGATGGTGCACCCTATAGAAAATGTCATTCCCCTCCTTGTATGACAGTGTTCAGCCCAGTTCTTCCTCCCACCGTTTCTGTCCTGGGGATCTGCCTTTTTGTTTTGTCTTTGTCGGGTGTGCGTAGATCTCCGAGATGATCGTTTTATCGTCTTTTTTAAGGAACAGACACTTTTCAAATGTGGAGATTGGTCTACCTGCCTTAAGTTGTGTGGCCGCACTAAGCACCCAGTGTGTCATTTGCATATGGGTGATTCGGTCTGTTTCCATGAAGTCATAGTCGAATGGTATAGGGCCATTGCGGTCAAAGAGTTATCCCATGCGCTTACACCCGTCCATCACTCATCGTTTGTTGATGTTCGGAGCCATGCCTGGAAGGAGATCCGGGTTTGAGAATAGGGGGGGGGGTCATAAGCGAGGGGAACATGGTGAGTCCCGCAGTGTTTGCAACTTTGTCCCAAATGTGAAGTGTCTGGCGAGTTACAGAGGCGGAATAGAGCCCCCAAGCTCTAAAGGGCCGAGGCAACCACACCGCCCTCCAAATGTGGGATTCCGCTACTGTCTGGTCCATAACGACCCAATGTTTCACCATGAGAGGGCAGTTCCACTCCACCACATAGCACAAGTGCGCAGCCAGGTGGTAGCGAGACATGTTGGGTATTGAAAGCCCCCCCTCTTGTTTTGAGAACTGAAGAAACTGTTTCTGCAGCCTAGGTTTAGCTTTTCCCCATAGAAAACGGTCAATCTGCCTTTGAAGCCTGTTATTCAAGCCTGGAGGTGGGAGAAGCGGAAGGGTTTGGAAAATGTACAGGGCTCTGGGAAGGACGTTCATTTTTACTGCGGCAATTCTTCCAAACCATGAGAGTGGGAGCCGTTACCACTGTGTCAGATCTTTGCGAATTAGGGCAAGAAGCTTGGAATAGTTGGCCTCTGCGGTCTTAAGAAGACTTCTGCTTAGGACCAGGCCTAGATATGGGAGGCCCTCAGTGACCCAAAGGAAGTCGAACTGAGTGCGCAGAGTACGTTCTATGTGAGATTTAGAGATGAGATTTAAGATTTGTGATTTTTGCATATTTTCCTGGAAGCCCAAGGACATCCCGAATTCCTGGAGTTCAGCTACAGTAGCCGGGAGGGAAGTCAAGGGCTGGGTGATTGAGAAGATAACATCAGCATAGAGGCTGATCAAATGTTGATCTGTACCAAAAGGGATGACCCTAGCGTTTGGTTTGTTGTGTAGCTTCTGCGCCAAGGGCTCCATATATAGAGCAAAGAGAAGTGGCGAGAGAGGACAGCCGTGCCACGACCTATAGGGAAGCTGCTAGATCTGACGCTGTTCATTCTGACCGCTGCACTGGGGGAGCTATAGATGCTTGAAATCCAGCTCTGGATGCATGTCCCCCATACCGAAATGTTTGAGAGTCGTGCATAGATGGGGGCCAGTGCACCCTATCAAACACTTTTACCGCATCCACTGCCAGTCACAGGGTCTCTTCCCGGGATCGGTGTACTTTGTCCATCAAGTGACATATGCATTTAGTGTTGTCCCCACACTGATGCCCGGGAATGAACCCTGCCTGGTCTGGGTCAATGAGACCGGGCATCAAGGGATTGAGTCTCTGGGCTAGAACGCTAGAAAACAATTTCGCGTCAATGTTCAGAAGCGAAATCTGACAATATGAGCTGCACTGCTTAGGGTCTTTACCAGGCTTTGGGATGACTGAGATCGAGGCTTAAAGCATAGTTTCGGTGAGTGTGCCCTTTTCGGCAGAGGAATTGAACAGGCGTGTGAGTATGGGAGCTAGTTCTGAACAGAAAGTCTTATAGAAAGCCGCACTGAACCTGTCCTGGCCAGGTGCCTACAGGGATTTCAGAGGAGCAATCGCCGAGATCACTTCTTTGATACGAATGTGCTTGTCTAGGACTTCAGCTTCCACCGTGGGAAGGGGGATAATCGCAGAAGACGTTAAGTAATCTTGTGGATCTGATGAGTTCGGGGTATCGCGTATGTACAATTCGGCATAGTAGGCCTGGAATGTATCTGCCATACTAGTCACTTCTGCTCTAGAGGCTGTCTGGAGCGACTTAACAGCTTGTGCAAATTGCTTACTGCGAAGGCGATGCGCAAGTATACAACCTTCTTTGTTAGTCCCTACATAATATTTATTTTTGCGGCATACCATCACGTGTTCGGCTCTATCTAAATCAAGGCGTTTAAGTTGTAGGCGTTCTCTATTGAGTTGCCTCCATATCCGAGGAGCCCCGGTGCGTTTATGAAAGGATTTCAGTTTCCCCTCACCATTGTCTCCAACTCCCCCCTCTTAGCTTTCCTCGTCTTATTTTTGTGCACGGCTTCAGCTATAAGAGCCCCATGGGTCACCAGCTTTAGAGCCTCCCAAGTCGAAGACAGCGCAGTGGACCCAGTGTCATTAAATGTAAAGTAATCCTGTATAGTGTTTTTAAACGCAAACGTTGTGTGCAAATGCAGCACTGTCATCTTGGAGACGCCACAGAGGGGCCTGTGTAGGGGTGGGAGAAGTGCGTAGGGTAAGCGATATGCATGCGTGATCTGAAAGCAAGCGGGCAGCGATGGTGGAAGCCAGCACTCGCTCCCAGGCAGACTGGGAGGCGAGGAAGTGATCTAACAGCATATATTTTATGGGCCGCAGAGTAGGTGGTAGTCCCGCTCATCAGGATGTAGGGAGCGCCACACCTCTCTCATCCCACATTCTTCCAACCATTCACGTCCCGCTTCTGAGAGAGCCCCTGTGTTACCAGATCGAAGGCCTGAACGGTCATACTCCGCATTCATCACTATGTTTAGGTGCCCACCCACCACCACTGCCGCATTGGGGGTATGGCTAGGTCTTCTGTTAGAAAGGTCTCTTGCTGCTTGTTTGGGGCGAGAATCGATGCCACTGTGAAATGGAATGTGCCCATCCGCACCCGGAGGGCCAGCAGGCAGCTTTAATTTCCACAAAAGGACCCGGGACAGTACCAGAAAAGTGTTTGGAAAGGAAAATAGCCACTCCCCCCTTCTTCCCCCTCCTAGAGGACCAGAATTGCTGTGGGAACCTCTTAGTGTGCATTCTGTGTGTATCTTTTGAGAATAAGTGTCTCCTGAAGCATACATTTGTCACCCTGCACGTGCTCCAGCAAAGAAAGCACTGCCAAGCTCTTGATAGGATTGTTGAGGCCTCGAACATTGAGGCTGATTATCTTAGTCTCCAGGGTCATAGGGACAAGAGCAAGGCTTAGGGGACCAAGCAAGTGTCAACCTGGTCCTATGTGTGATGCTAGTGATATATAGTAGGAAGTAAATTCTCCCAGAGATGTTTGTGTGTGGAGGGCATAGTGAAGTTGGCTCGTCGGAAGGGGTCCCCCAACAAACCAATATAAACCCTAACAATGCAACAAAACAAAGAAAATTATTAACATATGTGAGATAGGCAGAGTCCATCACAGTAGGAAGGCCAGTACTTAGGGAGGAGTCAAGGAGGCGAGAGTCATTCAATAGCATTGAGAGTCAAAGCCCCCGACCCCACCAGGCCTAAATCACCAATCAACTTTAGGTTCCAGGAAACCTCAGGAGGGAGGGTCAGCTTCTTCTCTCCCCTCCCCCCCCCCCCGTGCCAGAGAGTGAGCGCAGCACAGCTGACCTTTCCTTAACGATTTTATTCGTGTCAGGGCAGAGGCGTTAAAATCTGGATCCAAGTCACAGTCTTCGGCCTCCAACTGAGGCCTTATCCTCTGCAGGGGATCGTTGGGGGCATGCTCACTGAGGTCTAGGTTGAGGATCTTACAAGTTTCAGCCAGAGAGAGCAACTGGTGGATTTTGCCTTGGTGGCGAAAAATAAGACGAAAGGGGTGGCCCCAAGAGTAGGCAATTCCCGTTGAATGAAGATAATTGGTGACAGGCCGAAAGTCCTTTCTCTTCTGTAAGGTGCTTGCAGCGAGGTCCTGGAAGAGTTGCGGAGTGTGGTCCCTGAATTGCAGCGTCTGAGCAGCTCGGGCCGCCTTGAGTATTGCTTCTTTTACTTGAAAGTTGTGCACAAAATATCTGCAGAAGGGCGATTGGGCTGGCGGGGAGGGCCCACACGATGACCTCTATTTTTTATTTTAACAATTTTTATTGATTCTTAACTTTTCAAATTCAAAATTGCATCGCATACCTTTCGTTACAAATACAACATTTTATATCAACACAGTGTATTAGTCCATCATTACATGGCGGTGGTGCCCCCTTTTTGACATTGCCATTTTCGCCGTTGGTGACATACACAGTTCTCCTCTATAAGCGGACCTCCATCTATTTTGACTACATTCACAGCTGTGGAGCCCAGGACAAAGCTTAACAGGGCCTTAACATACCCCTCCAGGTCTGAGCCCTCTGTGCTCGTAGGGACCGCACAGATGCGTATATTCCGCCTGGACCTATTCTCCAGGTCTTCTGTGTGGACCTGCAGCTCAAGCTGTTGGTCCTGTAATCGAATGACTTCCTGTTGGAAGGCTACGTTTGCTTCATCTCTGGCTACTGAGCTCTCCTCAAGGGCCACTAGTCTCTCGCCAACGGTGTTGACGTCTCAACACACTTCTCTAAGTTCCATCTATAGGTAAATCTTTTACAGCTAGTAGATCTTATCGAAGGGAGGCGAACAACGCCTCCAGGAATTCATGAGTTGCAGGGCTTTCAGCACCCTCTCCTCCGCCGGCTGGTTTCAGCTCCCCCAAAGGCGCTTTGTCGCCTGGGATTCCACTGTGCTCTTCAGGAGCAGATCGCATACTGGGCGATCCTACTTCGCCTTGGCTGATGCCATGTTTGCACGCCTGGTGTCCCACTGGTAAGTGGATGGTGTCAGGGGCGTTAAGAGTCATGGGATCAGGAGGAGCCTAGCGCGCATCCAAGATGGTCGCGTGAGCACAGGGCTCCCCGGACCCTTTCTGCTCCTCGGAATAAATCCTGAGACTATCCTGAGTTGGTGTATGGAATCTGAGAGAAGAAGACCAGCTGACTATATATCTCTTTCCAAAATTCTAATCGGACCTGGGAATCCTGAGTTATCGTCGCCGGAACTTTTGGGACCCACCCGACGGAGGAGGCCGGGGTGGAGGTGACCCGTGGGGCCGGGCTGCAATTGAACAACAGCGGCCTCAGCGCGGTGCCAGTCACCGATTCAGCACTTTCGGTTTCGATTTTGGCCTTCAGGAGATCAGCTGGCGTGCGTGCTCAAGGTGGCGGGGTGCCTCTTGGGCCTCTGTCCGAGGTTTGCTTCCATCTGCTACGGACGGGTCTGACGCCTCCGACCCCTACACCGACAGTTTGTGATCCTTTCTCTGGCACCCGTGCGCCCCTTGATCGGAGGTCCCAGTGAGTGACGGCGCTCACATGGCGGGCAAAGGGGGACCGGAGGGGCGCAAGACCAAGGCCTCACTGCGCGGGGGAGCGGTCCAGAGCAACAACATGGACCGCTATACCCAGGGCAGGGGGTCCCCTGGCGCTGCTGGCCTCTCCCCGGATGCTGCGGGGGGAGGCACGACCGTCGCTGCGGAACCTTCCCTACAGGACATTATGGGCGCCATCGAGGGCATCAGGGAAACTATCGCGACGCAATATGAGGCCCTGGCCCGTAAGATCGACACTGTCGCGATCGACGTCACCCTGATTCGGGCCGACCTCTCTAAAACCAACGAGAAGGTCCAGGCCCTTGATACACGGACCTCCACCTTGGGTGCGGAGGTGTCGGATCTGCGGGCCGCGCTTGGGGACATTAGAGTGGTCAACGACCACATGGCCCGGCGGCTTGAGGACTTCGAGGGACGGGCCCGACGCAACAATATCCGTATCATTGGGGTACCGGAGTCCTCCGACAGCCGCCCGGTGGACCTCGTGGTCGAGGAACTTATCCTGCAGCAGCTGTCCCCGGTTGGCCTAAGTAAATTCTTCGCTGTGGAGCGGGCCCATCGGGTTCCTGGCGGCCGGCCGCGGCCGGGGGCCCCCCCGAGGCCTATCGTGGCTAAACTGTTCCATTACAGGGACCGCGATGCTATTCTGCAGGCTTCACGGACCCGTGGCCCGGTCCGCTACGAGAACTCGATCGTCAACTTTTACCCGGACTTCACGCAACTGGTCCAGAAACAGCGGATGGGATTCCAGGGGGTGAAGCGCCGTCTCCGCGAGCTAGGCCTGAAGTATTCGATGCTCTACCCGGCGAAACTTCGAGTGGAGCATGGAGAGCGGACAGTCTTTTTTGACACTCCTGTGGCCGCAAGTGACTGGCTGGATTCGTTGCCGGACGGGGGTGGCCGGCCCGGGCCCTCTGGGGGCACCGCAGGTGACGGGTCCCCTTAGACTGACCTTTGGTCCTTGCTTTTGCGTTTTTGCACTGTACAGTTGGGTCTTACTTCTTTTGCATACTGTGTTTTACCAGGACTGTGAGGGGTGCGGGCGGGTTCGGGTCCCTTTCCTCCTCCGGGGTCTTTTTGTAGAATGGGGTTAGCGGGGCGACAGGCACACTGCAAGTTGGGGGGGTCTTAGGCCCGCAGGGGTGCAGGGTGGGGGGCGGTGGACTTGGGGTGGGGTTGGGGGGGAAGAGGGGTTGTTTAGTTGTGTGTTTTTTGTTTACAGGGCGAGGAATTGATTTTTATCCATTTTTGGGAGCGGTGCTGCGGGCTGGGGGCTTCTTGCTCTATTGGAGGGGATGGGGGGAGACGGGTTGAGGCTTATGTCGTGGAACGTCAATGGGTTGGGGGACCGTATTAAGCGGGGTGTTGTACTGCAATATTTGCGCCGTTTGACTCCTGATGTGGTGTTTCTCCAGGAGACGCATTTGGTCGGCAATGTCTGCCATGCGATGCACAGAGGGGGATACCGCCTCGTAGCCCATTCTGGTTTCACAACTGGCTCCAGGGGGGTGGGCATTCTCCTGCGAACCTCCCTTCCGGTGGAGATCACGAGGATAGTCTCGGATGACAGAGGGCGCTATGTGTGTCTGATTGGGAGGTGGGAGGGGCAGCCCCTTACCCTGGTTTCAGTCTACGTCCCCCCGGGCCTCCAGAACTCCACCTTTGCTGATTTGGGTCGAATGCTGCTTGACCTCCCGGACGGCCTCCTGCTCATGGGCGGGGACTTTAATTCTGTGGTTTCGGGTGAACTGGATCGTCACCCACCGAGGACCCTCCCCGCTGCCCAGTCATGGCTGGGTGGGATGTTGGAGACCTTCGGCTTGGTGGATAGTTGGAGACTACTGCATCCGACCCAGTGCCAGTTCACTTTTCATTCGGGGGCGCATGGGAGTCTCTCCAGGTTAGACTACTTCCTTATGCCAGCGGCGCAGACTGGTCGGATTCGAGAGGTCAGACACCTGGCGCGTGGTATCTCCGACCATTCTCCGCTGTGGCTTCTCTTTGACACCGGGCCGCGGTCCGCAGGGCGGATAGCTCCCATTAACCCCTGGTACCTGCGGGACCCTGTGACCCGTGACAGCCTGGCTAAGGCCATGGACCAATACTTCAGTGAAAACGAGGGGTCGGTGTCGTCTGCGTTGTCCCTTTGGGAAGCCTTTAAAACTGTTATACGCGGACACGCCCTCGCCCAGATAGTGGTGGCCAAGAAGGTTAGGAGCGAGGCGGTGGTGAAGCTGGAGACTGACGTCTCGGGGCTGGAGTCGGCCTTGGAGGCGAATATTACTCCGGACGGGCTACATGCCCTTAGCCTGAAACAGTTCGAATATAGGTCCCTGGTCACTGACGCGGCCCAAACTATGTATAGGGAGCAGCAGGGCCGATTGTATGACGCGGGGGACAAGGCGGGAAAGTTGATTGCGTGGCTGGACAAAAAGGAGAGAGTGAATCGCGTGGTCCCCGAGTTGCGTGCTGCGGATGGTGGGTGTGTGACTGAACCGGATGAGATTGTGGAATGCTTCGCTGACCACCTCCGGGCGGTGTACTCCCCGGTGACTGACAGGGACGAAGATGACTCTCGCCTCCTATTGAGAGATATTGCTCTGCCCGGCCTGTCCGTCGAGGACCGGGAGCGGCTGGACGCCCCCTTATCGTCGGATGAAATAGCGACCGCGATTCGTTCCCTTCGCTCGGGCAAGGCTATGGGTCCTAACGGTCTGCCCATTGAACTATACAAATTGCGTCCTGATAAGCTTGCGCCCTTCCTCGGCCGCATGTTCCGCGACTCTCTTGCGGCGGGTTCCCTTCCGGCCGACCAGCGCCTGGCCACTATAGTCGTTCTCCCCAAGGAGGGCAAGCCGCGTGACCGCTGTACCTCTTACCGGCCTATTTCACTGCTCAATGCAGAGCCTAAAATCCTGGCGAAAGTCCTGGCCAATCGATTGTTGAGTGTCGTGTGCGACCTTATTCATCCGGACCAATGCGGCTTCATCCCGCACCGCAACACCGCTCTTAACTTGCGGCGTCTGCACGGGGTCCTCGCCAGGGCGGAGCTCCTCACCGAGCCGGCCGTGCTGGTCTCTTTGGATGCCACGATGGCATTTGACACTATTGAGTGGCCATTCCTCTGGGCCGTCTTGGATAAATTCGGCTTTGGGGAGGGATTTATTGGCTGGGTGAGGCTCCTTTACACGGGACCCATGGCTCAAGTGGTGGTGAATGGGCGGGTCTCTCGGCCCTTTGCCCTCGGCAGGGGCACGAGGCAGGGGTGCCCGTTGTCCCCGTTGCTTTTTGCTCTCGCCCTGGAGCCACTCGCTGCCTGGCTCCGTTGGGAGCCCTCGCTTAGAGGGATCCGGTGGGGCCCGGGCTTTGAAGATCGGGTCTCGCTGTATGCGGACGACATTCTCCTGTACCTCACCTCACCGCGGCAGTCACTCGACGTCCTCTTTGACGTTCTGACCTCCTTTGGGAACAATTCGGGTCTCACGATCAATTGGTCTAAATCCTGCGTTTATCCCATCGCTGGTGGTCCTCCTCTCCTGCCGCCTCGGCTCCCGATTCAAATATCTCTGAGCGGCTTTAAGTACCTGGGGATATACGTTTCGCTGGACCCGGTGGCTCGCTACGAGCAGAATCTTCTGCGTCCACTTCGGCGGCTGCGGGAGGACACGGCCCGGTGGTGCAGGCTGCCCCTGTCCCCGCTGGGTCGGGCCGCGCTGTTTAAAATGATGTCCCTTCCCAGGTTCCTCTATGCACTCCAGAACTCCTTTGACGTTATCCCAGTGGCCTACTTTCGGGAGGTGGAGAGCCTGCAGAGGAGACTGGTGTGGAACGGCCGGGCGCGTATTGCTCTTGCCAAGCTCACTCTCCCCTGGTATGACGGGGGCATCGCGCTTCCTGACATTCGCAGGTACTATTGGGCCTCGCAGCTATCTGCCATTAACCACGCCACGTATGCGCCCGGCTTGAATCCGGCGTATGAGATGGACAAGTTCCTGCTTCCCGGCGGGAACTACAACAGGGCACTTTATTCCCGCCTGGCTGACCGGACCCTTACGGGTCCTACTAAGATTGCTGTGCGGACCTGGAGGGCTGCCACTGCGGCCATGGGCTGGAGTGAGCGAATGACATGTGCTACTCCCTTGTTTGCCTCCGACCGCCTGGGCAGCTTGTGGACCACCAAGGGGTTTGACCAGTGGGACACGATTGGTATCAGCAAAGTGGGAGACCTGTGGCACAAGGGCGCGGTCAAGACTTTCGCGGTGCTCCAGGCCGAATACGAGCTGACCGACAGGGAGTTCTTCCGCTACGCCCAGGTTCGACACGCCCTGCTCTCGGTCTTCGGGGAGGGGACCAAGATCCCTGTTTCCTCGCCCCTCGAGGACCGCGTACTTGACGGACATGTCCCTGATAGTACTATTTCTTTAATTTATAAAAAATTGATCAATCACCGGGCGGATCTCCTGGTGCGCCTTCGGGGGGCTTGGACTGGGGATGGGATCGAATTGGACGACGAAGACTGGCAGTCTGCACTGTCGTCCCCCAAGGAGGTTGCCATTCCGGCTCGTCTCCGGTTGGTACAGCTCAAGATTCTCCACCGGGTGTATGTTACGGGTCCGCGCTTGGTCGCGATGGGATTTTCCGACGACGGGCTCTGTAAACGAGGCTGCGGGCTCAGCGCCACCTTTCTTCATATCCTTTGGGAGTGTCGCGAGGTGGCGGACTATTGGCGCCGGGTCCACACGGTTATGGGACAGGTCACCGGGGTTGTACTGCTGCCGGAGGTGCGTCGCTGTGTCCTGAATGTGTGGGAGCCCAATGACTACAACGCGGCTCAGACTCGGTGGGCGGCCCTAGGGAACATGATTGCCAAGAGGGATATAGCGCAACTTTGGGGCGCTCAACGGCCGCCCACCGTGTCAGTATGGAAGGAGAATATGGACTGGTGTATGTTTCGGGAGAAGACAGTGTATGTGGCCCGTGGCAAGCCGGGGGCATGGGGTAGAATTTGGGGCCAATGGAATGCGTATCGCGGAGGCATCTGTACGCCCCCCCTGGTAGACACTGATATCGCCATGTCCCCCTGACCCTCGACGGTTCCTGGCGCTTTTTGTAACAACTACATAGGGACGTTCATCCTCCTTGACCCCCCTTTTCCCCCCCCCCCTCCGTCCCCGGCCTCCCGGTACTCCTCTCTTTAGCGGATTGCTCCAATGTTCTGACTGGAGTTTCCCGGGGGGAGCCCGAACCGCACTGGTATCCCTCGTAACTCGCCTTTTGTTTTTATTGTTTTTTTTTTTTTTTTTTTTTTTTTTTGTTTCTGTTACTGTTGGACTGACGCTTGCTGTTCTTCGAGAACTATCTTGAGCCACTGCGGGGCAGTGCCCGGGGGACGGATTGCAACTTTGATATGTGTGTATTTCCTTATGTACCTAGCGGCCGGCCCGGGTGGTTGTAGGCCCATACTTGTGACCGAATTGTTGCTCAATAAAAACTTTTTCAAAGGAAAGAAAGGAAAGGGAAAAAAAAAAAAAAAAAAAAAAAAAAAAAAGTCATGGGATAATTTGGCTCTTTCTAGGGTGTTGCAGAATGTCCAGATATTATCCACTGTGAGTCTGCCCTTAAGGAAGGCCGTTTGTGAGTTTCGGATCAGCTGTTGGCTAACAGATTCAAGTTTGCGAGCAGCAATTTTTGCGTAAAGTTTGCAATCAATAAGAAGGGAGATCAGTCTGTAATTGTTGACATTTAGATGGCCTTTCCCTTCCTTGGGTATCACTATTCTGGTAGCTTCAGTGGCGTACCCAGTGCTAAGGCCCATGGAGGCATATTGATGGAAAACTGCATGCAGGGGACCCGTCACCCTGTTGGCAAAGGTTTTGTAAACTTTAGCTGTATAGCCATCTGGGCCAGGGGCGTTCCCAGTTTTGAGGGAGCGTATAGCTGCAATGATCTCTTCTTCTGTGATGGGTTTGTTAATAGCTAATTAATTTTGCGGTGATAGCATGGGGAGGTTACAGGATTTGAGGTAGTCGTTAATTTTAGTAAGAGGGCAGTGGCATTGGAGTTGTATAATAGAAGCACTTAAACAAATAAAGTATGCCACTTGTGGCTGTGGTGATCTCTCCATTCGTGTTTTTTATGGCCGCTAAAAGAGATTTGTTTTTTTTTATATTTTAGATAGTTAGCCAGAGCTTTGTTGTTGTTTATAGAGTCTACCCGCTTTGACCACATCAAACCATTTTTGGACTCTGGATTTGATTGAATTCATATTGTTCTGAGCGTATTCTGGGGAGGAGAGAGGAGCCTTTGAATGCCTGTGTTGGGTCCTGAGATTTTGAATAGATTGGTCAAGTTCCTTGAGCCGGTTAGTCATTGCTTTCTTTTTTAAGGATGCAAGATGAATCAGTATTCCTCCTAATGCTGCCTTGAGGGCTTCCCTATGGGGTAGTAGAGGATGTGTCATTTGGCAGTTTGTCTTTGAGAAAATATTTTATGTCCGTGTTGATCTCTTTTTTGTTGGGGTCATCGAGGAGGTCATCATTAGAGCACCACTGACTGGGTGGCTAGATGGGATCTCTTGAGTTAGTTGGATTGACACATTTGCGTGATCAGAAATCATGATGGGTTAAATTCTTGGGGATTGGGAGAAGTGGAGCAGTGATTTGCTCACCATGATGTAATCTATTCGTAAGAATGGAATAGAAGGTGTAGTCGCTCCCAGCAGGTTTATGAAGCCGCCAGATGTCTACCAAATCAATATTATTATTATTACAGCAGATTCTGAGTTGTTTATCCTCTTTATTACCCATAAATTTGTAGGCAGACATGCTGTCCATAGGCAAATTAAAATCGGTGCCCAAGACAATGCCCAAGTTATCCGGGAGCTCTGAGTTTTGTTTGTCAAGGTCCCTCCAAAATTCGAAGGCGTTGTCATTTGGTGCATAAATGTTTACAACAAAAAACTCTAGCTCTCTTCTTTTCACCTTGAAGATAGGCCACCTACCCAATTAATCATGAGAGTTGATATGACTGATACATCTGATTTTTTTTTTTTCGATACTAGTATAACCCCACCATTTTTGGGTCAAGCCTAGGTATCCTTTACAAACGGATAGGGTCACCGGTTTATGTTTATTTTTAATAGCGGTTTTGCAAGAAAATTTAACTCGACCAACACACACAAACGTTTTCTGCACAACAAAGAACAGGGGTTTCATTTAGATTTGTTCTCGATCCACCTGTTCCACATTTAAGGTTGTTTGTTTTCCTTTCCGGCTGTCCCTCCACATGTAAATAAATGGTTTATTTCCTCTCGCGCTGGGAGCAGAAAGATTCTTAGGCGCCTGATATGTTTCATTTCATGAAGATTGAAGCACCGACAATGTAAAAGAGTGGAGTTCTTGCAGCGGACCTTTAACTAAGCTGGTTTGTTCTGTTCTTATTAAAATTTGCACAGGCACTATAGATTGCCTTCAGCAGCTTGTACGACATACAAGCCATGTGATACAAGCCATGCCAGTAACAAGAAAAGATTTTTAGGTGGTAGTGTTTACCTAGAGGTGTGGGTCAAGTTACAAGTGCACTTTTGTAAACTCACCGGTAATAGGAAAAGGCATTTTCTGGCAACTCCACACCCCTTCTTCCTTATAGGAGTGAATGCACCCTTCCAGGGCCACACATTAATGTAATTTCTGCAGTTATATAGTTTTCTTCTTTGTCCATACAAAGTAACTCATATCTTGGCATTTTGGTGTAGGCATGCAAATCTGTTCGTAAAGCGGCTCTTTATTTGGTTTTGTTGAGTGGAGAATGGGGATTAAATTTGTGGCATGGCATTTGATAGCCAATAGCGACCACCACTCCTGACCGTGTCATGCCTGGGTTTTCACACTGCCTACAATGACTCCAGCCTTACATTTGCCTCATTCACTCTTGTTGCTGCCCTGGTTTTTGTATAGGGTATTTGGAGGTTGTTTCACGAGTTCATTTCAATATCAACGTGAACACATAGGTATGATATTACTCATGTACCCCCTTTATTCATCCGTATCTTGTGGGAGGTGGTATTGGGGAAAGTTTTGAGCTAATGTTCTGGTGCGGTGTGTTTACGGTGGTGGATTCGCCACCAAGGATGGGATTGTTAATGTTGCATGGGTACTCTCTGAGCGAGTCGTTGGGCAGCTGATGGTATATGTGTCCTATTGGTGTTTGGGTGAGAGATTTAAGCTGGTTTGGCGTTTCTGCAGTATTAATATGAAGCATTGTGGTTTTACTTGATGTGTGTGACTGCCCGTGATGTTCTTGGGGCCTGGGTAAGACTGGTGTTCCGAATTGTGTTAGTTGGTGCCGAGGTATATTGTGAGTTGGGGAGCTGCCCATGTAGCTAACCGTGAGAGCCAAATGTTCCAGGGAACAGAGAAAGGATAGGAGAATGATAAAAGGGGCCAGTGGATCTAAATTTGCCATAAAAACCGTAACCATCGACAACCTCTCTCTTCCCAACCACGGAATGCATATAAGATTCATTCCCCCACGCATGTTATATCCGGGACACACTAAGCCATGAGTTGGCTTGCCCCAATCTGGCCGGGAAGCTACCCAGCCCTGCAAGGCAGATAGCCAAGATAAAGAGTATTGTATCATGTGTGAGGGTTTGATGTGAGTCTAAAATTTAGTAGATGAATTATTGAGAAATACGGGTGCGCGATGCAGAATTCAAAACAAACAGATTCCCATCGGGATCGGCTGAAATAAGGGTTAGAGTTTACAAAAGTGCGGGACAAGTATGTTGGCTAGAGGAGTCTCTGCAAGGAGGATTTGAGCATTGGTTATTTGAAACCTCTATCAACTTTATCAGGTTATTGGTAAGTTAAGGATATAAGGTAGTGTAAGGAGAAGGTGGGGTGTTCCCCATGATTTTGAGAGACGGTTCGGTGAATCAGTTTGTAGCGTATATGGGCGTGGTACAGGCATCCTATGAAGCATGATCGTGAACAAGATACCAGAGTCTTGAGCAGATTTAAACCAGGCGCATCAAACATAGTACTCATTACAACTGATATTTCCTGTAGGAAGAAACAGGTAACGTAAAAACCATAATATCAGTAGCAACACCGACATATTGTAAAGCGTGTCATAAATAGTATTCCAAAACTAATGCAATATCTCTAATCATTCGTCAGGATTATCTATTATAAGTACACCATTATGGGATACATTGTACTTATGATAACTGGCATATTCTGTATAGATAAGCACAACCTAGAATGTTGGTATTTAACAAGTAGGTCTGTTGATGTCAAGAGAGATAGAAGGGTGTTACGCAGCTATTTAAGCAAATGGAAACCAGTCGATACTGATCCCTATTGTTAGTCTCAAAAACATTACGTTTGTGTCAACTGGAAGAGTGACAATCATGCAACCATAGGAGTATAACAAGCTTATGTAACCGTTGAGGATGATCCAGGTGCAGATTCATGATTGCAGGTCAAGCACAGAAAGAGCGGGTGAGGTCCCAAGTGACAAAACGTATGAACTGTATCTTATAACAGTGCCACAAGAAAAGTTAGTAATATTAGTGAAAACACTGCACTACCTGTATGAAAGATGTTCAGTATTCCATGTTGAATGTAGTGTAGCGGTTGCTCAAGATGTAGCCAGACCATACGCTGAGAGAACTGTCGCAGATGAGCTGTGAACCAACCGTTGGTTCATGTTAGGTCTGCAATGGGATCAGTGTAGTGGGGGCAGGCTAAACAACGGCTAAACAACATATCAGCATGTGTAGATATTGGGAGATTATTAACTATTCATAGCTGACAGGACTGAGGAGTTCAGAAATGTTTGAAGGTCTTTTGGTTCTGAGACGATCCGAGTTTTCCCATAAAAAACGATCTGGAACTTCGAATCCTTGGGCTGCCTGAGGAGGGATATGAGACATTTGAGGTATCCATGACGGGTATATATTTCCCGTTTCAGTACCTACAGACAAAGGGGTTGGAAAGTACTTTTGGAACCGAGATGACCCATTTCTAGAAGGAACTGAATCAAGTACCAACTTTTATATTAATTGGAATATCATAAGAGACTTTGCAATAGGAGATGAGAATTTTTTTTACCACAATATATATGAGCCCTGATGAAGTTCAAAAGAGATGTTTTGAATGAAACGCGTTGGCTGGATGATATATGTACATTTATGGATTTCAAGTGAAAAAGAAGAAAAAATAAAAAGGACCGTTTATAACTATTGCTTGGAAACTTTTTGGATGAGAACACTTTCCCCAGTGCACCTTTCCATTTGTATTATTACAATTTTTCTGCTGAACAGCGGTACCAAACAATGGCAGGTACAGGAACTGCAGTGCACTGGACTTTGATTTGCTGAAACATGAAGTGAGGTGCAGTATTTATGGTCTGCCATTGTGACATTGAATTTTGTGATTCTTGACCTTATCCTTTTTCTTGGTTTTAGTACTCATTGTGGTTGTTTATGCCAGAGTTTTTTTTTCATCCAATTTTCTGTCACTAGCGAGGCCGCCATTTTGTTTTCCCTCGGGGAAATCAGCACTTTAGTTTATGAATTGTTCTGTTCACGGTGTGACGATGATACCTGATGTAAGGTTTTTTTTTTTTTTTTAAATGGTTCACGTGGGTCAGCTAAGACGCCTCCGAAATATGTGGGAAGTTGTTAGCAGCAGTAGCAAGATCAGGAGCACGTGAATGCAAGGATGCTGATGGCCGCTGGGCACAAACCTTAGTGCCTATGATCTAGTAATACAATTATCCACGGTTTACTTCTTGCTGTGGGTATTGTTATGTGTACTCCGATGCACTAACCTCCCAGAAGATATCGCTCATGGAACTACTCAGGCGCACACGGTGCCTACCAAACACAATGAGATGATGGACGGAGCACTGAAACTTTTCAGACACTAACCCCCCAGTCACAGATCTGGGTTGAACCCATCATCATTCTTCAGCTCACGTCGCCACCTCAGTTCATACCCAGCTATATGCAAATCAGTCAAGACCCTGTGCCTCATGGGAACAGTTCAGCCCGAACTGCCAAGCCAGGTCTTCCCTGAACCAAATAGTACATATATCATAGTCACAAGTAAGCAGTGGCATACGCACACATAAGGGGTCTCTCATGCTGGAGGAGCTAGAGGGGCTGATAACTAGTGGCGGTACCACAAACTCCGATTCTTTTGAGCCCAATAGTCAGTCGGGTACTCCCGTCTAATAGTGTTGGATGTATCTGGGTAATCTGGGCGCTGTGCCATTGAATTGAAAGGGCATTTATAGAGCGCATGGATACCCTAGAGCGTCCCAACGCTATAGCAAATCCTAGAGCAGATAAAAGATTTAAGGGAACAGATGAGTCTTTAAACGTTTACGGAACAGAAGATAGTTAGACCGAATCATCAATGGCAGACTGTTCCAAAGTTTAGCAGCATTATACCCGTAGCGACGTCCTCCACTGCGCATCCTCTTTATAGTAGGGACTAGGACAAGATGCTTTTTTTCTGATCTCAGTGGTCTGGATGGACAGTATGGCTGGATGAGGGATCTAACAGGCGGGCCCTTGTTAGAGAGGGCCTTATGAGCAATGCATAATGCTTTAAAATGGATCCTTTGCACAACCGGCAGCCAATGCAATGTTGCGAGAGAAGGTCTAGCAGACGTACGTCTAGCAGAGTTGGTGAGTAATCGTGCTGCGCAGTTCTGGATGACCTGGAGCCTATTGGTGGCTACCAAAGGGGCGCCCAGATAAAGAACATTTGCACAGTCCAGGCGAGAAAGAATAAGTGCCTGGACCACTGTTCTCCTAACAGTGAGAGGAAGTAGATGGAGAAACTTCCTGAGCATTCTGAGCAATCCATAGCATCCTCTTTGCTTGCTTGTTTTTTTAAAATTCAGATTATGGTCTATCCAGACTCTTAATTTCAGCTTTTTGGGTTGGAGAAGGGCCAAGACATTTGGGCCAGGAGGGAGCAATAGTGCACAGGGGACAGTTTCCCAAGAACAAAAGTTCAGTTTTGTCACTGTTAAGCTTCAAATAAGAGTCATCCATCCACCTCGACACTTCTTGCAAACACTGTGAGAAGTTGGCCTGATATGTAGTGCTCACTATTCTAGTGATCACTGTGTATCATTCCAAACGACCCTTATTGATGAATGGTTGTAAGTCAACCTTATAGACCAGCTATCCTAGTAGCGTGGATACGAGCAGTCTTAGGCTAAACTCTAGAGGGCGTGTTAAGCCAGCTGTTTTACCACCACATTTACCCCTTGAACACCACGTGAAAGGACACCACACAAGTTGTTATGAAAATAAAGGATATTTATTTATAACAAGACTACCCTGGCTCTTTATGAGTCAGGGAGCTAAGCACACTACAAAACTCTTAGGAAAATACTACTGGTTGCACAATTTACACAAATGCCCGAGGGGCACGGGAAACCATCTACACTTACAGGGAAATGCGAATGGATAGAGTCTGGAGGTACTGATTCCGGAGTGTTCCGATCAGTGGGACTAAACGAAAAAAAGGAACTAGACACTTGTAGAGCGAACCTGC
Organism: Triturus cristatus; assembly: GCF_964204655.1. Lineage (NCBI taxonomy): Eukaryota > Metazoa > Chordata > Amphibia > Caudata > Salamandridae > Triturus > Triturus cristatus. The sequence goes on from NC_140592.1 coordinate 753,439,298, forward strand.
GATGGAGCACCGAAATGCTCGAGTTACCTAGCCCAGAGGCTGCGGGAGGTTCGGCAAGATGTCGGGAGTCCTCGTTGTAGTCTCAGGAGCCTGAAAGAAGAAGTTGCTGGCAGGCGACCAGTGACGATGTTCAGCGAGATCCAAGCCTGGATCGGTGATGAAGGAAACCTGAAAGCAGAGGGGAATCAGTTCTCAACCGCTAGCCAGCGATCGTGTGGGCACCAGGAGGGTACCGGCTGAAGTCACCTCGACCAGGTGAGTGGATGACGTCGGACTCGGCTGTTCCTCGGACCAGGAGGCACGGCGGCGACCAGGATGGAGGGCGAGCTGTCCCACGCAGGTGTCTGCTGTCGATGATGCTGGGCCCAGGAGTGGGGCAGCAGGTCTTGGCAGTGGCAAGCCCACGCGGTGGAGTCAAGATGGCGTCTGGAGTGGACCAGGAGGGTCCGTGGTACTCCTCTGTTGAAGGGGAGCAAGAGCCAGTCTGGAGCAACCAGACTAGTGATGAAACAATCTTGGTGCGTCGTGAAGAGGGCCACAAGCCGGTCGGCAAGTGGTCGGACAATGCAGTGAACAGCAAGGAGCGGAAGGGCCCCCACGCAGATCTCGTGGATGCTGGGGAGGCAGGCTTCGGTGCTGGAGCTGCTCAGGGTTTAGGGCTTCTCAAACCCTAGGTGCACTCACTCGAGGGTCCCTCGGTGGGCGTGCTAGATAAGCGTCGTGCAGGTTCTGAAGATGGCCGGTCCCGCAGGTCTCGTCACACCTACGACTCTCAGCTGGGATGATGATGTAGGTAAAAGGTCAGAGATGGCAGGGAACTCGGGTCTCGTCGAGCTGGGCAGTCTTGATCCGTAGGAGAGACTTACAGCAAACCGCAAGCGCTTAGGTGGTGCCTGCTGGTGCAGGGTGGCTACTCCTTAGCCACAAGGGAGAGTCTTCAGAAATAGTCAAGAGTTCCTTTCGTGGAAAGTAGTTCAAGATTCAGAATTATCCAATTTGGGAAGGGGACTCGCTCCTACCTTTATTCTAAGAAAAGGGGCTGGCCCGTGACTAGGTCCTACCTATGGGTGGAGCCAGGAGGGGGGTGGTGACACCCCTATCCTTTGTCCGGCTTCACCCCGGCTCAGGGGCAGGGTTGCCCCCGAAACTGGTTTGAGCCGGGCTATGCACAGTGAGCACCGGGGTGCCACTGGCAATCACCTTCCTTTCAGCCCTGCCTACCTGGGATACACAAACCCTGTCTGGGATGGTGCGAACACCGCCCTCGACAGGAAACCCTTTGTCCAAGCTCCCCTCGCTGGAAGGTCTCCCAGCAGCAGGAGGTCAGACTTGTGTCTGGTGGCAGCATCCATTTTGTGATGCTGAGGCTTGAGTCAACTTTAACCGGGGTTCAAGGTTACTTCCATGTCGTGCCCCTCTAAAAGGGGGGAATGCTATCCCCGTCGCCAGAACTGGCGAGGGGTTCGTATTCCAATTCGTATGACACCTTACTCGACCTGTGTAGGTGATGCGATGCCACAGTTAGCAAATAACCACCAGGATTATAATGCATTAAAAGTAGTTGGCCCGCGTCACCATGGAACGGCTATTAGGACTTGGTTCCGCAAGCCGTCGACGGGCTCAGCTCGCGCCAGAGCACCGTCCCACATGATTCCCTGCACTCTGCCTTCAGGATTGATAAGGCCTGCCATAGGAGTGACTGATAGGAATCCATGTGTCCATTTTAGGGTTAGGTGTAGGAAGACTACACCTACAGCAACGGGTGATTACACCACTTTGCCCCCGCTGTCGTGCAGCCAGTTGTGTCAGATTTGGGCGGCCATCCAGGGGTGGCATAATACATGCTGCAGCCCTTGGTAGTGGAATAGAAATGGTCCCAGAGCATACATAGAGATTGAGAAAAATCAACAAAACAAATATTACAACAATTTCAAGGCAGGACCATAGTGTTATTTAATCACACTAGGAACAGGCACATAAATGCATAGGGTAAATCACACTATTTACAATATTTACAAAAGTGCGGGGTGCCACGGGGAAGGGGAGGGAGTGACGAGTTGGGTAGGGTAGTAAAATAAGTGACATAAACAAGTTCATAACAATGGTACAAATCAATTGCTGGGCACCTAAGTGTCGTGCCAAATATTCAAGAGTCGTTCATTGACAAAATTAAATATTATTGCCAAAAAGCCATATACAGGTGAAAGTCCACAGTGCTCAACGCACTATTGAAGGTACTGGCATGATGGGATGTCGACGTTTCGACCCCTCTTCAAAGGTAGGTAGATTATTTCCTTACAGGTGGGGTCTTCCTCAGGACAAAGAGGATGGTGAGCCGGGGAAAGGTAGGCACCTATACAAAAATATGGGTGGGAATTAAAAAAGGAATAGTGCCAAGCGGAAATTCAACTGTAGGACTGGATAAGGATATGACTGCCATAGTTACCAGGGAAAGCGAGAGCATCAAATCAGTGACAGCTTGGCATCTGGGCACAAAAGGCTCCGAAATCGGGTGGGAGTGAAAGTCACCTAAAGATTAATTAAAAAGCGACAGTAGGGTCAACCATGGAGTTTGACTAAAGGTGAGGGAGGTGGGTATTTGACTCCAAATGAATCTAAACTCACGTGTATTGTTTAGCAAAGAAGGGAGGATTAGATTACTCCATCGACAACACACCGCTATGTAATCGGTATGTGAGGTGAGATGAATCACCGGGAAAAACAGCCTCTAAAAACAAATGGAGAGAGCGCTCTTTTAATGAGAGAAACGATTGGTAGTCCTAAACTAGAGAAATACAGAAAAACAGGACCAGGCAACCCACATTATCATCCGTCTACTAAAATATCAGAAAGCGGGACTGGCAAGTCCAGTGTATAATAAAACTGAGAAACTGTATTATTGATGAGTCAAACCAGCATAATTAGCTTATATCCAAAGGGTTGAAAAATCCCCGTAATCAGAAGGGCGATACAATGTGTTGTACACGAGGACCCAATAACCGGACTGAAATGTAACTAGAGGCAAATCCGGTTGAAAAACCGTAACATTAATGGATAAGGCAAAAATTTACTGTAAGTAAAAAGGGGGACTAGACATATGGACAAGTACAAAAATCCTAGGTCGAATTACCGTAACAATAAAGGATAAGGCAAAAATTAACTGAAGGTGAAAAGGGGGACTGAACATATGGACAAGTACAAAAATACTACGTCGAAATAGCCAAGGCACACGGAGTATCTTCCAAATGGTTCTCTTACCTTGAGACGGCGTACAAGTCTGAGCCCGCTCGACTCTGACGGCTAACTGAGGACGCGGAGCGGCTCCCAGATAAAGAGAACGCTGAAAACCGCGTGACGTTAAACCGGGTGCAGCAGCTGGATGCTGCCAGCACCGGAAGATTAGAAGAAAGACCATTCGGGTAGTTTGATTGCGTTGTTTGAAGATAAGATGTGGGTAAGCGGAATCACGGACACAATAAATAAAGTAAATAGACTACATACCAGTGTCAGATTGAATAAGTGTGTAAATGAATGTCGTTCAGTAGAGTGGAAAGACTAAAAGGGCCTCGTCGGGGCCCGGGGGATCGAACTGATCGACGAATTGGGGTTGGGATGGTGAAACATACACGTAAAGGAACGTAAAAAAGTCATGAGAAAGGGTCTAATCAATTACAATCGTATGTGCACGTTTAGGATTGCACAACTGCACGAACTGGAGGGCGTGCAGTCAGACTCGTGGTCTATTATTAAGTAAACACATAGATGCAGTCACTGTGGTACAATGAATGTAATGATTCGAAGCGTCTCAAGGTTGTGAAAAATACATTAAATCGGCACACCATATTAATAAAAAAGGGAACAGTGGTTGTTAAGACAGGCATATGAGCTTATATCAATCAACATTTTCTGATGAGGAAGCAAGAGAACTAGAAGGTAATTACATTGGAAGGAAAAAAGTCAATACATGTGAATGGATAAAAACTTGCTGGATATGACGTAATAGAGTTACAATGAGAAGGAAACAATCAAAAAATGCATGTGCATGATACGTACAATTGTCATACATGTCTCATGGTCAACATCATAAAGTGTCTCAGAAATAACGTTAACCACAGGTTAGATAATGGGCTGGGGAGAGCAGAGAAAAAAATGAACCTAGTTCATGAGCTACCAAGGATAGCTAATTGGGCATTGCTCGGGTCTTGTTCGTTCAAACCAGTTAGGATAGTGTCAAAGCGTATCATCATTTTTGACTCTCTAATGAGCAGGATAGAGGATATATTACCTCCCCGTGGTCCCAGTTCTGTCTTTTCCAAAACAATCCATTTCATTTCATCGGGGTGGTGTCCCAGTTGGTGATAGTGATCGACTAAAGGTGCACCTGTCACATTGCATCTTATTCGACTTTGGTGTTGAAGAATTCTGGCCTTGACTTTCTGCTGTGTCTGGCCAATATATAGTCGGTCACATGGACAAAGGATCCCATAGATGACGTTGCTAGAATTGCAGTTGGTATGTGATTGTAATGTAATGGTCTGACGCTTGTATTCAAATTTCTTTGATTGCATAGTTGTGGGGCATGCTTTACACGATCCGCACTTGAAGTGACCTATGATTGGTGGTAAACTCCAGAGTGACCGAATCGTTGGTTCAACCGGGTCCTCAAGGAAGGAATGCACCACATGGTCCTTGATGCTCATTGCTTTCTTAAAAGAATGCATCGGTGGATCGGGTTGGTCAATCTCCGTGGATATAACGTTCCAATGTTTATTGATGATCTTTTTCACTGCATTACTGCGAGTAGAGAATGTTGTAACACATATCATTTTGTTAATCTGACGTGATGTATTGGGATGTTTGGGTGAGAGCAGAGTATCCCGTGGGTTGTACCAAGCCCTCTTACGGGCCCTCTTAACCAGGCGTTTTGGGTAACCTCTTAGTATTAACCTGGCTGTTAGGTTCTCAGACTCTGTAGTGTAGTCCGTTCGTTTGGTGCAGTTCCTGCGGATCCGTAGGAACTGTCCCACAGGGAGATTGTCGCGCAAGCCGCGCGGGTGGTGGCTACTGTATCTTAGTAGAGAATTTCTTTCCGTTGGCTTCCTATATAGGGTGGTAAGAAGTTTATCATCCTCGTGGAAGATTTTCAAATCGAGGAAGGGTATCTCCTGTGTGCTAGACTGCATGGTGAACTGAATGTTGGGGTCGCACTGGTTTAGCCATTGGTGGAACAAATTGAGTTGGATGGTCTCACCATTCCAAATCATCAATATATCGTCAATATATCTCTTCCACGTGTTGACATGTGCCAAAAACGGGTTGTTTGTGAGGACGAACCGCTTCTCAAAGTTATCCATATATAGGATCGCTAGATCTGGAGCGAAGGCAGCCCCCATCGCGACTCCTTTCGTTTGTACATAGTACTTTCCTTGGAAGTAAAAGAAATTCTTTTTCATAGCGATGGTCAAGAGAGCTATGATGAAATCCGTGGGTACCCTTGTTGGTGCTGGTCTTAGATCCAAAACTTCCCGCATAACCGCCAGTGCAGGCTCCTGCGGAATGCTGGTGTATAGCGAGACTATGTCACAGGTGACAAGTATCTGCTCACATGGGTTGAAGGGTTGTTGATCAATCATTGCAATAACTTGCATGGTGTCTCGAAGGTATGTTTGTGTTTCTTCTGCCAATGGTTTCAAGAAAATGTCTATGTACTTGCATAGAGGTTCCAATAGTGATCCGCAGCCAGATACTATAGGGCGACCTGGCGGATGTAGGATGTCCTTATGTATCTTTGGTAGCGTATATATGGTAGGTAGTCGTGGATGTTGTTGATTAAGATAATCATATTCCAATTTGCTTAGAAAGCCACAATTTAAAGCGTCCAGAGTTATTGAGTGGATTTCAACCATCAGGTCCTTCGTAGGATCAGACCTCAACAGAGAGTAACTGACACCGTCTTGTAACTGCCGTAGAATCTCCGATTTATATGCAGTCGTATCTTGCACCACTATAGCCCCGCCCTTATCGGCAGACTTGATCACAATATCTTTGTTATTGCGGAGGGTTTGGAGAGCCGCTTTCTCAGACTTACTGGTATTCGGTATGGTGTGTTTGTATGTTGAAAGTAAGGTGCCAACATCGTTCAGAACCATGCTCTCATAAGCCAAAATCCTGCTACTCATAGCATTGGCAGGTGGAAAAAACTTCGATGGAGGCCTTAATCCAGTGACCGACTTGGGTAAACTGTCTTCCTTGTTTTTAAAAAAATACCTGAGACGGATCTTACGAAAGAACCCTTGGAGTTCAGTTTTTAGGTTGAATGAATTCGGATGGGCAGTTGGGACAAAGGACAGGCCCTTGCAAAGTACAGCCTGTTCGTCAGCGTTGAGATTATATGCAGAGATGTTAACCACCGGACTGTCACTGGACTCTACCATCTGTAGACTTTGCGCCTCGTCGATATCTCTCCGTGGTTCTCTTGCTGGAATCGAACTTGTTTCGGGGTTGTCCCTCGGCCTCTGTCCCAATTGGTGCTCGGTTGGTTCTGCTGGCCTCAGAGGAAGAAGGAATTACACCACTTTCTCCGATTCTACGGTTAGTTCGGACAGTGATCCAGAGGCTCCTGGCCCTAGTTACGACTACAACTACCGAGACAACTGGTACCCCCCCCAAGGTTTTTTCCCTTTTTTAGGAGAAGGCCAATGGAGACCACCGCGAGGACGAGGTGGCAACTGGCCAAGGGGGCCTCCGCGAGGCCAGCAGAACCAACCGAGCACCAATTGGGACAGAGGCCGAGGGACAACCCCGAAACAAGTTCGATTCCAGCAAGAGAACCACGGAGAGATATCGACGAGGCGCAAAGTCTACAGATGGTAGAGTCCAGTGACAGTCCGGTGGTTAACATCTCTGCATATAATCTCAACGCTGACGAACAGGCTGTACTTTGCAAGGGCCTGTCCTTTGTCCCAACTGCCCATCCGAATTCATTCAACCTAAAAACTGAACTCCAAGGGTTCTTTCGTAAGATCCGTCTCAGGTATTTTTTTAAAAACAAGGAAGACAGTTTACCCAAGTCGGTCACTGGATTAAGGCCTCCATCGAAGTTTTTTCCACCTGCCAATGCTATGAGTAGCAGGATTTTGGCTTATGAGAGCATGGTTCTGAACGATGTTGGCACCTTACTTTCAACATACAAACACACCATACCGAATACCAGTAAGTCTGAGAAAGCGGCTCTCCAAACCCTCCGCAATAACAAAGATATTGTGATCAAGTCTGCCGATAAGGGCGGGGCTATAGTGGTGCAAGATACGACTGCATATAAATCGGAGATTCTACGGCAGTTACAAGACGGTGTCAGTTACTCTCTGTTGAGGTCTGATCCTACGAAGGACCTGATGGTTGAAATCCACTCAATAACTCTGGACGCTTTAAATTGTGGCTTTCTAAGCAAATTGGAATATGATTATCTTAATCAACAACATCCACGACTACCTACCATATATACGCTACCAAAGATACATAAGGACATCCTACATCCGCCAGGTCGCCCTATAGTATCTGGCTGCGGATCACTATTGGAACCTCTATGCAAGTACATAGACATTTTCTTGAAACCATTGGCAGAAGAAACACAAACATACCTTCGAGACACCATGCAAGTTATTGCAATGATTGATCAACAACCCTTCAACCCATGTGAGCAGATACTTGTCACCTGTGACATAGTCTCGCTATACACCAGCATTCCGCAGGAGCCTGCACTGGCGGTTATGCGGGAAGTTTTGGATCTAAGACCAGCACCAACAAGGGTACCCACGGATTTCATCATAGCTCTCTTGACCATCGCTATGAAAAAGAATTTCTTTTACTTCCAAGGAAAGTACTATGTACAAACGAAAGGAGTCGCGATGGGGGCTGCCTTCGCTCCAGATCTAGCGATCCTATATATGGATAACTTTGAGAAGCGGTTCGTCCTCACAAACAACCCGTTTTTGGCACATGTCAACACGTGGAAGAGATATATTGACGATATATTGATGATTTGGAATGGTGAGACCATCCAACTCAATTTGTTCCACCAATGGCTAAACCAGTGCGACCCCAACATTCAGTTCACCATGCAGTCTAGCACACAGGAGATACCCTTCCTCGATTTGAAAATCTTCCACGAGGATGATAAACTTCTTACCACCCTATATAGGAAGCCAACGGAAAGAAATTCTCTACTAAGATACAGTAGCCACCACCCGCGCGGCTTGCGCGACAATCTCCCTGTGGGACAGTTCCTACGGATCCGCAGGAACTGCACCAAACGAACGGACTACACTACAGAGTCTGAGAACCTAACAGCCAGGTTAATACTAAGAGGTTACCCAAAACGCCTGGTTAAGAGGGCCCGTAAGAGGGCTTGGTACAACCCACGGGATACTCTGCTCTCACCCAAACATCCCAATACATCACGTCAGATTAACAAAATGATATGTGTTACAACATTCTCTACTCGCAGTAATGCAGTGAAAAAGATCATCAATAAACATTGGAACGTTATATCCACGGAGATTGACCAACCCGATCCACCGATGCATTCTTTTAAGAAAGCAATGAGCATCAAGGACCATGTGGTGCATTCCTTCCTTGAGGACCCGGTTGAACCAACGATTCGGTCACTCTGGAGTTTACCACCAATCATAGGTCACTTCAAGTGCGGATCGTGTAAAGCATGCCCCACAACTATGCAATCAAAGAAATTTGAATACAAGCGTCAGACCATTACATTACAATCACATACCAACTGCAATTCTAGCAACGTCATCTATGGGATCCTTTGTCCATGTGACCGACTATATATTGGCCAGACACAGCAGAAAGTCAAGGCCAGAATTCTTCAACACCAAAGTCGAATAAGATGCAATGTGACAGGTGCACCTTTAGTCGATCACTATCACCAACTGGGACACCACCCCGATGAAATGAAATGGATTGTTTTGGAAAAGACAGAACTGGGACCACGGGGAGGTAATATATCCTCTATCCTGCTCATTAGAGAGTCAAAAATGATGATACGCTTTGACACTATCCTAACTGGTTTGAACGAACAAGACCCGAGCAATGCCCAATTAGCTATCCTTGGTAGCTCATGAACTAGGTTCATTTTTTTCTCTGCTCTCCCCAGCCCATTATCTAACCTGTGGTTAACGTTATTTCTGAGACACTTTATGATGTTGACCATGAGACATGTATGACAATTGTACGTATCATGCACATGCATTTTTTGATTGTTTCCTTCTCATTGTAACTCTATTACGTCATATCCAGCAAGTTTTTATCCATTCACATGTATTGACTTTTTTCCTTCCAATGTAATTACCTTCTAGTTCTCTTGCTTCCTCATCAGAAAATGTTGATTGATATAAGCTCATATGCCTGTCTTAACAACCACTGTTCCCTTTTTTATTAATATGGTGTGCCGATTTAATGTATTTTTCACAACCTTGAGACGCTTCGAATCATTACATTCATTGTACCACAGTGACTGCATCTATGTGTTTACTTAATAATAGACCACGAGTCTGACTGCACGCCCTCCAGTTCGTGCAGTTGTGCAATCCTAAACGTGCACATACGATTGTAATTGATTAGACCCTTTCTCATGACTTTTTTACGTTCCTTTACGTGTATGTTTCACCATCCCAACCCCAATTCGTCGATCAGTTCGATCCCCCGGGCCCCGACGAGGCCCTTTTAGTCTTTCCACTCTACTGAACGACATTCATTTACACACTTATTCAATCTGACACTGGTATGTAGTCTATTTACTTTATTTATTGTGTCCGTGATTCCGCTTACCCACATCTTATCTTCAAACAACGCAATCAAACTACCCGAATGGTCTTTCTTCTAATCTTCCGGTGCTGGCAGCATCCAGCTGCTGCACCCGGTTTAACGTCACGCGGTTTTCAGCGTTCTCTTTATCTGGGAGCCGCTCCGCGTCCTCAGTTAGCCGTCAGAGTCGAGCGGGCTCAGACTTGTACGCCGTCTCAAGGTAAGAGAACCATTTGGAAGATACTCCGTGTGCCTTGGCTATTTCGACGTAGTATTTTTGTACTTGTCCATATGTTCAGTCCCCCTTTTCACCTTCAGTTAATTTTTGCCTTATCCTTTATTGTTACGGTAATTCGACCTAGGATTTTTGTACTTGTCCATATGTCTAGTCCCCCTTTTTACTTACAGTAAATTTTTGCCTTATCCATTAATGTTACGGTTTTTCAACCGGATTTGCCTCTAGTTACATTTCAGTCCGGTTATTGGGTCCTCGTGTACAACACATTGTATCGCCCTTCTGATTACGGGGATTTTTCAACCCTTTGGATATAAGCTAATTATGCTGGTTTGACTCATCAATAATACAGTTTCTCAGTTTTATTATACACTGGACTTGCCAGTCCCGCTTTCTGATGTTTTAGTAGACGGATGATAATGTGGGTTGCCTGGTCCTGTTTTTCTGTATTTCTCTAGTTTAGGACTACCAATCGTTTCTCTCATTAAAAGAGCGCTCTCTCCATTTGTTTTTAGAGGCTGTTTTTCCCGGTGATTCATCTCACCTCACATACCGATTACATAGCGGTGTGTTGTCGATGGAGTAATCTAATCCTCCCTTCTTTGCTAAACAATACACGTGAGTTTAGATTCATTTGGAGTCAAATACCCACCTCCCTCACCTTTAGTCAAACTCCATGGTTGACCCTACTGTCGCTTTTTAATTAATCTTTAGGTGACTTTCACTCCCACCCGATTTCGGAGCCTTTTGTGCCCAGATGCCAAGCTGTCACTGATTTGATGCTCTCGCTTTCCCTGGTAACTATGGCAGTCATATCCTTATCCAGTCCTACAGTTGAATTTCCGCTTGGCACTATTCCTTTTTTAATTCCCACCCATATTTTTGTATAGGTGCCTACCTTTCCCCGGCTCACCATCCTCTTTGTCCTGAGGAAGACCCCACCTGTAAGGAAATAATCTACCTACCTTTGAAGAGGGGTCGAAACGTCGACATCCCATCATGCCAGTACCTTCAATAGTGCGTTGAGCACTGTGGACTTTCACCTGTATATGGCTTTTTGGCAATAATATTTAATTTTGTCAATGAACGACTCTTGAATATTTGGCACGACACTTAGGTGCCCAGCAATTGATTTGTACCATTGTTATGAACTTGTTTATGTCACTTATTTTACTACCCTACCCAACTCGTCACTCCCTCCCCTTCCCCGTGGCACCCCGCACTTTTGTAAATATTGTAAATAGTGTGATTTACCCTATGCATTTATGTGCCTGTTCCTAGTGTGATTAAATAACACTATGGTCCTGCCTTGAAATTGTTGTAATATTTGTTTTGTTGATTTTTCTCAATCTCTATGTATGCTCTGGGACCATTTCTATTCCACTGTTTGTTACCCAGGTCCCAGTGATTATTGGGTTTGCCCTTAGTTCTAACGCAGCCCTTGGTAGGCCCTGGGTACACCGATGCCCTGGATACCTGTGGTATGCTGAGACAGGGACTGACACGGCGGCCCAGTTCCAATTAGTGGATGCACCTAATGTACATGTGTGTTAATTTCGAGAGAGAACAGCTAGGCTGTGGGTCTGATTGGCAGGCCCACAGCCGGGGAAAGTCGTAAACCAATGAAGCAAAAGCAAAAAATCTGGGTGATCATAGGATTGCAGACCCTACTCTCCTACAAACACAACGCCAGATTAGGAGCAGACTTATCTTCTTGACTAAAAGAAACTACTAACTGGGTGTTGTCTGCATATGTAACAATCTGGATGCCATGAGGGGTTACCAGTACCGCCAAAGGGCTCATATACACGTTAAAAAGCGTGGGGCTCAGGGACGAGCCCTGAGGCACCCCACACCTAAGAGGTAATGGTTCCGATGAAAAATGTTCATCAAAAACCACAAATGATCGGTCCTCAAGGAAGGACTGCAACCACATTAATGCCATACCAGAAATTCCGACGCCCTTTAGCCTCTGGATCAGAAGCTAGTGATTCACGGTATCGAAGGCTGCGCTATGGTCAAGTAAAATCAGTGCCGCGCAGCCCCCGTTATCCGTGATTTTTCTTAAACTTTCCACCACAACTAACAGAGCAGTTTCCGTGCTCTGTTGAGCTCTGAACCCAGTCTGGGTAGGGTGGAGGCAGTTATGATCTTCTAGAAAGGTTGAAATTGTGGTGTTGAGACATTTCTCTGCCAATTTCCCCATGCCAGGCAGTAATGAAATGGGGCGATAATTAGATAAGATGTCAGAATCTAAATTAGGTTTCTTCAATAAGGCTCTCACCATTGCCTGCTTCCACAGGAGAGGCACAAATCCTGCTTCGAAGGACGCATTAATTACTTTAAGAATTGTCGGCGCAACTATTTCAGAGACTTGTTTTAGGATAGCAGGAGGGGCTACATCTGAAGGGGCTCCAGATTTAACTTGATTAAAGATATTCTGAAGAGTGGTCAAATGTAAAGGGGGAATAAGCTCTAGCAAATTAGCAGCAAGACATGTGGAGGGCGTTATTTAGGGTTCCAACACCGCAGGAAATGATTGATAAATGGCTTGAATTTTGTCGTAAAAAATTTTAGCAATTAAATTACAACGTCGGGGGATATCCTTATCATTGCTGGGGGAGGGGGGAAAGAAAGATATTTGGCAATTTTAAATATTTCACGGGGTCGATTTTCTGCTAAAAGGATTTCCCTTTCGAAGAAAATGGATTTAGCTAATTTTATTTCATGCTTGTAGGTTCTGATAGAAGTTCTATATTCCTCCTTCCTAACCGCTGTCGGATCTTTCCTCCAATGCCTCTCTAGCTGCTTAGAAGTTTGTCTAAGAGCACGCAGCTTGGGTGTGTACCATAAATTATAGTGGCCCCTTCTTTTTTTTTATGTATAAGTTTCTTAGGTAGAACCATATCCAGAGACGATTCTATCCATTTATTGAACTGGTCATTAGCAATAGCTGGATTGGAATCTACTGTGGAGGCTGACTCTTTTAGATGCCTTGTCCAGGATTCGTACGATAGTTTAGCCCAGGGTTGTACCCATCAGGTACTTTCCTTTACCTGTGGAACTGTCTCTTGAATTGTCCAGGAAAAATGAATCAAAAAATGGTCCGACCAAGGGAGGGGATTCGGGTCAGCCACCATTAAGTTGGCAGCATTCGATAAAATGGGATCGAGAGTATGTCCTTTGTTGTGTGTGGGTTTGTTACTCAACTGTTTTAAATCCAGTATTTCAAGACCTTCGGTCACCTCTACTACTGAGGAAAGAAAAACTTCATCAAAGTGGAGATTGAAATCTCCAAGAAGCGTAAAATTAGGGAGTGGACTGGCCAGGCTGGCAACCTTATCCAAAAGATGTTTCCAAAAATTGCCTGCCGGGCCAGGAGGGCGATAAACTAAGATGCCTGAGAATGTGTTAGTCTGCGATAGGCTAATCGTAAAATAAAGGCTTTGACAGTTGAGTAAGGGACTAGGCATAATACAACATTTAAAACTGTCCTTGTAAATAATAGCTAGGCCCCCCCGCCTCTCCCTGTAGTCCTATCGAGCCTAGATATAGCATAACCCGAGGGTAGGGCTCGAATGATCACCGGACCCCCTTCGTCATTCAGCCAAGTTTCTGTTTAAAAAAGCAAATCAGGCTTTTCATCATCCAGCAGTAGGCATATTTCTTCTGCGTGTTTAGCCAAAGAACGGCAGTTTAAGAGCAACATTTTAACACTATTTATAGTGTCATAGTCCTCAGAAACTTTAAGAATGGAACATGGTTTAAATTGGCATAGGGTACATTCTATAATCGGTTTGTCAGATTTCATCGTGGGACCACATTTATTAGGGAGTTTGGGTCTAAGGGTCTTAAGCTCCTCATTGGTGTAAATTAGGGGGTGTCCGGTTGGGGCATCAGGGGTCATGGCGCCCGGGCCCGTCCAGGCGCGGACGGGCGCAGACGGGCTTTCCTTAGGCACGCCAGCGGAGCGCCCGCTGCGCGTCCGCGTCATCGGCCTTAATGTAGCCGCAAAGACGTGACCTGCGCAATGAGGGTAGCGAGAGCTAGAACGCTAACCCAGTATTAAGCGATGCCCAGGAACAAAGTGCTAGTGCAGGTAAGTTTAGCAAGTTAAAAAGAGTAAAAGACCCCAAGGAGCATTGACCACAGCTCCTGCAGCCCCCCAAACAATACAGTACAATGATAATCCTTTTGGTTTAAAAAACAAAATACCGGCTCTAGGAAATGCCCCCCCCCCCGCCCCCCTCTCTCTGTGCTAAGCCTTTTTTGGGCTGTTTGGGGTAGTGCGTGCTTAGGCCCCTGTAACTTTTTGACCACAAGGTATCCACGCCAAATTTGCGTCCTTTTCTTCCAACATCATGGGGATTCTAAAGGTATCCAGGGTTTGTGGATTTCCCTGGAGGTGTCCCAGAAATTAGCCAAAATACAGCAAAATTGTGTTTTTTGGGGGGAAAAATTGGAAAAACCGGCTGCAAATGAAAGCGTCTGGGTTTTTCTCTGCAAATGGTATCAAAAAAGGGTTTGTGGGGCTGAAATCACCATTTCTCAGCTTTTAGGGAATGACAGACTTTTGTCAGAAAACCAACAGTTTTTCACAGTTTTGGCATTTTTCTGGGACATAGCCTATTTTTGCTATTTTTTGTGCTTTCAACCACCTTCCAGTTAATGGTAGAAATGGGTGTGAAAGCAATAATGTATCCTGGAAAGCTATACATTTTAGAAACGTTGATAAAATTCTGAATTCAGCAAGGGGGGTCATTTGTGTAGATCCATCAAGGTTTCTTTATAGAAACTAACAGTTAAATATAGGAAAAAATGAAAATTATTTGAAAAAAACAGCCATTTATGTCAACGTTTTCACCTGTAACTTCTTCTAATTATAACAGCTCTTTGAAAGCAATATACCATTACATCCGCTGGTCCTTCCTGGTTGTGGGGATATATAGGACTTGTAGGTTCACCAAGAACCTGACGAACCCAGAGTCAAAAACAGAGCAGCAATTTGCAATGGTTTTGTTATTATGTTCCGGGTATATAGCAATTATTGTGGGAAAATGTATACATGGAAAAATCGGTATGAAAGACACCTATGTATTTCTGAAATAGGAACAAATTATAGAGTTTAGAAACAGTACATATTTGCACATTTTCGAAATTGGGAATACTCATACTAGCATGAGAATTATCGGTCATTTTTCAAAATGACTTCTTTTTTACACAATGTCTCATTTGGAAGGCAGAAATGCATCAAAAATCAATAGGTAATAACAGTTGCTTTACAAATCTGAATTACCTTAAGTCTCCCGATAAAAATGGTACCTCACTTGTGTGGGTAGGCATAGTGCCCACGACAGGAAATGGCTCAAAACCCAACATGAACACACCACATTTTCACAATGAAAATGTACCCTTTTTTTGCGAAGTATCTAGCTGTAGTTTTTTAACACTAGCTCTGCCGGCACCTAGGGAAACGTAGCAAACCTATACATTTTTGAAAACTAGACACCCAGGGGAATCCAGGATGTGGTGACTTGACTGCCTCCCACCAGGGTCTGTTACCCAGAATCCCTTGCAAACCTAAAATATTGTCCAAAAAACACACATTTTCCCCACATTTCTGTGGTGGAAAGTTCTGGAATCTGCGTGGATCCACAATTTTCCACCCACCCCGCGTTCCCCAAAGTCTTCCTAGAAAAATGGTACCTCACTTGTGTGGGTCGGCCTAGTGTCCGCGACAGGAAACGGCGCAAAACGCAATGTGGTCACACCTCAATTTCGCAGTGAAAAATGACCCTTTTTTTGGCAAAGTGCCTAGCTGTAGTTTTTTAACCCTAGCTCTGCCGGCACCTAGGAAAACCTACCAAACTCACACAATTCTGAAAACTAGACACCCGGGGGCTTCCAGGGAGGTATGGCTTGTGTGGATCCCCCAACGTTTCCTTACCCAGAATCCCCTGCAAACCTCAATATAGGCTGAAAAAATCACTTTTTTCACACATTTTTGTGTGGGAAAGTTGTGGCATCACCGGGCTCACACAAATTTCCCACCACCCAGCGTTCCCCCAGGTCTCCCGGTAAAAATGGTGCCTCACTTGTGTGGGAGGTCCAAGTACCCGCGACAGGCAAGGGCCCAAAATGTAGTGAGGCGACATCAACATTGCCTATCAAAAATTTTTTGGGGCCCATGCCTGTCGCGGGTGGTGGGAAATTTGTGTGAGCCCGGTGATGTGCGACCTCCCTGGAAGCCCCCCGGGTGTCTAGTTTTCAGAAATGTGTGGGTTTGGTAGGTTTCCCTAGATGGCCTCCCAGCACGGGGCCAAGAACCCAGGTGACCCCCCTTGCAAAACCAGGTGCTTTTGAGATAGGCAATTTTGATTTTGCCTCACTACGTTTTGGGCCCTTGCCTGTCGCGGGTACTTGGGCCTCCCACACAAGTGAGGCACCATTTTTACCAGGATACCTGGGGGAACGCTGGGTGGTGGGGAAATATGTGTGAGCCTGGTGATGCCACAACTTACCCGCACAAAAATGTGTGAAAAAAGTGATCTTTTCAGCTAAAATTGAAGTTTGTAGGGGATTCTGGGTAAGGAAACGTTGGGGGATCCACGCAAGCCATACCTCCCTGGAAGCCCGGGTGTCTACTTTAAAAAAAAAATGTGTGGGTTTGGTAGGTTGCCCTAGATGGCCGCCGAGCACGGGGCCAAAAACACAGGTGACCCCCCTTGTAAAACCAGTTTGTTTGTTTTGACATAATTAGTTGTTTATTTCTACAGCGTGAGAATTCCGGCACAATATTGCAAAGAAAATGTGACAGACATTTTGAGGTTTGCAGGACATTTTGGATAAAATAACTTGTTGGAATTCACAAGAGAGACACCACCATGAACTCCCATGGGTTTACCACAATATCTACAGTTGGTAGGTTATTCTTAGATGGAATGTACACCTTGGCAGAGAGACTAAAAAGACAAAGATTCCTGCACAGCCATCTATTCCTCAAACACACACACATACTGGTTGTATTTGACACAAGGACGAATGATAGTTCAGTATATAAATGTTTTTTTTTTTTTTTTTTTTTTTTTTTTTTTCTTCACATTCTGAGGTTTTTATTTCAATGAAAAAGACAGCTGTATGTCAGCCAAAGTGACTTTCTCTATACCAGCTCAGTTCAGGAATATAATTTGTAAGATTTGCCCTTCAAATAACACAACCATCAAAGCTGAGAAAGTCTCTTGTAGCTGAAATGGGCACTTTTGAGAATGGTTTTTTTTTTTTATTTTTTTTTTATTTTTATAAAAACCTTTATTTTCAAAAGTCTGGACACAGCTATTCAGCCGACAACCCGGAGGTTCGGCAGCTTCGATAAAGAGGAACAGAGACGCGTCCACAGTACAGTGAAGGAGGAGTGCAAAGATTCCATTTTTTAAATAAACACAAAACACACAACAACCCCCAGCAAGGCAAGAACACTAAATGCCCATGGTGATAGCCCCCCAGGGGAGGCAGGACCCCAATCATCTACCATTTACAGTACTGTGAAAAGAGGAAGAAGGGGGACAGCAGAGGCCAAAGAAGTCCATTAACCATACTGAGCTGGAAAGAAGGTTAGGAGGAAAGCTGTTCCTCGGGGGGGATCCAAATCAGGGGCAAGACAAATTCCCCCCCTGTATTGATTCCACCGCCCCCAGATGGCGTGCCACTTCCGAGGGCGGCCTCTAGCGCAATATACCGTCTTCTCCCTTAGCATACTCCAGTCCATATTTTCTTTCCACGCGGTCAATGGGGGGGGCCCCACGGATCCCCACAATCGCACTATATCTCTCTTAGCGACCATGTTACCCAGAGTCACCCATTGGGTCTGCGCCGCATTATGATCAGTGGGCCCCCAGACATTCAGGAGACAACACCGCGCTTCCGGCTGCATAGCAATGCCCGTCACCTCCCCCATCACTGCATGGACTCCCCTCCAGAATTCCGTGATGACACCACATTCCCAAATGATATGCAGGAAAGTACCCACCATACCACATCCCCTCCTGCATAGGCCGTCCTCCGAGAATCCCATGTGAACCAGCCTTGGCCCCGTCACATACACTCGATGCAGTATTTTAAGCTGCACCAGCCTCAGACGCGACGGGATCGCAACCTCCTTAGGAGAGGAAACAGCAGACTGCCAATCCTCGTCATCCAACTCGAGGCCATCCCTAGACCACTGGTCCCTCAACCCCAGAAGCATATCCGCCCGGACGTTGATCAGTTTCTTATAGATGAGCAAGATCGTGCTCTCGGGCATATGGCCATCAAGGACCCGGTCCTCCAAAGGAGAGGACTCAGGCACCTTCTCACCCTCTATGAGGACTGATCGGAGGGCGTGACGCACCTGAATATAGCGGAAAAACTCAGATGGCCCCAGCTCATACTCCTTCTGCAACTCTTCAAAGGACTTTACCCTCCCCTTAATCAGGACATCTCCGACCCTGGAGATGCCGATCAAGTCCCATTTGTCAAAGCCTTTTGTGTGCCAAAGCCTACCCAGTCTCTCAGATTCAAACAGCGGGGTAGCGAGGGTGAGCCTATCCTTCCAGCCCAGCGAGTCAGGTGCCATCTTCCACACACGCACCGCCACACCAGTGGGCCCCGTGAGGGACGAGTCCAGGGACCGCGAATACAACGCCCTGTAATAGTTACCACCACACAGCAACCACCTGTCCATGGCATACCCAGGGCTGAGGGCAGGGCCATAAAACCCATGATTAATCGCACTCAGCTGGGTGGCCCAATAGTACCGTCGGATGTCTGGAAGCGCAATACCCCCGTCGTACCATGGGAATATATACATTTTTATTAACGAGATTTCACAAAAATGAAATGCACTGTCAATTAAATGGACAAAAAAACGAACCAGTGACTCGCAGCTCTTGGGCTGTAAAGCCACGGCAAGGCACCAACCACTTTACATGCCATTCACACACCTTTCATACGTGATACACACAAGACCATTCACACCACCAGGCACAAAAACAACACATTACAACATGCACAAAAAGGGACAAGGTACACCCTGCTTCAGAATGACAAATATTACTGCACAGCCATCTAATCCTCAAGCGCACACACATACTGGTTTGGTTTGGCACGCGGGTGAGTGATGGTTCAGTATATACAATTGTATTAGCAAGTAATTTCACAAAAATGAAATGCACTGTTAATAATTGAAAGGGCGAGAAACTGAACCATTGACTCACAGCTCGTGAGCTGTAAAGCCATGACAAGGCACCAACCTCTTTACAGGCCATTCATACACCTTTCATACGTGCGACACATACAAAACCATTCACACCGCCAGCCGCGGGCCCATCACATTACAAGACTCACACCAGCAGACAGCGCCATTCAAGGGCCCATCACTTTCACACGCCCACATTCCTGACACAGCAACCACACAAGCTGATGGATTGCGTGGAGTGGCACTCAGCTAGCAGTGTGTTTAGTGACCAGCAGCAAGTCACTACTCACACACTGCCAGCCGAGCGCCAGTCCACGCACACCGTTAGCCAAACACCAGTCCACGCACACTGCCAAACCACGCACACCGCCAGCCACGCACACTGCCAGCCAAGCGCCAATCCACGCACACCGCCAGCCAAGCGCCAATCCACGCACACTGCCAGCCAAGCGCCAGTCCACACACACCACCAGTCAAGCGCCAGTCCAGGCACATCGCCAGCCAATCGCCAATCCATGCACACTGCCAGCCAAGCGCCAGTCCACACACACCGCCAGCCAAGTGCCAGTCCACGCACACCGCCAGCCAAGCGCCAGTCCACGCACACCGCCAGCCAAGCGCCAGTCCACACACACTGCTAGCCAAGTGCCAGTCCACGCACACCACTAGTCGAGCACCAGTCCACGCACACCGCCAGCCAAGCGCCAGTCCACGCACACCGCCAGCCCACGCACACCACCAGCCAAGCGCCAGCCTACACACACCGCCATCACATTTAAGATTTTTTTTAAGACAAAAATAACTACTAACACAAAATCTGAAACTAAATACATTGCACTAATGCCAACCTTGAAACCGAATCAAATTTTTTATAGAATACAGACCAGGCAGTTCACTTTACCACTCATGGATGCTCCCAAATGCTCCCAAAAATTATTTTGCGTGTGGTACTCTCTAAAACAAGCAGGGACACACAGCCCAGGGTTAGAAGGACACTCGGGGCAGTACATACGAGTCTCCTTCCGCGTACCTCTTCGCCAACAGACTCTACATCTCCTAGTGGGAAAGTCTTTTGAGGATGCGGGAGGAATGTAATCAGGAAAGTGGTGATCTTTCAATCGAGCCACATCCTCCACCACTCCAACTGTAGGAACTCTTGCCTGTTCCACAACAACAAGGCTGCCTATCAGAGATTGCTGAAACTGAACAAAAGTCAACTTTGATGCAGGAGAACACTCCTTGAACACAACAAAAGCATTGAAAGTTGCTAAATTAAAGCGATGGATGGCCAACTTCTTAAACCAAATGTAAGCCTTACGAATAGCAGTGTAAGGTTCCAACCTCTGATCTACTCTATCAACACCACCCATGTGCTTATTGTAGTCTAAAATGCACACAGGTTTGCGCATTTCAGAAATCTGACCCCAAACAGCCACAGGTGAAGTACTCCTCATGGATGGTAGTCAGCATGTACACATCCCTCCTGTCCACACATTTCACAGCTAGTAGTTCATCACTACGCAAGGAACTGCACTGTCCCCTCTGAAGTTTTCTGCAAACAAGCTCTTTTGGATAACCTTTACGGTTAGAGCGGATTGTGCCACAAGCAAAAGTGTCCACTGTGAACAATTCCCTAAACAATTGCACAGCAGTGTAGAAGTTATCAAGGTACAAATGGTGGCCTCTGTTAAACAGTCCTCTAGCAAGATCCCACACAATTTTCTCAAACTCCAAAAGTGGACGGACAACCAGGGGGGTCAATAGTGGAATCCCTACCAGTGTACACACGGAAATTAAAAACATATCCTGTCCTACTCTCAGACAACATATGCAGCTTAATTCCATAGCGTGCCCTCTTGTACTGCCTAAAAACCAAACGGCCCTTAAACAAGACCAAAGACTCGTCAATAGATATTTCTTTCCCTGGAGTATAGATCTCTGAAAATCGATCTACAAAGTGATCAAGAACAGGCCGAATCTTAAAAAGATGGTCACAGTCAGGGTGATCTTGTGGCAACGCCAAAGAATTATCAACAAAATGCAGCATCCGTAGCAAAAGTAAATACCGATCATGAGTCATAACTGCAGGAAATATGGCCGTTGCCATCAACGGACTAGTAGACCAATATGAAGCCATGGACGGCTTCCTCATCAAACCCATCAATAAAGTCAAACCCAAAAACTTCATCTCTTCCAAATTTGTGGGAGTCCACCGGGTAGCTCTAGAGTGGGGCCTAAGTTTGTCACTGTTGTCCCTCAAAAACTGTTCAGCATACAAATTAGTCTGCTCAACCATCTCACCCAAAAATACATCATCCATAAACAACTTTAAAAACTGTTTGGCAAAAAAAAATGTTCACAATCCACTCTACATCCTGCATCTCCACGAAAGGCAGGCAAAACCGGCTGCACCATGTTAGGATCAACCCAGAGTCCAGCACTTCCAGTAGGAAGCCTAGCAGCCTCAGGCTGCAATCCAGATGCCTCTTGCACCATCGGCACAGCAGTATCCTCCTCTAAAATAGGCACTTCATCTGCACTTAGAGTACCTTCATCATTCGATGATTCCATGTGGAGAGAAAACTCACTGCCTGAATCTTCCCCTCCCTCCTCTACCTCAGACGCACTGTCAGTCTCATAATCCTGCTCAGAGGAAGATCCAAGAAGCATACCAACCACCTGCTGAGCAGTCATTCTACGGCTAGCCATACTGCTTACTAATAAAAGTAACTTGTCAAACATGTCAATAACAACAAACACTTTGTAAAATAAGTAATAAACAAAATGCACCTTTATCAGAAATACCTATATACTCCAAAACGATACCACTCACTTGCCAGAAGCAGCTAAATTCACCACCACCTACTCTGCACAGACACAGTATGGATCAACAATATCCCACTAAAAAAAAGAAAGAGAAAAGAAAATTACACATAAGACAATGCAAAACACATCACAAAGAATTCCATGCACAAAACACTAACTAAATAAGCTGCCATTATGACATCACTTACAAAAAAATTCATTCTTACATGACAAAAATACTCCTTTGGAGAAAATACAACAAAAATGTTTTTCTTACCAAAAAAATGCAACTACGCAAAACTGCAGAACACCACTGTCGAAATCGCAAACGGGAATCAAAAGCTTTACACTAGAATAAAAAGGAGAAAAAAACATTACAATCACATATGCAAATAATGCACCAGTCCACACACAATCCACCAGCCAAGCTAAGGGGTAGGTGGGCCTAAGAGTATAAATAAAATATTCACCCCCGTAAAAGGGGAGCAACCCTTGCCTTTGAGGGCACTCCCAAACACAAACATTTAAATTAAAAAAAAACGGTGTCTAGTGGCTTCTGCCCCCCTTGAGGGCAGATGGGCCTAAAAACATACTGCTATTCTGCCACCCAAAGAGGGCAGAAATGACCACAATCATCCTCCCATAAAGGGGAGCGACCCTTGTCCAAGGGGCCGCTCCCCAACATAAAAAAAAAAAAACCTGGGTGGCCTAGTGGCCCTACAAAAAAACAAATCAGCCGATCTGCCCCTCAGGGTGGCAGAAACAGCCAAATTAATGCTCACCAAATGGGAGCAACCCTTGCCCAAGGGTCCACGCCCCACAAAAAAATCCTTGGTGGTCTAGTGGGCCCAATTTAAAAAACAAATGGCGATCTGGTCCCCTGCGGGGCAGACACAACCACAAATATTGGCCCCAAAGGAGAGTGACCCTTTCCACAAATAACTCCCTGGTGGCCTAGTGGGCCCTACATTAAACAAGCATTTGTAATGCAATCGGTATCGCCTTTGGGACCTTATATGTACTTAGCTATGCAGCACATTAGCCTGCGCCCTGAAACATCTGCTGTTCTTTGACATGGAGGAAAAGTAAGCACCAAACTGCGTGACACGCCAAGTATTGGAACACACGGGTGAGAAATATTGCCTTTCAGCGGGAAATTGTATAGTCCAAAGCTCTGTTTTTAATATAAAATCTGGGCCTTCGGTGGTCATATCACTGAAAATACAAGATTTAAAGAAAATATTATTGTCTATGGGTGCTCGTGGAAGACAATTTCTATGGACTGAAAACTAGAGAATGCTGAAGTGATTCTGGTATTTTACTGACCTCTGCTGGTCGTTTTCTATCAAGAAAGTTAAATAGAGGCACTTGATCTGAAAAAAAAGTCTCTCAGCGGAAGCAGACAAGTCCTAGGGCTGATCTCCAGAGCCCACCAACTATATAAACATATAAGTATATACTAAAGTATATACAAGAGGTCTCGAATGCTCGACCTGAAAATGGCAAAACCTGCCCCCCCTTCCCCCCCCCCCCTCCCCCCCCCCCCCCCCCCATGGGGGCAGACAACCAAAATCGTAAGCCCCCAAAGGGGAGTGACCCTTGCCTAAGGGGCCGCTCCCCCTAAACAGTAAAGCCTTGTCCCTTTAAAAAAAAATAATAATAATTCCTGGCGTCTAATGGGCATTCCTGCTGCACGATCGTGCAGCAGGAATGCACAAAAGAGGCATCGAGGGAAAGGAAAACCCTTTCCTTTCCCTCGATGTCTCTTTTGAGAAAATACCCCCCCTCCCCAGCCCCAAAAATTATCTCTTTGTTCACTGACGCGCAGGAAGCAAATGGCTTCCTGCGCGTCGGTGATCAAAGGGACACCTCCAATGACGTCAGCGCGACTTGCGCGCTGACGTAATTGATGACGCGGAGGGGGGGCAGGGGGAGGCAGGGGAAGGTCTTCCCCTGCCTTCACCGGTTACGATAACCCTCCCACGGGGGGAGCGCCATTGCTTCCCCTGTGGGTGGGTGTCATGACGAGCTGGACTCGTCATGAGCACACGACGACTGTGTGCCATTAAGGGGCCACTCCCTACTACATCTCTTTTAGTGGGCCGATTTAAAAACAAAAAAAAAATAAGTGTGCACCCCCCTCCCCCCCCCCCCCCCGGGGGGGGCAGACAAAGCAAGAATATATTGCCCCCAAAAGGGGGAGCGACCCTTGCCTAAGGGGCCGCTCCCCCTAAACAGTAAAGCCTTGTCCCTTTAAAAAAAAAATAATAATAATTCCTGGCGTCTAATGGGCATTCCTGCTGCACGATCGTGCAGCAGGAATGCACAAAAGAGGCATCGAGGGAAAGGAAAACCCTTTCCTTTCCCTCGATGTCTCTTTTGAGAAAATACCCCCCCTCCCCAGCCCCAAAAATTATCTCTTTGTTCACTGACGTGCAGGAAGCAAACGGCTTCCTGCGCGTCGGTGATCAAAAGGACACCTCCAATGACGTCAGCGCGACTTGCGCGCTGACGTAATTGATGACGCGGAGGGGGGGCAGGGGGAGGCAGGGGAAGGTCTTCCCCTGCCTTCACCGGTTACGATAACCCTCCCACGGGGTGAGCGCCATTGCTTCCCCTGTGGGTGGGTGTCATGACGAGCTGGACTCGTCATGAGCACACGACGACTGTGTGCCATTACGAGTCCAGCTCGTCATGAGCACACAAAGGTTTAAAAAGGGAACCACAGGGTGTCGTTATTACAAACAAGACCACTGTTTCACATCAAACAGGGATTGGGGAACAGAGATCTTTAGCTAACTCTAATATGGAGTCCTTAAATGGCTGCATCCAGGTTACTAGCGACGAGATCATTACTAGTGATCTGGATGCAGAGTTGCTTCCCCCACCTAAAAGATGTTGTAAGCCCAATTCCAAGGATACGTCTGGAAGCCCGCAGGTCATGATACATGATGCTCCGTCTGAGCCGGTTTTGCTTAAAACTATAGTTAACAATAAACAGGGCAAAGGCATTATGTTACAGAGTATAAGTAAAGGTGCTGGAAGGAGAGCTAAAAGAAAGGGCAATGGTACCCACGATACTGAAACATATAGTGTATTAAGTGAATTGGCTGATTTAACTAGACTAGTAAAGATAGAGCTGGGCCTGGCATCTATAGTAGAGAACCAAAATAGGCACCTCATATTGGAAGGCAAAATTAATCAAAAAGAGGACGTTATAGTGGGAGAAGCACCTAAATCGCGTAGCCTGAACACTTTAGGTAATGATATGCCTCACGGAATTCAGACAAATACAGGAGACAATATTACTATAGTCGAAGAATCCAAGAAACCAAACGATACTTTGTCTGCCAGAGGTTTAGGTAACGGGACAGAACCTATAGAAAAGGGAATTGACAGGACCGAAAAACTACAGGGTGTCAACCAACAAAGGGAAACCGGCCCTAACTCTGGGCTTTCAAATATTAAAACTTACGAACAACCACCAAAACACCAAATTTTAAATTTACCTCCCGCGGTGTTACCATATACAGTTGTGTTGACAAATGTTCCCCCATTTCTTGAGGGGGAAAAGGAAACATGGTATATGCTAAGGAATAGGGCAATTCATTGCCTGGGGATCAGAACAGGTTAAACAACGGATATGTTCTCAGCCTTTAAAATGGTAAGACATGTCCCATGGGTGGGTACGATTAGAAATTGCGTTCAAGGGAACTGTGTTGTGCTCTCCCTAGGAACCCCATCTCTGGTTCGTGAAATCTTTCGACGATTGGGCAATAATAATAACAATTTGGAAGCAGGCATAAAGGTTGTACCCCTGAGCTATTTCTATCAGCCAAGATCCTCTAATTGGAATAGGGATAGGCATTCCTTTATTCAGCCCATAAGTAAGTCGGTATATAATGTAGAAGTGACAAATAGATTTAGGCCACTTTAGTCCCTAGACAAGAATGATTGACTCCCTGACATTAGCAATTTGTTTAGCTGTGTAGATAATGCTGCACCTCTAAATCCCTGGGTGAATATGCTAGTCAGTAAGGATGGGGGACACAATTTTGCTCGAAGCGAGATAAAAGATACTAGGGATGAAATGGTAGAATCATTGAATGTTGAAACTAGTGATGCATGCCTAAATGTTGTCATAGAAAGCGGTGAGCATATTGCACTGACCCATAGCGACAGTTCTCCTGATATTCCAAATGTATTTGCCCCAGAGAGAATTAGTGAACTTTTTTGGAATATCGCTGGACTACAATCAAAAGTACATAAATCTATTTGGATTGACTTTATACATAGTTTTGATATTTTATGCTTCCAGGAGACTTGAATATTGGAGGGGATTAATATAGACGGCTATAAGACCTTTCATATCCCTGCTGTTCGGTCTATGCATGGAAGACATAAAGGTGGGATATGTGTGTACATTTCGAATTTGATAAAGGTCATAAAAATAGAAACAACAAAATCAACAAGATACTACCAAATGCTGGTCATTTATTTGAACTCAAATGTAGTAGTATGTGTAATTAATTTTTATAATAACATCGAAAAGGGACAAATGAGTGAAATTGTAAATTCACTCAGTGATGAACTAAGCAAAATAATGGTCTCAAATGGTACTGATATGATTACGCTATGGGGCGGGGATTTTAATGTTAGTGCCTGTTCTCACGTAGAATGCGGGTTGTGTAGTGTACATGATGAAGTTAATGTACCTATGCCACATTTTATGCACACTGTGAGGGGGAGAGGTTTAATGATCTAATGGCCGCACATGATTTGGGCTTTGAAAACATGCTGTGTACCCCGCCTGTTGATTTTACACATACGTTTATTGGCAGAGGACTAGCATCACTAATAGACTTTATAATTGTCCCTAATCGCTACGCAACATGGTTTGATAATTTTAAAATTTATCCCAATATCCTGAGTGACCACCTGCCCCTGATATCAACCTAGTCCTCCCTAAACAAGTTGGTCAACCGAATAATAATTATTTGGAGTGGACACAAAATATTAGCTTAGTCCGCCAGAATGGCTACTCTTTACCATACGCTCGCTAGCGATTCTGGAGAGGTTCTTCCATGCCCGTTCCCTAGGTTCTGCCCCGTTCCACCCCAGTTCCTGTGCCAGGTCTGGAACCTGAGATAACTGGGTACACACATCACGATATATCTGTAAGTTGTTTAAGCTCTCACTTGATGTATCACCAGTATATACAGATATTATGTACCACCATGGAATGTACAGTCTAACTTCACTGTTCGAAAACTGTGTATGATATACGATGTGTGAAATATGAAAATGGCAATAAAAATATTTAAAAAAAAAAAAAGAATGGCTACTCTTTACGTTGGGACAAGATAAATGCTGAGGAGGTCATTAAATGGATTATTGTTAACGCTTACGAACAGATAGTAGTGCGTCTACAAGATAGTACTGACTATGATGGAATTTTGAGGGCCTTTTCTTCTATTACGGGTGAGATTCAAAATTCGTTAAGAGCCCAAAATAAGGCATCCACGGTGAGGACTAACGGATGGTTTGACTCATAATGTACTAAAGCTTATACCCACCTGAAAGATGCTCTCCATAAGATAGAGAGAAATCAAGAAGAGATTAAATTATGCAGGAAGGCATACAATGTGGCCAGAAAAAATAGAAAAAAAGACTTCAAAGACCAGGCGTGGGACTTACTTCATGAGGCATCACTAAGGAAGGATTGCATTTTATTCTGGCAGGCAGTAAATGCTCCATTTCTTTCTAATAATGATCGAGCCAAGATCGAGGTCGCTATTGATGAAAATACATGGATCCATTTTTTTCAAGTGTATATAGTATTAAGGGGGCTGAAGAATCTCCTATTGATATTGATCCTCTGGAACAGGGAGGTATGGAAAGCTTTGCGCCTATAGAGCTGCGCGTCACATTGGACGAAGTTACAGCGGCAATTAATGCAAGTAAAGGCGGTAAAGCCCCGGGGCCAGATGGCGGGCCGATGGACTTGTTTAAGTCCATCCCACCATTATGGTCCCCTTTGCTGACTCGGGTGCTGGAGGCCTGCTGTGCGAAGGGCTTTATAAAGTCGTGGTCTGAATCAGTGATTATTCCGATTTTTAAAAAGGGGGGGAACGTGACAATCCTGCATGCTACCGACCGATTTCTCTTTTAGATTCTTTAGTTAAGGTAGTGGGTAGAATTGTCTTGAATAGATTACAAACCTGGGCTGAGGATAATAAAGTTTTGAGTGCGGTACAGTATGGTTTTAGACAAGGGCTAGGGACAATGGAGCGGGTGTTGAATTTTACTATGCTAACGGGAAAATACACTCAAGCCAAAGAAGGGAAACTCTACGTAGCATTTGTGGACCTTATGGCCGCATTTGACTGCGTTATCCATAATAGACTCTGGGATATTTTGCTGGATGTAAAGGTTGACCCTATCTTAGTCCAGTTTTTGAGACAATTGTATGCTGGGGCTTCTGCAAAGGTGAGGTATGGATTAGGGGGCGAATGCACGGCGTTGTTCGCTATGGAGAAGTGTGTGAGGCAGGGCTGTGTCCTGGCCCCCTTTCTGTTCTCTTTATATACCAACGCACTAGAGGAAGAATTATTGGCCAGGACAAGAAACCCTCCATATTATAACAACAAGCCTATTGTGTTGCTACTCTACGCGGACGATGCAGTGCTAATGGCGAGAACCCAGCTGGGCCTTCAGAGTGCCATTAGAACATATATTTGTTTTATGGATTGTCGGGCCTAACACTTAATGTTAAGAAAACCTTCAGAATGACATGTGGGAAGGGGATAATTAAATGTAAAAGCCTGCCTTTGGGGAATGACAGGATAGAAGTAACTAATACATTCACCTATCCGGGTGTCCTATTGGAACATACTGGCTCCTGGAACCCGGCGGTTAAGAGCAGGACTCTCCTTTTTAAGAAGTCAATCGGGGCTGTGGTAAATTTTGCTAAAAAATTGGGTAAAAGGCCCCCGGGGATTCTTCTTAAAATTTATCAAGCTAAATGCTTGAGTATAGCAATGTACGGGGCAGGAATCTGGGGTTACCAGGATGTAGCCCCATTACAAAAAGAGAAAAACACTTTTTTAAATTTATTTTAGCAGTCCCGCGTTGTCAGTCTATAACTGTCATAATGAACTGGGGATTCCCTATATTTCTGATATGATCACGATGCAGCCTTTGTTACTATGGCATAGAGTTTTATTAGAGATATTATTAGAGATGCCATGAGTCTATGCCATGCAAATAAAATTACCTGGCTGAACTATATTAGAAGATTTTTAATAGATGTGGGCAAACCTGATTTTTATATTCATCCGGAAACGATGAGTTCAATGTCCAGGAAGAATTTTAAAGTGGTATGTCCGTCTCACTTGGAGTCTCTAAGAACTGCATCAGAAATGAAGAAATGCACTGTGATCCCACACCAGTTAACTCTTGTAACCCCCACTATACAACCATATCTGGACTGGTGTATAGGAGGTTATGACAGGTATGTTCTTACCAGATTTAGATTTGATAGCTTCCACCGATTAGTTAGTTCCCTACAGTAAACGACTGGACCAGAGATTTATGCCGATGCCCATGCGATGAGATGTCTTTCCAATCAACAATACATATGATTTTATTTTGCAAATTTTATACACCTGAAAGAGGTAGATGGATTTTGCCACTGTTAAAGAGAGGGGGTTGTAGGCAAGTCGTCCTGCCTTTTTATATTTGCAAATGTTGGAAAATGATTATTGTGTGGGCGTCATGGCTGGATTTTTGAAATCCATATTGAAAAAAAGGAAAAGCATAATTTGGGAAAATTAGTATGATGCTGACTATTGCCTATAAATCTAGTTCCTTCTTTAGGAGTCTAAAGAACTAACTGACGGGTACTGCTAGAGTTGAGATCTATGTAAATATGGAATTACTGCGTATATTTTTAATGTTTCTTTGAAGGTTTTTTTTTTTTAACATGTTACTTTGATGATTGTTAATGCCAAAAATCGAATAAAGTATATATTTGATTTGATTTGACTTACATGTGCTAAAGTTAGTTTTACACTCAAAAGAATTTACTCACGTGAAGATCTGTGTAGTAACAAATCTACTTACCGGAGCTGGAAGTGGATGGGAAGTGGTAGTTCCAGGTCTAAAATGCCCTGCGAGTTTGTGCTCACCCACAAACTTATATGTTTAAGGGTTTTCACTACCTCCTCTCTACCCATTCCTACCCTAAAAAAAAAAAGATAATAATAATTTACACTTGACAAGGCAGGAGTAAATGTTTTACATGGTGGAATGGGACCCCCCCCCCTTTTCCCCAATAAAAAGGTGGGGGGTTAGGAAAAAATCCCCCCAAGTGGTAAAAAGAAAAAAAAAGTTATTCACTAGTGAATTGATGCTTGCTCTGTAGATTTTCACATAAGCACCTGTTTTGTTTGTTCAAAAAATGGATTTCAGAAAAGTGAAGTATTGTTTCCAGGCCTGTTTCTGTAAACTCTTGTGAATTCATGAAAGTTTTAATCTGCTCCAGTACAAGGCCATAGAACTGTGGGTGTTCTTTCGGAACTTTAAGAATGGGACCACTAATTAATTTGTTTTTTTTTAATGTTGCCTATAATAACACTGCTCTTAATGGTTTAACACTGATCTCCCATTATTATGTTTTTTAAATAAAAAAATAAAAATCTGTATTTGTAAAGCGCAAACTATTCACCCTTACGGGTCTCAAGGCGCTGGGGGCCGTTGTGGAAATTAAGTGAGCTATTGCCCAGAGTCACATGGGGCTGAGCTGAGCTGCCGCTGGAGTCGGGGATCGAACTGTGAACCCTGTGCTCCAAAGTCAGCTGCCCTGGCCGCTGCACCGCACCACATTTGATCCATGCCATGGATCAAATGTTTAATTAGTACCCTAAGATACATTGTATTTAAAGGGGTCCTTTAAAATGTGTACAATAGTTTAGCAGAACTGCCTGTAACCTTCACTCTTTTTTACAGATTTCAAATATTACTTGGCTACATTTTATTTTGAAAACGATCACTAACCATGCATCAGTTCTTTGTGTATTTGCATATAATCACAGAGCATTCTGTGAACATTATAAATGGCCTCAAAATATTACATTTACCAAACAAGTGTACTCCCTTTTGTATTGGGCCCACTGTCAGTCATGCAAGTTGAGTTTACAGTTCGCTGTAATTTCTTAGTGTTTTTGCAATAAAAAAATCATATAAACAATTGTTTATATGATTTTTCACTGCTATGACATATCAACGGTGGGTAACAGACCGTGTTAAACACTGTTGCTACGTCATAAAGAAATTTCAGGCTACCCTAGTTTGGCTCTCTCAACAGCTTGTCAGAGCATTATTGGACAACAGGGAGCACAGCTTCTGTAGAAGAGCAAAGAGGAAGTGGTAGAGCAGGTGTATGTGTGTCCCTGGGCCTCCGTCCCTGGGCCTCCATCCCTGGGCCTGGCATTATTATCAGGGGAAGGGGGGCATGTGCCAGCCCCCGCCCCTGGCTGATTTCAGCCCTGGGGACCCCCTGGTGCCATGCATAATTTTTAGGGGGAGGGGCGCACACAGCCCCCCTCCTCAAGCTAACTTTAGCCCAGGGTCCCAACCCCGTGCAATTTTCATGAGAATGGGGCATGCGGCCCCCCTACCCGGGTCGACTTTGCCCCGGAGACCCCATACCCCGGCACCCCTCTTAGTGGGAATGGGCACGCGCCTTCCTACTTGAGCCGATTTCGGCCCCAGGGCCCTGCTCAAAAAAAAAAGGTGGGTGCCCTGGTGCTCACCCAGGGCGCATACCATAGTCTAGTTGGGGGCAGCGGTGGGGAGCCCCAAGACCACCACGACCCCAGCCTGCTCCCCGCATACAGTGGCAGCCAGCATTGCTCCCCACCCACAAGGAGTAGCTACTAATGCTGCTCCCTTTAGGCTGGAGCAATATTTTGATTGGTTAGCGGGAGCATTTTTTAAGCTCCCGCCCGCTGGGAGCGAACTTAGTATTTGCTCCCGCTTGGCGGAAGTGTTGAAAATGTTCCTGCCAAGCAAGAGCAAACACAGGTTTCCCTGCCCGTGCCGCTGTGGGCAAGGAAGCCACTATGTGCTGGGATACGCTCCCTGGGACATAGCATTTGAGCTGGCCCTTGGGGATGGGGTCCCTGGACATCATTAGTGGCTCCGGGACCGACACGGTGTGCCCCCCTCGCTTAAAGTAATCGGCCCCAGGGTGAGCCCCCTTCCTATTTTACAAAATGTTGTTCCAGGGTTGGGCTCCCTGGGACTTCTTAAGGGTCTGGAAAGGGGGGGATAGGGGACCGAGTGCTAGAGTCCTGTAATGGCTGCCAGAAACATTTTTCTCATGTTGCTGGCAACCAATCAGAGCGCTCGCTGGAGTCTGACTACCGTGGGAGCAAGGTACTCCAAGGTAAATAAAGCTACCAAGGCAAATCAGAATGTTCTACTTTTAAATTGGTGCTCCTTGATGAGTCTTGAGACTCCTGCTGATCCTACTGCCTAAATTTACAATTATTTTTTCCCCTAAATTTATCAAAAACTACTGAATGGATTTATAGCATATCACAAAAAGCTCAATATGTGGACAAAGATCTAGCTTCCTGCCAAATTTGGTTTAACGTTGTTCAACAGTTTTTGCTGCAGCCTTGTCTATGTAAAATGCATGGGGATTTTGCCTTTTGCAACCTTCCTTTTTTCCTCGTCCCCGCTTGACGGATTACCCTGAAACTTTCTAGGAAGGAGCTGAGGTGGGTGAAGTAAAAAGAATAAAAGTTTTGTGAAGATGTGTGAAATGGGCCAAAGTTATTAGCAAACCAAAAAACGCTCTTTCCATTGAAAAGCAGACCTCACTATAACTACCTAGTGGCGACTTCTGCTAGGTAATATATATATATATATATGTATTAATTAGAGGTCATATTGTGTAGAAGCTGAAAGCAGTTGCACATGATTTTGAGGAACATAAAATTATAGATGGGTAAAAAGCGAGTTACAGGGATGTTTGTCACCAAGGGGGTTCTGGCGACATCATAGATTACTCAAACTTCACTCTTGTCTGTTTGATGTCACTTAGAACTCCTCAGTGAAAAACATACCCAGATTTCACCGTTAGCCATCTATAATCCTCAGGAAGGCTTTATCATTGACATCAGATTCTAAATTAGGTAACTCACTGCTCTGATGTAGAACCAGTTGATAACAAAACTAGTTTACCCACTGGTGCTACTTCAGAAATGCCAGATGGACTGGGCTCTCTGAGAGCATGTCAGTGCAGCTCTGCTTGTCTGCTTTGACTGAAAGCAGAAATTATAGCTGAAGGAAGGCAGAGAAGGTGGGAGGATGGTTAAGGATGGCACATAGGTTTTTTTTTTTGTTGCATTTTGGTCAGGGAGGAGAGAACATGTTTTGTATGGTTCCCCCATTACAACTCTACCCCTGCGTAGTAGTTGAAAGCAGCAGCAGGTGACTTTGAGGGCCATATATAACATGAAATTATAGTTGGTGAAAGCAAATTATGGTGATGTGAACCCCTGTGTGAAAACCATCACCATAACTCACTGTTACCCATCTATAATTGTATATCTTATTTATTGCTATTACTTTGAGACACTAGTGTGAAAACACAACTGTGACGTAACAGCAGTGGGAAACAAAAGTTGTTTCCCACTGTTGCTGTGTCATAAAAGAATTCCAGGCTGCTCTGATAGAGCGTTATGAGATGCTGCCAGTGCAGCGCTGTTTTTGTTTCCTCAATGGAGATCAGAAAGCACAGCTTCAAGAGGAGAGAAGGCCCCAGAGGGTGGTAAAGGTGAGGGTTAGCAGGCAGGGTATTTTTTGTAAAAACTTCTTTTTAACATTGAGGGCATATTATGTATGGCTCCCTCATTACCCCTCGGCTTCTGTGTAGCTGTTGAAAATGGGAACAGACGATTTTGATGGCCATCCATAAGTATCATACAATTATAGATGGATGAAAAGTTTATAACCGATATTTTTCCAATCTTGGTTATGTGACATCATGGGCAATGCGAGCTTCAGTCTTATTATCTGTTTGATATCACTCAGACCCCCTTGGTTGTGGGTAACCCTTATATTCATTGTTACACATCTATAATTCTCTATTTGAACATCTTCTACTTATGAATGGTTTATCTTACCCGCAGACACTCCTACCATACTCTGCTACTGTAAACAGGCGATCATAACTTGTCTGATGCCAGGGATAAGGCCTCATTGTTCAGTGGACAAAATAGACATGAAAACTTGTTGTCATTGACTGCAAACGATATGTCCTTGATGTTGGGAGATAGGAATTCCACATCTCTGCTGTATGCTTCTGGGGGATTGCTTCTGTGGAACAGTCTGGGCTGTTTTACTATCAGAATCACTATTTGTGCTTTCAGATGATAAACATAATCAAAGACTTAGTTGTTTTTCACCACCTGTCTCGAGACAAATACTGTCTTATGGGACTGAGCCGCCAATGCCTCGAGTACTGGAAAAGACAGTCCAACCTTCATTGAAGGAGTTGTTTGCTTTCAGGGTAGGCAGCAAAATGCCTCAAATAATTATGGCTCTTTTCCAGGAACAATAAACATTGGATAAACCCTATGAGAAACACCATAGCTTGCAGGAGTATACAGTTTCTTTGCCCATTTTGATAGTAATGAATTTGTGGCACATGATAAATGACTATGGCAAGAGGTTCTCTGAGGCTTATGCTCTGGCACAACATATGCCACGTTCTTCTGATACTCCCAGTTAACCCTGGGCGAAGTACTATGCTACGCTCGCGTAGTTTGCGCTACTTCGCACTACGCATATTGCATGTAGCACAGGGCAAACACGCGTAGCGGTAATTTTTTGCTTGCTCGCGGTCCTCAACGTCAAGTTGGTGACCGCGAGTGACCAAAATGACATCCCGGCGAGATTTTTTCCTCGTTCGCGATCAGCAACATCAAGTAGCCGATCTCGAGCGTGGCAAATAAACCTCCTGGCGAGATTATAAACGTCAGGTTTCTCATTGCGAGTGGTCGCGTATGCTCGCGACGAGAAACTACCAGACCGCATTGAGAAAGCTGCCGCTCGAGTACGAACCTACTCGAGCGGCAGAAAACGACCGCTTGCACTGTGCAAGATGCTGTTTGCAATGATTGCACAGTGCGGACAAGCATCCGGCACTGTGCAATCATCGCGAATAGCATTTCCTACCGCACTACGCAGTTCGCGTAGTGCTACGCGTAGCTTGCGAAGTGCACTTCGCGAACTACGCCCAGGGTTACTCCCAGTGCTGCATTGCTTCCCAATTGCCCATTGAGCTTGCAAGCACAAAAACGAGAGAAGAGCTTATCCTCAGTTACCATTTGCCATGATCATATTGAAAGTGATGCAGATGACCAGCTGGAGAAAGGAGAGATTCCTCAGGATCCATCAAGTTTTGGTCAGGACTTAATGATTATGTCGCCCCACTGTCTGCATCACCTATGCTGCTAACTCTTCTCCAGAGGACATAGGAGGCTTTCTCAAGCTCTTGGAACATGCTTTTAGATGTTTTGACCTGCCTTTGCCAGTGAAGCAAACACAATGGTTTCTTTATGACTTTAAGGATTTAGCTAGAAAATCTGTTAGATCAATTCCTATTGTTCATCACATTTGGAGGAAAGATTAAAACCTATGAAGAATCCTGCTTCTGTCGCAGCTGACGTTCCTCGACTGGATAAAAAAATATAGGGTGCCTGAAAGTTTGCTTACGTCTGATAGGCCATCCACGTCCAGATTCAGTGGTGATGCAGGTGGGCCAAAGAAAGACCAGGAATCCTTCTAACCCTTGTTCGGCACCTCCCGACAAAGAAGGCAATGGCACTGACATCTATCAGAGTCTCTAATGCGCTGGTCATATTAGAAAGGTATGATATTAGAAAGGTATGAAATGCAGATTTGGTCCTACATGATAGCCTTCTTAGAATTTCTACCTGAGGATAAAAGAAAGAAAGCTAAAGAAAAATTACAGAAAGGTGAGAAAACTTTATCTGAAATAATAAATACAGCAATAGTTGTGTCCTAGATGGCTTTCAGACAGATGGCGGGTGCAGCAATTGTATGCCGGCAAGGTCGGACGAGGGCCACTGCCTTTCATCCGGAAGTGCAAACCAAAATATTAGAGATGCCTTTTGATGGTGAAAACTTTAAAAAAAAGCATTTCTATGGTGCCATCCAATCTAGTAAAACAGACACTGATACAGTACGTTCTTTGAGGACATAACAGCATCGTTTTCTGCCCTTTTAGGGAGGCAGAGGAAGAGACCAGTTTATTGCAAGAGCTTCTTACCAAGCTTATAGATATCAACCCTATCCCCAATTTCAACAGGGATATCATCCACATACTCGTGACAGCTTGCTCGTAGATTACCTCTGGCTGGGGGGAAAGGCCAAGAGGCCTCCAGATGTCAGTGACAAGTTGCAGGCACTAGTCACCTCCATCTCTTGACAGCAACATCTGAACAAAGAACGTTCCACATATTAAAATCATTGGAAGAACATATCTTCAGACAAATTGATGTTAGATGTAATACAGCACAGTCACACCCTAGAATTTATTCAAAAGCCACACAGACTCTCTCTTTGAAAGAGGTCTGATCAACATCTAACTCTATTAAAAAAGGAAATTCTATCATTTGTCTCCAAGGGTGCGATAGAGGAAGTTTCACTTGAACATCAGAACAAGAGCTTCTTCTTTAACTTCTTCCTCTTCTAGAAAATGTCCTGGAAATGGAGAAAAGTTATGCATCTGAGAATTTGGAACAAATAGATAAAGAAACAGCCTTTCAGAATGCTCTTTACAGGAGATTTTACAACTACTAAACTCAGAAGATTACAGGACAGCAGAAGATCTCGTCTAAGTGTACTTCCAAATCCCCATACATGTAAAGCATCGGAAGTACCTAAGGTTCGAGATGGCAGGGTGCCATTAACAATTCAAAGTTCTTCCCTTTGGACTTCAATTGGCGCCCAGAGTTTTCACAAAAGGCATGGCCCTGTTGGCAGCATTCTTGAGAAGTAATGGTCACCAGGTGTCACCATACCTGGACGACTGGCTTATCAAAGGCCCTCAGTCCGCCCAGCAAAAAGATCTACTTTAGCCTATCTTCAATTGTTCAAAACTTTAGACCTTAAATTAAACAAAGAGAAGTAATTCCTAATGCCATCTAGATCGTCGGTTTTCCTAGGAGCAATTTTGGGTACAAAAGCTGCCAAAGCTTATCCAGCGGTAGAGAGAATTCAGCGAAAAATTGCATTACCAACTTTCCTATCAAAAAGAAAGTTCACTTCTGTTCAGATGTTAAATCAATGTTGGGAATGGTGTCTTCTTGCATTCCGTTAATTCCGACTTGTTGACTCAGAATGAGACTGTTGGAGGAACAATTGGATGCACTATGGATTAAGCTCCAGGGAACATTTGAAGACCCCAAAAAACATAATTCCAACTATGAGGCTAGTAATGGCATGGGGGGAAGAATATTTATGCGGGCCTATCATTCATCCCAGCGCATTCTCACTTTGTAATGACAACGGACACTTTCTTGGAGGGTTAGGTGGGTCCTCCGCCATGGTGGAGTAGCGTCGCCCCACTGCTTTGAGCAGTGTAAAGGAAAGGAAATATAAAATGATAATAACTTTTAGTTATCATTTAACGTTTCATTCCTTTAAGGGCGGGAGGGTGGGCGGGGCTGCTCTGCTCACGGAGCAGGGCAGGACAGGAGGGGTTTGCCCACTTCTGAGTGACTGTTTGGTCGGCCCTATTGGGCTGCCCACACCAGTCATGCACACTTTCCCCGTTCTGCAAGCAGGCTGCCCTGGTTGAGCGTCAAACCAGGATGCTCAAAACCAGCATTGTGATTGGTCAGAGGAGCCTGGGTGGTTGCCAATCACAATGCTGCATTGCAGCATTGTGATTGGTCAGGGGAGCCTGGCTTCCTGTTTCATGAGGAGAGCAGGAGCAAGAAGCTGAGATGCGGCGGCAGGACTGGCGGCAAGGTAAGTGTGTACATTTTATTTTTCTTTCATTGCGCTACCTCGCTCTGTGCCCGTCTCACCACCCATGAGTAATGCCGACCGCCACTGTTAGGGTACCCATCTTCAGGGCCTGGAGATTCACGGCAGATGGTCTTCTTGAGAAGCAAAACAGCACATCAACCTCCTAGAGTTGAAGTCAGTTTGCTAAGGTCTCTGATCCTTTCTTCCCAGAATACGTGAGTCCCTATCTTGATACGTACAGATAATACCACAACCAGGGCCTATCTCATCAAACAGGGAAGAACGAAATCAAAGATTTTGTCTATGCTAGCCCTATCAAATATGTAAATGGTTGCTTATTCACAACATTTCCTTACAAGTGGACCACGTCCCTGGAGTGGAAAAGGAATGGGCAGATTCCCTGAGCAGAACTTCAAGACAGTGT
This sequence comes from Triturus cristatus, assembly GCF_964204655.1. Lineage (NCBI taxonomy): Eukaryota > Metazoa > Chordata > Amphibia > Caudata > Salamandridae > Triturus > Triturus cristatus. Next base: position 753,477,890 of record NC_140592.1, read on the forward strand.
CACAAATGGGGATTAAATCATCAACAGTTACTACAAATTTTCAAACAATGGGGAACCCCAAATTTGGATTTCCTTGCAACTCTTCAGAACAAAAAATGCAAGATGTTCACAATCAGATTTCCTCAGAGAAATTCATGGGGAAATGTGTTTCTTTTGGCCTGGACAGGACTGTTCGCTTACACCTTTCCTCTAATTCCTAAGGTTATACAAAAAAAGAAACGTGAACTGTGCCACCTCATTCTGAAAGCTTCAGCGTGGCCAAGGCAATATTGGTTCATAAAGATTCTTCTCCTAACAGAATGCCCACATACTCAGCTCAAACCAACAGTGAACCCCATTTCCATGAGCAAAGGTCAGATTGTTCGTCCACAGATACAGTTGCTTAGCTTATCTGCTTGGCTCCTCGCGACAATGAATTTGAATAATTTAATATATACCAGAAGAATGTAAAGTAATTCTAGAACAATCTCGAGCACGTGCCATGTGTAAACCCTATAAAGCAAAATGGAAAAGATTCTGTTATTGGTGTGCAAATAATCTACACCCTTTTACATACTCTCCGGATCGGATTCTACCTTACCTACTCCACTTGGCAAGATCAGGTCTAGCTCATAATTCAATAAAAATTCATCTGGTATCTATATCAAGATTTTGAAAACAAAGTGGACAAGTTTCGCTCTGGTCTAATAGACTGATCAAGGAATTAATGAACGGTCTCTTCAGAACCTATTCTCCATTAAGTCAGTTTGAGTCTATACATAAGACAGAAATAAAATATATATTGTGGAAAATTGCCCTTCTCTTTTGGCTCTCGCCTCAGCTAGACAAATAAGTTAAATACAAGCTTTCTCAGTTAAAGAACCCTATTTACAGTTCAAAGATGTTAGGGGGAAACTGAGAACTAATCCTCAATTTATTACAAAAGTTCCAACTTCATTTCACTTGAACAAACCAATTGTTTTGACCACATTCTTCAAAAACCCTTCAACCACAGCTGTAAAATCCCTGTATTCTGTGGACTATAGAAGATGTTTAACATTTTATATATAGAGAGAACAAAGACTTTTAGTAATATCTGACCAACTACTGATAGCGTTTACCCTGCCTGGGAGGGGTTGCACTATATCACAGAGCTGTATAGCTTGATGAGTACATGAAGCCGTTGCCTTTTGCCGTGACAAAGCAGGAAGGCAATTGATCTGCTAAGGTTAAGGCACATTCCACAAGAAAAGTGGCCACATCTACTTCCCTGTATGATGGGTTTTATTTTACTGGACATTTGCAGCGCAGCATCATGCTCTAATGTCTAAGACCTTCACCAAGCATTATTGTTAGCGTTTTTCTTGGAAAGCAGGTGCTGCTGTTGGGCAAGCAGTCTTACGTCGCCTTTTATAGTAAGGTAAAGAATTGTTGTTTACTACAGGTCAAGTTATACTTTATGTTTAAAGTTTTATATTTGGAGAAGGAAATGTTAGTTTTATGATGATAATTAGCATGTAAGTATGGTCAGTTTCTACATCAGAGTAGTTTGCTATAACCACTGCCTCTCCTTTACTAGGTACTGCTTACTAATCTGATTCAAGCATGTGAATCTATGAAAGATTCAATACCGTAGCAGAAACAAGTTACTTACCTGCACACTTTGGTTCTCCAGTATTGCTACCTTTCATAAATTTGCATGCGATCCTCCCTCCTCCCCATTGGGGCTCACCACTCTGAACACCTCTTACGTTTATCTTGTACATTCATGCTTGAAATCTGAGGTATGGTGGCTCTGCAGGGTTAGAGTGCTTCAGGGTCTATGCTCTGATTGTTTTATAAGAATCAAATTTCAACCAATGTGAATTGGTTACCAATGTCACACCTGCTCTTTGGTTCTCAATGCTTATATATGGCACGGCTTGTTATTATTTCTGTGGGACTACCACCATGATCAAGGGTAAGATTCAAACATGTGAATCTATGAAAGATATCAATACTGAAGAACCACCGTATACAGGTAAGTAACTTGGTTCTTCCTTTCCCTTGAGTCAGGGATCAGGAGGTACCCACAAATGTGTTCATTTACCAACACTGCTTGAATAATGGCTCCCCACTACTATTGATTGTACCCACAGCGAAGAGCACACTCTCAAACGTACTGTTGCTGCACTCGGAAAACCATATTTAGAAGGAACATTGTACCTCACTTGTGAAGGTGGAACTAGTGGAAAAGGCCCAAAACACAACATGTAAAGAACATTTTCCACCCCAAAAACCTGGGAAACCAAATCAGCACATTTTTAAAAATTAGATACTCGGGCGAGTCCTGGGTGACTTGTGTGGCTCTCACCAGGTATTTGTTTTTTGTTACACACCCAGAAGCCCTTGCAAACCTCATTTTGTCGAAAACGCACATTTTCCTCACACTTCCTCCACTGAGCGACAGAGGTACTCAACTTGGAGTCGATTGCATGAAGCAGCTTGTCACTGGGAATCAATAAGTGGGTAGCCACAAGTGGAAGATGCCTTGACTTCACGTGTTGTTCAACTACAACACAGACTCATTCTGATCAGTGCAATGACAGTATTAAAACGTGACTCCTGTATTGTGATGACACTTTCTTGCTTCAAAACAAATTTTTAACAGGTTATAACAGATTTATAAGAAAAGTGGCTGCTTGATATTTAAGCTGAGTGCCCCCTCAAGATGGGTGTGAAGGAACCTTATTGACTACCTATTACGAAACATGGATGTGGTAAAACCAATGTATGGGCTATAGATCAACTGTACTAGAAGTACCCCAGTGTTCGAGACAAAACCAATATCTGGCATCAATTGTAGACCATCAGGTCCTTAGAGTAACTTCAACTCTCTACTCCTGTGCTCCTATACATCAGTGAATAAAGAACCCACTCTGTCCTTGTACAAAGTTGTATGAGTCACCCTCATCCTAACTTATTCCACCAAAGTTGACCTAAAGCTTAGAGATTTCCCCCTCCAGGGACTGCAACCATGTCAAAATATTTACTGTAAGCTCTGTGAATTTGTCTTGCCCAGCACAATGCAAAACACAACTTACAATAATAAGGTTCTCTCCATACAAACCCAATATCTTTGTGTCTTCAAAGACTAAGACATATTTTTAGGTCTCAGCTAACCGGCGCATGTGCTGTCTCGAAGAGACATGTAGTTTTCAATCTGTGGGCTTAGCCCACCCATAGGCTTACCATTTGCTCATTGTGTCATCGCTCTAATATCATTTGTCCCCATTTTTCCATGGCATGCATGTGTCATACCTCCTCTTGTGTTTAGCCTTCCCTCCGAGCATGGACCAAGTACTTGTGTCCAGCCACTGATCCTGTTTTAGGAGCTACTTTTTTCAATGTCTTTGAGCACTTGTGTTTTTACAAGCTTTGTCTCACAGTGAGGTCACAACGAGAGGAGCAGAGTCAGCTCAGCACCAGGTCCTTTCTGTGTTAGTAGATGAGATGGTTGAACTGGGAGTAATTCCGCTCTTAGTGTCTGCATCTCCTCGAATAGTTACATTGGTCGTTTTAAGCGTCGCTTGATTTTCACTAGTACATTCAGTCCAATTTCCTCATTTCCACCTCTGCTCATCATGCTGTGTGCCTTTAGAACCCACTGGTTTTGGTAATTGCATAACCCATCTATTTTGGTAACCTGACCCCACACCCAATCCTCCCCCATCTCATCTTCCCGCCATCTCCCCATCCTTCAGCAGTTGGGCTAACCTCTGTTCCAGCTGTATAGTGGCACATTGTTCTGCTGCTCCATTTCCGTTGGGCAGTGTTGTACTGGGTTACATTTTGTACGGCTTATAATTGGGGTCTCTGTAGCATATACAGTCCTGTTGAGCCAAATGGAGTGAGCCTGGTGGAGTTTTCACCTACCAACAGTTTGCAGCTGCGGACGGCCATGTTTGGTTTGGAAGCTTAATGGAGACCCCATCTTAATTAGGGTTACGCTATGAAGTTGACAGCCATCTTTGAATGCATAGAGTCACAATGTATTTTATAGTACAAACATACGGCAGTCTTCTGCTTTGGAGGCTGGACTCATGGGCTGTTATGTAGAAAATAAAGTAAGCGTTTTATTTTAAACTTGGTAAGGAAGACACCCCCTGTCTGTGGCCTTTGCGTCAGGCTTTTCTCTTACACCTCACTCCCCTTGATGTTTCTCATTTTATGGGGATTCTGCACCTTCTAGTAAGCGTGCATAGGAACCTGATTCATTTAGCCTATGGGCAATATCGTGGCCTGTGTTTATGTGTATGAGGACTCTAGTGGTCCTCGGCAGACTCCTTACAAGTATTAGGTAATCTGATGGGTGTGAATGGTTATGGTTAATAAAGTTTGTAACGCAGTGTGTTCAGTTAACTGTTGCATGCTGAAGAATAAGGACGTGCAAACCAGAGTTCTGTGTGTGGTGTGGTCTGTTACATGCTCTTGGGCTGGGGAGGATGCTACAACTGGCGATGAGATGGGGGATACGTGCTTCCCCCAACTATACGAGATTGCTCTCAATAAGAGTTTGCCATGGTCTAGCAGACTGCTTATGCGTACGCCTGAAGAAACTTTCTACAGTTGGCATATGTGGAGTCAAAGCGCAACACCAGCTTTTGAGAGGCCCTCGAAGAGGGTGAAGACCCTACAGAGGAATACAGTCATTAAGGGTGGCAAAAAAATCTAACGGTAAGGCCGAAAGGAGAACTACTTCACAGCATAACAGAGCCAGCACTGATACAAAGCATAGATGCTAAAGACAGTGGCAACCAGATTTGAAGACGTGCTAAAGGCAGCGACAGCCGGGTGCATGAAAGTGCTAGAGGCAGAGACGACCAGGTGCAAAGAAACACTAAAGGCTGTAACAACTGGGTATAGAAAATACACGCATACTTATTTGAACGAGCGAGGGAAGTACCACACGACCGTGAATCGAGTGACGACCTAGCCAGGGTAAGCATCTGATGCATGCAAAGTGGCAAGTGGCATCCAATACACTGAAAGGCTTTCAGAATAGTGACACTTTTCAATGTCTGCCAAGCATAGAGCCAAATATGGTGCAGCCGTGTTCCTGAAACCACCACTTCTTTTGAATATAGCCAAAAAGCAGAATATTGGCACCAGATGGACTGCCTGGATTGAAACGTTCGATGACTTCATAGATGCTACAGAAGAAGCAGATGACAAAAGACTATTAAACACTTAAAGAATCTTGCAGGTGACGGAGTAGATGAGGTGATAAAGATGATATTACAAGCTGGTGAGATATCATACTGCCAAGTTCAATCCAGTGCTGAATGTTGTCTTAAAGGTACTGTCACGTGGCTCAGTTAGGTCCAGAAAGAAGCACTGCCATTTTAACATATACATGTTTCTTAAGTTGCCTTTCTTTCACACAATGACTTTTGACACACATTTGCTTGCATGACAGTGCAGGGTTAGGTTCTCAGAAACTCAAAATAGAAATCCTCAGCAAACGTATGTTATGTCACAATACAAATAAAATGCGTAACGTAAGCATAGATTAGGTACACGTAGGTAGGTTCTTGTTCTTTTCCTTTTTATTTCTTGGTGTTCAGACAGCAGACATGTGTTTCGTCGCATACATGGGAATTTGTCCCACGACTTTATCAAGGCTATTGTCTTTTTGTGAGAATTCCTTTATTTGTGGTGATACTTCCAACCCACAGTGGGGTTCAGTTTCCTGCGACGTCCCAAATATCCGACCTTAAATCCAAGGGATCCCAGTATGTCCCAGATGCTCAAGTTCTATTTAAAGTTTCACAGGTCACAAAATACAGACGTCGCTCCTCGTGTTGCCGAGTACGGTTCTCAGAAACCATATTGCTTACAAACCCACTTCATAAGTACACTTGCACGACACCTTGAACATTTTGTACGCGGCCTAGACACACATTGTGCAAATATTGTAATATGTTTTCGTCCATGAGGCGATGTGGCTGTCAAAGAGACAATAAACCATGCAAGCTCAGCTGCAGCATCAACTCAGAAGCAGGGATGCCATTGTTATAAATACACACGCACTTCTGTGCTCAAATTAGAGGAGCACTCTGCTGTCATAGCGGTGTTGTGGTTTCAACTAAGCTGGTTCCTGTTACTCCCTCTGTAAGGAGGGATTTCCAACCTATGATCAAGACAGAGACTTATATACCTTGCCTTCAGGAAATTGTGATTTAGATCATCCAATAGGGGAATCCTTGGCAGAGCACACACACCCTAGACAACTAGGTTAGGGACACATAGTAGGAGTACACTATACCCCGTACTTATATTTCAGCATGTATACAGTGTTTTAGCAAGATGGTTGAAATGTTCATTCTCTTCACCCTCCTCATATTACTAATCACTTTTTCCAACTTCTATCACTAATCTAATCACTTGTATCTGCTTCTGGCTATTGATCATAGCAGCACATATATTTATACAATAATTATGATGGTTCAATAAATATTGAAAACGCCCTTGGTGTATTTCCTGTATATCTCTCAGAGTGTGCACAAGTGACGAAGCGAAAAGGATCTAGATCCCGTTACCACTATTCCTGGGAGAAATAGGGTTGTCATGTCTTTAGGTTGACTAAACCATGTTGTAGCCTTCTAGGTCTAGGGATCTTGTGGTGGCACTGTGAGCTAGCTGATCTATAGGACAACATATCCTGTGGGGTGCAAAGAATCCGTATGGCACCAATCCCAACATTTATGTTGTCCAACAAATGTGCAGTTGCTACTGGAAGGTGGACACTGTACTACAGTACACTTTCAACCAAGTAAGACAACAACCTGGTGAGACTATGGATGAGTTTGTTGAGAGACTTGACATGCATATAAAGCACTGCAGGTTCAATGACTGTAATGAAGCAATGCGTCTTAGTATTATCGATGGTTGCCTCTCCGATATATTCCGATTCGGCATGCTGGAAGAAACTCTCAGTTTGGAGAAAGTGTTCATGGCTGCAAGAGTGGGGGAACATGCCGATCAACAAGCTGCTGATATTGAAGTTTAAACAACCCACAATGAATCAGCGTTGAGCATGAAAAGTAAGCAGAAATACAAGGTAGAGGCCCACTGAGTGATGCCTCAGAAGAAAAATAAATTTTGTTTCCACTGTGGCTTTTCCTTTCCTCATGAAGATAAATGTCCTGTCATCTAACAAATATGTAAAGGCTGTGGAAAGGAAAACCATTTCATAACTGTTTGCAAAGCAAAAGAAAAACTAAGTGCGTCATGAAGAGATGAGAAGATCGACACCAGAAAGTTTCAGAAGCACTCTAGCCACTCCCACAAAGCCAAAAGGCAACATTAACTAACACAAGTGGAAACTAAACGAAGTTGCATGTTATCAAATTCATCTTCCAACAGTTTGTTGACATCATCATCAAGTGACGGTGAGGAGAATGGATGTGCAATGGTGATGTCTGTCACAGACCAATGTGCACATGTAGGATTGGCCACTTGCAAGGAAAATGAAAATTTTGAAAAGAATCGCCACATAAAGCAACAAAGTTCCTTTGGACATTTTCCTAAAATCCCACTCCAGGTATATGGTTGCCCTGCAACTTTGATTATAGACAGTAGTGCGTCAATAAACCTCATGCTGGCAGAAAAGTACAAGGAACTGTATCTGATACCACGTCTTACACCATCAAGAAAAAAGGTGTACACCTGGGCAACTTCAACACCCTTGCAGAGCAAAGGATCCTTTGTGCCAACCATGCGGCACAAGAAAGCGACAGTGCAAGCGCCAATTCAAGTACTCCCAGGTACTTTGTTGAGTGCATGCTTGTTAAGTTTCAATACTGCTGCTGACAAGGGACTGATCTCTATTAACTACAACTTGAATGCCCATTCTGAAATAACGAGCCAATCCCCAACATTGTTTCAAAGACCTGGGAAACTTAAAACAATGAAGGTACAGCTTCACATTAATGAAGATATTCGCCCTGTTGCACAGCGACACAGTTAAATTGCTTTTCACTTACACAAAGCTGTTGAGAAAGAACTAGAAACACTGTTAAAGCATGAAATCATCGAGCACTCTACTGTGTCACATGCTTCTCGCTACAGTGAGGATGTAGTGGTGTTTGGGGGTACACGAAAAGACAGTGACACAGCACTCACACAAGTATGTAGTCTGCTTGCTGACACAGATCTCACACTAAATGCTGAATTTGACAAAAGCAAACTTACGTTTTTTGGACATATTTCTTCAGTAAAAGGAATGACTCTTGACCCCGAAAAGGTACTTGCCCTCCTGATTTGACCATGCTGTGATCCTTCCTAGGCATGGCCAGCTACTGCTGCAGGAACATTTGTGTTTTTGCTACTGAGAGTGCCCCTTTAAAAGAACTAACAAAGCGATATGTTCCGTTTGAATGTCATCTGAATATGACGAGGTTTAAAGAAAATAAGACACACAATTGAAAAAGCAATTGAAATGGCTTACTTTGATCAGAAGTTTCATACAGAGGTTGTGGTGGATGCACAACACAAGGGACAGCCTGATGATCAGAGACACATTGTGGTCTATGCTAGTCGGAGTCTATCTCAAACTAAACGTGCTTATTCTCAACCATAGAAAGAAAGCTTAGCTGTAGTTGCTCGAAGCACCCGAATAAATATAGGACAGGGTCATCACTAGCTATTAGGGTAGTGGACCAGGCTGCTTCATCCCCACAGAGGTATGAGAAGACAAAGGCCACCCTGGATTCAGGTGTCGGGAATGCAGCGGGTCAGCATAAAAAATGCATCCTGCATTGGGTCAAGAATACTTGCAGTGTCTAAGGGTCCCCTTGATGGCGTTCAGGAGGGGCCAAAGGCACTGCCACCTGATTACATAATTGGACACAAGTTGGGTATGTTCCTCCTGTAGATGGACCAGGTCCGGGATCAGTTCTCCCCCAGCTGGGCTCGATCTAACCTTTGGGACATCCTTAGCACCTGCAACCGCAATGTTTGAGTCTCCACTCGCGCCAACTCCACCTGTTGTTGGAGATCCCTCAAGGTGTCTTTTAGAGAAGACTCGTCAAAGGTTTCGGGCGCCATGCTGTCTAAGTGATTCTAATTAGACTGGCTTCACATTCTATCAGGAAGCTATTTTAAAAAAATGTTCTGGAGCGTTACCAAGACCTCTTCCTGTTGAGCCTAAAGTTACAAAATGTAAAATCACAAAACATAAATCGTAATGCAGGTACAAATAATAATAAGTCAGGCTCCCAGAAAGTTTAGGAGAGTGAATGAGCCATTCTGTAGGTAAGCCGTTACACAAAGTATGCCCAAACGCAAGACGCATAGCAAAGAAAGACAAATATGTCTTGTACAAAGATAGTAGCTATGTAAGTTAAAGTACTGATGCCCAAGAGAGAAAACCCCAAAGAATTACCTTCTGCACCAAACGGGCGGTGGGACTTATCTGAGGCGATGCAGGAATATCGGCAATCCAAGAATCCTGACGTCAGACACCGCCTAGAGGAAGCACAAAGGGCCGCCAGACCGCCCCAACAGGAAGTCTCAATGTGAAGCACAGAGGAGTGCTGGGCTGGGTATAAATACCGGCTGAAACCCCAAGATGTCCCCTGAGAGTCAGTGGCTCCCGTGCCTCAGCTCGGATGAGTGCAGCCCCATCCACTCAGGACCCTCGCAGCTGAGCAAGAGAGCGCAGCCCCACCCGCTGTAAGAACGGTCCTCACACGTTCTGTTGTCCCTCTGGATCCTGAGGCGCCTGGGGAAAAAAAGGATAAAGAAAACACAACAGCACGACAGGGCACATATTTACAAGCAGGAGAAAGCCCCTACCGGTGTGAAACATGCACAGTAATGTGTGGCATGCACTGAGTGTGTCGGATGTATGACGTTACAACGCGTGCTGTTACAACGCGTGCTGTTACAACGCATGCTGTTACAACGAAACTGTTACAACGCAAGTGGATTTACAACGCATGCCATTACAACGCAAGTCTTTACATCGACTTGCGCTAGATGGCGTGCTAACATTAGAAAAGTGTAATTTACTATTCCAACTCCAGTCCACTTAACAGTAGGGAAGGTGTTGGGATAGTAAACTACACTATTTGTAATGTTAGCACGCCATCTAGCCAAGTCGATGTAAAGACTTGCGTTGTAATGGCATGCGTTGTAAATCCACTTGCGTTGTAACAGTTTCGTTGTAATGGTAGTGCGTTGTAAAAGTTGCGTTGTAAAGGTTGTTCCCCGAGTGTGTCTTTAAGGTATTAAAAGCATGCTGGAGAAGAGGAAACCTGCTGGTGGTCAAAGAGGAATTCCTAGGGTGGAGATACGTAACCCCCTAAAGGGACCATCCGGATGATGCCGAGGGAATGTATCCCAACCCTATTAGAGCGATGAGGGGGCTGCGCAGCTCCGGAGATCCTGACATACTGCAGTTTTCTTTCTCCATGATTCAGGGTTTCACACCACTCCCCATTGACCTAGGAAAGAGAAAGACCAGAATATTAATCCATCATCACCTTTTGGAGACGCAATATCCACTTCATTTATTTTCCATATGCCAAAATAAAAATAAAAGACACCATTGTTAAACAAATCCAGCCTCCTCGTTTATACATCTGCCCAAGCCTCTTACAAGTAGTGTCAGAAGTGGTATCAGGAAGTATGGGACCTGTGGTAAATAGGATGGGGTAAAACCATGAGAAATTGGAATGCGAAATGGAAAGGTTCCTCGAAGCTGCAGCAGAGAATAGCAAATCTATACATGAAGCCATGACGTCTCAGTCAAAAACCAACGAGACAGCCCTCGATAGACTGGCTAATACCCTGGGTCAATAAAGAGGACATACAGCATTACTATCAGTGGTCCTTCAAAAATATGTTCGTGGAGAGGACTCAGATTTCTTTTTAAATAATTTTGAAAGAATGGCCCAAGCCACTTTTTGGCCTGCCGATCGAAGAGGCTAATGTCTAGTTGCCTTGTTGACAGAAGACTTAAAATCAGCTTATTAGGCCTGTAACTCACAACAGACCACTCATTTTGTCAACATTAAGAAAAATATCCCTGAAAGATTATGGGTGGATGATGAGACCTATTGGATGAAGTTACAACATATCAAGGAAGGGCCTCAAGAAACCCGTAGAGCACTATACTTTCATGTGAAGGATATGAATGACTGATGGTTAAAACTCCATACCTCAACCAAGGAAGAAATAATGAAAAAGATATATCTTGAGCAGTACCTCACCTCACTCCATCCCCCGATAGGGTAGTGAGTTTGACAACACGCATTTGACTCTGGACAGAGCCCAGTAGCATCAGAAAGAGAGGGAAGAAACAAACTGGAGATGTCCACCTCCTGGACCAATCCGTCATTCCCACCCTCCTTCCCAGAAGAAACCCAAAATGAAGATATTACTCCCTGGTCCGATAATAAGACCAACCATTCCAGATCCTCAATGCTTACAGTTTGGTGGGTTTTGGACATATCACCAGGTTCTGTCCTCAAAAGGAGGAACCAATGGAAATCTGTATGACCCGCTCACTATATTGCACTCCTGCCAAGGACAAAACCCCCCTATCATTGCGACTTGTCTGTAAATGACGTACCTGTTACTACATTGGTAGACACTGGATGCTTACAAAGCATGAGACGGCCACAAGTGCTTCCAAACACAATCCCTGGCATATAGGGAGCCATAAATATGCAGTGTGTCCATGAGGACAGTAAGAGGTGTCCATTAGCAGAAGTGCTTCTACAAATGAAATGAAAGAATATTTATGGAGCGCGTGGTTACCCGGAGGCATCCCAGCGCTAGAAGGCACTCAGTAAGGAATCAAGAAGAAATACTGAAAGAGAAAGGTTTTCACAAATTTTCTGAACGTAAGATGATCTGGTTCAGAACGTAAATGTAGTGGAATACGTTCCACAGTTTGGCCCCATTATATGAAAACATTCGACCTCCACTGCGAGCAAGTTTGATCTTAGGCACACCAATTAAACCTTTACTCCCTGACCTGAGATTACGATTGGGGACATATCGTTGATTCCAAGAGCGGATATGGGGCGGGCCCCTTCCTGCCAAGGATTTATGGATAATACACAGTGCTTTAAATTGCACTCTTTGCTGGACAGGGAGCCAGTGAAGAATATCAAGGGCCGGCCTAGCCGAGGACCGTTTAGGAATGTCCATCAGCATGCGAGCTGCACAATTCTGTACGATTTGAAGTCTTTTAATTGTGGCCAACGGGGCTCCAAGGTAAATCGCATTGGCGTAATCCTGCCGCGACAGTATAATGGCTTGTACAAGTAGTCGTCTTGCTAGAAAAGGCAACATTGGCAGTACCTTTCTAAATCTTCTGAGCAATCCATAACAGTTCGCTGCTACTTTACGCGATTGTACTTTAAAATCTAAGTTACAATCGATCCAAACTCCTAGACTCTTAACGCAACTCTTTGGGGCCGGGGGGCACCCAAGCAATTGGGCCACAGATGGTGAATATCAGAGGGAGCAGATTTCCCAAAGAGCATAAGCTCAGTTTTAGAACCATTGAGCTTCAAGAAAGAGCTGCTCTTCCAATCAAAGACCATCTGAAGGCAAGTTGCCAAATCAGGGTCTAAATGATTTGGTTGTTTCAAGGAGACAATCAATTGAGTATCGTCGGCATAAGAAACCACCTGTATCCCAAATGGGAGGATTCTTTCTGCCAGCGAACTCATATAAACATTAAACATCGTGGGGCTCAGGGAGGATCCCTGAGGAACCCCACAGGTCAACGAGATAGACTTAGATGACCAATCTCCCTCAAACACCGAAAAAACCCTATCTTGAAGAAATGATTGGAGCCACCTAAGAGCCAGCCCAGTCACTCCAGCAGCCCTCAGTCTCAGAAGCATAAGATGATGGTTGACAGTATCGAAGGCTGCGCTGAGATCCAGAAGGATAAGCGCAGCGCAGCCTCCTCTTCCGTAGCCGCCAGTATAGCCGTTTCTGTTACCTGTTGCGGTCTAAAGCCAGTCTGGGTAACATGCAGACGATTATTATTTTCCTGTTAATATATTTCTCTGCTAATTTACTGACCCCTGGCAGAAGGGAAATAGGGCAATAGTTTCCCCAGTTCCCTGGGTCAAGATTAGATTTTTTAAAAGGGCCTTAACTCTTGCATGTTTCCATTGATCAGGCACAATCCCAGTTGCGAGCGAAAAATTTATACAATCCAATATAACAGGTGACACTACTTCGACAACTTTTTGAAGGTCACTGGGGGGGGGGGGGCAACATCCAGAGGAGAGCCTGATTTAAGTTATTTCAGTAATCTTTGCAGGGTCTGGTTGTCCAATGGGGGAAATTCCTCCAGTAGTGGAGTGGGGGGAAAAAGATTAACTCCACCACTTGATCCCTCTATTTGTGGACTATAAGCCAGTGGGAAAGAATGATAGATAATCCGAACTTTTTCTGCAAAAAAAGTCCGCGATTTGGTCACACCGCAGTTGCGCATTGTCTGAATTAGTAACAACAGTAGGTGGGGTAAGAAGGTTGTTTGCAATTTTAAACACCTCCCGCGGGGTATTTGCAGAGAGAATCTTTCCCTGATATTAGAGAGCTTGTGCAGTTTTAATTTCATTTTTATATATTTTAATAGCTTCGCGATATTTAAGTTTACTTGTTACTGAAAAGTCCTTCCTCCAAAGTCTCTCATGTTTTTTACAGATTTGCTTAAGCTGACGAAGATTGTGGGAGTACCATAAGTTTTGTTTTGTTCCCACTTTTTCTGATATTTTGACTTTAGGAAGAACAGAATTAAGTGCCCGCTCGATCCACTTATTACAATTTTCATTAGCCACAATGGGATTGAGATGAGATATAGGAATAGTATCATTCAATTTACTGCTAAAGTTGTGTAATGGAAGTTTTGACCATTGACGAGTAATTTTTATAGTTCTAGGGGTTCGTGTATTTACCTTAAATAACCTAAAACTGAAAGGAAGTAGGAAATGATCGGACCAAGGAATAGGGACCGCGTCTTCTACTAAAAGCTGGTCTATATTAGTAAATATAGGATCAAGCGTATGACCTTTGACATGAGGTGGGCTATTCCCTTTCAATAAAAGTTGAAACATGGCCAATTCTTCGACTAATTCTTGGGTGGAAGCTGAGAAGTAATCATCAAAATGTAAATTAAAATCACCCAGAATTGTGAAATTGGGGGTTGAGGCGGCAAAATTTGCCGCCATCTCCGGAAGATCCTTCTTAAAGCATCCAAAAGGGCCAGGTGGACGGTATACAAGAAGCCCTGAAAAAGTGAACGTAGATGCTAGATCAATCACAAAGGAAAGACTTTCGCAATCAGGGAGTGGGTTAGCGGTAAATCTACAGACCAAATTGGTTTTATATATTATAGCTAAGCCTCCGCCTCGCCCTGAATGGCGATGAAGCCTTTGGATAGCATAGTTTAAGGGGAGAGCTTGAAAAACATCAAAATCCATGTCGCCACTTAACCAAGTTTCGGTTAAAAATAAAACATCCGGACTCCTCTCTTCGAGGAGCAGATGGATCTCAACCGAATGTTTGGGCAAAGAGCGGCAGTTAAGTAGCAGCATGGTAATCTTTTTGTCTCTGAGCATAACCCGTGAGGTAAAAGAAGAGTCTTGAAAGTGAAATATGCACTGAAAACATTGATAGCTGATATCTGGCAGTAAGGCGTGAGCACATTTACTGAGTACCTCTTTCCTCATGGCGTTAAGCTTGTACTGCATCAAAAGTGATTCTTTGTTTGTCAGCATCCGCATAATTTCCAGCCCCTGGCCCCGGCCGGACGCAGACGGGCGCAGACGGGCTTGCCTTAGGTGCGCCTTTGGCGCGCCAGTTGCACCTCCGCTGCGCGCGGTCGCATCATGGGCCAATTTATCGTGGCCGAGGTCACGTGAGTCAGCGTCAACAACTAGACCGCTAACTTGCTAGTTCGTGCCCCCAAACTTCTCCTGAGCACTCACCGCTCGCTGAGCAAAATGCACAATGTTCCCCCACAAATAATAAACAAATTTTTAAAATCACAGTCTTTTGTTAATTTTTGTTTTTAAAAGAATAATCAAGCAGCAAGCAGGCAGCAAGATAGGTAAGCTTCATCAGGTATTCAAAACCGGCGCCGCTGCGCGGTCGCGTCACGGGCCAATTTATCGTGGCCGAGGTGACGTGAGTTAGCGTCGACAACTAGACTGCTAACTTCCTCGTTCGTGCCCCCAAACTTCCCCTGAGCGCTCTCACCGCTCGCTGAGCGAAATGCACAATGTTCCCCCACAAATAATAAACACATTTTTAAAATCACAGTCGATTTGTTAATTTTTGTTTTTAAGTTTAAATCTTTTATTGGTATTTTATATGAACAGAGTATTCTCGACAGCATCAGCAGCGTCCGCCTACAACCCTGCGGGCCGGCTAGCTACTACGTTTCGTTAATAACATGCCCCACTCCCCTCTAGCCCCGGGGGTAGATCAGTTTAAACACAGCATGTCGCCTACAACCCCTCAGGGCCGGCCGCGTCTCCTACCAAAAGGGGGGTTCCGTAGGCCGCCCCCGGTATAGCGTGTGACCCATGCCATCAAACCCCTAGGGTGCCCCTCGGGGGAGCACCCTAGCTTATCAAGTAAGGCCCTGGTCCAAGCAACCGGCCCCCTGACTAAAACTAGTCTACCAGGACTGCTATCTGCCGTAATACTCCAACAACAAAACTAAGTCCCATCCCAACTCCCCCCTCCCGCTCCCCGTCCCACCCCCTACTTCCCCCATCCCCTACTCCCCCCCCCCCCCCAGTCCAGTGCGCGCCTCCAGTAAATTCCATCAGGCCTTAGTGCCTCTTTCAAGGGTCTCTGACCAAGCGCTATCATCAAATCCCTGTCAGGGGACGGAGTCCTCTGGTGTAGTGAGTCTCAGAAGTCGTAGATATCGCGGGCAGGTCAGTTCTCTGAACTCTGTGACCAGTAGGGATCTGAATGGCTGCCAGATGTCATTAAACGTCTCCGTGTCCCCTGCCACTATCAACGAGAGTTTCTCCATACCTAACACATGCCACAATCTATGCAACCAGCCCGTGATCGTGGGGAGTGTGGGTGAGCGCCAGTGTACAAGAATATTCTGAATGGCGGACCCCAGCGCTATGGCGATCTGCCTACCTCTGCGGGATTTTAAAGGATACATCAGGTTATTGGGAAGGCCCAGTAGGACATAAGTTGGGAGGCGCGGCAGCTCGGTCTTGAAATGGGAGTCTACCTCGTCTATCACTTCTTTGCAGTAAGCGGCAAGCAAGGGGCAGTCCCACAGGATATGCGTCAGTGTTCCCACCTGCCCACAACCCCTCCAACAGGTGTCCCCCTTACTACCGTCCATAGCGTGTATACGTGCTGGAGTGTAGTACCAGTATGTGGAGACTTTGGTGAAAGTTTCGGTGAGGCCCGTGTGATATGCCGAGTGCCTAGCTCTGTAAGCTATGTGTCCCCATTCTTCGTGGCTCAAAGCCCTACCCAACTCTCTCTCCCATCTTTCCCGCCCCGGGTGATAAAAGTGCGAGGGGGGCACCTGGAGGAATCGATACAGGTCGCTAATAAGCTTAGCGTCGGACGACCGCGTTAGCAACCAGCGTTCATAAGGGAGGAGTCGTCTGTCCGCCGTTTCGCGCACCTGCGGGTGCAACGCCCAATGACGAACCTGCAGATACCGCAGCCTCTCAGTTTCCGGCAATGAGTAGTCTTGTCGGAGGTCCGCGAAGGGGACAATCCCATCTGCATTGTAGAGATGGCACAGAGCCCTGCATCCCGCCTCTCGCCAGCGCGCGAACGCGTCCATCTCCGGAGCAAAGTCCGGGTTATCCGTCAAGGGGGTCAGCGGAAAGGGGAACGTGGTCAATCCGTGCGTGCTATTTGTGGCGTCCCAGATCTGAAGATGCACTTTGGTGATAAATGAGGCATATAAATTAGCGGGGCAATGAGCTCTGCGTAAAAACGGTACCTCCTGTAGCGGTCTTCCGGCTACCGCCTGGTCCTGGAGGAGCCAGTGTTTGTCCAACTCCCATCTGCTCCACTCCACCAGGTAGCGCAACTGCGCTGCGTGAAAGTACCTGCGGAGGTCCGGGACGCCGAGCCCCCCTGCCTCCGGCGTCGCATTGAAAGTGCCCGTCTCATTCTAGGCTTCTTGCCCTGCCAAATGAAGCGTCCCAGGTCCGACTGCATCTGTCGGAGCCAACCCACCGGTGGACGCAATGGAAGTGCCCGAAACAGATACAGGATCTGAGGCAGAATTGTCATCTTGACTGCCGCCACTCTACCCAGCAGTGAGAGGGTGCCACGGTCCCAGCGTGTTAGTTCGTCCCGTACTTTCCGGCCCAAGGCGGTGTAGTTGGCTAGCACCATCGTGGGCAAGGTTGGTGCCAGAAGGACCCCTAAATAGGGCACTGGTTCCCGTGACCAGACTACTGGGACCCGATCTTGTAAGAGGGTTCTGATCGCTGATGTCATAGAGAGATCTAAGGCCACTGACTTGCCCGCGTTCATCTTAAATCCTGCCACCTCTGCGAAGGAGGTCAATTCTTCAATGCTTGCCGGCAAAGCCGAGAGTGGATCGTCCAAGGAGAGTATCACGTCATCGGCGTATAAGCTAACGGCGTGGCTAAAGCCTCCAAACTTCACCCCCTTTACCGCCGGGTTATCCCGAATCCGCTGTGCAAAGGGTTCCATATATAATGCGAAGAGCAAGGGTGACAGCGGGCACCCCTGTCTCGTGCCTCTTTCAATATCAAAGCTCTTCGAGCTGTACCCATTAACTCTTACTACGGCCGTTGGGGATCTGTAGCAATTGAAAATCATGTTTCGGAATTTGTCCCTCACCCCCACCTTCTCCAACACCTGTTCTAGGTACGGCCAATGCACACGGTCGAACGCTTTTTCGGCGTCCACCAATAGCAGCATCCTCTCTCCTCGGATTCGTGACGCTTTCTCGATGAGGTGTGTAATTCTTTTGGTGTTATCGACCGTTTGTCTTCCGGGGACAAAGCCCGCTTGATCCGGGTCAATGAGCCCCGGCAAGAGAGGGGCCAGGCGAGCTGCCAAAATCCCTGTGTACAGTTTGAGATCGATGTTGAGGAGAGATATCGGCCGGTAGGAGCCGCATTGTGACCTGTCCTTACCCGGTTTGGGGATAACCACAAGGGACGCTCGCAACAGGTCCGGCGGTATTGCCCCCGGCGTCGCAAAGGTGTTAAATAGGCGCGTGAGGATCGGTGCCAGTAGTGTGCAAAACGTTTTATAGAATAGGGACGTAAAGCCGTCCGGGCCCGGGGATTTACCATGTTTAAGACAGGCAATAGCAGAAATCACTTCCTCGGTTCTAATGTCCCCCTCTAGAGCCTCTGCCTGGGAGGGCGTTAAGGACGGCAGGGAGACCGAGGCCAGATACCTCTGCGTTGCCTGAGCGTCCGGAGGATCTCCTGCATACAGGTTAGCGTAATATCTCCGAAAACACTCCGCTATGTGAGCATCCTCCGTAACCATGGACCCCACAGAGTCGGAGATCGCCTTCACCGTGTGCTTCTCTCAGGTGACCCTGAGCTTACTCGCCAACAGTCTACCACACTTGTCCCCCCCTGTGTAGTAGGCATGCCTGAGGCGCAGTGCCACGTATTCCGCGCGATCCATGTCCAAGGCTGACAGGAGCTTCCTCGCCCCTTGGAGTTGCCGCCAGATCCGGGGGGCACCCGTCCGGCTGTGCATGTGTTCTAATTCATGGACCTTCCGCGTAAGGTCCTCCCTCTTTTCCCGCCTGTTGGCGTTGTCTGCCGAGGAGATCGCGATAAATTCCCCCCTGAGTACCGCTTTCAGAGCCGCCCACTGAGTCGCCCGGGATGTATCTTGGGTTTCATTATGGCGCAGATATTCCTGTATCGCCGTAGTCACCTGCTTGACCACGTCGCGTCTACCAAGTAGGGCGTCCCTCAGGCGCCAGACCCGGGGGGGACAGGAGGTGGGCGGTAAACAGAAGGCGGCTGTCACCGGAGCGTGATCCGACACAGAAATCACCCCCATCTCTGCCCCCGTGGCCAATGCGCATACCAGCCCGGAGACCAGAAGGTGGTCCAGCCGTGCGTACGTCTTGTGTGCATGGGAGTAGAACGAATAGTTTCGCTCCGTAGGGTGCATGTGGCGCCAGAGGTCCCGCAAATCCATCTCCGCCAGTTGCGCCTTACAGCCCGCCGAAAACTCCCCTGTCTGTGGAGAACGATAGGCGGATCTATCGGTGGCGCTATCAAAGACCATGTTGAGGCGCCCCCTAAGATTATGTGTCTATCCTGCGTTGCCATGATCTCACCCAGCGCCGAGTCGAGAAAGCGTTCTTGCCTGTCGTTTGGGCTATAAATGGACCCAATCGTGAATGTGAGACCAGCCACGCGGATTCTATAGACCAGGAGCCTGCCTTTCAGTTCCACGTGTTTGTGGAGTATTTCCCCTCTGAAACGCCGGGCTACCAGTATCACCACCCCTGCCGTCTTAGTATGGCAGGATGAGAAGAATTGTGTAGGGAATGCGGATGAACGCAATCTAGAACAGTCCCGGGGTAAGAGGTGTGTCTCCTGGAGAAGACAGATATCTGCTTGGGTGTTTTCCAACAGGGACAGTACGGCCCGCCGTTTAATCGGATTATTAAGGCCCTTGATATTGAGCGTAACAATTTTAAAAGTTGTAGGTGTCATGTGAAAGACCTGGCAAGACCGCCCCTGTCCCCCGAGAGTCCACTGACCATGGCCTGTACGCCGCTACAGCCGCTGCATCTACGGACCCGCACTGGACTGCCCTCCCCCCCTCCCTGGATCCCCCCTCCCTCTCCCAATGTGCCCTGAGGCCCCCCTCCCTTCCCCCCAAACTTTACCCCAAATCCCCTGTTCCCCAACCCGCCCCCCCTCAACAACATACCAACAAAACATCTCTTTTCACCCCCAATTCCGTAAACCTCAGTGTCCAAGTCCTGCTCCCCAGAGATCAGGTCTTCGGTGGAGTACTCCAGTGGACGTCTGGCCACCACCCCCTCCCCGCCCACCCCCACCCCGCCCCGGCCCCCAAACCTGCGCAGTAACGGAAGCTGTGTTGATCTCCCCCCGGAGCTGTCTTATGCGGTCAGTGCAACGTCGCTGGAGCCAGTTCTCCCGGCCACCTCCATCACCGCTTCTGCCATGTCTGCCCTGATGGCGGGCGAGTCCGGCCTTTCAGAGCGTCCGTGGGTGCAGCGTCCCGTCACCCTCTGCCAGCCGTCCCCCCAAGGGCGCCCTTGCCGCCGCGTGGCCACCTCGTCGTCCGGAGTAGCAATGCCCAAAACCTCACATGTCTCCCGCAGGGAATGTAGTTGGTGCATAGTGCCGTTCCAACGGAAGATGAGTCGGAAGGGGTGACCCCAGGTATAGGGCGTTCCGTGTTACCTCAAGAAATCCGTAGCAATTTTGAACGATCTGCGCTTCTGGAGTGTGATAGCGGACATGTCCTGGTAGAGGGCCACCGGATGACCTCGAAAAGTCAGGGATTGCCGCTTCCGCGCCTCTGCCATGATGCTTTCCTTAAGCGGGAAGTCCGGTAGAAAAGCCAGTATGTCCAGGGGCGGTGCCGGTGCTCTGCGTTGGAGTCCCACTCTATGCGCCCTGTCAATCCGGATAGGGAACTCCTCCGACTCTCCCAGGATCTCCCGGAATAGAGCTTGCAGACAGCCCGTTGCGTCCGTCCCCTCCGTTGTGGATGGAAGTCCCCGGACCCTTATGTTGTTCCGTCGGGATCGGTTTTCCAAGTCCTCCGTGTGCGCCTGGAGGTCAATCTGTTGGTCCCTGAGACGCAGCACCTCTTGTTGTAATTGTTCAAATTCCTCATCTCTCCTTTGTCCGGCGTCCTCCGTCGCGGCAACCCGTTCTCCCAGGCCCTCTAGATCTCGGCGCATCTCCCGCACCTCACCGGCCACTTCGTTTTTCAATGTTTGAAAATCCTCCCTAAGGGAGCTGAAGAGGGACTCCTTAAAAGACCTGGTGATGGGCGGTTCTCCACCTCCGGCGTCCATCGCCCCCCCCGGAGGAACCAGGAGACTGCTGCCCTCGATCCGTCCGCTGTTGGTGGCTCCCCAGCAGTTCGGGGAGGGTGCGCTCTCCCTTCTTCCCTCCTTTGCTGCCTGCCATGATTGCCGGGACCTCGACGTCACGAGACCCCCTCCTATGGCCTCCGTCTCCGCGATTCTGCAATGCCCTCCGCCGTCTCCACTCGGCGCTGGCTCCGTCGGCCGTGCGTGGCCCCTCTATGCCTCTGGCGCTTAAAGCCGTCTCGTGCTGAGCTCGCCCGCTGACAGGGCCTCCGGCCCCCGATCACTCCCCGGGGGGGGGGGAAGAATGAAGAGAGAAGGGGCGGGGGCGGGCGCTCCCGTCTTCACTTCACCTGTGGGGTCGTTGGCCGCCTCCAGCTGCACACCTTCTCCGGCTCCGGTTGTGGGGGGCCCTCCGACCGGGCCCTGCGCGCTCTGCTCTGCAGCGGGGCGCTTCGGAGGCGCGTCAGTAGGCTAGATCCTGCTACTTCCCTCACCGGGCCGTCCTGTCCCCGCTGCGGCGCTCCCCCCGGCCCGGAAGGCGCCCCCGGGGGATCCGGCGTCACCACTGTGCCCTGGGAGTGAGATTGCTGTGCGTGAAGCGGACCAGGGCTCCCCTCAATATCTCAGCGTGCTGCCCGCAATAGTCCCGCATCAATGCTCGTGCTTGCCGCAGCCGCCCTCAGAGGCTATTATCCTCCGGGGGAGGTCACCCGTGTCTCCGTGCGCCGTGGCTGCCAGCGTTGGAACCGCACACACTGCTGAGCCGGGGTCTTCTCCACGAGTCGCCAGGCCGCTGCTCGTCTCCTCAGGTCGGCCCCTGTCCCTCTCGGCCAGGGGCCGCGTCTCACCGCTGCGCACCTTCCGGCCTTACCAGCGATCCTGGGCACTCGCGTGAATCTCTCGCCGGCCACGCTCCCTTCCGGCTCGGCGCTATGCTCCGCCCCCTCACGGTGCCTGGACTCCGGCGGCGCCCTTCTCGTCGCCAGGATACTTTGGGTGCCTCGAGCTGCTTGTCGGTGTGCACCCGAGCTCCACCGCCACCGCCGTAGAGTCTTTCGCTAAATGGGGGGAGATTCAGCTACACAACCCAGGCTAGGGGCCCAACGGAGCGGGAGCCGGCAGGAAAGGCGTCCGCTCACCTCGCCATCTTGGCCACGCCCCTCTAATTTTTGTTTTTAAAAGAATAATCAAGCAGCAAGATAGGTAAGCTTCATCAAGTATTCAAAACCGGCGCCGCTGCGCGTTCGCGCCACGGGCCAATTTATCGTGGCCGAGGTGACGTGAGTTAGCGTCGACAACTAGACCACTAACTTCCTAGTTCGTGCCCCCAAACTTCCCCTGAGCGCTCTCACCGCTCGCTGAGCGAAATGCATCAAGTATTCAAAACCGGCAACCGGGCAACACAGAGACATCGCTGTAGTCCCCCTAAAAGTGAGTCTTTTTCCGAGACTAGCTGAGCCTCTGGTCGTAGGCAATGATTACCCCAACCTCAACTCACTGGTACAGGAGACCTGGAAAGAGGAGGATGATTGGTGGTGTGTTGCCCCTTTTTCTCAAGCTGACTATCATGAATAGCCTTCCGCCAAGAGTAAGAGAAGTAGGAGACAACGATGAGAAGAAAAAAGAAAAGCATTTGCAATGCAATAGGTCTCGCATTTGCGAGAGTTTGAGCTATTGGCATTGTAAATGCCAATGCCTTTTATTATGTGTTAAGCAAACCCTCAAAGTACAAAGTGCTTGTTTACGCAGTGCTGCGTGCAGGTTTTTAAAACGCATAAACAAAAGGCATTGTCATTTACAATGCCAATAGCTTCTTATGTATTATTGTTGGAGCTGTTTAAAAAATGTTCACGTATTTACAGTTCATTAAGTCAAAAGTTATAGCATGTTTAGACACTAACTTCAGTCACACAAATATTGTAATTACAAATCTTGCTCAAGGCAAAGGTCGATTAACATCAGCAACAGCCATGAAATATTCCAACAATGTCAAAGTCTGTACTCACAGTCAGAAAAACACAATTTTACCTTGTCACTGACTTTGCTCCTTCCCCTTTTCTCCTTGAAAGATTCCTATGATTCCAAAGCGGTCCTGGCAGTACAAGCGTTCTATGGGGGATGGGGGGGGGGGGCTAATTCTTCCAGCAATCAGCAGAGTGAAGGTGCGGGACCTCTAAGAAGGGGTGAAACAACAACAAAGTCCCGTTCACAAGAAAATGGTCTTTTAAAGACCTGTGAAGTACTTAGGGGCGGTTGCGATAAGACGGACGACAGGCCACACACAACAGCTCAAAGACTGTCTCTGTGTGTGCCTGGGAAGCTGTCTCAGCCTGGGCTGACACACGTTGGGTGGGTGGGTGGGGGGGACTGAACACTGAAGCCCTTTGAGCCGAGTGGGCGTTCTGCGCCTGCAATCATATCAAGTCGGAAGCCTTTGCATCAGGAAAAAGATCTGTGTTTTACCTGTTGACTTGCACTGTAAATAAAAGTAACAAGCATTTGCAATGCAATAGGTCTCGCATTTACGCAAGTTTGCGCTATTGGCATTGTAAATGCCAATGCGTTTTATTTATGTTTCAGAAACCAAAACATAAATAAAAGCATTGTCATTTACAATGCCAATAGCTCAAACTCGCGTAAATGCGAGACCTATTGCATTGCAAATGCTTGTTAAGAAAGCAGTGATCGCTAATGCTAAACACAGACAAGTAGAGACGTCAAGACTTCAGAGAGATAAAACACAACAGAGAGACCGAGCGATCTGTTTAAATAATTAATTCAACATGGGCCAGGCGCCTTGGGAAATGGCCGCTTGATCCCGGAGCTCCGCCGGGGCCGTTGGTGTTCCTCGCAATCCGGCTATAATCCGTACGGAGGGGAGCGACCTGAGCCCCCCCCCGGATCCCCATGGTCCGGTGCCCCAGAGAGCTGCTCGGCGACCTCCGGTGAGAACCACACTGCCCAGGAGGTCGGCCGCGACGGGCGGCGGCGACTGGGTGCCTCGGCCCTGGAGCTCCGCGACTGCTGCCGGCGCAACTCGAGGCCCCGGCTTGTGGCCTGCTTGGTGACCTGCGCGGAGGAGCGCCGTCCCGGAAAGACGCGGCCGCGTGTGCGGCGCTGGACCACCCCTGGATCCGGGCGCCTGTCGCCAAGGCCGGCGACCAACAGTAGTCCGAGGGAAGGACGCGACACCGCGATCGAGGCTGCAGCGGAGTGACTCCCTGGCCGGGAGAGGGCGCCATTTGCTGCCGCAGGAGCGGGGTGGCGGGCCCAGCCGGGGCTGTTGCTGAGGAATACCCTGCCCAGACAACAGGTGGGGACCGTCGATTGCGGCGGGGGACAGCCTGCCGCCTAGGAGCCGGGGAGTGGGACGGCGCGGCGCGCGCCCGATCGCGAGCCTGCCTGATTGCGACGGAGGCCTCCTTCCCCACTGGGCCCTGATAGAGCGCCTGGGAGCCAGGGACGCGCCGGAGGGCGCTGGCGCGGACCAGGGGACGCTTGGTTGTGCGGCGGGCGGAGGAGCTTTTGGCCCCCGGGGCGCCCGGACCCCCATGAGGCCCAAGGGCGGCGCCGCGACCCAGGCCAACAAGCTTGACCAGTACACCGTGGCCAGGGCGCCGCCTCAGACAGAAGTGGCTACGAAGGAGGCTGCCGGCCCGGCGGAACCGTCCTTGCAGTCCATATTGGCCGCGATTCAAACCCTGGGCACAACCCTGGAAACAAAGATGGACAAAATTACTGTTGAAGTGAACCTGCTTCGAGCCGACCTTGGGAAAACAACGGACCGGTCCAAAGCCAATGAAGTCGATATCAAGGCACTGCAGGACTCGGAGAAGAGGCTCGAGGGTCGGGTAAATGAGCTAGTGCACCAGCACCGCCTGATGGCCCGGCGGCTGGACGATCAGGAAGGCAGGGCCCGGAGAAGCAATATCCGCGTCGTTGGTGTTGCGGAAGGGCTTGAAGGGGACTGTATGGAGCTCTTTCTAGAGGACCTGATCCTCAGACACCTGAAACCCAAGCGTCTCTCTAAGTTCTTCACAATTGAGAGGGCGCATAGAGCCCCTATCCCACGACCCAAACCTGGGGCCATGCCACGGACGATCATAGCGAAAATACTGAATTTCCGTGACCGGGACGCAATTCTCCAGGCGGCGAGACAACAGGGTGATCTACAGTATGAAGGGGCCACGGTCCGATTCTTTCCTGACTTTACGCTCCAGGTCCAGCGGGAAAGGCGCTCCTTTCAAGGGGTCAAGGCGGCGTTGCGAGATCGTGGGATCAAATACAAGATGTTCTTTCCCGCCAAACTGAAAATTATAGCTGGTGGCCGCTCCCTCTTCTTCAACTCGCCGGAGGCGGTGCAGGAGTGGCTGGATGCGGGAGAGGCGGCTCAGGGTTCCCGGCGTGAAAATGAGCGATGGCGGAACGCGGGCCTTCCCGCCACAGAGAGAGAGTTGGCGGCAGGACGCCCAGAAGGTGGTGAGCTGAGTCAACGGTCCTGGCGTTCCAGGTCGAACAGTCCCCGTTGGGACTCGCCAGGAGACGGAACGCCGCGACGAAGCCACGAGAGCTGACACCATGAAGACATCGGACAGTAACGTATAACACATGTGCCTTCACTCTGAGACTTGGTGGCCCTGGGGCGCTACGGCTGCATGTCCTTTGGGGGCTGGCTCCAGTGTCCATTTGGCACCAGGCCTGGGGACTGAACGAACTGGGACACCACGGACGGGCGGCCAAGAGGGGGCTGGCCCACGAACTTCCCAAGTAAGTTTCTCGGTGGGTGCACCGGGGCAGGGTTGGGCGACAGGCGCTCTGCTAATTGGGGTGGTGGGTAGTTCGGAACCCACGGAGCAGGGGGCAGGGAGGGGGGGTTTGTTTTTGTACGGGGGGGTAGGGATGTTGGGGTCAGACACGGGAGGGAGGGGGTGGCCTGACTGGTTTACTGGGTTTGTTGTACACTACCTGTCTTGCCATGGTGGGGTGGGACCCAGGAAGCGGGGGGAGTTGGGGAATTGGTACGGTCACACGAACCTTGTCGACACGTATGATTCCGGGGTGGTGGGATGTGGCACCCTGATGAGACACGGCTATGGCTAGGAGATGGGAACAAAGTTTGAAGATCCTCAGCTGGAATGTCAATGGTTTGGGGGACAGACTAAAACGTACTATAGTGTTACAATTTCTCAAACGGCACCAGCCAGATGTGGTGCTCTTGCAGGAAACACACTTGCTGGGGAATGTTTGTCAGGCCCTGAATAGATATGGCTACACGCTAGCAGCGCACTCAGGTTTCACCACGGGGTCGAGGGGAGTGGGAGTCCTCTTGCGTCTCTCGCTGCCTCTTCACATAGACCTCACCAAGACCGACCCGCAGGGACGCTTCACGGCGGTGTCGGGGCGTTGGGAGGGCCGGACGCTTAATCTACTCTCAGTCTATGTCCCCCCAGGCCTCCAGGCCGGGGCCTTTGCTGACCTGGGCTCATTTCTCCTTTCGCTTCCTGAGGGGCAGCTTGTGCTTGGAGGGGACTTTAATGCAGTAGCGTCGGGATCTCGCGATAGGCAGCCACCTAGAGAACTGCCCCAGGGGCAGAGGTGGCTGGCGGACTTTCTAGAGTCCTTTGGGCTTACTGACATATGGCGCATGCTCCACCCCACTGAAAGTCAATTTAGTTTCTTCTCCGGGGCGCATCACTCCTTCTCACGGCTGGACCACATCCTTACCCTGCTGCAACACGATATGGCGGTGCTGGAGGCCGTACTCCTCCCTCGAGGCATCTCTGACCATTCACCGGTCCTTACACATATCGTATTCGGGAGTAGACGGGAGGGCTGCACTGCACCAAGAAATGCCTGGCACCTGAAACACGAGGTCACTAGGAAACACATTTCCACCTCCATTTCGCGTTACTTCAAAGAAAATGATGGATCGGTGGACTCCCCGGTCACCCTGTGGGAGGCATTGAAACCGGTGGTGCGGGGTGAGGCGCTGTCGGCCATAGCGGCTCGACGGCGGGACCGAAGCCAGCAGGTCACGACGCTTGAGGCGCAACTGGGAGAACTAGAAAGGGAGGCAACGGCTAGCGGCGACCGGGAGAGCAGGCACAAGATGCAGCTCAAGGCTGCGGAATACAGAGCGCTGGTGACCCACGAAGCCCAGACTGTGGCGCGGCACAAAATCGGCAGAATATACGACCAAGGCGATAAAGCCGGGAAACTCATTGCTTGGCTTGAGCGGAAACAACGGGCCGGTAGGGTGGTGCCTGAGTTGCGCACTGAAGAAGGGAGATTGATTACAGAGCCCCGGGAAATAGTACAACAGTTTGCTAATCACTATCAGCAGGTCTATAGGCGGGAATCGGACCGGCCGGAGGAGGACTCCATGGACCTCCTTGCCGACATACGCATGCCCACTCTCTCGGACACAGACCGGGAAGCTCTGGATAGCCCACTCACTGAGGCTGAGCTGCAGCGAGCGATTGGGGACCTCCGCCCGGGTAAGGCGCTCGGTCCAAACGGCATTCCCATAGAGATCTACAAGCTCCAGCCAGACGTCACTAGTAAGCACCTTAAACTTATGTTCGACCGTAGTAGGGAAGTGGGGCTACTGCCCCGGGATCAGCGCATAGCGACCATAGTGGCACTACCGAAAGAGGGAAAACCTAAAGACCTATGTGCATCATACAGACCCATTTCGCTCCTAAACGCGGAACCCAAAATACTGGCTAAAACGTTGGCCAATAGGCTTAAGCCGGTGCTATCCTCATTGATCCACCCCGACCAATCGGGGTTCATGCCTCGCCGCAACACGGCCTTCAATATCAGGAGACTCCATGGGGTGCTAGGGCAGTGCCATAGGCTGCAGGAGGATGCGGTGGTGGTCTCATTGGATGCCACCATGGCCTTCGACACCTTGGAATGGCCGTATATGTTCGCAGTCTTGCGCAAGCTGGGCTTTGGTCCTCGCTTCATCGCGTGGGTGCGCTTAATGTACGCGGTACCCCTGGCGCAGGTGCTGGTAAACAACAAGGTGTCTGAAGTCTTCACGCTGGCTAGAGGAACTCGACAGGGCTGCCCCCTCTAGCCACTTCTTTTCGCCCTCTCCCTGGAGCCGCTTGCGGCCTGGATAAGACAGGTTGCCACCGTGCAGGGCATAGCATGGGCGGAGGGGTGGGAGGATAAGATATCTCTGTATGCAGATGACATACTTCTTTACCTTTCTAAGCCGCGTGGATCCATGATCGCGGCGCTGGACATACTGGCTAGTTTTGGTCGCAACTCTGGATTCCGAGTCAACTGGGCTAAATCGCATCTCTACGTCCTGCGCGGGGACCCTCCCAGACTCCCTGCCACTTGCCCTATTCGGGTGGCGAAGGACGGGTTTAAGTACCTCGGAGTGTATATCACCGTTAATAAGGCCCTGCTGTACGAGCACAACCTCAAGCCGCCGCTGCTCCGGCTCCAAAGGGAGGCGAAATCCTGGCAGAACCTCCCACTGTCCTTGCTGGGCCGAGCAGCGCTATTTAAGATGCTATCGCTCCCACGATTCCTCTACGCGCTGCAAAACTACCCAGACCTGGTTCCGAACAGTTACTTTCTGGCGATCGAGACCGCGGTACGCACCCTCCTCTGGGCCGGGATGCCCCGTATCTCGCTGACTAAGCTCACGCTGGGGTGGTACGATGGTGGAATTGCTCTCCCCGACATCCGTAAATACTACTGGGCGGCCCACCTGTCCGCGATTAACCAAGGGACATACGGGGACGGGAACGACCCAGCATATGGTATGGATAGGTGGTTGCTTCCCGGGGGGAACTATGAAATAGCACTCTACTCTAAAAGAGGGGTGAGCCGACTCATCGGACCGACGCTCCACTCGGTGCAGATATGGCACATCGCCCAGAAGAAGCTCGGTTGGTCTGGCTTCCTCACGATGGCCACGCCACTTTAGGCCAACGAAGCATTGGGCAATCTAAGACGCACCAAGGGGTTCCGCAACTGGGACCTGATCGGCATCTCCCAGATCAAAGATATCTGGGGGCCTGCCGGGATCCGCACGTTTGCCCAAATGCGAGAAGCATACGAGCTGGCGGATACCGAATATTTTAGGTACTTGCAGATAAGTCACTCCCTGCAGGCCAATATCCCACCGGAGGCCAAACTGCCACCGGCCTCCCCCCTTGAAGATAGGCTGCTGGATGGACATCTCGCGGAGCACGCCATATCCCTCACCTACAAAAAACTTATCAATAACCCCCCAGATATGCTTCTTCCCCTCAAAGAAAAGTGGGTCGCTGAAGGGTTGGAGATAGATGACGAGGAGTGGCTTTATGCCCTGGCTTCCCCGCGTGAAGTCGCGATATCGGCCCGATTGCGGCTTATTCAACTGAAGATTCTACACAGAGTCTATGTCTCTTGCACGAGACTACACATGATGGGGAGGGCAGACACAGCGCTCTGTAGGAGGGGTTGTGGGGACACGGGAACCTTTTTCCACGTAGTGTGGGGCTGCCCGAAGATTCAGAGGTATTGGAGAAGAGTGGTGCGGTGTATGGAGGAGGTGTGGGAAGTGGAGATTCGCCCGGAGGCTAAACGGTGCCTCCTCAATATATGGGAACCAACTGACCTGCCGCCAAAAGGGAGGCTCTGGGTCACATTCGGGCAAATGGTTGCGAAGAGGAACATAGCCAGGCTCTGGGGAAGCGCTGTTCCACCAAAACTATCAGATTGGAACAACGATATGGATTGGTGCATGCTGCAGGAAAGAACTGTGTATGTGGCGAGAGGGTGCCCTAGTAAGTGGGTTGAGGTATGGGCCAAGTGGAACGATTTTAGGGGGGGCATTTGTGAGCCTCCTGCCATCGCGCAGGAAGAACCCGGAGATGTCTAGTATCCTGCTGCTGCGGCTTGGGGTGCTGGGGAGGGGGGCGGATGCTGCAGCCCCGAGCCATGGGCGCGTAAGACGAGCGTAGTGTTGACCGGTAGTTAAGGGGTGGGAGGGGGGGGGGGGAGTTTGATTGTTTGGCACCTTAATGCCTATTGGGGCACTATGCCCATACTTTTGTGGATGTTCTGAGGGACACTAGACCTGCAACATTCTGGTTACACCTTGGTACACCTGCATCCTTCAACGCCGCCGTACCTCCGGGTTGACGGCACAGGGCTGTGTGATCCGAGACATATGCAAGTATATTCTCCGCGGCCGGCCCATAAGGGTTGTAGGCTCTCTGCTGTGTACCGTGAATCTCTGAATATAGGTCTTTCAAAAAAAAAAAATTCAACATGACATGCATTTCTTGGGCAGTAAATAAAATTAACAAGAACAAGCGGTTGTGGCATGGCAGTGAAAGCGTGGCATGCGTCTGTGTGGACTCACCTCCACGGAGAAGGCTCCCTCTCAGGTGCGTGCATGAGGCTCGTGTTCTGCCTTTTAACTGCACTTCTGACACTCACCCCGTCACCTTTGCACATAAGTGACTTACCTAGAATAACCCTGCAGGCCAGGAGCGCTTAGGCGGACGTGGTCTGCTTGAAGAGCAGGTAGGGCAGGAGGCCGTTGAAGACGGTACTGAGGCAGCGGCCTGCGGTGTAGTAGGCGACCCCCAGGTGCACGAGGCACAGGTTGTTGAAGTTGATCATGCCGATGAAGACCAGCGAGAAGGGTAGGATGCTGCACGGCACCTTGAGGTGCACCCGAGATCATAGTGGGTGTCACTTTTCATAATTTTGCCATGCTTGTAACGTCATCACTTGACCTCATTAGCCTCTCAGCTCTCACCGCTGCATTCCATTTTCTTACAGTGACAAGCAGCAGGGAAAGCGATCGCTTGAAAAACAAAGAAGCCTGCGAGTGGTGCGCGCGCGGGCGCACTCAGCGAGCCATGTGGTTTCAATTATCGCGCTTGTGTCTGGGCACGACAATTGAAACCACATGACGGCCGGTGTGCGTAACAGACACCAATAGCCCATGGGCGGAGCAATGCGCCCGCATTTGGCCTATTGCATGCTCTGTTTGTAAAAAACACGCAAACAAAATCCAATAGCGTAAGCCAAAACGAAAAGCACACGCACTGGCTCGATTTGGAACCCCGTACAAGAGGTCTCTCGCTGCGCTTAATGGTTGAGTGGAACGTTGAATCAAATTTTTCAAGGAAGGCATACAGACTGCTTTGGCGTCTAAGATAGATGTGCGGAAACATTTCAGACAGGTTTTTCACTATTCTTTCTTTTGAAGAGAAGAGATGCCAAAACATTTTGTTGCTAAAGTTTTGAAAAGTCCTTCCAGTGTGGATGAGTGTGTAAGAAAACACTTTGAACGTTGGCACAAATCTGCTGGTTTGGATTCAAATGAATTGTGTGCATAGAAAACCAAGTCATTTGGTGTTGGTGATTGGGTTTTAATTAGGAAACCTAAGAACATTTGTAAAGGAAAGTAATGAATGTGTCCTCATTTAATGGAACTGGTGCTATGTAAAGCGCTCTGATACCGATTCGGGTCAAGTTTGGGCTATATAAAACTCTGTAAAATAAAATAAAAGATTTTTTTTTTTCGGAAGCTGTGCAAATTGTGCAGGTTTCACGCGCTGCAATTTTGTTGAGAGATCACGGGTGGTGAAACATGGGAGCAGTAGTGTGTATCAAACCTTTTCAAAAAGAATTGATTGAGAGCAAAATGCAAGTATTTAATGAAATGGAAATGATTATGTCATTTGGGAATTGAATTCTGACAGTCAAAAGTCTGATACAAATACAAAAGTCTGACATGGCAATCACCAGGTCAGAGTGGAATGTCACCCGATATCAATGAAAATGTACCAGATAAAGTGACAACATCTACTATGTCTTCTGCTTTTGAGTCCAATGTACAGATGCCTGATAAAATCACAACACCTTTTAGATCCAATGAAAATATGCCAAATGAAATCACAACTCCTACCACGTCTACTGCCAGTGGTTCTAAGTCCAGTGACAATGCTCCCAAAAGGAGAACTGTTATACCCACTAGGTTCAAGAATTATTTTCTATATCAGCTTATTGGTTAATTTTCTATTTTATCTTATTGTATGTCTTGCTTTCTTTTCATTTTTTGCAGGAATGGAGATGTATTGTGAACTAAGTATGGTTGTTTTCCTTTGACATTGCTTTGCTATGTCACTATGTTATGTTATGCCAATATTCGACTGCTGCCGAGTGAGCCATTGCTCTGTGGGTTCATTAATGGACAGCAGTGACTCCGTTGACTCGTCCTCTGTTTCTTCGTATGCTTGTAGCAATTATTTGGATTCTACAATAAATCTTCACTTTGATAGTTTTCCACACGTTGAAACCCGTTTTATGCTGTCGTTGATACAACACCCTACACTCAGCCCTGCCCTCACGCCCCCCTAATTCTTGCGATAACGTTTTTGAACAGGACACCGACTTCAAAAATGTAGTTTTGAAGGGTTCAGAGCAAAAATGTTTGAAGACGTCTGTCCTAGACTGTGTTTTCAAATCTGTTTTACCAGTCAGCTGCAATACACAAATACTGACAGCGAGTGGTGCTGCTATCTTTCTGATTACCCACATGCCATGCGCCGTAGTGACGCCATCCGCTCATTACTGGCTAAATTTGTGATGCTTTCTGGGTAACAAATGCTGACCTGTCCAGAGGTGCTGCGATGATCGGCTTGTAAGTGGGGGGCTCAAATCACACCACCAGGAATAATATTCTTTTTGGGAATCGGCGTAAGAAGCTTCAGTCCTTAAA
This sequence comes from Triturus cristatus, assembly GCF_964204655.1. Taxonomy (NCBI): domain Eukaryota; kingdom Metazoa; phylum Chordata; class Amphibia; order Caudata; family Salamandridae; genus Triturus; species Triturus cristatus. The sequence continues at coordinate 753,510,727 of NC_140592.1, forward strand.
ATCTGGAATTCAGGAATTTGTGCAGTTAGGGGTTGTAATGGGTTGAGCTACTGAAGTGGGGTCCTAACAAGACATGTGCATGATAACTGCCCCAGTCACCTGCAAAGGAGACAGTGAGCCAGCAGCTGGGGCCCTGCGTCTTCTGCTTCATTTTGGTCTCTGTGGTGCTAGTAAGACCTGAAGCCGCCCTTTAGAATTTTGTTAACATGGAGAGAGGGGATGGCATCTCTGCGGCAGAGGAGCAGCAGCAGCTCGAGGACAGGCTTCTGTGCAGCACCTCCTTGGAATCCGGTAACCCCTGGAACTTCATCCACAGCGACATGGAAGGGGTGGACATTCACTCCCTTCCCAGTGCCACCATCGCGTGCAGCCTGAGCGGGAGGCTCTTCCTGGACAGTCGGTGCAGGGTGAGCACTGCAGGGCTTTCCTGTGCCTTTCTTTCAGGGTTGGGACGGGGGGGACTGTTGTTTTCTGGCGAGGGTAATTTGCATTTTGGTCGCTGTGTGGAGTTAACATTTATTTCAACAGTTTGTAATGCAGGCGTAATTCAAAATCTCACCCACTTTTGTTGCACCGCTGCATTTCATTGTCTTACAGTGACAAGCGGCAAGGAAAGCGATCGCTTTCACTTTCGCGATCGCTTGAAAAACAAAGAAGCCCACGAGTGGTGCGTGCGCGCGCCACAGCGAGCCATGTGGTTTCAATTATCGCGCCCGTGTCTGGGCACGATAATTGAAGCCACATGATGGCCGGTGCGCGTAACAGACACCAATAGGCCATGGGCGGGATGCGCCCGCCTTTGGCCTATTGCGTGCTCTGTTTGTAACAAACACGCATGCAAAGCCCAACAGCGTAAGCCAAAAGGAAAAGCACACGCACGAGCATCTGCGATTCCTGGCTCGATTTTGGAACCCCGTACAAGAGGTCTCTCGCTACGTGAGCAGTGCTGCGCACTGCATCGCTAGGCGTGAGACCTAAAAAAGCATTGAATTTTTAGGGACCAAAATCCATCATTTTAAAGTGAAAGAGAAATCGACTGCAACCTTTACTGGTTTGTAGGTATGTATATCAATATGCGTTCGGACTATTCAATTTCACGAACACGCATTAACCTATCCTCACTATGAACTTCATACATTGGTTGGTGGTGGATTCATATTAGAACGAAATCTGTTCTGTTCATCAATGAGGGTGTATTGCAAAATCTAAGTATTTGGAGGCGGCACGTCTTGTGAAAGACAACGGACGAAAATCTCCAGTCATAGAACACACGCCAGCTGCTTCCCTGTCTCCGCCATGCTTCCTGCGCTGTCCGTATTTCTGACGTACAGCCCTCCGACATGGCTCTATTCCTAAACTCTATAATTTGTTGAACAATGGCGGCACCCGCGCTTAGGCTTTGAACATCTTAAGCTAAAGCGCTGGTGCAGAGATTGCTTTAAAAGTAAAGAAATAAAAAGAAAATGCAATTTATTTTTCAATTTCTTTGCTTTTAAAGTAATCGTGGCACCCGCATTTTAGCTTTAGCCTCCTATTTAAGCTAAAACGCGGGTGAAGGCACGGTAAAAAAAAGTTAATACATTTGAAACAAGCACGTAAAGCGTCATCTAAGAGCTGAACTGCTCTTGTGCCACTGCGTAAATTAAGTCAAATAACAATAGAAACCTTGAGGATTTATTCAGTTTAGATTAATTAATTAAACAGTCACAATAGTGATCTTAATTTCCAGGAACTCAAAAAGAAACTCAGAAAGTAAACTTTCAAAAATGACCCAAATTCATCTTTTATACTTTTTTTATCAAACATTATTTTATATATTTTTGATATTTTCATTCAATAAAGTAGTGAAACAATCCACTTAACATTTCATGAAAGGCAACATAAAACTACTGTCTCATTTAGAATCACATCAGCAGTAGTCAATGACACTTTGTACAAACAAATACAAGCCATCCACAATTTTAGCCATGTGTTGAAATCAATCCATACAAACAGATGAATTTTCTAACAGCATCAAATGCCTATTAGTTATGTAAAAGAAGTGTCGTAGCGTCGACGTTTCGGTCTCACTATTGAAGATCAATCACAGAGACCATCCTAAGGACAAAAGTTGCACCATGAATCTATTAAAAAAATGTAAATATATTTATAAATTATTAATACAATTAATCAATTGAGTTCACAAATTTATATTGACTATACACGAAAGGAAAACAGGTGTGATCTATTTTAACCACCCGATATCAAGTGACAGTCCAAAGACCCCCACACCTCAACACCAACCAAAAGTGTAGAACACCAAAAAGCACTCTCCAGTGAGTAGCAGACTTCATATCCAACAAACGTGTGGTAACGAGGGACTTACTTCATTGTGAAGTCGAAAATTTCAGCCTGTTATATGATTTAACAGCGCTCTTCAATAAGGGAAGCACTGGATTTGAAATCCAAAAGAGACCACAATTACTAATCAATAATCCAAAAACTCCATGAAATCCTATTCAATCTACGTGTTGTTCAAACACTCATACTAAACATACCAGCTGCTACTTACAGAAAAGACGGCAACACTCGTCTCTCCCTCTTTGATCTGTGAAAAAATCACAATACAAGTCCTTCAGCCTCAAGTTCTACTTCGCCCGTACAGTTTTGTAAAAAGGAAGGAACCGTTTCGCCAATAACTCACTTCTTTCAATATTACTCTGGCAGCTTCACTTTCCCGTGTCTCACTCGCCAAGTCGATCGAGCAAGAGACGCGCGCTGGCTCCGAGATTATAAACACAGCGCCATGCCGGTCTCCCAGTGGGAAACGTGTCGGCCATCTTCAAACTATATTCAGACTATACAAACAGCATCATCTTGTTCGTAGTTCATATGTAAACAAGGAATGAAGCAGCCTGTGTAGTTTCTATTAGATACAAATATTAAGTTGTTTAATACACACTTGCGTCTCAGCCCTAAATAACGAAACAAATTGCGGGACTAAACAGTGTGTCGGCCATCTTAAGACTGTATCGACATATATTTCTGACTTTCTTTTTGATTTCCCGGAAATTAAGATCACTATTGTGACTGTTTAATTAATTAATCTAAACTGAATAAATCCTCAAGGTTTCTATTGTTATTTGACTGAATCTACCCAATTCCTTGGGGAATATTGGGTTGCCCTATTGTGATATCCTACTGCGTAAATTAAAGCACTCCCCTGGGCATCACCAGGCATCAAACAATAACAACAAACCTCCCCCTATTCAATAATTAATAGATGATACATCCAGGGATAATTGAAAACATCATTGTCCCACAGAAAATATTTTCATCTTAATTTATTGTATCAAAATAGTTTTAAGGAAAAGTTATATCTATGTATATTCAATTATAACAATTCCAATAGTTTCTCTACATAAAAATCACAAAATCAGCCCCACCAAAACATAATACACAATAAATACAAAAATAACAACCTCAATATACACAAACACAACATGCATACAAAACATACTTAAATAAAGAAAAAAGAAAAATACATCTAATGAACAATAATGACAAATATCACAATTTCAATCTTTTCACAAATGTCAAGCTGAAAATAGGAGACAAGAAACGTCTTTTCAAAGTTGTCATACTACAAAAAGCTGACAAGACGTTGTTATTAAGGAGCCCCCGACAACACTACGTATATATATATATATATATATATATATATATATATATACATATATATATAAAAATTCTGGATGGGATTTTTGACCACCTGATGATTTATACTTGCGCCCTGACGATGGAACTGTTGGTCTTTATGTCCACTCTCCGAAACGCGCATCAGCACTTCTTGTCAGAAGCTAGACGATGTTGGACCTGAAGTAGGTATCTTTGAAAGAATTGTTACATCTAAAATCAACGATATGATGAAGTTTGTCCCTAAACCTCTATATAATCTTAACTATGAAGAATATATGGCCCTCAAAAATCTTTCAGCCAATAAGGCGATTACCATCAAGCCCTGTGACAAGGGTGGCGGTATCGTGGCACTGAATAGCTCAGAATATAAAGATCAAATTGAAAGCATGTTGAGTGTACCTGAACATTATCTTAAAGTCAATTCTTATCCCAGCAAAAGAATTAAAGAGGACATCTTACTCATTACCGAAGGAGCTCTGGAAAGAGGCTCTATCTGCCATTATGAGTTTGACTATCTGAATCGACCCTATTTCAGTATTCCGATACTGTATTGGGTGCCAAAAACACACAAAAGTGTCACGAAACCTCCTTTTAGACCTATAGTTTCCACCATAGGATCTATCACGGAACCGCTGTCTAAGTATGTGGATAAGTTCCTCAGACCTATGGTCAGTGTCCTCCCGGCATACATAAAAGATACAGGCCATCTCATCAGTACTATTGAAGGACTTCCGTTTAACTAGTATACTGAAATTTTGGTGTCCATGGACATAGAGGCATTATTATACCAACATCCCCCAAAAGGGTGCCTTGGAGGCAGTTAAAAACTCCCTGGAAAGAAATAATAGTACTGATGACAAGTTATTTATCCTCGAATGTCTAGGCATCGTACTTCAAGAAAACTACTTTGAATTCAATAAATCCGTGTTTAAACAAATTCAGGGCGTTAGCATGGGCGCGGCATGTGCCCCAAATGTGGTTAACAGCTATATGGGGCAATTTGAAGCTCGGTTTGTTTTCAATGAGATCGCACCATTTGCCGAAAATATCCAACATTGGCATCGCTTCATCAATGACATCTTTTTTACATGGAGCGGACCTGAAGAACAACTGGTCGAATTTATTCTATGGCTCAATCTGTGTAACCCCAATCTCAAATTTAGCCCAAACACCAGTAAAGAAAAGATTGAATTTCTTGATATTTGGATTCAAGTGGTGGAAGGGGTTATCGAGGTATCCCTGTATTCGAAACCCACTGCCAGCAACACCTTGCTCCAGTACCAAAGTTTCCATCCCCGCAGCCAAAAAGATAGCATTCCATTCAGGCAGTTCTTAAGGCTGCGGAGAAATTGTACCAACATAAGAAACATTGAGATTCATGCGGAGGAACTTCGCAACAAACTGATTAACCGAGGATACCTTCACAGGCTTGTGAGGGATGCCTACAAGAGAGCAAAATACTATAATAGGGATGCCCTATTCCAGGAGAAACATACTAATGAGAGCAACGTCACGTCATTCTACTTTTAATAACAAACTACGTCAAGCGATATGCTCTCAATGGCATATATTAAATTCTGGACAACAGTCTAATCTGCTGCCCAAACCAATGTTTGCATTTCGCAGAAATAGAAATTTGCGTAACATTTTGGTTAAGACTAAGATTGAGGATTCAAAACAATTCATCCAGAAATCCATTTTGGGCACTTCACCAGTGAATGGCAACCATAAATGTGGTAATTGCCACGCTTGCAGCACGGCCAGTGTCTCGACGGAACTCCTATGGGACAAGAAAAAATTCCATCTTAAGGAAATGACGAACTGTAGATCTGCCAATGTCATTTATTTAATTTTATGCCCCTGTAATAAAGGGTACATATGTGAAACTGGTAGAGAATTTAGAATTTGTCTTAGTGAACATAAATCAGCGATTAAAAATAAACGAAGAGGGGCCCCTCTTGTAGAACACTGCAGGAGAAACAACACCCTGATGCTAACCTTAGATGGATCATTTTAGAAAAAGTGCATAATCCCAAAGACAATAACATCAATGGCTTGAGGGGTAAAAGAGAAGTGTTTTGGATATACACTCTCCAGACTTCGATTACAGGACTCAATGAACACTGCCCCTGGCAGAATGCTCTGTTATAATGATTCATTCATTGTCATTCACCCTCCACCAATCTTTCCAGACAATGTAGCCCGATCCATATTATGTATACCTGCATTAATCACTTTTTGGATCTGTTTGATTCATGATAGGGAATTCTTTGTGTTAGCCTATGGTTCTTATTGGTATTTTGTCACTGTAATCTTTTATATTCTTTTCTTGTTGTTTTACTTAGTTTAGTGGTTACCTTTGTCTTCGACCAACAGTGGAATATTTATATATATAAAAAAAATATATATATTTTTTTTAAATGACCCAATAGGTCATAGTCTTTCTGAATTGGTCTATTCTTTACTTTCGCGAGTGCTATGTATTTACATCTCTGGGAGTCCAGTTTGATCCTTACAATCAAGATCGTTGTTCCCTTCAGGGTTGTCTGTTTTCTATTTCTAGTCCATGTCAGACAGCCCTCTCTATCCAGTAATACAATTTAATTCATCGATATTTAGACTCATGTGTCTTCTAGTGATTGGTTGTATATGTATTTTAGAGGACTGTTATCTATACCTCTAATTATATGGCCCCGAACAATTCTTGCGCCACGATATTTAGCCATATTTACAACATGGCGCCTCTGGAGATGCAGACTAGCATTCCGCGTTGATGTGTGAACACCCATATCAGGTGGGTCCTATTTGGTTCGGTATTTATGTACGCATGCGCGACACCGTAGTCACGGATCTCCTGACTGACGTTTGGACTCTATGCGTTGGATTATTACAAGGACCTACCCGGTATGTGAAAATCTTAACGGGGCATAGCGAAAACTTAGAAAATGTCTCTTTAAGAGCGTAACTTGTTTCCCATTAGATACTATCGTTAATTCATGTCACGTTTGTCTCCAGCCTTGAATTTTTTTTTCTCGAGATGCCCTTATACCGAATGACCCCCATCTCACTGTGGGTTTTGTTGGCACTCCAATATATATATATGAAGTAAGTAACTCTAGCGTCATCTTCGCGCCTGACCTTGTTTTCACCTCTCTACTAGAATTATGGCATTAGTCCCGTAACAATAAGTATGTACAAACGGCGGACTTCCATAAAAGATACTGAAACTCTTTTTTGTTGTTTTTTAAGGTTATTTTTATTTATTCTTGGGTCGGATAGGCAGTAGTCGCATGATCCAACATTTGGACACTTCCACGCGTCGATGGCCATAGAACTTCAGTAAGTTCGTCTTTTAGATTTGGTTCATTTTTCTCTGGTCCATATTTTGTTCAATGTACTGTTACTTGATCCCTATGCTGACATTTTACCACTTTTTTCTATAGTTGTGTCCATGATAGATTCTAGTCATGGGCCTCCGCACTAGAATAGTGAATCATTGGAATAATATATCGCTGGGAGATAACTTTATCTCCTTAGTATACTTATTCAACAAGTATTAAATTGTTTAGAATCATTTTTTTCTTTACGTATTTTCTGATACCTATATTGTGTCTCTATGTGTCCTTTTCAGTGGGCCCCACTTTTATAGTATCTTATCTCTGATCTGATTCATCTTTGAACCATAGGCTTATTACGGCCTGTCTGTATTAACAAAGTAGGTATAGATATAGAATTTCATATGTCCACTATCTTCATCATAATGCACAATCTATGCTTCTTTATTGTGCCTTCTTAATTCCACAGAAGAATATTCTGGTATGTTGGTCCTCTACATCTTTTCTCTTTTCTTTTTTCTTCCTCACTGGGGTACTTTAGTCAGTTATTCACATCTTGTCTATATATTCTACTTGGCTATCCTATTGGCCACTTTCGATTCTGATTTCACCATTCGGGTGTCCTATATGGTTATGTAAGCTCCAAGATATATTTGGTAGTGTGTTTTATATTTATATATGCTCTTTTTCTCATTATTGTCATCAGATTATATATATGCGGTTATAAATATTGTTATTAAGGAGCCCCCGACAACACTACGTGTGTATATATTCATATATATAAAGAAATTCTGGATGGGATTTTTGACCACCTGATGATTTATACTTCCTGCGCCCTGACGAAGGAACTGTTGGTCTTTATGTCCACTCCGAAACGCACGTCGGAGCTTCTTGTCAGCTATTTGTAGTATGACAACTTTGAAAAGACGTTTCTTGTCTGCTATTTTCAGCTTGACATTTGTGAAAAGATTGAAATTGTGATATTTGTCATTATTGTTCATTAGATGTATGTTTCTTTTTTCTTTATTTAAGTATGTTTTGTATGCATGTTGTGTTTGTGTATTTTGAGGTTGTTATTTTTGTATTTATTGTGTATTATGTTTTGGTGGGGCTGTTTTTGTGATTTTTATGTAGAGAAACTATTGGAATTGTTATAATTGAATATACTTAGATATAACTTGTCCTTAAAACTATTTTGATAAAATAAATTAAGATGAAAATATTTTCTGTGGGACAATGATGTTTTCAATTATCCTTGGATGTATCACCTATTAATTATTGAATAGGGGGAGGTTTGTTGTTATTGTTTAGTGATTTACCCTGCCCTCCTCTCCCCATAATTGGATATTCAGGGGCCCTCTTTTGTTTAGTAGTATTCATCACCAGGCATCTGCATCCGATTTCACTCACTGGATTCCTGCAAGGACCGAACAGTTTACCCGTGTTACACTGCATGGACTAAGAGCCCACTGAACTATATACTCCTTTGTCACTGAAAGCACTGAAGATCATACCTGTGCTACATTCCGTCCGTGCTTAGTCATTCCTGTGCTATAGCAGTATGTCACTGCATGGACTGAGGTCTCACTCGTGCTATCATTGCATGGACTGAACACCGAATCCGCGCGGATTAATTTGTCAATTAATGGAATAAGGGGTATACTCGGGACTGTGTATCCCTCATAATAATAATAATTGAAAAAAACACACAATTATCGCAATCGGCCCACTCAATTTTCGCCTCTGTGTCCCTGCACACAGCATCTCTGTGCAACCATCACTGCTTGGGAATAAACACATCAACAGGCAAGAGATCTGCAGGTATGAAACGGTATGAAATGTAGAGGAGACAAAGAGGGTGGGAGGTGTCCTGCGACAGAGATCTCCATGGGTGATGTGCCCTGCAAGGGAATCTGCAGGAGCGAGATCTACGAGGGTAATGGATCAGAGGGTGAGATCTACTCTGGGGAAAAGGTAAAGAAGGGGCACGTGGCACCCAGAGGAGATGTGCAGAGGTGTCACAGGGGGGATGCTCCTGGTATTGCTGGGGTGGGAGTAGCGTAGAACAGTCTTGTCTCTCTCTGCTATGACCAACACTCTCAGGTGCGGTGTCACTGGCGTGAAAGGGCATCCGTTCACTGCAGGGTGGGCAGCAAAGGGTAATTACAGTGCAGTGAAGACCGCTTGCAGTGTGGGCACTGATGCAACGGAGGGCGTGCCCAGTGTAATGCAGTTAGAGATAGCATCCTGTGCGCTGTGACTGCAGTAATAGCACACATGAAGCAGTCACTGAAGTAAAGACCGCTGTCACTGTCCGGAGACTACAGCAGGGGCTCTCAGTGTGATGGACTGTAGTAAGTGCAGCTCTCGGTGTGATGTCCCTGAAGTAAGGGGGCAACATCCTGTGCGCAGTGACAGCAGCAGGGGCTAGCTCCCAGTGTGATGAGCCTTGAGTGAGCGCAGCGCGCTTGTGCTGCAGTAAAAGAAAGCTCCCAGTATAATATTACCAGGGTAAGACTAGCTCCCAGTGTGCTGTTACTAGCACCCGGTGTGACGTCACTGCATTAAAGGCTGGCTGCCTTGCGCGGTCACTGCAGTATGGACAGTCTCTGGTGCAGGTCTCCCTGTAAAGACACAGTGCAGTCAAAGAGGTTGGAGATGCTAACGTCCTGTAAGTACACGAGAGGGGTCTGCTCCCAGCCTAATGTTACCAACACGAGACAAGCTCCCAGTGTAATATCAGAAGCGTGAACCGATGCAAATCTGATGTAACTAATAATTACAGCTACCAGTGTGCTGCTGCTGCAGTAGGGACAGACGGTTTCCAGTGTGTGTCAAAGTAGCATGGATGGGTCCCAGAGCCCTTAGCTGCACCAGATAAGCACTTGAGATCTCTCTTTGTACGGGTTCTTTTCTGTGTGATGTGCAAGCACTATGTACAATGGACACACTGCCTAGTAGTGCACACAGCCTGATGACACAGAATACACCTCTGAGCGTGCTTGCACTCGCATCAGTTTTCGGAAGGGGATTTTATTACAGCCAATCACACTGCGTGTGCCTTGTGTCGTCGGTCAGGTAGGCCTCACCCAGTATCGCGCTATGCTGTCGCGCGTCGCAAGGCGGTGATATATATAGACACTAATACTCATGCAGGGTATAACTTGCCGTAAGTCACGAGCGACCCACATCTTTATTTAAGCTCTGTGGCCACGCCTGGCCAGAGAGTGATACAATGTGTGCTATGGTTTCCGGGAAGGGGGTGCACTAAAATAAACTAGACCGTTACATCCCATCCCAAATCAGTTCTTTTCAATATTTGCATTTAAATAAATCAGCATGCAAAATCTGCCAGCCTTTGGTTTGGCCGAGGGTTAGGCCTGAGGTTGTATTGGTGTTGATGATGACTCGGGCCCCTTGTGGGACTAACTGTTCCTCCCCCACTGGTCACTACTTGCGGGTTACACTCAGCAGTGGGAGTAGATGACACTTGGCTCGGAGATACCCCATTAGTGTGACTGGGCGTGGACTCTCCCAGGGTGACGTCGTCACACCCCGTGAGTTCGGTGCTTTGACTCTCGACGTTGGCCCTGGGCACTCTTTTAAACCATGAGATGTTTCTGGTTATTACTTCTCAGTTCCGCTCTGCAGTCACAGCTGTCCCTCGGATAGCCCTCACAGTCCACAGGCCCGTTTCGTACGGAGTACGGAACTTTCCTCCGCTCTTGCGATTTCTTATCAAGACTCCACACCTTGGTTCGAGTTTGTGCTCGCCTCCGGTGGCTCGCTTTTTCATGGTTAGCCACTCTTCTGGCTTGGGTGCTTGCAGGGTCATATGGTTTGGGCTCCCATTTATCAGCTAGTGGGAAGTTATCTCGTCGAGGCCCTGCCAGCATGAGGGACCACGGAGATCTCTGGGTTGTGCAGTGAGGTGTGCTGCGGTATTCTCGTAAGAATTTCTGCACCTCAATTTCTGGGTCAGTTTGCTCAGTGACTGCTATCCGTAAAATCTTATTCACTGTCTTCATAAAACGTTCTACTTCACCATTGGGTTGTGGCCATTGCGCTGTGATTCGGTGACGTTTTAGCCCCAACCGGGTGAGGACGTTTTTTAATTCATTACCTTGGAATGGGGGACCATTGTCTGTCTTGATCACATGTGGTAGACCAAATAGTGCGAATATCTTTGTCAGCACTGGCTCTAGGTGGTTGAACGCTGTGGACGGTAGCACATCAACACAGGGATATTTGTTGTTGCTGTCGACTAGAACTGCTGTGACCCTGCCATCTGGGAAGCTCCCAAAATCAAGGCTCACCCATGACATGGGTGATGGAGCAGGGTCCTCGGTTATCACAGGAGCTGGTACTTCTGCATTTCCGGTGAGTTGACTGGCCCGGCAGTTCCTTACGACATTGTCTACAGCTTCCTCTAGTCCAGGAAACCACAGTTTTCCTCTCATTCGGGATTTCATCCTTCCTGTGCCTTGATGGCCTTCAAGCGCTAACGCAGTTGCGCATTCTTGGAGGCTCTGGGTAATAACGATACGTGACCCTCTCAGCAGTATGCCACACTCAGCAATGCTGAATTCATCTCGGATTCTCCATATCTTCCCTAGTTGGGACCTGTCGACAGTGTTCCATCCTTGGATATTTTGGAGAAAGCCTTCCCAAGACCCGTTCTGTATTGCTTCTGTTACCCTTTTGATTACCATGTCTGTATCAATGTGATTCTTGATCTCGTCAATTGAGAGCGTTTGTGGGCAAACACCACTGGGAGATCATGCTGATGAACTCTTTAGTCTTCAGCTCTTGGTCAGAGCTTGCTTCCGCTGGCTGTGCCGGGTGACGTGACAGGATGTCGGCTGGGTTCTTGGCGCCTGGTCTGTACACTAGTTCAAGTTGATAGTGCTGAAGTTGTATCGCCCACCACTCGATCCTGGGTGGGGGATGAGGTGCAGTCCCTTTGAAGAGCGGGAGTAATGGTTGATGGTCTGTTACTACTCTGAATGTGTGACCGCTGACGTATAAATGAAAGTGATTGCAGGCCCACTTAATAGCTAGTGCTTCTCGTTCAATTTGAGAGTAGCGAGTGTTGGTCGCTGTCAGTGCTTTGCTAGCAAAGGCCAGCGGAAAACCCAGGTACCTGGTTCAGTTTCTTGAGTTAGTAAAGCTCCTAACCCCACTGGACTGGCATCCACTAACAGTTCTGTTGGCCGAGTCGTGTTGAAGTACACCATAGTTGTGCTCTCCAGCAATGCTGATTTTACTTTCTGGAATGCTTCCTCTTCCACCTGAGTCCAGCGCCAGGCAGACTCCTTTTTTGCCAGATTACGCAGTGGTTCTGCGATCGGGATGAATCAGTATGTCGCCATGCCCAAGAAGCTTCTGACTTCGGATGCCGTAGTGGGGGCTGGGGCGAGTTGAATAGCCTGCGACTTCCTGGGGTCCACTTTCACTCCGTCTTGGCTGAAGACATAACCGAAAAATTCAATGGATCTTTTAAAAAATTGGCATTTTTCTTTGTGGTGAGTTACTCCATGTTCTGCCAGACGCTTTAGGGTTGCTTTGAGTTGGCGGTGGTGTTCTCCAATCGTGGCTGAGTGTATTCAAATGTCGTCACTGACATTAATGACTCCCTGAAGCCCCGACAGAACTTCTTTCACTTAGTTCTGGAATATTTCAGCTGCTGAAGATATCCCGAAGTTTAGCCTTTTATAGCGTCGCAGACCAAGATGAGTTGAGAATGTGGTAATGTACCTACTTTCCTTGGCTAGTTTCAATTGGTGGTAACTGGCATCTAGGTCTAATTTAGAAAAATACTTCGATCCGTTGAGGTCAGACAGTATGTCGTCAACAGTAGGTGTTAGGTGCCTTTCTCTCCTGATCGCTTGATTCGGCATCCTCCTATCAATGCAGACCCTGATCTTTCCTGGCTGCCTGGGCTTCTCGGCGATGACCATGGGGGACACCCAAAGTGTTGGGCCCGTCACTTTTTCTATTACCCCCTGCTGTTCAAGCTTCAAGAGTTCTTGTTCCACTAGTGGTCGTAAGTGAAACGGTATTCTCCGATGCAGTAGGGCAACAGGTTTCACAGCTGTGTCGATGTGTAGTCTTATGGGTGGTCTTTTCATGCTCCCTAAGCCTTCAAACAACTGTGGGAATAGCTCCAGTATGTCTTCTGTTTGAAGTGACTTTACTGCGTTGGCAAACGTGACTAGGCTCAGGTCTTCGGCAGTATGACTTCCAACTAATATGTCTGCTTCCCTGTCCACTATGTGGAAAGTTGTGGTGACTTTGTGTTCTTCCGATTTGACTTGCACAGACATCTTTCCTTTCAGAGGAAGTGGGGTCTGGCTTCCGTACGTGAGGATTCTGGCCTTGGACTTAGCTTTTTGTAATGTTGACACCCCATGACATTCACTGATGCTCCTGTGTCAATGAGGGCTGTTACTGGTGTCCCAGCTGTTTCGATGGCACATGTTGGTTGTGGCCGACGTCTTCGCTTGAGATCATTCACAAAGGAGATGAGGTGGCATTCCTCTTCGTCATCTGAGTCCTCTAGGAAATGCCGACGGTGCGCTGTCGTCATCGGTGTCTTCGAGGTGGCAGGTTCCTCCAGTGTAAGGTGTCTCACTGGTTTGGATTGTGGTTTCCGCCCTGAAGTTCCTCTGTATCTCGTACCACCTTGACATACACTCGCAAAATGGTTGGGAATGCCACATTTTGTGCAGGTTTTCCCCTTCGCTGGGCAGCTGTCTTGGGGGTGCTCCTCCTTCCCACAGTATCCGCACTGTTGTTGTTGTGAGTTCCTATTGGGCCATCTTCCTTGCCCACCGCGAGTCGTTGCCCGAATGGCATCCACTCGTTCTGTTTTGACAGTCACCGCTTGTTCAGTCGTGGCGTTAAGGGCAGCTTCCATGGCGGACGCCCGGACATCTGAGAGCTCATGCGATCGAGCCATGATTAGTATGTCTTCGAGAGATATGCACGGCTGTCGAAGAATGAGGGTCCGCAGAATCCTTGGATAAGTTGCGCCCATACTTCTTTTGCTTGGTCATCTTCAGTGCATGTGCTTGCCAACTCACGTAGGCGTGCGTGAAACGTGTCCACAGACTCCCCCTCCCTCTGGCGAGCTTGTCGGAGTTTGAAACGTTCATAATCAGGGTTAAGTTGAGGGTCAAAATGGGCATTTAAGGCTCTGACCGCTGCGGCGTAGTCCGTCTGTGGCCCTGTGTTCGGTAGATGCCCAAACAACTTGTATATTTCGTCCCCTGCGAAGTGTAGCAACAGTGATCTTTTTACTGCTCCATCTGTTTCCCTGGTGGCTATAAAGTAATTGTCAAGCCGGCCAATCCATACCTTCCACCTGGGCGACGCTGTTGCAGGGTCAATTAACTCACTGAACGGAGGAAGTGCGCTCACTTGTGTGTGCAGGTGTTGAGGTGCAGCTGCAGGGGCAATTGGCTGTTGTGCTGGCGCTGCTGCTGCTTGGTCAACCATGGTTGGTCGTTGTTGTGCACTCTTCCTGATGTGAGTCTATCTTGGTATGGCCACTGTGTGTTTTGAGCAAATGTGTATGGTTTAATTTCCTGGCCTCGGGCTTGCACTTGCCAGTGCTTGATGATGCTTAATGCCCCCTAGTTGTTTGTTTCATAGGCTGGCTTTTCTGGGTGCTTCTGCCCTTCTATTAGCTGTTTCTGCCCTTGTATTAGCTTGGGCTTGTTTGTTTACCCCTTCCTTGTCCTTTGCACCGTGTGAAGTCAGCTGTGCTGCCGCTTCTGGAGCGCTGACGATGCGCTCGTGTTTGCACTTTCTTTTTTTTTTCTTTCAGGCCTGGAGTAGCAGGGAACCACTGCGTGTGCGCGCGCTGATCCTCCTGACGCGTGCTCCACCGGGCTTGACTCGGGAGCTTCAGCACGTCGTATCCTGGATATGCAAGCAGGCGCTGGGGTCTCCACTTGCGAGCACTCACCGGCGGCTTGATTGATGCTGGCGGCTTGCGGCGCCTACTTCCCTCGCACTCGGCAGGATTTCTTCGGTGCTGGCAACCGCTTCACCCAAGCTATGCAGCGCTAGGGTTCTTCCTGCTCTGGTAGACCGGCTCTCGTCGGGGGTGATTCCTGTCGACGTGGGAATGGCACATGCCACCCTCGTCACCAGTGTCGTGGGTCAGGTAGGCCTCACCCAGTATCGCGCTATGCTGTCGTGCGTCGCAAGGCGGTAATATATATATATATAATTCACTGAAAAAACCATAGGTTTCACACATGTTATAGTTAGCAGGACATTTCACTCGTGAAAAACCAATGAAATTCCCCCGTTATAGTTAGTGCAGGCAACTATAACTCACGCGACCGCAATCCTCTGCTGATGACGTCAGATATTACATCACTGTATTTAGACACTTATTTACCCATGTCTTCTTCCATTAATTTTTAGCTATACATATATTACAAATATTTTTTTTTCAGAAAAACACATATGTCATCAGTGATGTAATATCTGACGTCATGAGCAGAGGATTGCGGTCGCGTGAGTTATAGTTGCCTGCACTAACTATAACGGGGAAATTTCATTGGTTTTTCACGAGTGAGATGTCCTGCTAACTATAACATGTGTGAAACCTATGGTTTTTTCAGTGAACTTGCAAGGTTTTTTAAATGCTAATTCCTAACTATAACGTGTGTGAAACCTATGGTTTTTTCAGTGAATTTCAAAGGTTTTTTAAATGCAAATTTTTTTTGGAGACTTTTGGTAAAAAATAATATCCAACCTATGTATAAAATAATATATGTACTATATCCTGCATTACGAAATGGTTAATTTAAAAAAAAATTATGTTTACATACAGTTGTACATCACAGTTATCTTCTACATCCCTTGAAACTTGTATTTTTTTTTTTTTATGGATTTTTTGCCGTGCGCATACGGTAAGCTGACGCTACGCGCTCCGTATGTCATACGTACGGTGCGCTTACATGATACGTATGTGACGTACGCGTGCACGCATGCGCGTTGCGTGGAACCAACGTCGCGGTTACGCGGGTGCATGTAATGCGCATGCGCGAGTGCGTCCTACGTACGCGCTCCGGAAGCGCATATTTACGTCACGTTTGCGCATGTGTACTGGTTTACAAGCGCGTACCGTAAGCTTACGGAGCGCGCACGGTAGGTCATGTGAGCCACAAAGAACACTTTTCATTGGTTGAAACTACTTTCAGTTCCAGAAACTTCCCACACCACACCCATTCCCCTCATTACTGCTTGAGATCCCCTAGGAGAAGGAGCTGAATTGACATTGAGATACAATGGCAGAGCAGCAGTCCTCTTCTGAGAGTGAGCCTAGCAGCACCATCATCAGACAGAGAAGGAGGAAACAAAAGGATTCTTTTGTGTGGGAGTATTTTACTTTTCCAGAGGGGCAGAAAAAGGTCAATGCTCCATTGGTCACTTGCAGACTTTGTGACCGTGTTTTATCTAGAGGAGATCCAAGGAAGAAGTATTCCTTTGGAAATCACTCTATGATGAGACACCTTAGGGATAAACATCCCAGGACCTTTGCTCGACATACTGAAGAAAACTCTTCAGTAAGTCACCGGAGCCCAACCTCAGAAGCTCAGCCGAGTACATCATCGGCAGCTCAGCTGAGCCCTTCCTCTGAGGTGGGAGCATCACCTTCTTCTGCTCCTCTGGACATTAACCCTCGATTTCAGAGGGTTTCAATGAGGTGTACAACGTGTTGTGGTCTTATTGTTTTTGGGGAAACCAGTGTTTCCCTTATTAATAATAAGATAGACCAGCACGTTTGTAGACGTTCATAATATTCCCATTCTTTCTTTCCTCTATCCCTGTATTAACACAACGGCTCTTTTAAGAGCCAACCTTACCTCACAATTTTTAAAAAAATTTTTTTTAAGCTTTCCTTTTTGAAAAAAATGTTTTGCCGTGCGCATACGGTACGCGTAGTCGCGGAATAGTTACGCGAAGTTCGCGGAATTTTTCCGTTTAAGCCGTGCGCGTACGCTACGCGCATGCCGCGATTTTTCGAAAAAAAATTACAATTAATTTTTGCCCTTGGGGGTCCTTCTGGGACCCCCTGACAAAAGCTAGGGGGTCAGGAACTGTCCACCCTGCCCCCTTTTCACGTTCTCCACCTTTGTTTTTCACCCCCTCAGACTGCGAGAGACAAAATGGCGGCCGACACTTCCTGGTTTCGACCGATTCGAATGTTTACTAAGATCTAACAACCAATCAGAATCGCGCTCGTGCCCGGCGGCGTGCGCGTACGGTAAGCGTACGGTACGCGCTCGGAGCTCGCCTATAGATATATATATTGATTTAAATGCTATTTTCTCAGGAAATACTGAACAGATTTACACGAGACCTTCAAAAGGCACATCCCTGACCTGAGGGCTACCTCTCTGCCAAATTTCAATTAATTCTGTTCAGCCGTTCGGGCTGTAGCTCGGACTAAAGGTCCTATGGAAAGATGCATGGGGAAAACGCGTTTTGGGACCCCCCCTTTTTCTCAGCCCCCGCTTGACGAATCCCCCCGAGACTTTCAGGGAAGGAGCAGAGCGGAGCGCCCCACCTATTTTGAGAATTTCGCGAGGATTCGTCAATCGGCGCCAAAGGTATTCCAAATAGAATGTTGCGGATTTCCTATGGAAACACGGTCCTAACTATAACTATCTACTGGCGACCGCCAGTAGATAATATATATAGACACTAATACTCATGCAGGGTATAACTCGCCGGAAGTCACAAGTGACCCCCGCATCTTTATTTAAGCTCTCTGGCCACGCCTGGCCAGAGAGTGATACAATGTGTGCTATGGTTTCCGGGAAGGGGGTGCACTAAAATAAACTAGACCGTTACACCTTGCATTTTAAAATGTCCACCCCCCCACTACAATGATGAAGATATTGGCTGTAAAACAGCATGGGAGCACCGAGTGTAAATAGACAGAGAAACACAGTGCTCTCTCAGCAAACAATGCACATCAGAAGCCGCCTTTCTATAGGCAGGCCCACGCATGCGCGTTGCCAAGATGTATCTGTGTGGAGAGTAAACTGGGCGCCATGGGGAAATGCAGATACAGAGGAGGGGATGTTAGCATGCAGCACCATGACAGCTGAACAAATACATGGATGCATTTAACGAAAAGCCCCGATATTATAAAGGACAGGTCATCCTTGTAACCCTGCTACGCAGCCCATCTTGGCCATTCCCCAATTCATTAAATCACAGTTAAACGTTCATTTGCATAAAAGATCAGTGAGCGGTATGCAGGGTGGCATGACGCAAGCAACTGGTCACGCTTCAGCGGAGGCCAAACGTGAGGCAGTTTGTCAGTTTGTGGCTTGCTGAACACCAAAGCCATCCGTGCCAGTCACCAAGCCCTTCACCCACGGACCACCCGGAAGTGAACAGCTACATAAATGATGGAGCAGGTAAAACAACATTTTGTATACCTCCTCTAAGTTGCATGAAATTAATTACGTAATAATTCTAAAATGAACTTGTACTAAGTGGTTTGTAGTGAAATATACTAATCAACTTTACACCTTGATAAATACAAGATACACGTGGGACTAAAATGCTAATTGATGGCAGAACAACTAATTAATTAACTATGGTACGCAAACTAACTTAGATTGTGGTGAAATTGAAAATTGCAAGATTTATGTTGCTTTTGTGATGATTTGTGCTTCCAGTATTACAAAATGGTGATTATTATTGCTTTAAATGTTGCTATCAGCTAGGTAACTACTAATATACATTGGGATTAGTGTGGGGTTAAACATTAGAATCTCTATTTCTATATTTTAATTATTGTTATGTCTGTTTTTGCTTAAGTTGGCATTTGGGCCTACTAGACCGCAGTACCTAAAATGTATTCCCTATGAAGCCGCCGTCATGTGAGCGCGATGACTTCTGCGCAGAATCGGATGGCTCTGGAGATCTCCAAGTGACCTCAGCTCTGTGACACCGTGTTCCTTGTCAAGGATATGTGCGTGGTGGCCTGCCAACTGATGGACGGTGTGAACAGCAAAGGGGAGAATGCAGAACCTGTACTGAACTGTTTTCTCTTCCTCCAAACGTTACTTTCGAAACTTTCGCCTGAGAACCAAATGAATAGGATAAAATATGTGCTTTCCTATGCCAAGTCTCATGGAGAACCAGTTTACCCTAGGAAACTTTTATAAAAATTACAGATAACCCCGGACTGTCCAATCAGAACATTTCTCTACCCCTAAAATGTTGCGTGTTAAAATGAAGTAAGAGGGAAAAAGGGTATAAAATGCCCTCATCCTCCAAAGGGGGGTGGTTCATCGGGCTGATCTTTCATGGCGTTGGGTCTGCAGTGAGCTGGTGAAGATTTCTATGGTTCGCCTTGGGTTTCTTTGATTTTTGGGAAGTGATTCGTCTGATGGTTTCATCTTTGCTGTGGGTTGGAAATTTATCCCGGAGCTTGTACCAGAGAATGCGGATAATTCTCTGTTTTTTCTCAGAGGATCGTCAACGTTTGATATTTGGTAACTATTAAATGTGTTTTCTAAATCTATGCTCATTTACCAGATGTTCGATTTCTCTTTGAAATAAACCGAAATTATAATATAAACCCGTAGTGCATAACTGCTAATGCAGAGAAAAATATTATTAGATAAACAAAATTTGAATTAATAAGAAATGAGTTTGTGATTCTTTAATTGAGTACAGAAAATAATCAAATGTTTCCTAGGCTTTAATTGTGTTTTAACTGGTTCTAATTCACCATCAACCAGTCCAACTAATTGGTCCATCGACCAAGTGGTGGAGTGCCTTGATGTTAAGGGTAGGATTCTATAGGTGCACATGCATATAATGTATATAATGTTAGAAATGTAATCCTGATAGGTAATAAAGTACCCCCCATGTCCAGCGCTTTTTCTCCTGTGTCCAGATTTGAATGAGACGAGTGCGTGTTGGTGTTATGGGCCCCACCAATGAATGAGTGTATGGATGAATTGTTGTGATTACGAATCTGTGACATAGGGAGAATATGTAAATTTGCCCTTGGCGCTGCATCAGATTTTCTTGGTAGCAGATTGATGGTTTTATTGCATTGGTTTGGTGATTATTAATTTATGTTTAACACTTTATGTTGAGGATTGGTGCGTTAGTGTGAGTCGCGCTGGGATTGGAGAATTTCAAGAGTGACGTAGACGCCCAGGATTGATGCGTTAGTGTGAGGCGTTGGGATTGGACGGAATATGGAGAAGCCGTGAAGGAAGTGATTTGCAAAGCTTAGTTGATTAAGAAAAGTGAAAAATAAAAATAAAAATGATGTACTACGATCCACTTGAGAAGGAGTAAAAATCATGGTTTGGGAAAATTAAAGACCTATTTAAAAAGGATAAACCGATTGTGACTAGGGAAGGACAGATACTTCCTCCACCGAAATCTCCTGCATCTTTCATGGTAGCGAAATATGGGTATCATACATGTATCTGGTTAGAGAATTGGGCAAAGTATACCAAAGAGGATGGAGTACTAGCATTTCCAGAAAATGGTTCGTTTAGTTCGCAGTATTACAAAATTGAAGAGATAGGATGATGAGGTTAGAACCCAGACCTACCCATTTCGAGGCTTTGACTGAATGGGAAGAAGAGATGTATGAAAGGGAAAGGCATCGGAGTGGGAGAAGGTATAATTACATGTTTGGTAGACATTGTGGTCAAGAAAGTCATGATGACAGAATGAGAAGATGGCGGAATGCGAATATGACTGATGGTATGTTTCCTCTGAGAAATGCTGAAGAGACGAGTGGCATTAAATGTACAGAAAAGAGAAATAACACAGGGTCAGGAGGTTACCGAGATGGAGTGAGTGAATTAGAAGATGAAGTGCTGGAAGACATGTTTTATAAAAACCCACCTCCATATCAACCGAATTCCACGTTAATGACGCCGAGTGCACTGGCAAAAGAAACTGTAATGAATAAAAATTTTGAGCAAATGCCACCTAATTTGGGAAAAATTAATCCATTTGAAGATTCAGAAATGTCACAACCCGTTAGAACTGGAAATGAAAATTCAGCAGAGTTAGCTAAAACTATGCTGGAATTAACTAAGAAAATTAGAGAATTAACTAAGAATATGGAAGCAGTGACAGTACTTGTAACTATAGGACCGGTGATACCTGTTTTTGATAAATAAAAGGATAGTGAGCATTGTTTAACAGTCCCATATAATTGTGGTATGCAAAAAGAGAAAGAAAAGAGTGGTTCCGGAGGAAATGAATGGAAGGGTATGGCAGAAACATCAGGATTAAGTACCCCTAAAAATTTAACTATAAATCAAAGTCCAGCGAGTAAGACACCAATGACAACAGAATCAGCAACCGAAACCCCAGAGAGAATGATAGATAAAATAAGAACAGAGACAAACCCTGTAGGACCGACATCAGAAGAATTAAGTGATTGGTTAAGAAGCTTACAGAAAAAAGATACAGAGCCACAACCTTTAGATGTAGCAAAATTAAAAGTAACATTAGAAGAGTTAATCGTAGGAACCATTCCAACTGAAAAATTAAAAGCATATCAGGATGAGGAACTAATGTTCTCTGCAAAAGTATAACTTGGAGAGCGAGGACTTTGCATGAAAAGTTAGAAAAGACAGCGAGTGAAATGGGAATTGATTTTGAGAAAATAAGGTCATTACAAAAGCTATATAGGGTAGATTTTTCCGAAAAGGATATTGAAAACTTGAATACTGCAGGGAGGTTGACCCAAATTAAAGAACTGATTGCATTACTAAGGAAATGGGGTGATGTGGATCAATGGAAAAGTAGATGGTTTAGAAAGAGAGAGGAAACAACATATATGGCCTTTTCAGCTTTCCCAGTGAGGGAAAAAGAGTCATTGGTAACAGAATGTCCCATGAGAGAAATTCCTGGAGGAGGATATGTGCATGTTCCATGGACTACACAGGATATGTTGTCATTTGCATATGATTTTCCAAGGTTAAGAGAAAAACCAGTTGAATGGTACCGACAGGTAGAAAGGTTTGTCAAACTTTCAAAGGTGTTGTGGATAGATCTGAACGGTCTTTTTGATATAATTGTAACTGCAGATTTATGGGCAGAATGTAAAATTACAATAGATTGGCCAACGCAAGAGTACCCTAGGGATCCTAAGATGGGAGCCCCTGATCCGGAAGTAATGAAAAAATATGATCAGGTAATTACTTTTTGGAAAAATAAAGTACTTCCGAAAGAAACTGACTGGGTAAAAATTGAAAGAACTCATCAGAAGGCTAAAGAATCAGTACATGCGTATTATGAAAGGTTATTGTTGGCTTTTAAAGAATACAGTGGAGATGAGAAATTAAGCAAAAAGGATTTGAGTCATTTTGTGTACAGATTTGTTTATGGTTTAAAGCCTGAGGTTAGTGAAATGATTAAACAGCATACAGTGGATTTGCAGAACAAAAAGATAGACGAAGTGTTACGGCATGCAAAATATTTTAGTGATGAAATTGAAGCCAAACAGCATAAACTGAAAGAAAAGGCAATGCGGGCACAGGTTAAGGTAGCCGAGCGACAAGAAGCCCATTTGATCAAGCAGGCTAATGGTATGGGGCAAGCAAAACAAAAACCTAATATTGGAAAAGGAAAAGGACAGATCAGCATAGAGGAAGCTAAAAAGAAATGGCCATGTCATAATTGCGGAAAATTAGGGCATTGGAAATCCGAGTGTAAATTGCCACCAAGAGCTAATGGTGATAATTCATCATTGAATCCACAGGTGCAGAATGAGGTGAGTTGCCAACCGCCGCGACAGCAGCAGGTTGTTACCCAACAGTGTCTGGTGCCCAAACCCCCTTTTTCACAGCACGTAAATCCTCAAAGATACAGTAATGAGACAGGATTCTACACCGAAGAACAGGTAACAAAGCTACCGTGTGCTGGTGCCGTTTCACAGTATTGGCTGCAACGCGATGAGAGTAAGTCAGAAGAGAGTTATTTACAGTGCCTAGGAGAGGAAGAAGAGTGCGTACTTGGCGCAACTCTAGAGGTAGACCAGACAGGATCCTTTGTGGATGGAAAGGTGAATGAAGTGAACATTACTTTCCTAGTGTATACTGGGCTACTCGTTCAACTGTTAGATCAGCTGACGTTAAAAATCTTCCTCTCTCGGGTGAAACGATCCAAGTTGTCGGAGTTTCAAACAGACAGATAAAAGCTCATCTTACTGATCCTGTAAAGGTTAAAATAGGGAAATTCACTGATATGCATCGATTTGTCGTGTGTGACACTAGTGCTGTACATCTGTTGGGGAGAGATCTGTTGTGCAAGATGAATTGCACCATCTTCTGTTCCCCTGACGGTATAGCTTTTGAAACTCCTGATGAAGACATATTGTATAGAATGACGATGGCAAACTTAGAACCTGAAATAACTGAGGCATTTGTCGTATTTGATCTGGAAGGATTGCCTCAAGAGTTGAAGAAAACTGTGAAAACCGAAGTGTAGGATTTCACAGGCGTGGATGTTGGATTAATTAAAAGAGTAGATCCTGTGAAAATAATTGTAAAAGAAGGAGTAAATTACCCGAATATTCCTCAGTATAAATTAACACCAGAGATAATTGCAGGAGTAACGCCTGTAATAGACAGAATGATTGAACAAGGAATTCTGAGAGAGATAATGAGTAGTCCATGTAACTCCCCGATTATGATATTGAAAAAGCCAAATGGGACCTTTAGGATAGTACAGGATTTGAGAAAGGTGAATGAAATTGTTGTTCCATGCTTTCCCATTGTGCCGAACCCTTCGGTAATTCTATATCAGATTCCCCATGATGCAGAATGGTACACAGTCATTTACTTGTGTCATGCTTTCTTTTCTTTTCCGTTGCACCCTGATAGCCAACAAATTTTTGCGTTCCGGTTCGGTGAGCGTATTTTGGCATGGTGCCGTATCCCTCAAGGGTATACAGAAAGTCCATCAATATTTAATCAGATTCTAAAGAAGTCACTGGAAGATTTAAAAATGCCCAAAAGTTCAGTACTTGTGCAATACATCGATGACCTATTGGTGGCATCGAAGACGCGAGAAGCATGCGTGGTTGGCACAGTTGCACTGTTGAATAATTGGGCCGATGGAGGGCTCAAAGTATCCCCATCAAAATTACAGTTTTGTCAGAAAGAAGTACAATACTTAGGTCATAAGATTGAAAAGGGCCTGGGAAAAGTGACTGTGGACAGAATTAAAATAGAGAGAAGTCAGAATGTTTCTTGGAATGGTGGAATATTGTCGACAGTGGATCAGCAACTTCTTGCTGATTGCAAAACCACTGGTACGCTTGACAAAAAGTGATGTGAAAGATCCCCTTGAGCTGAATACAGAAGAGATGAAAGCGTTTAAACAACTGAGAGACAGCTTATGTGAAGCACCAGCTCTTGGAATGCCTGATTACGAAAAATAATTTGAGCTCTATTGCAGTGAGAAAGATGGGTGTGCCCTTTCCGTATTAGTGCAGAGACATGGAAGATTGAGATGACCGATTGCGTATTTTTCAGCTGTATTAGATCCAGGGGCTGTAGCTTTGCCTGGTTGTTTGAAAGCCGTGGCAGCCACATGTAAAGGATTGGAACAAAGTGAAGGAATTGTAATGGGATACCCTGTGAGAGTGTTTGTGCCCCATGATGTGGCAATCCTTTTGACAAGAAGTAAAACACAGTTCATGACGCATAGTCGTCTAACTAAATATGAAAAGGTGATTCTGGGTGCTACAAATGTGAGTCTTGTAAGGTGCACTAATGTGAACCCATCGACATTACTGCCTGATGCTGTGAATGCGGAAGTGAAAGATAATGTTGATCATGATTGTTTGGAAGTGCTCGATTTTTGCACCAAACCGCGTCTGGACATAAAAGATGGGCCTCTGAAAGAGAATGACTATGTGATGTTTGTGGATGGGTCATGCCTAAGAACTGGAGAAGGGATTTTGAGCGCTGCCTATGCGGTGTGTACTGTAGCGACTGTGTTAGAAACATCTTGTTTGAGAGGAGTACGATCTGCTCAAGTTGTTTGCACTGATTAGAGCATGCAAGTTGGGAAAGAATTTGCGAGTCACTGTGGTTATTGACCGTCAGTATGGGTTTGGAGTGGTGCATGACTTTGGGCAGATCTGGTCCCAAAGAGGTTTCTTGACGTCAAGTGGAACTCCAATCAGAAATGCAGAAATGGTTGGAAAATTACTTGAGGCGATACAGCTGCCTAAACAGATCGCCGTTATAAAATGTGCCGCACATAGAAAGGGGACTGACTATGTGTCAGCCGGCAATGAGTTTGCCAATGATCTAGCACAGTATTGTGCACGAAACCAAACTTCATTAAATCGTAATAGGGAGAAGGAAATGGAGTCATGTCCCTTGCTTTTTACTAACACTGTAAGTACATGGGATGAAGTGAGACAGTTACAGGAAGGGGCAGGGGAAGAGGAGAAGAAACAATGGGGATGTGCACCACGAGAGGCAGACAGAGTTTGGGTTTACTGCGATGGAAGACCAGTAATGCCTGATAGCATGATCTCTACTATGGCATGGATGTACCATGGGCAGGCTCACATAGGCAGGGATACCATGATTAGACTTTTTAAACAGACCTGGTATAATGCAAAATTTCAGCTCATAGCTGAGAGCCTTTGTCAGAGATGCCTTATATGCCAGCAATAAAATCCAGGAAGGAAAACTGTGGTGTGCTTGGGAACCATAGGATGGGAGGGAGGTCCTTTCACTCGAATGCAGCTTGATTTCATTGAAATGCCCTCATATAACAGGCTAAGATATGTACTGGTAATTGTCTGTCTGTTTTCACGTGGGGTGGAGGCTTACCTGACCCTAAGGAATGATGGAGTTACTATAGCAAAGCTCCTACTGAGAGAGTTCATTCCTAGGTTTGGTTTCCCAGGAACGATTGAAACAGATAGAGGAACACATTTTCAAAATGAAATTATAAAATTGATTTGTGAAACATTGAATGTACAACAGAAACTGCATTGTGCCTACCTACCAGAGGCTTTTGGAGTGGTGGAGCAAATAAATGGCACTATAAAGAACAAATTGGGAAAAATGTGTTTGGCCACAGGTCTAAAATGGCCAGATGTCTTGCCTCTTGTCCTCATGACAATTAGGTCAATTCCTGATAGGAAGACTGGTCTGAGTCCCCATGAAATTATCATGGGCAGAGCAATGAGACATGTTTTCATTCCTGTCAACAAACTGCTGCCTATATCTGATGACTTCGTCTTGGATTATTGCAAAGGATTGGCTGATATGGTACATTCTGTGTTTCATCAGGTTGGCTAGATGCGAGCACACTTACAAAGAAGCCAGCTCATGACTGAAGTCCTGGAGATTGGGTCCGCACCAAAGTACACAGAAGGAGAAATTGTTTCGTTCCACTCTGGGGAAGACCACGACAAGTGATTCTGACAACAACGACTACTGTAAAGTGTGCAGGGGTGAAGAACTGGATTCATGCCAGTCACACTCTTCGAGTCCCAAATCCGGAAGATCAATCTGAAGAGGAACAACCAGACGCATCAGATACCAGTTCAGAATCAGAATCGGAAGAAAAGAGAACAAGACAATTCCCAGAAGCAGGAGAAACGGGTTTAAGTCAAATTGTTGGGCAAGAAAATATACCACTAAGAAGGCGACTTGAAATCTCTGATACCAGTTCTGAATCGGAGACAGAACCAGTGGGAATACAAGAAAGAATAATTGAGAATACTGGAAAAACTGAAAAAGTAATCTTTGGAAAGGAAGTCCAGAGTACAAGCACCTGAGAAATTCCATCCAAAATCATAGAGATAGAAGGTGAGGAATTAGATACAGAGAGTGAGGGTGAGGTGATTGCGGAAGACCCCCAAGGAGGTGTAGGGACACAACACACACAGGTAGAAAAAGGGACAGTTAGTCAGCAGGAAGATTGCGTGGAAGAAACACGAGGAGGGATAGATACAGATAGTGAACATGAAGTCTTGAGGATAAAATCCAAAGAAAGTAAAATCCATACAGATACAGAATCTGAAGAAAGTGAAGAAGAAAGCAAAGGTGGAAGAACTTTGAGGAAAAGAGCTTGGAAAACAGAGCGAGAAGGGAAAGGAACAAAACTAAAAAGGCCGTTAAAAGAAGAGATTTGGCCCAACAGAATCAAAAGGTTGAGATACCGATTAACGAGAATAAAATCTTCTAATGCTGAACAAGTGAATGAAGTGTCTAGTCAAGAAAAACAAGAAGACACTGTTCAGAAACACTTGCAAAGAGCGAAGAAGATAAAGAAACCGAACCAGAAGTACAAGTCACCGGAATGGACATATGTGGCACTTCCTGATATACAAGAGGAAGCGGATAGCCAAGGAGACCTAAGAGTGACTGTGCAGAAAGTGGTTGAAGAAGAAGATTCGGATATCCTGAGCGATATCTTGTCTGACACCAGAGAAGAAACGGATGATCAGGAAGTTCTGAACAAAGATCGAGAACCTGAAGGCAAAGACGATTCATACATGGATTGAAATGACAAAGGAAATCACAAGGAATTAATAACCCGGACAAGACACGTGGCCAGAAAAGAACCAAGTAGGCAATCAGAGCCTTGGGTTTAGACAAAGGTAAATTGTTGAAGAAAAGAGGCTAAGTCAAAAGACACTGATCATTACTGAAATGGCAAACAGAGAAAATAGAAATCCCGCATTTGGGTTTCTCCGAAGATGGTGTAAAATGTGTTTTTGTTGTACAGGATTACTAATGCTTGTCTGGATCATATTAGCAATAACAATTTCATTTAGAGTAACATTTGAAAATATAGAAGAACACACAGTGAACGGAACTAATAAGGAAAAGGTTGATGAAAGTCATGTTACCAAACTGGTAGATAGAACATAACTTCACAAAGATAAGTCCATAAATAATTTTTCTAATAATGTTTTTTCAAAATTATTGTACGAGTATGTAAAAACCATGGAGGTTAGAGACTGCTACGTTTGCATGCAGTTACCTGCATCTGTATCAGAAGGTGTCACTTATCATCGCCTTCCTTTGACATATGGGATAACTTGTAGTGTCTTAGCTAGTTTGTTTTATAAAACAGGAAAATTAGAATATTATAACACTGATGTAGATAATATTTTTTCACAGATTCCTGTAGTTCCTGAACTAAACAAGGTGATTCCTGGTAGAATATTAGGTGAATTTTTCGTGGAAATAAGAGAATTAACTTTAGAAGAAGTGTTTAAGAATAACCTTACTTGTAGTTTGAGAAAAGAAGAGAAAACTTTCCTGAACATGGTAGAGGAGAGTTAAGATGCAAAGGAAAGCGTCTGGGGAAACGATGGAAACAGCATTTTGGAATGTTGGAAAGGAAAATCATTTAAAGGGAGAAACAAATACAGCAATGGATTTAGATTGGCCCCAGAAAGGGAAATTGTGCATCAGTAGAGAAGAGATAATTATTTTGTAGGTGCAAGTGAATGCCATGACTTATATAAAATCATGGGAGGATGGGGATTCAAAGGAGGAAATTATCCGGTATTCCCTGGTATATATTACATTTGTGGGAACCAAGCTTATTATAGGTTACCGGACCACTGGTATGGGACATGTTACCTAGGCCTGGTCTTCCCAAAAATATTTCATGTGGGAAGTGGAGAGAACGGTTTGCACGAAATAGGTAGACCACTAACACGTAGAAGGAGGGAGAGTTGGTCAGAAATTATAGGTGATGTTTTTGGAGCAGTTGGAATATCTCTGAATGCACATAAAATTGGGAAATTGTCTACAGTTGTGGATCGGTTATCAACAACCACAGCTGGAGGGTTCTTAATGGTAAATACCAAAATGGTTGCCATGAGAGCTATGATTATGCAAAATCGACTTGCTCTTGACATTATATTCAAAATAGTACAAACGGTTCTGTCGGGTAAACAATACTACTTCAAGAAACAAACTTCATTTGTATGTATATACGAACACACATGGAGACCATAAGTAGTTTTCAAAAAGGCTTTATGAATTGCATCATTCATAAATAACTAATGACAATGGCTGTCAAATGTAAAACACAGTTGTGACAAAGTGGCATGAAGTGACACAAAGTGCTCAGTGCTGTGGTGAAAAGTGCGTAATATATACAGTGTGATTTTTGCAGGTACTGATAATTTGCAAAGGCCAGTTTAAGCGAATGATCGAAACAAACTGCAGATCGATTGAATCAGTCTTTTGTGCAGAGTATTTCCAACTGATCCTTCAATAAGTGTCACTTATTGAAGGATCAGTTGGAAATACTCTGCACAAAAGACTGATTCAATCGATCTGCAGTTTGTTTCGATCATTCGCTTAAACTGGCCTTTGCAAATTATCAGTACCTGCAAAAATCACACTGTATATATTACGCACTTTTCACCACAGCACTGAGCACTTTGTGTCACTTCATGCCACTTTGTCACAACTGTGTTTTACATTTGACAGCCATTGTCATTAGTTATTTATGAATGATGCAATTCATAAAGCCTTTTTGAAAACTACTTATGGTCTCCATGTGTGTTCGTATATACATACAAATGAAGTTTGTTTCTTGAAGTAGTATTGTTTACCCGACAGAACCGTTTGTACTATTTTGATTACCCGCCCAGGTTCTGAGGGATACTGGGTTACCCCATTTTGATATTATCAACTTGACATTATATTGGCAAAAGAGGGAGGAGTCTGTGGAATGCTGAAAGTGTAACATTGTTGTACTTACATTCCTGATGAAAGTCAGAACCTTAAGAAATACATTAAGAATATAACTGATTTGCATGAAGAAATTGTTCCACTGGAGGTTGAAGGTGTATGGGAGAAGCTTGGTAAGGGTTTTTCCACTATTAAGAATTTATTAACAAAACTAGGTAGTACCTTTGTGGGTAAAATACTGATACATGTGACCTTTGTGATTATCTTCGTGTTAATATTAAGATTAGGATGTGTGAGCATTAAAAGAAGAAAATGACAAAATAAGACATAAAGAGAAAATATGAAAAGAAAAGAGAAAGAAATAAGAGAAAGAGAAATAGAAGATATAGAATTAAAAGAGTTGCAAGAAAATATGTACAAGAAAACAAAAGAGAATGATATGGGAAACACTATGATTTAACCTAACAAATGCAAGAGACTGAATAAAACCATTTCCGTAGAAAAATTTCGAAAATTTAGTGATTAGTGTTGATGTTAAAATCACCAAAGGGGGGATTGATGGAGCAGGTAAAACAAAATGTTGTATACCTCCTCTAATTTGCATGAAATTAATTACGTAATCATTCTAAAATTAACTCGTACTAAGTGGTTTGAAGTGAAATATACTAATCAACTTTACACCTTGATAAATACAAGATACACGTGGGACTAAAATGCTAATTGCATGGCAGAACAGCTAATTAATTAACTGTGGTACGCAAACTAACTTAGATTGTGGTGAAATAGAAAATTGCATGATTTATGTTGCTTTTGTGATGATTTGTGCTTCCAGTATTACAAAATGGTGAGTATTATTGCTTAAAATGTTGCTACCAGCTAGGTAAATACTAATATACATTGGGATTAGTGTGGGGTTAAACATTAGAATCTCTATTTCTATATTTTAATTATTGTTATGTCTTTTTTTTACTTAAGTTGGCATTCAGGCCTACTAGGCCGCAGTACCTAAAATGGAGTCCCTATGAAGCCGCCATCATGTGAGCGCGATGACTTCTGTGCAGAATTGGATGGCTCTGGAGATCTCCAAGTGACCTCAGCTTCGTGACACCGTGTTCCTTGTCAAGGATATGAGCGTGGTGGCCTGCCAACTGATGGACGGTGTGAACAGCAAAGGGGACAATGCAGAACCTATACTGAACTGTTTTCTTTTCCTCCAAACGTTACTTTAGAAACTTTTGCCTGAGAACCAAATGAATAGTATAAAATATGCGCTTTCCTATGCCAAGTCTCATGGAGAACGAGTTTACCCTGGGAAACATTTTAATAAAAATTACAGATAACCCCGGACTGTCCAATCAGAACATTTCTCTACCCCTAAAATGTTGCGTGTTAAAATGAAGTAAGAGGGAAAAAGGGTATAAAATGCCCTCATCCACCAAAGGGGTGTGGAAAACCAGCTGCAATAGCTATTAGCATCTGCTGAAGCCATTTTGTTTGTGGCAGCCATTATGGTTAGCCATGTGCTCGCCATGTGCTTTCTCCCTCTTCACTGTTGGCTGCCCTTGTATTCTGCTTGTGTCATGTGATATAGTTAACTCTTTCAGCACTGAGCCAGAGCCTTGCACAGGCTCAGAAGAGTCTGTAGCTGCTCATGCACCTGCCTTAGACTGTAACTGTCAGGCTGTTCTAACTGATGTCAGCAACTCATTACTCCTCCTACTTGTTGACTGTGCATTTTCTGTATGACCATCTATGTCTGTAACTCTTCTCATGTGTACTTGTACCGCCTCCTTTTGAGCCCCTGTGTGGGTATAAAAGCCCCCTGTTCTCTGCACTCCTTAGACTGCCTCCTACAGTGGCCTGAAGGTACCGTATTGATGCAGTCTCCCTCATGTAAGGTTAATAAATATTTCTCTTTGATATTACAGCTTCCGTGCCAATCTCTCCTTTGTTGGGTCAAAGGACCAGGTGTATCAGTGAACCCCTAAAAAGGTTTTTATTTCTTCAAATGGCGCCCGAATCGGGACCTCATCGGAGAAGCGGCTATCCAAGGGAGTGGTCTTGACAGGAGACAGGAATCTACTGAGGAGGACAGGACAGGAATCTATTGTGGAGGTACCCTGCGCACGGATTCTTTGTCCTTGCAGACCCATGTGGTTCTGGTTTTCTTGCTCTGGTCCTCCAGGTGTTAGCCGCTCCTGACTGAGACCTTCTTTGGGGTGAGTATTCTAAAATGACCGTTAGGTCACTCAGAACTTGGCAGTGAGAGGCTGGCGATTTGTGCTTGGTAAGGTCGTCGACATTTGTTTTCTTGTTTGGCCAAAATTTTGACTTGTTTGGAAATATGCAAATTGCAATTGCCACTTGAACGGCACAGTTTGAGTTAAGTGCTAATTTGTGTATAATATTGTATATCTTACAATATTCTTGGCATGCCTATTTCAAGCGCACTTTGTAGAATGTGCTGCTCTCTTGGAGGTACCAAAGTGAATCTTGAAAGTACTCAGCTGACTCCCCTCAGAGGGGATACCTAAATAGGTTTAGGTATATTAAAAAAATTGTATTTCTTCCCTGGTGACTAGTACACCATGGAATCAAATATATATATAAATACAAAGGATCTGGGTCTGTGCATTTAGTAACATTCATAAGTGGTGATATGCAGAGCGCTTTTGAGTGTTCTGCCAAACTAGAAATTTGGTGTATTTTTGAAAAAGGTCTGAGGCTTGCGCCTGGGTTTTTAATATAGCAGTCTTTTGGCTGTCTATTTCTCTTGGTGTAATTTCTGTACCTTTTTGTTTTTGAGAGCTCTTTTTGTGAATATGACTTACATTATGGGGTCCATTAGGATGTAGGACCGTGTGACCACCGCGGCGCTGGCAATGCGGAAAAATGCCTTTTTCCGCCCGCCTGCAGCAGACATCACGCCCGCCATATTAGTATGGTCAAACATAGGCCAATTCCCGACCGCCGTGGTGCGACGCGCACCGCCATCAAAGTGCGCCCACCACCGCGGCGGTGGGACCCAATAGAGACCATCCACCGTGTGGAATGACGTCCGCCCCGCTCCACAAATTAGCTTGACTCAAGCAAGCAGACGCACCGCAGCGGAGACACTGCCCAACCATAGACGGCGGAAGCTCGACAGCGGAGCGCAAAACCAGAGTCCCGGTCACGACCGCCATGGACCCAGCTCTATACGTCTTTCCGGTGCTGTACCTGCTACATCACCAGGAACTCATAGACCACCGCGGACCCCGCCACAGGTACGCAACAACACAACACACAACACACGGCCTGACACAGGGTCCAAATCCACATCAGACACCCTAGGGGGGACAGGGACACATCAACAAGGGCACCCACACATCACCCACCTGCCACAAAGTCACCCCGCTGGATCCTGGAAACACAGCTACCGCCACCATGCAGCAATGTACCGGTCACGTCACCGCAGCGGCGAACACAAGCAAATACATGCGCACAATGCAGAAGGCAGGGTCATTGCCAGGCATGGGCAGGGCACAAAGACCACAGGGCCACACCCACTCCCACCACACACTGGCACACCCCATGAAGGCACATGCCATGTGCCTCTCCTATGCACCCATGCACAACAACAAGCCAGGGCAATACACACCCTGCACCACACAAAAAACAATCATGGAGACACACAACGCAGGAGTGGCTGCACAGGAACACACAACACACAGTACAGTAGCACAGGGCCAGGGAAACACACACAACACCACACTCAGGGAAATATCAATGAGGACAAGCAACAAATGAACACTTAAGGAATCAACATCCAAATGGACACACAGCCTGCAAAGTCACACATACATATCACAGACTGACACACACACACTTACACACCCCACATGCCAATAGCAATGGAGCACAACAAATAGGGAAACAAAAGTGGGCTGCACACAAATGGAAGGCCATGGAGAGACACACCAAGCATGTGTTCAACACATCAACACAAGGAACAGAGCACAACACCCTCACACCATCAAAGCACACATGGCTGGCACAGTCAGTGAACTCAAACCACAGACAGCTCAGTGCAACAACACAGGGAGACAGCAAGGCAAACCATGTATAGGCACAGGGAAGAAAGGATGAAAGGAAGGCCCTGAAGTCAAACTGGGAACAGCCACACATCCATACAACTACTTCACAGGAGTACACCAGCAGCACTACACACAGGGCCCATCTACACACCTCAGGACTGACAAACACCAGTAAGAATCTACACACATACCCCCCTCACACCAGCAGCACCCAACACCAGTGCCAAACACACTGAAGGCTGGCAATACTTGACAGGCAATACACACACAAACAACCACACACCCTGGGCTCAGCCACAAACATCACACACATACACACAGGGATGCCACCACAAATGTGGAAACAAATACAACAGAAAACACATAACCCAACAGAAACCCACACAGAGCCACAACAACAACAGACGCCCTGTGCAGCTAAACTGGGGAAAGGCAATGGGAGCACAGACACAACAGGAGTGCACAACCTCATCACTCAGGAACAATGCACAGACAACATACCACAACACACACAAGAAATGCACCATCATAGAACAACACAGCCACAGCAAACAAACAACAGATGCACAGGCAGAACAATCACATAGCAAACACAGCAGGACATCAGATGATGCACACCAGGCAATCACACGGCAACATACACACACAGCACTGCATGCACAACAAGATGTGTGTGCACACCAAGCATACCAGACACACACAGACATCAGTGACAGAACAGCAACCCACACAACACCAGACAGCACAGCACAAAGACAACAGCACACCCAGGAAGTGAAGCAATAACACAAACAACACATATACATACAACACAAGACCCAATAGATGCACAAGCCTGGGACACAAAGGTGGAAACAACTTGACCACAGGACTGGGCAGCACACACAGTTGAACTGCATAGGAGCAACCAAGACTGACAAACAGCACCAGAACATCACACATTACCCATTGGGGAAATGCCCTGAGTGACACATTGACCCTGGACAAAGAACTGCACCACAAAGCACAGTAGCACAAATGAAGTCATGGGGAGGTACACACACCTACAAACCAAGGGGACAGCTCCCACCAAAGTGAAGTGTACTGCATGTCAGTAGGGGACATGGCAGGAGTGTACACAAAGAGAGGGAGTGCAGACCCACAATGGGTAGGCAGCTGAAGCACAGATAGGGGACGTCATGACAACACACACAACATGCCACACTGGAGGCAAGAAGGCACCATGTGACAGCAATGCATGAGAAAACACAACCACAATGGCAGTGTGGAACAACAGGTCTGCACAGTCCCCACAAACAGCCACAAGACACATGGATGTGCAACAAAACACAACACTGACTTGCCAGTCACACACTCTGCATACTCACAGGTGACAAAAACAACAAGTAGGAGTCAGACAGAACTGCAAGGACACACCAACACACTGCACAGTGCACAACATACAACTCACACATGGGCATACAACCACATCCACAGGGATGAACAATCAAAACAACAGGCACACAACTCCTGGGTGACATGTGTGTAGTTGACATTGCAGAGCATGCACACATCAACACTCCCACACAAACTCACCCCCTTCACACTGCACACTACCTGGCCATCCAAGAGCACAAATGGAAAGTAAGCCATGGGACTAGGATGACTGGCCATCACAAGATGACCACACACATACACCACTGGGCACACATATAGGAAGAACACACACATGATGACCCTGGACAACCTGCCTGCAATACTGTGTGCAGAAACCCACTCTGTGCTGGCAGTGCCCCCCAACCTGACATGTGTACAATATAGCCAACATGAATGAATCAAGTAAATGACGACTGCTAACCATTCGAAATTGACACCATTGCCACCACAAGTATCTGGGCCAAGAAGAACTGAAGACCCTGTCACCCCTGAAAAAAAGAGAGTAAGTGAGCCCAAACATTGACTATGTTGAAGTGCCACACAGACCATGTGGCAAAGCAAACCATTTACACACATCAAAAGAACTTTATTCAGTAAGGACACTGACAAAAAAGACAACTGGAGCAACTGTCTTTATTCACATATTGCACAGATCGGCACCATGAGAAGAGAAGAGTAAGGCACAAAATGCAGAGCATGTCCATGAGAAGCTGCACAGGCAAGGGCAAAACAGCAAGGCCAGTGGCCAGGGCAGAGTGCAGAGTATGTCCATGAGAAGCTGCACAGGCAAGGGCAAAACAGCAAGGCCAGTGGCCAGGGCAGAGTGCAGAGTATGTCCATGAGAAGCTGCACAGGAAAGGGCAAAACAGCAGTGAACAACAAGGCCAGTGGCCAGGGCAGAGTATGTCCACGAGAAGCTGCACAGGCAAGGGCAAAACAGCAAGGCCAGTGGCCAGGACAGAGTGCAGCGTATGTCCATGAGAAGCTGCACAGGCAAGGGCAAAACAGCAGTGAACAACAAGGGCAGTGGCCAGGGCATATTGCAGAGCATGTCCATGAGAAGCTGCACAGGCAAGGGCAAAACAGCAAGGCCAGTGGCCAGGGCAGAGTGAGTCCATGAGAAGCTGCACAGGCAGGGGGCACACAGCAGTGAACGACAAGGCCAGTGGGCATGACAAACTGCAGACTGTGTCCATGAGAAGCTGCACAGGGAAGGGTCCAACACAGCAAAGAGCAACAAGGCCAGTGGCTAGTCCAAGGTGCAGAGTGAGTCCATGAGAAGCTGCACAGGCAAGAGCAAAACAGCAGTGAACAACAAGGCCAGTGGCCAGGGCAGAGTGCAGAGCATGTCCATGAGAAGCTGCAAGGGCAAAACAGGCCAGTGGCCAGGGCAGAGTGCAGAGTGAGTCCATGAGAAGCTGCAGAGGCAGGGGGCACACAGCAGTGAACGACAAGGCCAGTGGGCATGACAAACTGCAGACTGAGTCCATGAGAAGCTGCACAGGGAATGTGTGCGACTGTACCTTTCCGTGGTCAGCAACACAG
The DNA here is from genome assembly GCF_964204655.1 of Triturus cristatus. Taxonomy (NCBI): domain Eukaryota; kingdom Metazoa; phylum Chordata; class Amphibia; order Caudata; family Salamandridae; genus Triturus; species Triturus cristatus. The sequence goes on from NC_140592.1 coordinate 753,547,501, forward strand.
TCAGGGGGCAACAATGTGCAGTACAGGCCCACCTGTGTGAGACACAGGTGTGTGAGGGTGACTACCACTCAGACTTGGCTGTCAGGCGGACTGGGAGCTGGCTATGTCTCGGGGTCTGTCGGGGCACTTGACGGGGGAGAGAGCGGAACAGCTGAGGTAGAGTTATCAGTGGCTTCGCAAGCTGGAGGGCTGCTTGGACCAGGTGGTGTAGTGGCACGTGGAGGTGGAGTCATGCAGACTGGAGTCACAGTGTGGCTGGGAGATTGTGGAGGGGTGCCCTTCCACTTCTTGGGGATCCTAAATGGCTTGACTGACTGTGGATCAATGGGAAGTGGTGTGGGCACAACAGGCACACTCACCACCGCTGCTGCAGCAGGTGCAGGCATCCCCTCTGGTGATGTTCTGGACCCAGCAGAATGCTTTGCCTTGCTTCACCTCTGCCCCCCCCTTCCCCTGTGTACTAGGTGTTACCCCAACAGTGCCCTCCGGCCCCTGCTTCACTGGGCTTGGAATGGGACACACAACACACAGTACAGTAGCACAGGGCCAGGGAAACACACACAACACCACACTCAGGGAAATATCAATGAGGACAAGCAACAAATGAACACTTAAGGAATCAACATCCAAATGGACACACAGCCTGCAAAGTCACACATACATATCACAGACTGACACACACACACTTACACACCCCACATGCCAATAGCAGTGGAGCACAACAAATAGGGAAACAAAAGTGGGCTGCACACAAATGGAAGGCCATGGAGAGACACACCAAGCATGTGTTCAACACATCAACACAAGGAACAGAGCACAACACCCTCACACCATCAAAGCACACATGGCTGGCACAGTCAGTGAACTCAAACCACAGACAGCTCAGTGCAACAACACAGGGAGACAGCAAGGCAAACCATGTATAGGCACAGGGAAGAAAGGATGAAAGGAAGGCCCTGAAGTCAAACTGGGAACAGCCACACATCCATACAACTACTTCACAGGAGTACACCAGCAGCACTACACACAGGGCCCATCTACACACCTCAGGACTGACAAACACCAGTAAGAATCTACACACATACCCCCCTCACACCAGCAGCACCCAACACCAGTGCCAAACACACTGAAGGCTGGCAATACTTGACAGGCAATACACACACAAACAACCACACACCCTGGGCTCAGCCACAAACATCACACACATACACACAGGGATGCCACCACAAATGTGGAAACAAATACAACAGAAAACACATAACCCAACAGAAACCCACACAGAGCCACAACAACAACAGACGCCCTGTGCAGCTAAACTGGGGAAAGGCAATGGGAGCACAGACACAACAGGAGTGCACAACCTCATCACTCAGGAACAATGCACAGACAACATACCACAACACACACAAGAAATGCACCATCATAGAACAACACAGCCACAGCAAACAAACAACAGATGCACAGGCAGAACAATCACATAGCAAACACAGCAGGACATCAGATGATGCACACCAGGCAATCACACGGCAACATACACACACAGCACTGCATGCACAACAAGATGTGTGTGCACACCAAGCATACCAGACACACACAGACATCAGTGACAGAACAGCAACCCACACAACACCAGACAGCACAGCACAAAGACAACAGCACACCCAGGAAGTGAAGCAATAACACAAACAACACATATACATACAACACAAGACCCAATAGATGCACAAGCCTGGGACACAAAGGTGGAAACAACTTGACCACAGGACTGGGCAGCACACACAGTTGAACTGCATAGGAGCAACCAAGACTGACAAACAGCACCAGAACATCACACATTACCCATTGGGGAAATGCCCTGAGTGACACATTGACCCTGGACAAAGAACTGCACCACAAAGCACAGTAGCACAAATGAAGTCATGGGGAGGTACACACACCTACAAACCAAGGGGACAGCTCCCACCAAAGTGAAGTGTACTGCATGTCAGTAGGGGACATGGCAGGAGTGTACACAAAGAGAGGGAGTGCAGACCCACAATGGGTAGGCAGCTGAAGCACAGATAGGGGACGTCATGACAACACACACAACATGCCACACTGGAGGCAAGAAGGCACCATGTGACAGCAATGCATGAGAAAACACAACCACAATGGCAGTGTGGAACAACAGGTCTGCACAGTCCCCACAAACAGCCACAAGACACATGGATGTGCAACAAAACACAACACTGACTTGCCAGTCACACACTCTGCATACTCACAGGTGACAAAAACAACAAGTAGGAGTCAGACAGAACTGCAAGGACACACCAACACACTGCACAGTGCACAACATACAACTCACACATGGGCATACAACCACATCCACAGGGATGAACAATCAAAACAACAGGCACACAACTCCTGGGTGACATGTGTGTAGTTGACATTGCAGAGCATGCACACATCAACACTCCCACACAAACTCACCCCCTTCACACTGCACACTACCTGGCCATCCAAGAGCACAAATGGAAAGTAAGCCATGGGACTAGGATGACTGGCCATCACAAGATGACCACACACATACACCACTGGGCACACATATAGGAAGAACACACACATGATGACCCTGGACAACCTGCCTGCAATACTGTGTGCAGAAACCCACTCTGTGCTGGCAGTGCCCCCCAACCTGACATGTGTACAATATAGCCAACATGAATGAATCAAGTAAATGACGACTGCTAACCATTCGAAATTGACACCATTGCCACCACAAGTATCTGGGCCAAGAAGAACTGAAGACCCTGTCACCCCTGAAAAAAAGAGTAAGTGAGCCCAAACATTGACTATGTTGAAGTGCCACACAGACCATGTGGCAAAGCAAACCATTTACACACATCAAAAGAACTTTATTCAGTAAGGACACTGACAAAAAAGACAACTGGAGCAACTGTCTTTATTCACATATTGCACAGATCGGCACCATGAGAAGAGAAGAGTAAGGCACAAAATGCAGAGCATGTCCATGAGAAGCTGCACAGGCAAGGGCAAAACAGCAAGGCCAGTGGCCAGGGCAGAGTGCAGAGTATGTCCATGAGAAGCTGCACAGGCAAGGGCAAAACAGCAAGGCCAGTGGCCAGGGCAGAGTGCAGAGTATGTCCATGAGAAGCTGCACAGGAAAGGGCAAAACAGCAGTGAACAACAAGGCCAGTGGCCAGGGCAGAGTATGTCCACGAGAAGCTGCACAGGCAAGGGCAAAACAGCAAGGCCAGTGGCCAGGACAGAGTGCAGCGTATGTCCATGAGAAGCTGCACAGGCAAGGGCAAAACAGCAGTGAACAACAAGGGCAGTGGCCAGGGCATATTGCAGAGCATGTCCATGAGAAGCTGCACAGGCAAGGGCAAAACAGCAAGGCCAGTGGCCAGGGCAGAGTGAGTCCATGAGAAGCTGCACAGGCAGGGGGCACACAGCAGTGAACGACAAGGCCAGTGGGCATGACAAACTGCAGACTGTGTCCATGAGAAGCTGCACAGGGAAGGGTCCAACACAGCAAAGAGCAACAAGGCCAGTGGCTAGTCCAAGGTGCAGAGTGAGTCCATGAGAAGCTGCACAGGCAAGAGCAAAACAGCAGTGAACAACAAGGCCAGTGGCCAGGGCAGAGTGCAGAGCATGTCCATGAGAAGCTGCAAGGGCAAAACAGGCCAGGGCAGAGTGCAGAGTGAGTCCATGAGAAGCTGCAGAGGCAGGGGGCACACAGCAGTGAACGACAAGGCCAGTGGGCATGACAAACTGCAGACTGAGTCCATGAGAAGCTGCACAGGGAATGTGTGCGACTGTACCTTTCCGTGGTCAGCAACACAGTCAGGGGGCAACAATGTGCAGTACAGGCCCACCTGTGTGAGACACAGGTGTGTGAGGGTGACTACCACTCAGACTTGGCTGTCAGGCGGACTGGGAGCTGGCTATGTCTCGGGGTCTGTCGGGGCACTTGACGGGGGAGAGAGCGGAACAGCTGAGGTAGAGTTATCAGTGGCTTCGCAAGCTGGAGGGCTGCTTGGACCAGGTGGTGTAGTGGCACGTGGAGGTGGAGTCATGCAGACTGGAGTCACAGTGTGGCTGGGAGATTGTGGAGGGGTGCCCTTCCACTTCTTGGGGATCCTAAATGGCTTGACTGACTGTGGATCAATGGGAAGTGGTGTGGGCACAACAGGCACACTCACCACCGCTGCTGCAGCAGGTGCAGGCATCCCCTCTGGTGATGTTCTGGACCCAGCAGAATGCTTTGCCTTGCTTCACCTCTGCCCCCCCCTTCCCCTGTGTACTAGGTGTTACCCCAACAGTGCCCTCCGGCCCCTGCTTCACTGGGCTTGGAATGGGAGTCGAGGTGGTTGGTGATACTGCCTTGGAGCCCTTCCTAGGTGTACCCTTGGCATGCACCACCTCCTTGGTGGGCACAGACACGGTACGATTATCTTTGCGCGATGCTTTAGGGGCATGAGAGTCCTTGGATGGGGATGCCACTGAGGCATGTGTGCCTGAGGTCTGCTGCTTTGCTAATTGTCCACTGGTGTTGCCTGACGGGCTTTTCTCCCTGCGCTCTGGGGTGCCTTTGGTCTTCTGTGGGGATGGTGTCTGCGCCCGGGACCGCTTGGGTTGCTGCTGCTGTGTGCTCCGTGTGCTGTATTGTGACTTTGATGTATGTGGACCGTGGTCACTATCGTCAGACGTGGCCACTGCCTGGGGGGTGGACAAAGGGACTGGAGCTGGACTGTGAGTATGTGCCTGTTGCAGGGCAGATGTCACTGTTGATGACAAAGCCTGGACTGTCCGGTGCAGCCCACCCACGTCGGAATGTATGCCCTCCATGAAAGCAACCACCTGGGCCAATTTCTTGTCGTGGTCAATGAAGGCATTGAGGAGAGCTGTCTTGCCTACACACAGCTGGCGCAAAAGCTCCACAGACTCAGCACTGATGGCAGCAGGTGGGACAGGGGCAGGGCCAGCAGTGCCAGGGGTGAAGGACACTCTTCCCCTCTTACTGAGGCCGATACGGGCAGCACCAGAGGAAGTGGCTGGGAGGGTGGGCAATGGCCGCTGTGTGGTGGAAGTCGATGCAGAGTCCCCGTTCCCTGTGCCCTCCAACATGGATGCATCCCCGCTGACATCGGATGATGTGGTGCTTTGCGTCTCAGGCTGGGACTCCTCCAGCAGACTCCTGTCCCCCTCTGAGGCGCTGGTGACATCTGTGTCACTGGGCTCCTGGGCAGCTGTGGTGCTAATTTCACCCCCACTGGTGTCCGTCTCCTGTCCCTCCGTAACCACAGGTGATGCTGCATGGGAGAGAGAGATGTAGGGTCAGGTCAGTGGCAGCAACAGAACAAACATATGCAAGCAATGCATGACAAAAGTTGACCAAATCTACATGTTGCACACCACCCTGTGCAATCACATTGTGCCAACTCACTACATAGACTCAAACAGTGCGTGGAAACAGGATACTCAGTCATGAGTGAGCCATGTGATGACCACACAGCACAACACCCTGCTTGTGGCTCTGTTCAAACAGACACAGCACTAGTTCTGAGCACACCTAGGGACATAATGGGGGCACACTACTTGTTGCCAATGACAGAACTGGATGGAACAGGATGGGACAACACAGACCCAGACTACAACATGACAGTCAACAATGGACATTAGCCAATGCCACCCACCATGTCGTACCTTGGGGACAATATAATGCTGCACATTGCTGTAAGATGTGTAGGCCTCCCCAATATGGGTGCATGCAATGGAGGCATTGATGTACGCACAGTCAGATTGGGCACACCGCCGTTCTCTCCCATGTGATTCCCAAGACTACACCAATGCAGAATAAACCAGAAGAGCACAACTCAGAATGTAATGTGAAGGCACAGCATCCGAATCACATTTGCAAGTACAGGTACTGCCATAGGTACCCAGGCCAGCAGCCACTTCATGCCACAGCATCACACTACCAACATCACAGAGGCCAGCGCTGGCACAGGCTCTGTACACATGCAGCCACTCCCATTCAAAGTCAGACTCCCTAAATGCTCACCCCTGGCTTGCTGCTGATGCTCCTTCAAATATGCATCTAGCTCAGGCTGTGTCACCGCCAATATGCGCCCCATTAGTGGTGTCATACTGCGCCGTGCCAGATGCCCAGTGCGAGGAGGCAGCCCCAAGGTCATCTCCGCCACATTCTTTGCCAGCCGGATTATGTCGTCCCATCTCTTGTGGCAGTGGGTGCGCCATCGGTTTGAGGCCCCCAGGGCTCGCACCTTCGCTGCAATGGCCCTCCACACGGCCTGATGCTGGTGTACCTTGAGCTGCAGGCATGGGAGACAAGAGGGAGAAATGATCAGGGACACAGTGTCATGTACCGACATCTATCAGTATAGCAGCAAGATACAAAATAATCACATATCCAACGATAGGTCAATCAGAGACTATAGTACAGCCCACATGGGAGAAGCTGATGCTAAAGCATGCAGGTGTGAGGGGGAACACAGTCCCTGCACATCTCACACACATGCAGGATGCCAGCACTGAAACACCCATATAGCCTGCCCACATCTCCAGTCCATTGTTGGCTTGAGCAACACATACATCACATGTCAACCTGTGTTTGGGGGTGGACTCACTGTGTCCAAGACTGCGCAGCCATCAATGTCCCTGTCCTGTGAATATTTTAATGTGTCATGGTGGTCACATGGAGGGACATGATATCACAAATACAAAATGCCATTCACAAGGGCAGTTGTGTGCAAACCACAGTGCTGAGATGGACCATAGCTGGAGTGCTATGTGAAAAGACTGATGTCATACTCTGTAAGTGAGTTGTCCTTGTCTTTGTAGGTGGGGACTGTGCAGGCCAGCTGGGCTCACACTGAGATGGACTACAGGGGCACACACAGCCATCCAGCCAAGCAATCACTGTCCTGACTACAGCATGAACAACCTTCTGTGTCACTGTATGGCTGACAAGACAACACCGGTCACTCATACATACATGTGCAGGGAGTGAAAGCTGTGGCATTGGGTACACACACCATCCCACTGGAGACAGCATGTCAGGCAGTGCATGACACTACCCCACACTCCCAGGCACATACTGCATCAGTCCAACTACATGTGTGGCCCCCCTGCCCTACCCCACCACTGTTGAAGACTTACCATGACATTTGGGTCACCATATAGCCTTGGGTACTGTGTGAGCACCTCTTCCACCAGGACCTCCAGCTCCTTGCTCGTGAAGGGACTGGCACGGATCTTCTCTGTCCTTGCCATCACAGTGGACGTGAGACAACAGCAGGGGATTTTGGTGGTGAGGGGTCTCAGGCAGCAGTAACTGGAGACAGCAGCAGGTGAGGGGTCTCAGGCAGCAGTCCCTGTAGGCAGCAACAGGTGAGGGGTCTCGGGCAGCAGTCCCTGGAGGCAGCAGCAGGTGAGGGGTCTCAGGCAGCAGGCTCTGTGGCAATGTGAGGCTCACTCCCACATATATAGCCCCCTGGGGTCGTTTCAAAGGTGCCAAGCTGCAGCAATTGGTGGTCCAGATCTGCCTCTTTCAAATGCATCCAATGATCGCCTGTGCGGTGGCGGAGCACGCCTACCGCGATCTTCAAAATTGCATCATGCCACCGCAATCATGGCTCCCATTGGCTGTAAGGGCATGCTCCATGGCGGTGATACAACTCTGGGGCCCGGGGTGCCCTACCGCAATGGCGCATCTTTCAAATGCATCCAATGACCGCCTCCGCGGTGGCGGAGCACACCTACCGCGATCTTCAAAATTGCATCATACCACCGCAGTCATGGCTCCCATTGGCTGTAAGGGCATTCTCCATGGCGGTGATACAACGCTGGGGCCCGGGGTGCGCTACCGCGATGGTGCATCTTTCAAATGCAGCCAATGTCCGCCTCCGCGGTGGCAGAGCACGCCTACAGCGATCTTCAAAATTGCATCATGCCACCGCTATCGAGCTTCGCATTGGCTCTAGGGCGAGCTCCATGGCGTTGACACACCGCAGGGGCCTTGTGTGCACTACCGCGATTTTAGTGGCGGAGCATGCCAGCCGCCATTTCCACAGGTCTCTATGCCTATGACTACCGCACTTGTGTGAATGGGGGTGCTGGAGACACACCTCCGGGGTCAGGCGGTAGCTACCGTGATATGGGTGCCATGCATTGACACGAGGCTCCGCCATTCAGGCGGCTGAGCATGCCAACCGCCATATGGGCATGTCTAAATGCCTATTACTACCGCACTTGTGTGAATGGGGGTGCTGGTGACACACCTCCGGGGCCAGGCGGTAGCTACCGCGATTTGGGTGCCATACAATGGCGATGGCCATCTGTCCAACATCAACAGTGCACAGTGCCAACATGTTCAATGGCACATCATTGTGCACATGATGCCAATGCTCAATTCAGTCCACTGATGGCTACACATGCAATATTTGTGCGTGTGTAACGTAGATTTGCCTGTACCCACTCACATGTCACTTATGTATTTGATGTTGGTGTAGGCAGGACAGTGTGGTTCTGGACTGTACAATATGTACACATGTCAATGTGTTGAGGTCCAGTGGCAATAACAGCAATGCTCGTCTCAATGAATGGTCATATATTTAGCATTGCCTCTCATGTCTGCTCATAAACACATTCGTCATTCCAGCGCCGACTGTGGTCATTGTGTGGTGGATATGTGCCAGGTTGCAATGACGCATCAAGGTGTGACAGGTACAGCAGCTAGGTATGAGACATTGGTTTTGATTAGCTCACATATGCTGGATGCTATACTCCCAGGCGTGCCCATGTGCACTGTGGCCATATCCCTATGTGCATTCACATTGACCAAGGTGGTGTTTGAGGTACTTGTCTTGTGTAAGTTGACACGTGTGCCCTTTGCGTAGCTGAAGGTGTCACTCCATGTCAGTTGGTCTGTTAGTCACTGTAGATGTCAGTCATTGTTGTGGTTGTCATCCAGAATGTGATATGCAGTGCATATCTCATTAAGTATTGCATTGACATGTGTCCGCTACCATCTCAAATAGGAGGAGTCCAAATTTGACTCGTCACTTGATGCTGCTGGAGGACATGGAGGATGTTGCGATCATACGGAAATGCCGCCTGGACAGAGCCACCATGAAATCCCTTTGTGATCTGTTGGAGCCCCACCTGCAGCCCCGCAGGGCATATCCAACAGCTTTCACCCCTACTTATAAGGTGATGGCAGCCCTGCATGTTTTTGCCACTGGATCATTCCAGGAGACTGTGGCCAGCGCTGGTGGGATGTCACAACTGATGTTCAGCATGGTGCTGCGTGATGTACTGTCCGCCATGATGCTATACAAGGACAGATGCATCCATTTCCCAAGGGGTGCTGAATTGCCAGCTGTGAAGGGAGACTTCTATTCCCTTGGACACATCCCCAATGTTGTTGGGGCCATTGATTGCACCAATATCGTTCTTGTGACACCACAGGCAAGTGAGCACATATACTGCAATCGCAAGCATTACCACTCCATCAATGTGCAGGTGGTGTGCCTGGCAGATATGACCATTTCACAGGTGTGTGCCAAATTCCCAGGCTCGGCCCATGACTCCTACATCCTGCGGAACAGCATAGTGCCCCAGCTGATGGCTAATCTTCTTCCCGGGCATGCATGGATTGTGAGTGAGTATGCCTAGTTGTGTGGCGTGCTGTGTGTGTGATCTGCTGCCCTTGGCCTCAGCGAGGTTGCAATGTCTATTTGTGTTTGTCATACCTAGGTGACTCTGCATATCCCAACCGTCCCTGGTTGCTGAGCCCACTGCGGAATCCCAGGTCCCCAGCTGAAGTCCGCTACAACGAGGCCCATGGGAGGACACGTCATGTGGTAGACCGGAGGTGCACTGGCATACTCGCCCGGGAATATGTGTCAGATTGTTGTGGCATGCTGCATGCTCCACAACTTAGACATTCGCAAAGAGATTCCCCTGCTCCTGGATGATGGTGAGGACCCAAGGCCCTAGCCTGCAAACCAAGCCGTGTCCAGTGATGAGGACAATGGAGAGGAGGAAGGTGTTGACCTGCGTGAACAGTTCATCACCCGCTACTTCACTTGACGGTGGGTGTCAATGTGCAACGTACCCATTGTCCAATTATATTGCTGTTGTCATGATGGGGCATGTGAGAATTGTAGCATCAGCCAGTTGTAGACTCAGTGGCGGTTGGAAATGTTTCTGGGACATGTAATTCGGGGACATCTACAGGACGTGTATGTTGACACTTGTTGGCCATTGTGTGATGTCTGTGATGCCACACCCAGACCAGTGACAGTTGTTCTGTTGTGTTTCCCTAGGTGCCTTCGACTTATCCTTGCCTACATACAGCCCATGCTCCTGGTACATTGTGATCATGTTGAAGACTGTACATCCTACAATAAAGACGGAGCGGACACGCCAACATGTATGTGAGGATATTTTATTTACAATGGTGAGATGCTAGGGGGATGTACATTTCCATTGGAGGGGGGGGTGGAGCAGTGAGTTGACAGTTGTGGTAGATGAGATAGTCGAGTAGTCACCACATTGCTGTGGTGACCCAGTCCAACAGACAGATACCATTCACAAGGCAGTGTGTGGAAGGGCAGTCCAAAACGTCAATGCAGTGGTGGAGAGGGTTGCCATCATGGCTGGCTCTGTGACTGGCGTCTGGCAGGTGCTTGGCCTCCAGATACTCCCAGGGTCTTCTTAGGATGGCCCCTCTGTCGTTTGGCAGGGGAGGGCCCTGCTGCAGGGCCAGTGGGGTCTGAGGACTCACCCCTTTCTGTGGACACAGGGGAGGATGGTGAACTGTCATTGTGCGGCCCACCAGAGGGAGGTGGAGGTGTTGTCTGTGGCGCATGCCTTTCCCTCAGTACCGCCACTTGCTGGCCCAAGAGGTCCCCGATTTGTCCTATGCGGGTGTCGATGGACCTCATCAGCAGGATGAGCTCATGCAACAGTTGGTCCGACCGGCCCGTTTGTCCCTGGGCCTGTTTGTATGCACACAGGACTCTGGTGATGTGTTCCAGGGAGTGGGTCCTAGCCTCGTGGTGTCCCTGGGTGACCCTGCCCCTCCCACCTGCCCTGCTGCCACGGAACTGTTGCATCACCACTGTGGGCACCCGCATCCTCGTCCTGCCCTCCTCCGTTGGTGGTGTGTGCGGGTCCTCCTCTGGGACAGGGAGGGTGTTGCAGGCAGCACTGGTGGTGTTGGTGGTGGAGGTGGTTGTGGCGGTGGCCGCACAGGCCGTGTCAGCAGGGGTCTTCTGTGGAGTTGTTGTTGCTGCAGATGTGGTGGGGGGACGATGGGGTCCTGGGACCTGTTGCTCCCTGGCACACCAGATGGGCCGGCCTCGAGCTCATCGCCCATGGAATCCTGGGAGTCAACATCCGAGAGTCCTTATACCGGGGATGGACACTGGCTCTGCAGGTTGCTGGTGTTGTCCTCTGCAGTGAGTTCTTAGTCACCTGTGGGTCAGATGTGAAATGGTCATTGCAGTGCACCCAGCAAGTTTTGTGTTAGCTGTGTGTCATTCACTTTTTGTACACTGCACAATTGACATATCATCACATTGTTGACTATGTGCAGTACTGTGCTTCCTGACATGATGCAGTAGTACAGGCATTACTTGTCCATGATGTGAGGCGTCAAGGCATATCATGCAACCTGTGCACAATTGAGGTTTACAAGGACTTGTTGCCGTCTAGGGCCTTGCACAACATGTGTTTAATTGAAAACTCATTGTTTATTTGTCTGATCTGGCAGACGTCACATCTGGCCATGGACTGGCCGTTGTCATCTCCTGCATCCCTTTGTCCTGTCATGTGCATATCTTGATTTCTACCACCACACATGCAGTCTTATTTTTCGAATGTTCCTTTTTGCTCTGGCCCCATGGCGATGCACCTGTCAATAGGTGCTGTGCATGATTGTGCCCTGACTTTCTTCTAGTTGTGCATTGGTGTGTCACACTTTGGTAGCTGTGACAGTTTCCTTAGCTTACCTGTGTGCACACTGTGCTTGGCTTTGGAGTAGGTATGCCTCTTTGTGCAATGAGAGGGCTGGTGTTGTCATATGGCACCATTAGATTATTTTAAAATGGGTGGGTGCACGTACTGGCTACCTACCTGTAAGTTTGTTTGGTGTACTGCAATGGCTTCCAAATGCTCCTGGGTGGGGTGGGGGAGGGCTCCATCCTGCTCAGGTGTGGGACAGAGGGGATATTGGGAGTAGTGGTGCAGGCCCCCCACCCCCGACACCCTCATTGTGAAGATGGCTACATACCTGTAAGTTTGATGAGAGTGATGTAATGGCTGACACATGCTTCTGGGTGGGGTGGTGGGAGGGATCCATCTTGCTAGGCTATGGGACGGGGGCATGGTGGGAGTAGTGGTACAGACCTCCCACCCCCAGACACCCTCCCAGGGAAGATGGCTACGTACCTGTAAGTTTGTTTGGTGTACTGTGCTGGCTTCCAACTGCTTCTGGGTGAGGAAGTGCTCCATCCTGCTCAGGTGTGGGACAGGGGGCATGGTGGGAGTAGTGGTACAGATCTCCCACCCACAAACACCCTCACTGTGAAAATGGCTACCTACCTGTAAGTTTGATGAGGGTGATGTAATGGCTTCCAAATGCTGGGGGGGCTCCATCCTGCTCAGGTGTGGGTAATGTAATGGCTGACACATGATTCTGGGTGGGGTGGGGGGGAAGGCTCCATCCTGCTGAGGTGTGGGACAGGGTCCTGGTGGGAGTAGTGGTACAGGCCTCCCACCCCCAGACACCCTCACTGTGAAGATGGCTACCTACCTGTAAGTTTGAGGAGGGTGATGTAATGGCTTCCAAATGCTGGGGGGGGAGGGAGGGCTCCATCCTGCTCAGGTGTGGGTAATGTAATGGCTGACACATGCTTCCGGGTGGGGTGGAGGAGTGATCCATCTTGCTAGGCTGTGGGACAGGTGGCATGGTGGGAGTAGTGGTGCAGGCCCCCCACCCCAGACACCCTCCCAGGGAAGATGGCTACCTACCTGTGAGTTTGATGTGGGTTGTGTAATGGCTGACACATGCTCCTGGGTGGGGCGCGGGAGGGCTCCATCCTGCTCAGGTGTGGGAGAGGGGGCATGGTAGGAGTAGTGGTACAGGCCTCCCACCCGCAAATACCCTCCCTGGGAAGATGGCTACCTACCTGTAAGTTTGTTTGGTGTACTGCAATGGCTTCCAACTGCTCCTGGGTGGGGTGCGGGAGGGCTCCATCCTGCTCAGGTGTGGGAGAGGGGGCATGGTGGGAGTAGTGTTACAGGCCTCGCACCCCCAGACACCCTCCCAGGGAAGATGGCTACCTACCTGGGAGTTTGATGTGGGTTATGTAATGGCTGACACATGCTTCTGAGTGGGGTGGGGGGAGGGATCCTTCTTGCTGATGCTGTGTGCCAGGGGGCCTGGTGGGAGTTGTAGTGCTGTCTGCCTGTACACATGCCCCCATGGTTATGTTGTTAGCTATGTTTTGGGTGAATGGGAGTGGGTGAATGTTGGATCTGTGAGCCATGTTTTTGTGAGTGTATGGTGCAGATGGATGGTATGTGTCCTAGGTGGTGTAGCTTTGTAGTTGTGCAAGCAAGTACATGGCAGAGTGGCAGTAGTCATTTGTTTGTACTTACCAGCCTTCACTTCCACGGCTACTCCTGTGAGACTCTCTGGATGCAGTATGGCAAGCACCTTCTCCTCCCATTGTGTGAACGGTTTTTGTGGAATGGGAGGGCCACCGCCAGTCCTCTGAGCCAGCTCACGGTTCTTGCTCCTCCTCCTCTCCTTGACCACCCTCTTCAGATCATGCCAACGCTTCATGATCTCCTTTTTTGATCTTGGGGTGGTCCCTACTGCATTGACCCTTTGGACTATCCTTGCCCACATTTGTGTCCTTGTGGCTAATGGTGTCTGTTGGACCAAGCTACCAAAAAGCTGTGGTTCCACTCTGACTATCTAATCTACCATGACCTTCAACTCACTCTCAGTGAATTTGGGCATTTTCTGTGTGGCCGTGGTGTGCAAAGTGATTGTGGGTGCAGGAGTGTGAGTGGTGGTTGTGCTGTGTATGATGTGTGTTGTGCAGGGGGGTTAGTTGTGCTGGTGTGGAGGTGGTGATGGTGCTGTGTGTGGTGTGGCTAGTGATGTTGTGTCCTTTGCCTCTCCTGTCAGCTGGGGTATGTGTTCCTTCTCTCCTGGAGTTTTGCAAGGGATTGTGGTCAGGGAAGGGGCTGGTTATATACTCAACTATGTGGGTGTGTCCAATTGGGGTGTTGCTGACAGGTGTGTTGTCCTGAGATTTGTATTTTTCGTTTTGCCATGTGGTCGTGTCATTGGGGTGTGTTTTGTGTATTTGGGGGACATGGCTAGTTTTCTGTGTGCACTTTTTGGCCTTCTTGTGGTGTCTTGGCTTCGTCCGCCATATTTTTGACGGTTCGTCTGCCGTGGTGACTGTGTTCATCCCATTGTGCGACCGCGGCGGTCGGAGACAGCAGTACGTACCGCGGGACCGTCAGGAATATCCTAATTTCCAGGGCGGTGTCTCCGCTATACTTGCGGCGGGTTGTTGTTTTTCCGCCGCGATTCCGACCGCCGCGGACGGATTTGGCCCATCACCGCCCGCTACGGGCGGTTTTCCTTGGCCTCGTTCCACCGCGGTCGGATTTTTTTTGCGGTTAATTCTAATTTGGCTGCCAGTTTTCCCACGGTGCCGGCGGGCGGTTTTCCACTTCCATGGCGGTCGGGGTATTTTTCCGCCCGCCATCCTAATGGGCCTCTTAGTATTTACAAATGGTCTGGTTCGAGTACACTCTGAGGGCTGTCTCTTGCTTTGTACTAAGTGCTGATTTGTGGGTTACATTTTTTTTGTTGTAACTGGTTGTGGACTGACATGCTTGAAAGTACTTGTTTCAGTAAGCAGACTATGTTTTTTTGTGAGAATGGCTTGCTTTAACCAAGCAGTGTTGTGTGTTCTGAGTGTATGACTTCCTTGTTGAAAATGTTTGGAATAAGTTCAGTTGGGTTTTTGTTGTCATTCTGTTATGCAAATGTCATTGAAAGAATTACATTTTAAAATTCAAGAAATGAATTATGTAACATATGCTAAATAGCACATTCGAAGTAAAATAGTAACAAAGTCTGGATGTGCAAATTGCCACAATGGTAAAGATAAATTAGAATTCACAATCAATAGGAATAAAATAGGCCTCATAGAAAGGAAGAAAAAACGAAATTGTGTGCTTTACACACCTAGGACTCAATATAAAATGTTACAGCATTCTCCTTAGATACAATGTATTAGATATTAAAAGGAATTCACATTATCTGAGTAATTAGTTGCTGGTTAAATAAAAGCACCTCTTTTGTACAAACATTCAGAACGATAGATTTTGACTGGCTTGCAAAATAGACTGTGACTGTGCTTACATTTCAGCGCCAGAAAAAGAGCTTTCAAACAGATGTGTTTAAGCTGTCTCACTGAGAAGAAGCTGTCTGACACACCAAAAGGAGATTAAACTTTTTCAGGACATTACAATACAGTAAAAGGGGTTATCTCCTGAAAAAGCTTAAGAAGTTGACGCCTGCTGGTCGTAAAGAGCACAGCTGAGTAAATAACACATGGCTATTCCTGGTCACAAGCCACAATGAAAAATGTTGGGTCAACTAGATCTTAAGTTAGTGCAAACATAGTTTGAAAGCCTGCATTATAAAACTGCTGATTTTAAAAGTCAGAAAATACTGTTTCATTATTTTGGATAACAGTGAAAGGATTAAAAGTAGGGATTTTCTTTCTTGTAGCTTTTTACATAAGTACATCTGTGGATCTGATGGTAAAATAATCACTGCTCTTTAAAAAGTGGTGCAAGCTATTTTAGGTTTAAGTAAAGCTTCTGTGCTTAGTGTTATAAATAAATGCATTTAAAGGCAAAAGGGAAGGAATGAGGCTTGTTTTTCATATGTGGAAACATCAAAAGGGTTGGTGATCATTATAAACAAAAAATAAAAAAATTACTATATGAAGAAAAAAATTTAATTATTAAAGATAATTGCACTAAATTCGTTTTTCTTTGTAATGTCTAATAATCATACTGTGAAAAATATAAGCTCCTAGCATCAAAGTTGAATTTAAGTAGCACTTAACAATGTAGGGAGTGAAATTTCACTTTACCCAGGCGTATAAAAACTCATTTTTTAAGGGTGTACCTTATACATTTCTGATCCCCCACCCCTGGGATATCTAGGGAACAACCTGGGGGTCCCTAATATCCTACAACATTGTAGGTTATCCATTTTTAAGTGCCCCTACCACCAAAGTCGAATTTGGGCAACATTTACTTTTTAAAAGCAGTTCTGCCACTCAGGGCAGTTTTCAAACTGATCTCAGGCTTCAGTAATGCACACATGCAAGTATAGAACAAGCAGCTGACCTCTAAACTGCTAGACAGCACACCACACACTGCACACAAATGAAAATAAGTATAAAGAAACCAGCAGAAGTTATTATCCTACCTTTAAAATTGTTAGACCACAGGTACGGAACAGGACTGCCTTTCAGCTGTGATTTTTCAGAGTTGCTTTGAATTGTAAAGACCGCATGGAATAGCCTTACTGACAGGGGACAACAGGTTTAAGGGTCAAAGGCCAAGGTCTGTTTTTAGAAACTGACCGGCCCTAGTGAACATGAAATTTCCACGCAGTGAGCCACTGTGACAGTCCTGATTCTCACATTGTAGGGAAAAGCACTACAGATCTGTTTTTGGTAACATTAGCTAAAGGAAATATTGTATATTCTGTTAAGAGCACATGGGGATATCACTGTTTTCTTGAGACATAATACAAGTGTAGGAGATATACAGATGGGGTTTATCCTATTGAATAACATTATCAAGGGATAGCAGCGTTTGAAGGTCATATGCAGAGAATAGCTCTGCCATGTATATAGCACTAATGCTTTTAGTTTAAAGATTACTGTGCAAGGGCTACAATAAGGAGGCAATGGTATTCAGTTTGCATTCATGCGCCCTCATGTTACACTAGTACAATTGCTAAAGGAATTGGTAGTTGGTTATTAATGTTTTCTAGCTAGCTCAATGTGCTATTTACCTCCTACAAGTTTGTTTGTGCCCAGCTGCCAGCTGATAGTGTCGACAGAAGTTAACCTGTTTCAGGTTTCCTACTGTTGAAATAGGGGGAAGGAGGTTAGCTCCTGGGCAAATTAAGGGTAAGCAAATTTATGTTTTCTCTCTCTTTTTCTCACTCTCTTTTGAGCCTGTCTAAGTTGTCTATGAAACGGCCATGAGACATTTCATTGGCTATTCAGTAATACTGTTTTAAAATTGTTAGAATTAATAAAATGAATAAAAAATACGTCATGTTACTGCCCATCCTGTCTGATGAAATTATGAAAGGATGAGTAATCTAGATTGCTGTTCCCTTATTTGACCTTTAAGGGGAAACTATATGTTATTCTCATGCTACATACAGTTTTGCAAGGGCATTGCTAGTCTTTTATTAGTTAGTCTGTGTAATTGAGCTGACAGCCCTTATTAGAGCTGGTGAATAGGGTTTTTTCCTTTGAAAATGATGTTGCATAGTCCACATCGTGAAAAGTAGAATGCATAAGGATTATAATGTCAGGGAAGACGCCCATGTGATCCTCAGCGAACATTTTTTAAGGAAAATATTGTTTCATAGGAGTTTGTTTGTTACAACATGTTCTGCTGGAGAAATGTATGTACCCACTACGTTGAGTTTTTTAGTTCTTTATGTAAAAAGAATCATTGTTAAAATAGCAGTATTTGATTTTCCCACTGCGCCTATAACATGAGAGCATGGTCCTAAGCATACTATGTTAGATAGATGAAGTGGTTCTTGGGTGCCTTGCTAATGTATGGGGTGCCCCAAGACTGAGAAGGTATTCTGAGACTATCCTCTCTGTTGATAGATTAATTGTATGCCTTGTCTAAAGACCTTTTGTTCTGTCCACCAATAGATACTTGCTGCCCTACAACCATTGCCAGAGGGGCCCGGACATCAGATCCAGCTTGGGGAGTCAGCACCAGTCCAGCTTGAAGCCAAGGTGAAGGGAACCAGCACAAGCATTGCTGGCAACTAGGACCTCAGTGAAGGTCAATCAATCAATCAGAGGTTGGTGAAGCGCGCTACTCACCCACAAGGGTCTCAAGGCGCTGGGGGAGGGGTAGGTCTAGCAGCTCTGATCAGTTGAAAAGCCAGGTCTTGAGTGCCCGTCTGAAAGTGAGTAGGGTAGTCGAGCGTCTTATTTCAACTGGGAGAGCGTTTCATGCTGTGGCGGCGGTGTAGGAGAAGGCTCTCCCTCCGGCTCTGCTTCGGTGGATGCGGGGGACCTCTGCCAGGGCGAGGTCGGAAGAGCGAAGGTTCCTCTTGGGTTTGTGGAAACTCATTCGGTCGTTGAGGTATTTGGGTCCAATGTTGTTCAGGGATTTGTATGCGTGCGTGAGTAGTTTGTAGGTGACCCTCTTCTCAATGGGGAGCCAGTGGAGCTCTTGTAGGTGCGGCATCATGTGTTCCCGGCGTGGTAGTCCTAGGACGAGCCTGGCGGCTGCGTTTTGGATGGTTTGAAGTTTGCGAAGTAGTGATTTGTTGATTTCGGCATAGAGGGAGTTGCCGTAGTCGAGCCTGCTGGTGATGAGTGCGTGTGAGACAGTCTTTCGGCAGTCTGAGGGGATACATTTGAAAGTCTTTCATAGGGTGCGGAGGCAGTTGAAACTGGCGGAGGCAATAGCGTTGATTTGGCGGTTCATGGAGAGTGAGGAGTCGAGGATTATGCCGAGGTTCTGAGCGTGGTCTGTTGGGGTCGGAGGGGGGCCGAGGGCGGGAGGCCACCAGGAGTCGTCCCAGGCCGAGGGGCTGGGTCCGAAGATGAGAACCTCGGTCTTTTCGGAGTTGAATTTGAGGCAGCTGTCCTTCATCCAGGTGGCTACTCCACTCATTCCCTCCTGGAAGCTCATTCTGGTGTCTTCGGTGTTGCTGGTGAGGGAGAGGATGAGCTGGGTGTTGTCGGCGTAGGATATGATGCTGAGTCCGTGCTGTCTGACGATGGCGGCGATGGGGGCCATGTAGATGTTGAAAAGGGTCGGGCTCAGAGAGGATCCCTGGGGGACCCCGCAGATGATGTCGGTGGGTTTGGAGAGGAAAGGGGGGAGCATGACCCTCTGTGTTCTGCTGGAAAGGAAGGATCGGATCCAATTGAGGGTGTCTCCGTGAATTCCCGTGTTGTGGAGTCTGGTGGTCAGTGTGCGATGTGAGACAGTGTCGAAGGCTGCAGAGAGGTCGAGGAGGATGAGGGCTGCGGTGTGTCCCTGATCGAGCAGCATGCGGATGTCATCGGTGGCCGCGATTAGGGCTGTCTCGGTGCTGTGGTTGCTGCGGAAACCAGATTGGGAGGGGTCCAGTATGTTGTTTTCTTCGATGAAGGTTGTCAGCTGGGTGTTCACGATTCGTTCTGAGACTTTGGCCGCGAAAGGAAGGTGGAAGGCCGGAAGCACTGGGACGTGAAGTGTGTACCCCTGCCACTGTCTTGGGCGAAAGACGGGGTCAAAAATCAGAATGGAGAATTGATCCTTTGTGAATGCAGTTTGTGGTGCCCAGACCGATCAGGACGGCAAGGAGGCTTTTGCTTGAGGTGAGCCCTTTGAAACAAGGGTTGCTTCAGGCCTTTGAATCCTGTTCCTAAACTGAATGATAGTTTACACCTTTGTTTGTTGATCAAGAGATGCCTGGGCATACTGGGTGCAATCTGTGGCCCCAACGAAAGAGCAGTGTGCCAGAGGAGGAACACAGGAGTTAGGGAAGGACTTGAGTTCAGGGTACAGGTGCTGTGCCTTTGGTGCCTGTTAGATTAAAGTGAAGAAAACTGGTGCACTGCCTGAGACACTGGACAGGATTGCTGAGGGCATTTGCCCCGGAAGGTGATTGCCCTATCCTGAAAGAAGAAACTTTTCCCTTAAAACTGGGCCGCGATTTTTTTTTTGAGTTCCAAGTTGTGCAGCTCCACCGTTGGATGAACAATAGGAGCCTGCCTGTGAGGCTCAAACGGACACAGGGAGAATACTCCCCTCTGGCTGGTTGTACAGCGGCTTCAATTTCCTAAGGACTTCTTTTTCTTAGCAATGTACCTCTTTGGTCGTCCCATTTTTGAGAAGGAGCAGCCCTTTGCGGCTCCTCGCCCTAATTCCCGTAGCCCCATTTGGTCCTCCTGGTCCCCTCAAGCAAAGATTGTTTTTGTAATGATCTTTGTATTTTCTTTAATATTTGCATTAGTAATGTTTATTCTGCAAGAGAAACATTTTGCTAAACAATCGATAAATTCTTCTTTGCCCTCTTCCTAAGTATATTAAGTGATACTCTAGCCCTCATAAAAAGAACATTGGAAAAGTCTATTGAAAATGTTTTTTATTAGATAGGTCTTCTCCTGGTAACTGTGTGTTAATTATGACCCACTGCTCTGTTCCCTTTGTACTCCTGCTTATACCTTATATATACCCACTTAATGAAATGTTTAGGAATGAAAATGCCTACCTAGCAATGGATCAGAATATTAATGAATTTATGAGAATAAATGTGCAAAATATTTCCTATATTCCTTCTAGATCATAATGGATGTCTTCAGCTGATGCTAAAACGACCATCTGTGGAAAACTAGCTGCAATAGCTATTAGCATCTGCTGAAGCCATTTCGTTTGTGGCAGCCATTTTAGTTAGCCATGTGCTCGCCATGTGCTTTCTCCCTCTTCACTGTTGACTGCCCTTGCATTCTGCTTGTGTCATGTGATATAGTTAACTCTTTCAGCACTGGGCCAGAGCCTTGCAGATGCTCAGAAGAGTCTGTAGCTGCTCATGCACCTGCCTTAGACTGTAACTGTCAGGCTGTTCTAGCTGATGTCAGCAACTCATTACTTCTCCTACTTGTTGACTGTGCATTTTCTGTATGACCATCTATTTGTGTAACTCTTCTCATGTGTACTTATACCGCCTCCTTTTGACCCCCTATGTGGGTATAAAAGACCCCTGTTCTTTGCACTCCTTAGACTGCCTCCTACACTGGCCTGAGGGTACCGTATTGACGCAGTCTCCCTCATGTGAGGTTAATAAATATTTCTCTTTGATATTACAGCTTCTGTGCCAATCTCTTCTTTGTTGGGTTAAAGGACCAGGCGTATCAGTGAACCCCTAAAAAGGTTTTTATTTCTTCAGGGGGGTGGTTCATTGGGCTGATCTTTCATGGCGTTGGGTCTGCAGTGAGCTGGTGAAGATTTCCATGGTTCGCCTTGGGTTTCTTTGATTTTTGGGAAGTGATTCGTCTGATGGTTTCATCTTTGCTGTGGGTCGGACATTTATCCCGGAGATTGTACCAGAGAATGCAGATAATTCTCAGTTTTTTCTCAGAGGGTCGTCAACGTTTGATATTTGGTAACTATTAAATGTGTTTTCTAAATCTATGCTCATTTACCAGATGTTCGATATCTCTTTGAAATAAACCGAAATTATAATATGAACCTGTAGTGCATAAATGCTAATGCAGAGAAAATTATTATTAGATAAACAACATTTTTTTTAATATATTTTTTTTCCCCCAAAACCTTTATTTAGCAAATAACGTCATCACATGGCATTTTGCCTACAACCACGTCGGGCCGGCAGCATATCATAATAGGCAAAGGAGTAGAAATGTACACAGCGGTTTGCCAACATCCCCAAAGGGCAGGCCACGTCACAATATATATGGGTTTTGCAACTTAGTAGAACAAGGGTACAGTAACCCAATAGTCAGAAATAACGACTAAATAACACATTACCAACTAGCCTCACGTTAAGAGAAAATAGTCCGAGAATGAAAAAACTCGTAGCAAGTCAGAGAGCATCTGGGTCAGTTGAACTCAATCTTAAATGCGTAAGCGTTACCGTGCAAATCTCAACAGCATAATCAACTCTTTATGTAGCCCCCCTAACACACCAAAACCACAGCAGGCCACGCGAGTTCCCCAAGTCTCCTAGTTCCCAGTAAGCCCCTGCAGGTGTCCGGGCATTGGAAGCCTGTGAGAGCAGTGTGTATTCTCGTCAACCCAGGAGGTCAAAAAAGAGTCCCTAGTTTCCTCAACCAGCAGCCAGTTCTCAGGGACTCCCAAGATCGTCCCTCCCCCCTCTGCACGTTATTAAGTCTCCTATCTAATCGGGGAGAAGGGGGACCGCCTCGTCAGGTAGCAGCGGGTTCAGCAGTAAGTACGTCTTCAAGGGGTCCCATATGTCCCGGGGTCGGGAGACAGGCGGAAGAAGGTCAGAGTACAGGGCAAGCTGATCCTGCCATCGTTTCTAGCCAATCTTTGAATTTAGGTGCCCTCCCCCTGCCCCATCGACAGGCCACCCTCCACTTAGCGAGGAGGAAGCAAACCGAGGCGAATTTCCTATGCTGCATTGGGAGCTTTTCCGTATACCTCAATATGCCCATCAGTGGGGACGGCGGAAGCGAAGTATCTAACATTTTCCCTACTGCCTCAAAAACCTATTCACAATATTGCTGAAGGGCCGGGCAGCTCCAGGCCAAGTGCAGCATATCAGCACTATCTGTCCGGCATCTAGCGCATCTTGCGTCCTCCCGCAGCCCAAATCTGTACAGCCTAGCAGGGGTGTAATAGTATCGTTGCAGGAATTTGAAATGCGTGATGCGCAACCTGCCACTAGCAGACACCTTCTCCGTTTGTGTGCAGCAATAGAGCCATTCCCGGTCCGTGATGTCCTGTCCTAGTTCGCTAGCCCACTTAGCTCGAGCTGGGCTATGGGAGGTGCCAAGTTCGACATATACAGACCGGTATAGGGTGGACACCAAGTGGGACGCAGTTTTCGCTCCCAACAGGGCATGTAGCTGGGGGGAGCACAGGCGGTTCCTGCGGGTAGTCCGGGGTACAGGCCCGTATTCCCTCCCGCAGACGGGCATAAAGGAATGTTTCTATCACAGTCGGGGGGCTCAGCACACAGCTGCTGGAGGGTAGCAAACCTCCCACCTTTGTATATATCTCCCCACGTATGGGTCCCCCGCATTCGCAGGAAATTTTTTAAAAATACCTTCCTGCAGGAGGGTCAGTTGGGGATGAAACGTCAGTGGCAGCCGGGGGGAGTAGATCATTGGGGCTTGCAATTTGCGCGCAATCCACCTCCATGCTCGCACCGTGCAGTCTACAGTTGTGGGATCTCGTTCATGCTGCCCCGCCTGATGTGTCCAGCGGGACGGGCTCCATCAGCCAGTGCTCCGTAGCCACATGGGCCGTATATTTCGGGCCATTAAACCAGTAATGCGCATAATGCGCTTGTGCACAAATGTAATATAGTTCAAAGTTAGTGATCTCAAGCCCCCCATCGCATAGGGACTGGCCAGTGTCTCCCAGCTAATCCGTGGCTGTTTGCCGCCCCATATAAGGCGTAGGAGCTCTGTCCGCAATGTGGAGAAGAAGGTTCGGCCCGGGTGATAGGGGATGTTCAGGAAATAGTAAAGAAACTTAGGCAGCACAGTCATCTTAACCAGGGAGATCCTGTCGGCGATGGACAATGGTATAGCTATCCACCTCGTTATTGAATCGCGTAGTGCGTCAATGGCTTCGCCATAATTATCGCGGATCAGCTCCTCCCGATCCATAGTGACAATCACCCCCAGGTACCAAACAGAAGAGTCGCACCATTCCAAGGGGAAATCAACCGCAAAGGGGACGGCAGCCGGAGTGAGGGGCAGGATCTGAGATTTCGCCCAGTTAATGTGTATGCCAGAAAGCCCTCCAAACCGCACGAATTCCCGTAGGAGCGGATTGAGGTTATGCAGCGGGTCTTTTACGTACAGGGTGACGTCGTCTGCATATAGTGAAATCAGACTGGGACGCAAGAGGCATCTCAGGGCCTTCTCCTGATGGTGTTGGCGCACCCTGGCCGCCAGTGGATCCATCGCCAGGGCAAACAGCAGTGGCGATAGTGGGCACCCCTGTCTGGTGCCTCGCGACAGCGATATCGCCCTAGACGTGTGACCGTTGATCTGTACACGGGCCACCGGGTCAGTATAAAGCAGTTTGATCAAGGCAGAGAAGCCAACCGGGAACCCCATACAGCGAAGCACTGCATGCAGGTAGTCCCATTCCGCCGAGTCGAATGCCTTGGTGGCATCTAAAAAGATAGCCGCCAACGGCAATTGTGGGGCAACCTGTTGGACGATCGAGAAAAGGGTACGCAAGTTGTGGGACGTGGATCGCCCGGGAATAAATCCCACCTGATCAGGCAGGATTAGTTTATCCATCAGGAGGTTCAACCGATTAGCTATCATTTTAGTGAGAATTTTACTATCCACATTAATTAGGGACAATGGCCGGTAAGAGTCACATTTGTTAGCCGGTTTTCCTGGTTTCAGAATAGACATAAGGGCCTCTCTCATTGTGGGCGGCAGTGCCTGTGTCTCCTGTGCCTCTGCATACACCTTCCGCAGAATGGGGGCCAACTGGTCAATGAACAACTTGTAGAAGTCGCTCGGCAGCCCATCCGGCCCAGGCGCCTTACCAGATCGCAATTGGAGAATCGCCTCTCTAAGTTCATCATTCGTAAAGGGGACACATAAGAACTCTCTTTGATTATCCTCTAGGTATCCCAGCGTGATGTCCCCCAAAAAATGCGGGAAGTCCGCCGCATTGGTCCCCTTGGAGCGGTAAAGCTCCGCATAGAAATCAGTGAAGGTCTGCAGTATCCAGGCACTATCCTTCTGGCAATTACCTTCTTCGTCCTCCACCTCTAGTACGTAGTTAGCATATCTAGGCTGTCTGATGTCTTGCGCCAAGGCTTTCCCGGGCCTTTCCCCCCTCTCCGTATCGCCGCGCTTGGGCGTATTTCCCTCTAAACTTCACCTCTCTGTCCGCCGCGTCCATGTATTCATTCAGTAGCTCCCTCATCTTGGCCCTGCCCTCTCCGTTACCCCTCCGCCAAATATCCGCCTCCAGATCTTTGAGTGCCTCCTCCAGCAGATGTAGCCTTCTGCGGATGTCGCGCAGCACTCCAAAGCTTTTGGCCATGCATACCCCACGTATGGTTACTTTAAACGCTTCCCATAGTGTGCCCATATGCTCGACCGATCCCCTATTCCGTTCAAAGTAATCTGTTATTGCCTCTCCCAGCTCCGTCCTAAACACCTCATCAAGCAGCGCTTCCGGGGCAAGCCTCCAGCATCTGGGACTGGTATTCAACTCAACGTCGGGACGTCGACCGCTAGGCACACCGGGGCATGGTCAGACAGGGTCCGGGCCAGGTGAGCCACATTCTGTACCCAGGGGCACATTCCTCTGGACCCGAGCCAGTAGTCCAGTCTCGACCAGGACTCATGAACTGTCGAATGGAATGTCCCTTCCCGCTTCGCTGAGTGTCTGTGTCTCCACAAATCCACTAGCCCGCCGTCCTCCAGCAGTCCCCTCAATGCGTCCTGGCTTCTCGTATAGTGATGGGGCAGGTGTGAAGAGCGGTCCATTACAGGGTCGCAGACTGTGTTAAAGTCTCCCTCCCAGAGTATGTGAGTGGCCCCCACTGCAAGTATCTGTCCCCACAGTACATTTAAGGTGTCCGGGCTGTCGATGTTGGGGCCATGATAGCTGATAATAACCACTGACTGTGCGCCCAGGGCGCCCCACATCATGCAGAACCTGCCCTCCCCATCGCTACGCGTTCCAGCGCATCTAAAGGGGGTCCCTCTCTTAACCAAAATGGCCGTACCTCGCGCGTATGTGGAGTAAGCAGAAAATATCCTATCAGAAGCCCATCTGCTACCAAAGGTGGGGGAACATCCAGGGTCAGTGTGAGTTTCCTGCAATGCCACTATGCTGATGTCGTGTCGGTCAAGGTAAGAAAGTATCTGCCGCTTCTTCCTGGGATCCCGCAGCCCCCTTACGTTCCATGATAAAAGTTTCAGTCTATTCCGTCGACCTCCCTCCATGGTCGTGTAGCAGTGTCCAGGAGGAGCGTCTGTGTTAGTCCATAGCATGGCGCATCAATACTTAGAGTTGTGCAGTATATTGTCGCACTAGCCGCTGTAATGCAGTGTAGCAACGCTTCTAAAGTGTGTCCAAGTCTATCTCTATCGTGTCCAGCTCTCATTGCCCCGTGAGGCCCTCCCGCAGCCCTCCCTCCCCCTTCCCCTCCCACATCGGAGCCCCAAATGCGCCGGCATCCCAAAACCCTCCCTCCTCAGCCCCCCCATAACATTAATCAAAAAAAAAAAAAAAAACAATAGCGTTCAAACAAAATAAGAGCAATCGGGTCACAAGACCTTTTCTAGCCCGTAACTTGTGGGTGCAGGGGACCTCCCTCAGTGGGGTGCTAGTGTGCCTCTTAAACCCTCGTGTCCCACCGTACAGTAGAACTCTCTGCTCCCTCCCCAGTGAAGTTGGAATGGAGGAGGGTCAGAGTCGAGGGAGCCCGTCCCTGTGAAGCAGACCCCTTCAAGCCCAGTTCAGGCTAACGTTCAGGCCAATTCGACATAAACCTGAACAGCGCAGTCTATGCTGCTCCAGGGAACCCCCTAGTACACCATCTTAAAAGGACTTCGCAAACACAATGCAAGGTACTCATCTGTCGACGACAGCTCAAGCACAGGACATCTTCCGTTCAGGCAGTTGTCTGGTGGCTCAGCGCAGCACTCCGGCGCCTTCCAAACCGTTTAGCGTCATTTCTGCCCCCAGGCGCCACAGGGGTGTCCTTTCCCCTAGCGTCGTTGTAGCGCGTAGTTGTGGAACACTGCGTCTGTTCTAGTTCATCAATGATGTTGGTGCGTGTCCTTCAATCATCAGTGCTGGGTGATTGCGAACCTGACCGTGCAGCGTTATCGCCGTGTGCCGGAGACGGTCGTCGCAAGGTCTTGAGGAAGTCCTCCGCTTGTTGTGGGTTGGTGCAGATAGTCGTGCGATCACGGTGTCGTATCCGCAGTTTGGCTGGGTATAACAGAGCATACTCGACGTTCGCCTGACGCAGTTTCTGTTTCACCGGTATATATTTCCGTCGAGCTTCTTGGACAGCCAGGGTAAAATCTGGATAAATGGAGAACGGATTGCCATCGTACTTCAGTTTCGGAATCTCTCTCGCTCTGCGCAGGGCAACGTCACGGTCCCGATAATTAAGCAGTCTTGCCACTATCGGTCTTGGCGGTGTGCCAGCCGGAGGTCGTGGGCCCAACGCCCTGTGTGCCCTCTCAACTATCAGATGCGCCAAGAAGGAGTCCGCTCCCAGCGAGGAGGTGAGTAGTCTCTCCACGTAGTCTTCCATCCTCCCTGTGGCCGTGGATTCCGGTATTCCCACCAGGCATATGTTATTTCGTCGACTGCGTGCCTCCAAGTCTTCGCTTTTAGCTGCAATCACCTTCAGTAGCTTATCCATTTGAGCCATTTGGCGAGCCATTGCTGTGGAGCTGTCCTCAGTGGCAGAGATTCTCTTTTCTGCCTCTTTGATCTGCTCATCGTGCTTATCCACCTTCAGCACCAGAAAGTCCAACCAGGTGTTCATAGTGTCCATTTTCCCCGAGAGGGCATTTAGGCTCTGCTGCATTGCGATGAGCATGGTTTTTAGTTTGTCACCTGGGGCGGCCACAGGAGGGGTCGATGATCCCGGGGCGGGCTCGCCCGCTTCTTCAGTAACAGGGCGCGTAGTCGATTTTTTCTAGTCAAAAGAGAGTCTGGACTGTCGTGCCTCCGCCTTTCCCATGATGACAGCCTCTCGGACTTCCCGTGCAGCAGGACGCTTCAGACCTCGTCAGCGCAGCGAAACTCCCGCACCGGCCCTCCTGAGCCCCGTTCCCAGGCGTCAGCCGTTCGCCGCCGCTCCGGCCGTCTACGCAAGCTGCGCCTCCGCGATGTGTTCTTGCTGGGCAGTGATTTGGTTCTGTTGTCGTGGTGTTTCCCGCTCTGTATGCAGGGGGTGCGGATATGCTACACAGCGCCACCATCCGCCTGTAAGTGCCTCGCCTATCTTCCCCGACCAATTCGATGCCTCCCGCTGGTCAGGCAGCGTGTCTGTTATGTCCAAGGGGGGGGGGGGGTGCCCTGCATGCAGCAAACCCATTCCCTACAGCAAATCGTTCTAGGCCCAGCAGCGCCTCTGGGGCTCACGGGACATCCAATGCGTCGGATCCACTACGCCCACTGCATTCCTGCTATGTTCGCTGTGCTTGCGTGTTGCTTTGCACCTTGTGGGGCTTCCGCCCTGCACACCGAGGCCCTCAGGTTTGCCGGTATTGCAATCAGGAGGTGAGAATGTGCAATACAGCACCACCGTGCACTGATAAAATCTCCACTAGGCCTCCCAAGTCTATGTCCTGCAGCCCGAGGGCCAGGCACCGCTGCCTCTCCGTACTGTCTGGGTCCCCAAAATTATCCAGGGCGGGCCCGCTCTGAACGCCGCACTCTCGGTTCTCAAGCCTCTACTCGGGGCAGTCAGTGCCTCGTCACCCACTTATCACCTCTCTGTTGCATCGGCGATCACTCCATCCGGGAGAGGCGTATCATGCACAATTCATCGGCAGGCCCAGAGCCGCATGGCCGCACCGGCTCTCGAGTTGCCTCCGCAACCGCAGTGGTCGTCCGTCAGAGAGGTACGCTACTCTCCCAAGACAGGTCCGGGCTCGATATCTCCGCCGTACAATGGCGTAGCGCCACCAAACTTTCAGCGAGTCTGCATTTGCCCGGGGAGTCCACTTTACCATGCAGTGTACTCGTGGGCGAGGGGTCTTTACGCGGATTATTGTCGGATATCGGGGTCGGGCGTCCAGAGCCTCACATCCGTGCGGCCATCTTGGTTCGGCGCCACCTAGCGCCCCGATAAACAACATTTTAATTAATAAGAAATGAGTTTGTGATTCTTTAATTGAGTACAGAAAATAATCAAATGTTTCCTAGGCTTTAATTGTGTTTTAGCTGGTTCTAATTCACCATCAACCAGTCCAACTAATTGGTCCATCGACCAAGTGGTGGTGTGCCTTGATGTTAAGGTCAGGATTCTATAGGTACACATGCATATAATGTATATAATGTAAGGAAATGTAATCCTGATAGTAATAAGGTACCCCCCATGTCCAGCGCTTTTTCTCCGGTGTCCGGATTTGAATGAGACGAGTGCGTGTTGGTGTTATGGGCCCCACCAATGAATGAGTGTAAGGATGAGTTGTTGTGATTACGAATCTGTGACATAGGGAGAATATGTAAATTTGCGCTTGGCGCTGCATCATAAACATGGACAGCGGGAACGTGCAGATGTTTGTTACTGAATGATGAGAGGGAAAGCCTGAAGTGCACGGCCAGCACTGGGGCCTTCTGCCTTCCCTGTTTTCACGACTCTTTCGGTTTCACTTTCGCATCTATCCAGGAACCAGTAACCCGAACGGCCTCCAAACCTTCATTTTGACGATGAGAGAGAGCAGGTCCGTGGGGGGCTATGGGGGATGTGCATCTGCATTACAGATGCCCTACAAACGTGCCTACTCACAGCTCCAGTGTAGCTGTGTTCTCGAGCCTCAAAGTTACCCGAATATTCATGCAAAGTAAAAACAAACACAAAACACATTCTCCAAAGCCAGTGGCTCTGGCTGATATAAGGAAGTGCATCTTTACTGAGGCTGTGTGTATGGTGTTGTACATGTGTGAATAGGAGAATGCAAGAATGAGTCGAAGGGTAGATAAATGAATGAATGAATGGATGGATGCATGAGTACCTGGAGGAGTATTCGAGTTCATAGGTGATGAGTGACTGAGTGTGTAGATGGATGGATGGATGGATGAATGACTGGACGGAGGCATATCCATTTACACGTTATCACTACCCCCCCAACTTGTCCCCGCCCCCCCACCACAAACTTGCGAACCAATGAAAAGACGATTTCCACTGCTGTCTCGCCTCTCCTCCATGACCTTTGTACACATGTAAGTTGACTGTGTCCATATGAAAAGGTTCCCTGTATTAACATTCCCTAAAACATGTCAGAGAGAATGTGTTTTTGGGCACTTAGCTGGAAATGTGAGTGAGTGTCCGATTGTGAGTGAGTGAGCAAATGAATGTGATGCAGTTGGGTCGGTGAGTAGCACTGCGAATGAGTGTATGAATGAGTGAGTGTGAAAGGTGTCACTTGATGCAAAGGGAAAAAAAAGTTAATTCAGATAATGACTCCTCCTTTTATCCTCTCAAGCCAAAAACATGAATAGCATTTGGAGGTCAGTACATTAGTAATATCTGTGATATGCAGGGCTCTAAAATGCTGAAATCCGCTGTAAGAAGCGCCATATGAAAACACACGATTTCTTATTTAAATTAAAAGGATACATGCCCTCCAGGATACTACTGCATACCTGACAACATCTGGGAACGCCTAAGAGGGACAGGTGTAGAAAACGAGCCTTGGCAAAGCCAGCAGGTCTGGGTTTATTGTGCTAACGCATGTAGCATAAACGCACGAAAGCCGGACACATGTAAGAAATGAAAGGTCGTCTATGTCGAAGGCTCCCTTGCCTTCCCTACAGTCCTGCCTTCACTGCTATGCTGAACAAGCATCGATCTCTTATCTTTATGGGGCCATGTGTTTGGCCCCATCAAGATAAGAAAGTGCTTCACGTCAGCCGTGAAGCAGGCGAGCCTGTCCGGCTCGGAGAGAAAGGGCGTTAACAGAAAACCCTAATTTCCAATGGCAGGCCACCGTTTAGCATAAACAGTGATGCCGGCCAATGGAAATGAGGGGCGGGGCTTAAAGCCCTCTTCTGAAAGTCCTCTCTTACAAAATCTCTTGCGGAGGCAGAGCAGGGCTCTGCCCTGCAACGCCACGTGAGACCTAACAAGCCCCTCAGAGGGTCTTTCCAATAAAAAATGAGGACTGGCCACAACTTCAAGGCACGTCAAAGGGAAAATGCCACCTTTCGTGAATCCTGGCGTATCACATCTGATCAAGAAGACCCAGCCAAAGCTGGTCCTCAGTTATACATACACAAGGCGCCGTTATACAGGAAGGCAGTAAAAAGGATCCTCCGCAATTACTAGTACCCACCCTCTTTCAGGATACAATCCTATTCCTTGCTCACAGCCATCTCTGGGGGGTGGGGAGGGCACTTTAGTACAGAAAAAACAGAACAGGCTACTTTTGACAGTTTCTATTGACCTGGCATTTTTCAGCACGTACAGAAGTATTGCAGGGAATGTCCAATTTTCCAGACAAACAGCAAGTACAAACCCCCTAAAGTCCCAATGATGCCCTTGCCGGTTATAGGGTACCATTTACTCAGGCAGGGATGTATAATATAGGCCCTTTTTTACCCTCCAAAAGTAGTTGTAGGGACGTACTTGCTGATTATGCCACACGTTTCCCCAAGGCTATTGCATTACGCCACCCCAATACCTTGAACGTAGCCAATTCAATGATCGATGTGTTTCTCAAGGGTAGGGTTCCCAAAGGAAATCCTAACGGATCAAGGGGCGCCATTTGTATCCAGCCATATACGACGGGTATGCTGAATGATAGAAATAACACAAATATGCACTGCGGCCTATCACACGCAAACAGATGGTCTTGTCGGGAGATACAACGCTACGATGAAGAGAACTCTTAAAAAGCCATTAGACAGTGGGAAGGCAGGTTACCCGTGGCTTTGTTTGTCATATGAAGCAAATTACAAAAAGACATGGCCAAAGAGGGATGGGAAAGTGAAGGGATGGGACAAAACCCTTGCCAAAATACGTAGCCAGGTTAAAGACACATTTGAGACCAGTCAGGAGCATTGTTAAGACAAACCTGGAGCAAGCCCATACACAATACTCCGCTGCCTATATAGACCAAATCTTCATATAAAGAAAAACATGGAGTCAACACTGTGAACACTGGACTCCAGTGGGTTGAAGATCCACCCGAAAAGTCTATTGGCTTCCAAAAAAGTGAAGCATCTGGGATATTTTCTGGGAGGGGTTCACAACAAATCTCAGGCAGAGAAGGTCACTGCCATTTCCAAAATAACTGTACCCAGTACCAAGAGAGAATTGCAAGCATTTTTACGCCTCTTAGGCTTTTGTAGGTGCTTCATACCCTGTTTTTTTACAGATAGCTTCCCCTTTGACAGTTTAGCTAAAACAAAGTTATCCAAAACTGAAACGGAGTTACAACATCCCTCCCCGTAAATGTTAAAATAATTCAATACCCTTAAGCAGACCCCTTTTCCCGAACCAGTCTTGATCAATCCCGACTATAAAAAAACCTTTTATAGTTCAAACTGATGCCTCAGATGTGGGTTTAGGGGCAGAGTGCTGCTGAAAAGGGATAGGAATGTCCCAAAACCTACATCAGTCGTAAGCAGTTCCCCTTTTGAGAGAAGAATTATGCAGTGATTGAAAAAGAAGTGATAGCCATTAAATGGGCCACAATACATTGCGCTATCATCTGGAGGGCCGTGAGTTTACCCTATTCACAGACTATGCCCCATTGGAATGGATGGTATGCAACAATGAACGCACCCTCCACTGGTTTCTTGCCTTACAATCGTTCCGCCTTCAAACACTTCACCAAACAAGCATTTGCAATGCAATAGGTCTCGCATTATTAAAGTTTGAGCTATTGGTGTTGCATTATTTAGCAGTGCCAATAACTCAAACTTTAATAATGCAAGACCTATTGTTCTCTACTTCTTGGCTACCATGGGGCACATGCATCAAGCAAACCAAAAGCGACTCCTTAATAGCGAGAAATAAGGAATCGTTATTAAGGAATCGCTTTTGGGCATGCATCAACAGATTCGGTAAATCCTAGCGATTCCTTAAAAATCGCTATTTTTACCGATTAATCAATAGCTGGGCATCTAAACTCCGAGTAGCTAATAGCGAGTTCGGTAATACCGAATTAGCTAATAGCGAATTCGGTATTAGCGAAATCGCAAATGACCGCGTCACACCGGGAATGTGCAGATGACATCACCAACCAGGAAATACTGCAGCCCCACCCACATTGCCTCGACAGAGGAGCAAACAGGAGCTGTGACTGAAGACTGCCTGTGCAGAGTGAAGCCACAACAACTGAGCCATCCTCAAAACAAATACCTGATGGAGAAGGAAGCACCATCCAGCGCTGAGGCTGCACGCAAGCGCAAGCGCAAGTTCTCCGACAGGGAGCTGGAGCACCTGATAGAGGGAGTCAGCAGCAAGCACGATCGCCTCTTCGGTAAGCTGTCCCTCAAGGTGCCTGAGGCGGAGAAGCGCCGCATATGGCTGCGCATCCGGGAGAGGGTGAATGCTGTAGGTGTGACGCCCCGCAGCATCGACGACCTCAAGAAAAG